>NC_142592.1:32081156-32706156 GCF_965207765.1 Zootoca vivipara | reverse complement strand
TATTTGCTTTACATTTCCCTTTATCTTGCTGTGGCCTTTCATTTGCCTCCTCCAACACTTGCTCTTTGACATTTCCTTTTCCCCGTCTTTGATAGGCTTTCCAGTGTTTCTTCAATTTCCTGTTCCTTTCATTAGCTCCATGGGTGTTTGTGTTTGAGGAATCAATTCCATAAACCTTCAGATTATACTGCAATGACAAGAAGGAGCTCAGGTAGCCTTTTCCAGATCCCAGGTCAATAACCTAGAACACAGATAACAAAAATAGTTTTTTAAAAGTAGCAGATACTCATATTTGCAGGCAACAATTAACTACTGTAGGACCTGAGGAGTGACAAAGAGAAGGTCTTGAGCTCAGGTGCTCCCTCTCTAAACCTCTTCAATTTCAAGAGGAGTGGGTGTATGCATTGGGGGGAAATATTACGTTCAAGCACAGTATGATGTTTAATAACAGCATTTCAATATCATATTTCAATTGTTCCAAGTGGTGTGTGTGTGTATGTGATCTCATAAACCTTTAGAGAACAGTGGCTTGCCCAAGACCATCTAGTGAACTCTCAGCTGAGGTTAGGTTGTATACATATTCTTCCCTCCTTACACACCAGCTCTCTTGTCCTGGCTGGTTCATTCATTCACTTATCCTCAGAATGAGTGGAGAACAAATCCTGGTCCCAGGTTAGGTTAGATTCTGGGAGGAAAATATCACTTGAATGAGCCCAGAGGAATTCATTTTGAGTTTTTCATCACCATGAAAGAGCTGCTCCCAGACTTCCAGGAAGTGGATTTCCCCATGCTCATTCCTGCTACTATTGAGAAGTGTGTGCTTATAATCTGTTTTTATTGTATACTTATACCATACCTTGTTGACATTAGAAAACACGGCCACTTAAAGTTACTTTCACTCTGCTAAATAAGTTCTTATTTGAATGAATGTTCAGTTTAGCTTTCTTTAAGAGTATAAAAAAGTCACATGGACAGGTAAAGAGCCTCCAATATTAATTTTAAAATGAACGTCCCACTGTTTTTGTGGAAGTGCTTTTGAATCCAAAAAAGCTCTCTATCAAACATGAAGATCAAGCCTAGTTTGAGAAACTTAAAATTTTGTCTCAGACTATAGAAAAAATGGTTATCAAATTTACAAAATGTAAGTATTTGAAATGGACAGAACTTACAAAGGGGGAAACTGATTGATGCTTCTATATACAAAAATACATCTCATATCAGAATCTTCCATTTTATATAAACAAAGGTCTGAGAGAAGAGGGAACATTCTCTCTCTTTCCTTCTCAAGCATGTGAAATCTACACCAAATATTCTCATCTACAACTATGACAAAAGGAATGTATGAAATGATTTCCCAACAACTGGTGGAAACGTAACACTCTATATTAATGTAATTTACAATCTCTTTGATCTTTCAACACCTTTGCTGTGGTTTCGATATGCAGTTCAACCTTTCTTTGACAGGCACATGAGGCTTAGGTTTAAAATAATAATGGCCTGTCCTTTACTGACCTCTAGCGTCTGTCAAATTGCCAGTGCTACCTCAGCAAGCCATTTCTACTCAACTTTTTAATCAAGGAAATCACATATGTACGTCAACACTATACATTTTTAATGAACATTTGTGTCCCTTTGAAAAGTGCAATGAAAGTTATGCTAAGCACATTGAAACAAAGCACACTGGAAAAAGCTAATCCCCACTGAAATACCACTGACTCAACTTGGAAAGGCAATGCCAAGAATAAACTATTAAAAGTGAAAGTTCCAAGACATAATGAAATCTTTATTGGGTTAAATACTATGTCCAAATACAGTCCTTGTAAGCAACAAGGCAAAAACTTTAATGCAACAAGGCAAAACATTTTAATGGCAAGTCAAAAGTAAAGCTTCAGTCCAAAAGCTGGCTGCATGTGTACTATTCAACAGATATTAAAAGGACCAAACTTAAAAAGCTTTATCGAGGGCTATGTTCTGTTCTGATGGTTTTTAATGCTATTATAGTTTATATTTGTTTTGTTTTTATCTCATTATAAGCTACAGGATTCCCTGCAAACTTAGTTAGCAAGGAAAATGGTTTAGAAGTGAATTATTATTAAAAATTACATAAGCTGGGTTTACTTAGCATGTGAGACAGGGAATGCAAATTGAGCTGGCAGCTGGGATAGGCCTTTGCCTCGTCCCCACCAGTGGGCCCTTCACTGAGGGCTTTGGGGCTGAGCCTGGCAAATGGACTCTATCCCCTTAGTCTGCTCTCTGGCTATGTAAGCAGAACTTGGACTTAACTGGGTTCAATACAGCTCAGTCTTTCCCTCTTCTCCATTTGTCTAATTTTCCTTGTGCTTTCTCTTTCCTTATGGATGTCTGTCAGCCACCAGGCAACAGGAATTCTACTTAGTTCCCAGTTTGGCAACCTGCGACTGGGTTCTTGACCTTATCCATGGCAAACAGTTCTTCAAAAAGCTTTTCTTCCAGTTTCCTGCCATGTTCAGTGTACCACAACTGGTTTTTACGCATCATTATTTTTCACCACTACACTGCTGTCAGTCAGGGATCACATTCAACAGTCTCGTGGGGGGTCAACCACCGCATGCCACTGGCCAAAGCCCCCGTAAGGCACCTTGATAGCACATACCTGCACTCCAGGTGATGTTTGCAGAAGGATGCAAATCATTCGCTTTATTTGCCTTCTTGGACAATTCACTTCTCTAGTTTCTCCCCAGCTGGTGGGCTAGAATTTCCTTCCTGCTACAGGCACAAGCACTGGATCTTTAGTCTTTTGCCATATATCAGTGGTACATTTTGGTCTTTTCTAATTAACATTTATTTACAGGCGGTAACTATTCTGCACACATATGATTGACACTTGATCACACACGCATCACTTTCGACCCCATAAGGTGGAATGGGGGGGGGGGGGGTTGGCACAATGGGATTATGCCTGACCACTGATGCGCACAATGGCCCACAACACCCAAACAGGGAGTCGCCAGTATTTGAAAAGGTATAATTTATCACTGGCTTTAAAACCTAGCAGACTATCCGCATGTTCTGGAAGTGTTGATAAATGCCAAAGAACATTTACAAACACAAGCATACGGTATACACGATTTTGTCTTTGAAATGTACTGTAAGAAAACCAGGCGGAGGGAAAAGTCTCTCTCATTCAACAAGTTGTGGTTTCTCATTCACAAAAAAAGATTGTTCCTAGACAGGAGCCAGAAAAGGTAATCATTTGCTATAGCAGGACAACTGATTCTTAAAGACACTTCAAGTCTTAAAGCTTCAAGTAAGGTTCTATTTGCATAGAGCAAGGCTGCTTCCATTATGTGATTGCATCTTCTGCCCAAATAAGACCTAACTAGATGCCCTCCATATGTATAAGCTTTGGGAGGAATTCAGTGAGCACAAGCACAAGCTTCCTTTCACTCTAATGTTCTCCCGACACACACACCCTGAGCCAATTTGCGGGGACATGGATGGAGAGGGGGGACATTGCACTAGCAGAATTCCTTGTGCAGGCTTCTACCAGTGGACCTCCTTGGTTGAATCCGGCCCTATGAGTAGAGAAGGTAACCAAAGAACTGCACTGCTGGCCCTGCCCTCAGCATCATGAATGCCTACCACTCTGTCTCCTGGATTTCCACACCATCCACGAGAAGTTGGCTTATTCAAAAGCTTTCCTGATTCAAACATCAGTACCAACATACAACTATCCAACGTACAACTAAGGTTGGTGACTATAGGGTTGTAGCGCTCATCTTGCTTTCAGGCCGAGGGAGCTGCCTTTTGTCCACAGACAGCTTTCCGGGTCATGTGGCCAGCATGACTAAACCACTTCTGGCACAACGGAACACCATGATGGAAACCAGAGCACATGGAAACACCGTTTACCTTCCCACCGCAATGGTACCTATTTATCTACTTACACTGGCGTGCTTTTGAACTGCTAGGTTGGCAGGAGCTGGGACAGGGCAACGGGAGCTCACTTCGTCATGGGGATTTGAACTGCCGACTTTCCAATCGGCAAGCCCAAGAGGCTCAGTGGTTTAGACCACAGTGCCATCCGTGTCCCTTCAAACTATCCAGGCATCAGAGTCAGTGCCATGCATGATACTGGGGATGGGGCTAGCAACACAGTCCCACAATCTCCTTCTCCATGTGGAGAACTGGGTAGGACTATTGTTGGTGGACCGTGCAATTACAAACCATACTAGCAAAACCTATTGTGTTACGGGGTGCATTGCTAGTGTGATGCATAGTCACACAATTCCCCCTAACCCTGCATATCACTGGGAGCAGTGTGGGAGTAACCAGGGGATTGGGGCAACCAGGCCACTTTGATTGACTAATGAAATGGGCTTAAAGATATCCTGATACTATTCTTGCCTCTTGTTTATTAGCTTGCATATGCGCTAACTAAGCCAGGAGGTCCTTTCCAAGATACTTCAAACTACATGTAAAACAACAACTTGACTTGGTCCCAACACAATTCAATGCTATTGTAGAGAAAAGGTATTATATTTCTTTTAGATTATGCCTCAGTGTAATATGAAATACTATTACAATGATTTTCTTCATCTAAAACAGGGAAGAAGAACCTGTGGCCCTCCAAATGTTGTGAAGACTGTAATTCCATGATCTCTGAACACTGGCCATACTGGCTACGAGTGATGGGATTTGGAGACCAACAACATCTGGAGGACCACAGGATCCCTGTTTTTTATCTCAAGGCATCCAAAACGCAGCCATTCATAAAACAGACAATGAACTTGAATTTTTTAAAAAATATTGGTAAAAACATAGTATACCTGTTGATTAATTTCGAAAGTAATAGTTTTCAAAATAAGTATACCGGTATGCACTTTAATTTTGCTATACAACCAACCACCATACCATCACAATATCTTCTACCACCCATTATACATTGCAGGTAAAAAGTTGAAACTAAGGGCAGAGACTGGAGTCTCTTAAAAAGAGCCCTCTTAAAAAGATATGTACTGTTGTAAACCATGTGTTTGTGTTTTTCATAGCGCTACACTTTAATTATATTTGGCATACTTTTATGAGAAGGGCTGAAAAGAATCAAATATGAAAAATCTCTCCTAAAGTCTTGCATTTTTTCCATTAACTAAAAGCAGGGAGTGCTTTTATCCACCACCCCCATATTAATTCCAGTGTAACCAAAAGGCCATTTAGGGATTTGCAATTCCGAGGAAACAATGCAGTATTACAATGCATTGATTGACTAAAACGTTTAATCATAAACAGCCTCTATTTTACAATACAATACAAATACCTTTATTGGCATTACAAGTCTCTATTTTATATTCAGTGCAAATTGTAGAAAGTCTGGGTTACAATTAAGACTGTAAGAAAAGCCTTCAGGATCAGGCCAATGGACCATCTAATCCAGGATCCTGTTCTCACAGTGGCCAATCAGATGCCGGTGGGAAAGCTGCAAGCAGGACCCAAGCACAAGAGCCCTCTCCCCTCCTGTGGTTTCCAGCAACTGCTATTCAGAAGCATTACTGCCTCTGTGAAGACAGTTACGGATAGTAGCCATCAAAAGCCCTCTTCTCCATGCATTTATCTAATCCTCTTCTAGGCATGTAGGCTGGTGGCCATCACTGCCTCCTTTGGGAGTGACTTCCACAGTTTAACTATGTGCTGTGTGAAAAAGTGCTTTCTTTTATTTCACCTGATTCTTCCAACATTCTGCTTCACGGGATTGCCCACAAATTCCAGTTTTATGAAAGAGGGAGAAAAACTTTTCTCTACCCACTTTCTCCAGGCCAGGCATAATTTTATAAACTTCTACCGTGTCACCTCTTACTCGCCTATTCTCTAAGCCAGGCATCCCCAAACTTGGCCCTCCAGCTGTTTTGGGACTAGAACTCCCATCATTCCTAGCTAACAGGACCAGTGGTCAGGGATGATGAAAATTGTAGTTCCAAAACAGCTGGAGGGCTGAGTTTGGGGATGTCTGCTCTAAACCAAAAAGTCCCGAACACTGCATCCCGTCTTCATAGGGGAGTCTCTTCAACCCCCGAACATTTTGGTTGCCCTTTTCCAACTCTGCAATTACTGCAATCAGATGTCAAATTGCACAGACAGTTGTCTAATCTTGCAGTGCAATGCTATACTCACTTCAGAGTAGACGTACCTAGGGTTGTGCTAAAACAAAATATTGCAAAAGAAGAACGCAATAAAACCAAGTTAAAACATCAATCACTATAACCTGGAATGTCAGGAACTGATATTGATAGGGAAATGCTGGGGAAATGTGTACATTTTCAGCCACCATAGGAAACATCCCAGGGTCAGAGCCCGCAAAACCTATTCCTGACTTGGAGGTCTCCTGCACCAGTGGACAGCCATGGGAGTAGCAGTATTGCCTACGGTTCTTCTGCTCGTGGGAGTGCATGTTGGGTCCAAAGCCCCTTCCCTTTAAAGGTAAAGGTAAAGGGACCCCTGACCGTTAGGCCCAGTTGCGGACGACTCTGGGATTGCGGTGCTCATCTTGCTTTACTGGCCGAGGGAGCCAGCGTACAGCCTCCGGGTCATGTGGCCAGCATGACTAAGCCGCTTCTGGCAAACCAGAGTAGCACACGGAAACGCCGGTTACCTTCCCGCTGGAGTGGTACCTATTTATCTACTTGCATTTTGACGTGCTTTTGAACTGCTAGGTTGGCAGGAGCAGGGACGGAGCAACAGGAGCTCACCCTGTTGCAGGGATTCGAACCGCCGACCTTCTGATCGGCAAGCCCTAGGTTCTGTGGTTTAGACCACAGCACCACTTTAGCAGTCCCCAAATATTCAACAGGCTCCCAAAAGCACAAGAGCTATATCTAAGCCTACCTGTTTTCTGGCTGGACTACTGTACTCTGTCCATGGTCCTGATGTATAGTTTGTACATCCACATTTCTGGCTTCTGACTCTTGCTGAAGTGTTTGATCAAACCTGCAGAGAACTGAATCTAAAATCAATGGTTTCTTGATTGCCTTCATTGTCCCTAAGGGGCTGGAGCTAGGCTATGGGTCTTGGCTTTAAAGTCCAAAACTGGAACAAGCATGACTTTACTTTTTAAAATAAGTACACAATATGAAATCATAAGAATTCCTACCTGGTTTAGGCCGTAATACTTTGCAATGCCGTCTACTAACTCCGACATCAGCTGCACTTCATGTGACTTCTTATTGTTCATGAAGTCATCCGTTTTTATCTCTACTTCTGATCAACATAAAATGCAATTAAATTAGAAGGGTTTGATTTATTTTTAGAAAATGCATAACCAATTATACACCAATTCTGAAAAGCTGATTTTACTGATTCTTATCAGTAAATATCAGTTTTGCTTAGGACCAATTGATTTTCATCAAATAAATTAGATAATTCAAAATAATAAGAACTAAAATTTGTTAATAAAAACCTATGTCAGTGACACCCCACATCGGGCCATTTTGTTCGAAAGTGTTCACCATGTTGATTTGCTCCTTTTTTCAAATTATTTTTATTATAACAAGAGAGGGGAAATTTCCAATACAAACGGGAGAAAATAACAAAAAAGCATTAAAATCCTATGCAATGAAATCCAGCAGAAGACAAAACAGTTACTAAGGAATTCTCATGCAGATTTGCTAAATTAAAAATTAAAGAATGAAGGAATGAAGAGTTAACATCATTGTTTCCCAACGATACTAGTAATCCATCATGAGACCTGCTGTGCATTTAAACATGTGGCAGTATGGTCAAGAGCTGTCATCATAGCAGATTTTATCAGCTCACAAAAAGTTAATACTGACAAACAAAATTCAAAGAAGGCACAAGCCAGCCATGTCATTTTTGTGTTCTGCTATCACATTTTGATGTAGTCAAAAGAAAAGATTGATTAAAGTTTAGGTTTCCCATAAACGTTGGCTGGGATCCAACAAGATGCATGCAGAAAGAGGCCCCTGAATTTTCTGCTTAGGGAACGTTATCAAAGCTGGATTCAAAGTCTGCTGTTGGGAAGGAAAACCAGAAATCCCTACACAAAATGCATGCAGAAGTATCTCCTGCTGGCACAACAGGCTTTTTCAATGCTGGCTATTCAGCTGGAATAATTTTTGAAGGGGAGTATTACTGAAGATCTTTCATTTAAAGAAATCACTTACAATAGGATAGCAAATATTATATTTGCATTAAATGCACTGCTAACCACCGCAATACCCCCCCCCCACACACACATAATTGTATGTGCATTTATCCATAATGGCGCAAGGCTCACTACAGTCACCTACATAATTATGTTAGTAACAGTAATACACTGAAATGCTCCCCCTCAAGTTCATTGTTTTTTAGATTAAAGATACTTATCAGATGTTATAAAATTAGTTATTGCTCACCTAGCTGATTTCACGAAGTCTGAAAGAGCACCGAACTCTTTTAAAAAAACAATTTTTATTAAATTTTCTGTTTTACAACTTCAAATACTCATTTTACTTCCTTAAGATATCAATGACTTCCCTTCTTCTCTTTCCATGGTTCATTTTATATATCTTAAATCCCTGCATATTTTACAAAAAAACCCCAACCCCTATACTAATCAGTTTTCCATTATTGCATCCATCGAAACTTATTTGCACTGTTGAATTTATCTTAATGCTGCCAGCGTTTTCAGCTGTACATGATTATTTTCCATATACAGTGGAACCTCTACTCACGACCACAATCTGTTCTGGAGGCCCGTCCGGAAGTCGAAACGGGTTGCTGGGAGAGGCGCCGTTGTGCGCAGGCACCGATTGCCCTCTTCTGCGCATGCACCAACTGCGGCAAACCCACCGGTTACTTCCTGGCTTGCCGCAGACATTGGGCGAAATGGACACGAGCAGAGGCGAACGTAAGAAGAGGTTTGACTGTACTCAATAAACTTTTTCCAATCTTCTTGTTCTCTTATTCTATACATTAAGTCTGCAAGCTGTGCTTATTCTGTCAACTTGAGTTGCCACTCTTCTTTGGTCGGGACCTCTAAAGAGCACTGAACTTTTGATCGGAAAGTAGCCAATAATGTTATGCCTATAAGGTGAAATAGTAACACCGAATATCATGCCCAAATATGAGTTCCTTCAGTACAGTGGTACCTCGGTTTATGAACACAATTGGTTCCAGAAGTCTGTTCATAAACTGAAGCGTTCATAAACTGAAGCGAACTTTCCCATTGAAAGCAATGGAAAGTGGATTAATCCATTCCAGACGGGTCCACGGAATACTCAACCTGAAGCGTACTTAACCCGAAGCATGGGTGTAATTGGTTCCGGAAGTCTGTTCATAAACTGAAGCGAACTTTCCCATTGAAAGTAATGGAAAGTGAATTAATCCGTTCCAGGTGGGTCCGTGGCATTCGTAAACCGAAAATTCGTAAACCGAGGTGTTCATAAACCGAGGTTCCACTGTACAGAGAAATCCTGACTCCTAATTGTTTAAAATACAAATCATGGATACTTGAAGGAAACAGTTTAAAGATGTTTTGGTAGCAGGAGCCTCTCAAAGGCTTAAGCACTGCATAGCACCATTGATATTTTATGAGGCCAATGCTCTTCTGAGATATACAAACAGCTGCAATTTAATTTTAAGAGGGAAAAAGACACTTTTGTAAATGTAATGCTAGAAGTGGGTAGCATGTTTCCAAGTTATTTTGGTTATTTCTGAAGCAGATTCTGTAGCTCTTCAAAGCAATATCTCTGACATATTTTTCTTTTTATGTTGATAAGGAAAATCATAAAAAACAGATGAAAGAATTTCGAGAACAATATGTTTGAATGTTATAACATTCCTCTCTTTGTGGACATTTCTTTTTCGAAAAATGCAATTTGTTCAAGAACATTTCTCAACAGTTAACAGATGTGCCTCTTTTCTGAAATACAGAAATGAATCTAGGAATGTCTGGAAAACATTCAACATTTAAAGGTCCCAGTGATCATATGAAAAGACCATATTACAACTCTGAAGTTGGGTATTGGGCCTCACCAGGTGACTGCCAAGCAATTCCATTCAACTTAATAGGTTTCTTTTAATGTTGTTAAATACAAGGAACTTATTCTCGATTCAGTTTTGTTCTATTTTTTACGGTTTCAGATTATATTACAATTATGTGCCCCATTTATAATGGTTGCGAGTTTTGTCTCTACTATGCAAGTTTTAGCACACTGAGATAGGAAGAAAGTCTGCAGTTGTAAAACATAAACCAAGGTAAAGTGGTCCCAATTGCCAAGTGGCAGCTAAAATTTGAGTGTGAAGTTGAAAATGAGGGACCTAGACATATGAAGCACTAAATGTGATATTACTATGGCTGCCCTCCTGGACCATGCGACTAACTATGCTGGCTCAGTGTAGCTATGATTGCTTTCGGTTTTTTGAGAAGTAGCTCCCAGTTTTGAAACTTAAGTTTTGAAACTTACAGGATTTCCAAAAGCCATTTGATATGTGAAATTCAGAGAGAACTCTTCAAAGAAAAGAAACAAGATGTTCTGCTGGGAATATATAAGAAAACACACACAGCCAAGGGTATGACTAATAAAATAAAATAAACACTATTGTTGCAAAAAAAAAAAGTAGGATGCCCCAGTAATGAAGTTTGATGTGATGACTAGGGTTCCATGTGTATGCACTTACCTGGAAGCAGGGACCTTTCTTTCCAACAAGAAGATATTATCACAAATGCTTGTTTTTGCAGTTCTCAAAAGTGTGAATTTGTGTCTGCAGAGATAGCATGCCTTTTCTTCACAGGATTTTTTAAAAAAATAAAATACACATATAAAGCTGAGGAAAGAAACTTAATCCCTTTGCTCCTTTGCAAATTTATACACACAGAATCAACCCCTTACCTCTTAAATGCTAAGTTCCAAGGGGTTCAATGAACAGATTGTTTGGAGTGGAATAGATCTGCACAAGTAGCCAAGTGTGAAGCAGTAAAAATGAAAGTGCAACCTTGTGAGCAGAATACTCCACAAGTCTTGGGACCTTTGTGTAATAATTGTGCAAGTCAGTAATTTTTTTTATAGAACTGTAAAAAAATACTCTGAAAATGTATTATTCCAAAAATGAAACCTTCATCTGCTTGTAAATATTAAGATTATATCCGCAAGATCTGGAAAAGAAATGATTTAAATCAAGTCTTACTGACTAGTGATTTCAATCGTGATTTCAATTGTGATTTCAATTGATTTGAATTAAATCAAATCAAGTGCTTTTGTCTCTTTATTAACTTGCCTTCGGATCACCTTGTGTGTTGTGTTCTGTGTACTCCCTACTCATTCTCCTCCACCAAACCAGATGCTTATCCCTTCTCTCCAACTATGGAAGATTTTCTGCCTTCATCAAACCTCCTAAACATGCCAGAAGAAGTTTCTAACCAAACTTTAGCCCAGCTCTACCTGGAAGTAAGACTAGCCTCACGTAACACAGTGGGACAGTGAGTAGACATATAAAGGACTGTGCTCTGTGTATGTTTTAAAGATTTCTGTATTGCTTAGAAAAGAAATCCAGAATGACATAATGCGTGTAAACAAGAATAGGTGAATAGGAAGGAGAAAGCTTTAAGGAGATATAAAAATAGATTCCAAGATTATAACTTACCTGACTTTGGCTGCTGTGTGCTTTCTAGTGCTTTTAGCATCTGTTCTAAGGAGATACACACACCAAGGTTTGACATGGAGTAATATTTAGCAGCGAGGGCAAAAGCCTGCACGTTGACCAGCCTATGAGAATTTTCACAGAAAATGTCGTAAAACTCACAGCTATCTGTAAAAAAGGAAATGCAATTAATTTTGTAATTAATTGTAGAGGGCTAACTCCTTTACTCCAAAGCTTAATGCAATCCAACAAAAACTGGATACCCACAAATATATATTGTCACCTCATCTTTCGCATATCACAGTATGGATTCTGATAACTGGAGACAAGAGTCACAGCTTGACACTGCTAGAATATGTGTGTGTGTGTGTGTGTACACACACACACACACATATGGCCTATGCCTAACTAGCCATTATGTAACCTTAACACATAAAATGTCCTTTTGGCGATGAAAATGCATATATATTTGTTTCTGTCTTTTTGGGGTGTGTGTGTTAAAAACCAGCTAGATCCAGTTCTGTTACACACTGAGTTAATCTGTAGTTTCAATTTACAGTTATGGCAGGAGCTCCTACAATACCAGCTGGAACAAAACAGAAATCAACAGTGTCAATAAACTGTTAAGGATTGCTGATTTCTAGTCTTTTCGAGGTCAGCATCTTGTTCCTTTCCTTTTGCAAGCGAAAATTTGAAAAATGAAGAGCGGGGGGTGCGAGGTAGGAATATGGGAGTGGGTAATCTCTGCTCAAAAACAAAAGCAGACTTCTTTCACCCATGAAATGTTCAGCAGCTTGGGGGGAGAAGTAAAAATAAGGTGCATTTATTTATGGCAGTTCTATCCAGCTCATCCTTCAGAAACCTCAGAATGGCTTAAATGAGATTTTCATTTACAGAAAATACTGTATTTTCATTTTAAAAGTACGTAAATATATATAGGCAAGGTACAGACTTTAAATAATAAAACAGTGCCTGCAAACAAGCTCAGAAAAGGTGTGTGGTACAAAATAATAATAATGATGAATGGGCAGGGGAGAAGAAAAGAAGCTTCTGGGAGGAACCAAATGGCAATCGGTCCTGGCACTAACCAGATGTGCATGTCATATGACCTCACACCCATTTTTGGTTTGGAAATACACAAAGTTAGCTTCTCCCACTTGAGAATTTTCCTGTCTTCAGGTAAAGCAGCTTATGGTGCTGCCGCAAGAGAGAGAAAGTGCCTAAAGTTGATGTTCCTCTACCTACCGCTACCTGAGAAAACGAGAATAAGGTTTATCTAAATTTACCGTATAATCTGGCAGAATTAGGACGGGCCACACAATGCTAAAGCAGTAGTAACACATTAAATAGCACATGCTGAGGAAAATGTCGATGTCTGGCTGTCAAGTCAGCTATCTAGAAACCCAATGCTACTTTATCTGCAGCCAGATATCACAATTTTTATACACTGTAAATCTATATGCATGCTCAGGAAGGAGTCTAGTGGAAGGCTGCATGGGAACCCTTGAGTTCCATAATTCATAGAGATATAACTGTCTCTGTAGAGATATAAATATCATAAATTAATTTAATCTCCTCTGGATGCAAGATATATGTGATTAGTCTGCAAATTTGATTCTATTAGTTAAAGATTGCAAATCAGAATCCAGAATTTCTTTCCTGCCCTAAGTAAAATGTAGCATAGTAAAGCTAGGATTACTGGCAACTACTGCAATTGTGAAAGATCACCAGTTTTATCCAGAAATATCTGGGTGCATTTTACATTTCATGGCTCCACTGCTTACAGCTTACCATGCTCCAACACTATGCTTTTTTAGATAATTGGTTAAAACAATGTTTCCAATACTAATATTTTTGTTCTGGTTAACTTTCCCCCTGATACTGTTCCCTTCGTGGTTATGTTTTATTATAAGTTATGTTGTTTAAAATGTTACCATTGGGGGAAAAACATTAAAAAATATTATTTCAAATATAGTTAATTTCAATTACTGTATAATAAATACATATGTTATATAGTCTCACAGGGATTCCCAAACTGCGGTCTGAGAGCTTTACTCAGGGGGTTTGCAGCATCTCTGTGGATTTGTGGTTGAAGATGGGAAAAATCAACATTCATATTGATTTTTAAATTGTATCTTTATTGCTTCTTTTATATTGATTTTGAATTGTGTTCTATGGAATTCAAACTGTAACACAGTAAAAATGCAAGAAACAAAAGAAGCAATAAATATGCCATTTAAAAATTATACAGCATCTGCCACAACACATTTGGGCAGGAAACTATTAAGTGGTGTGACAAGACAATAACGTAGTGTTGCCAGATGTCCTCTCTTTTTTCCAGGACATGTCCTCTTTTTCATGGGTATGTAAAATGAGTGTCGTCATAGCAATCCAGTTAAAGGTAGAAGTCAGCACGTGTCCACTTCTTTATAGTGGTACCTCGGTTTACGAACACCTCGGTTTACGAACACTCCTAACCCCGAAGTTCATAAACCAAGGTCCCTGAGGCCTACTGAGCGTCTGATGCCTTCGGGGAGGCCGGGCCTTTGCTCCAATGGCTCCTGGAGGCCTGGAGCGAAGGCCAAACCTCCCCGAAGACACTGGAGCGTCGGATATCTTCGGGGAGGCCGGGCCTTCGTTCCGATGCCTCCCAGAGGCCTGGGAGCGCTTCCGCGACTGGGCTGCAGCCACGGAAGCGCTCCCCGGCCTCTGCGAAGGCATCGGAGCCGGGACTTCATTCCGATGCCTTCGCGGAGGCTGGGGAGCGCTTCCGCGACTGGGTTGCAGCCACAGAAGCGCTCCCCGGCCCCGCGAAGGCATCGGAGCCGGGGCTTCGCTCCGATGCCTTCGCGGAGGCCGGGGAGGGCTTCTGCGACTGGGTTGCAGCCATGGAAGCACTCCCCGGCCTCTGCGAAGGCATCAGAATGAAGTCCCGGCTCCGATGCCTTCGCAGAGGCCGGGGAGCGCTTCTGTGGCTGCAGCCCAGTCGCGGAAGCGCTCCCAGGCCTCTGGGAGGCTTCGGAGCGAAGTCCCGGCTCCGATGCCTTCGCGGAGGCTGGGGGTTGCAGCCACGGAAGCACTCCCCAGCCCCCGCGAAGGCATCGGAGCGAAGCCCCAGCCTCCGTGAAGGCATCGGAGCCGGGACTTCGCTCCGATGCCTCCCAGAGGCCGGGGAGCGCTTCCGCGACTGGGCTGCAGCCACGGAAGCGCTCCGTTAAATTGCTGCTTTAGGGGTTTTTTCATCCTCTAGAACGGATTAATCCATTTTCCATTACTTTCAATGGGAAAGTTTGCTTCAGTTTATGAACGCTTCGGTTTATGCACAGACTTCCGGAACCATTTGTGTTCATAAACCGAGGTACCACTGTATTCTTCAAAGTATGGCAACCCTAAAACTTCCAAGTTGTACTGTATTCTTCAAAGTATGGCAACCCTAAAACTTCCAAGTTGTCCATGGAGGTGGGGAGTTTGGGAACCAATGTGCCTCAATAAATGCAAATGTCTCATTGAAAGCAATGCCGTACGTCGCTTCTCAGCCTTTGGGCTAAGATCAAGTTTAGTAAATATATCATATACATATCTGAATGTATAAGCATCTAATTGCAATTCAACGACGATGTTTAATTTCATTTCCTAAATGTTAAGATTATTGACAGGTGTGTGTGTGTCGATGATCTTAACATTTAGGATATATACATGATCTTATATCCAACCAGATGGACGGGGTATAAATTTATTATTACTATTATTATTATTATTATTATTATTATTATTATTATTATTATTATAACATTTAGTATCTCTGTCTCTTTCATGGGTTCTATCTGTAAGACGCCTTGAGTTCACTTGTTGGAAGAAGGCGGGGCACACAGATCCGTAAACAAATAATAAAATACAGTAATGGCAAATGTTAATAGCCAGTGGAAAGCACCACCACCCCCGCCCACCGCCTTCTAAGCGGCGTGGAGGCGCTTACCGGCGGCCTCCTCCAGGGGGCGCTGCAGAGGCGGCTCCTCCAGGAGCTGCTGAAGCCTCTCTCCGCTCAGCGCTTCTAGCACCGCCTCCGGGGGAAGCGCCACCATCTTCTCCCACAGGCCGCGAGTGTAGAAGTCCACCGTGTGGGCCCGGCACAGCGGCAGCATCCGTTCCAGGAACCGCGCCACCGCCCGCAGCCGCGCCACCACCGTCTCCGCCGGCAGCTCCGGGGGAAGAGGGCGGTTCGCCCCAGGAACCGGCGTGGAAGCCTCGCGGATGCGCCGCGACATCGCTGGCGTGGGGACGAAGCGGATGGAGCTGAGCTGCTCAGGCGTAAAAGGAAGGGCTCGGCGCTCGATTGGGAGAGCCTGTCCGTCTCCAAGGACGCCCGTTCGCTCTCGCGCTTCCTGCCCAGGCTAAGCGAATCGAGCACCAACGGAAAGGCCAGCGGTTTCTCTTTAGACTCCCGCGGCTGAAGAGAAGCGGGTCGCCGGTTGGATTACGTAATCGGCGCGCGACGAAGCCGAGCGGAAGTTTGCATATGGCGCCTGTAGCGAGGAAGAGAGCGGCGTCGGGCGCCAGCAAAGATGCTGGGGCGGAGAAGAAGTCGCAGGTTCGCCCGGGTCGGAAACGGCAGTGGAGGAAAGACCCGCGTCTGGTGCGAGGGAGCGTGCGGGAGGGTAAGACCAGCCAGGAAGGAGCTGAGGCGGGGGGGGGGCGGTCGTTCCTCCTATACTTGCGACCTTAAACTTTAATTTATAAACACTGGGCGATAACCAGCTGTCATACTCTAAATAGATTCATTGGAATCAATGGTGCACGTTGAATTATTATTATTATTATTTATTTATACCTCGCCCATCTGGCTGGGTTTCCCCAGCCACTCTGGGCGGCTCCCAACAGAATATTAAAAACACGATCAAACGTCAAACATTAAATACTTCCTTAAACTGGGCTGCCTTCAGATGTCTTCTAAAAGTCGGAAGAATGTGGCTAAGTTTGGATATCCATTTCGTCCAGGGTTTAGGCCCGGCTTTCGTTGCCATGCATTTGGTTGTCACGAGAGGCAGGAAAATGTGAGCTTATTCTCCTCGATTTCTTTCTCAGGAGCTTTTGATACCATTGACCACGGTATCATTCTGGCTGCGGCTGTCTTGAGTTAGGGGTGTGTGGTACTTCTGGATCTACTGCTGTCACCTGAGACAGTGGCTTCGGTGGCGCAGAGTGCCTTCTGTCAGTTTCTGCTGGTGGCCCATCCTGGACAAGGAGAGCCTCACTAGTGCTGTCTATGCTCTGGTATCCTCTAGGTTAGACTCTTGCAACACGTTCTATGTAGGGCTGCCACTGAAGACAGTTCAGAAACTTCCACTGGTGCAAAGTTTGGCATCCAGGTTGCTCACCGGTGCTAGACAATTTAACCGTTCCTGGCCTGACTGCCCTGGCTGCAGATTGGTTTCTGGGCCCAATTCAAAGTGCTGGTCTTGACCTATAAAGCCTTAAACTGCCCAGGGCTGTAATTATCTCAAGCACTGCCTTTCCCCATATGACCCAGTCCAGACCCTGCAAACATCTTTTGTGTGCCTTCTCCACAATACCAATTGGGCCTTTTCTGCAGTGGAGTGCTGTCCCAGGGAGCCTCACTTGGCGTGTTCATTACATACCTTTAGGTGCCAGGCAAAAGTTTTTTGTATTTCCAGGCCTTGGGCTAATTAATATTCTGTCGCCTTTAAAATGGGCTTGTATGAACCACCCTGCAATCTTTGGATGAAGGATGGTATACAAATTTAATAAATAATAATAATAATATCCTCAAAATGTGAAATCCTGGCAAAACATTTTATTTAAATATTGTTCACTTTGAAGTGAGCTTTGTGGGGCTCGTAGCTTAGGCTGCAGTCCTAACCCTACTCACCTTGGAATTCAGTTGGACTTGCTTCTGAGTAGATATAGTTAGGACTTCAGGCTTAGTAAGGGCTGTTAAGTATAAAGTTTGGCCTTACCTGCCTTTCCAACATGGTCTTCAGTCAGTTTGCAGAGGAAGAGACAGTGATCACATTCACCCATCACAGGAACCCATCTATGATTTAGTAAGAGCATGTGAAAGCAAGGGCTCCCAGAGAGGAGTTCGCAGAAAGGGTGGAGAGCAAGGTTAAGTTCTTTTACATGAGCAAGTCAGCTTGCTCAACATTCGAGTCAACCCTATTAACTTCAGTTCTTCAAGAGAAGATGGAGCATTATTTCAAAGATCATCTGGAAGAAACATTAGTAAAAGAGAGTGTTATGTTAAAACATTTGAAGTTTTAATCACACTTTTTTTTCTTATTCCACATCTTTTTCTGGTGTCTATAGGTCAGGGTTTTGCCTTTCGGAGAAAGCAAAAGATCCAACGTGACTACAAGAAATTGCTTAAAAAGGAAAGCAATGCCAATTCTCAGAAGAACATTGAGTACAAAGAAGATTACCCAGAACACCTGAAGCATCTTTACTTAGCTGAAGAGGAAATGCTTAAAAAACAACAGAAGCCTAGGAATGATCGCCCTTCTGTACCAAAAGAAGAGGAAATTGCGACCACAAAGTAAGAAACCTTTTGGGAATTGCTTTTATCCTATAATTCCTTTTTAAAGGTGAGCCTAGGTCAGTGATGGGTAACCTTTTGAGTTTGGTGTGTCAAAATTCGCCAAAAAACCGAGCATAACTCGGGTGGTGTGTCACTCTGAGAAAAAAAACCATAATTTCGCGATATTTATAGTTTAAATAACAAAAATGTATAATTGTAATATATAAGTGTATTTAATAAACCAAAAACTAATTATTTAACCAAACCAAACCCCAAACCCCTTATTTATCACAAAGTGCCCAGAGTTGTTGAGCTTTTTTGGGGGAGCTGCTGACCAACGTTTTGGAGGTTTTTTGGGGGGGTGCAAAAGTTGCTTTGCTTTTGGGGGGGCGTGCCCCAAAGCTGCTGCGTTTTTGGGGGGGGGGAAGAGAACAGAAATAAATTATGAATAATACCTTCGCTGGAACTAACATGCAGCACCGACATAGTCTGCCAAAGCGCCAAAAAACCCCAGCACAGAACGGGTTAAAAATGAACGCTGTTACACCCAATCATCGTCTGCCAAAGCGCCAGAAAAACAGCACAGAAAGGTTTAAAAAACCAATCTCTGGTTACCAGGAACAACAACAGCAAAAAAGGATCCGGGTTTTAATAGCGAAGACAAGCTTGTAGCGTGAGGAGGAGCGTGAGAACAAATGGGGGTGGGGGACAACAACAACAACAGCGCGAATGGGCTGATGGGGTGTGTGCCAGCAGTGAGGGCTCTGCGTGTCACGTCTGACACGCGTGTCATAGGTTCGCCATCACTGGCCTAGGTTATTCTTCTAGCACAGACATCCCCAAAGTTCGGCCCTCCAGATGTTTTGGACTACAATTCCCATCTTCTCTGACTACTGGTCCTGTTAGCTAGGGATCATGGGAGTTGTAGGCCAAAACATCTGGAGGGCCGCAGTTTGGGGATGCCTGGTTTAGGAGGTCAATAATAAATCAAGGATAAAAATAGTAACAGCCACTGAAGGTTTACAATTTACTATAATTTGACCCAAACCCTCACCAGCTGAACTATTTTATATGCTGTTACTGCTAGTTGCTACCTTTTTCACTGAACTAAGCTTAGAAAATGAAAGATTACACTGAATGGAACTAAAATGCTGTGAAAACACCTGCTAGAACAGGGCCGAAGTTTGGGGATGCCTGTCCTAAACCTCCTAAACCACCATCTGATGGTGATTTACACATAAGAGAATGAAAAACAGTGAAAAGCACAGAAACAGCAAATCTATTTAAAACAAGGTTAAAACCGTAACCAAGTAGACACATGTGGCTAATACTCATTTATCCAGTTTTGGTGGTTGTGAGCAAACAGTATGGAGCCAGGCTTTCAAGTTGGTATATAAGAAATCTGTAGTGTGGAACCTGCTCCCATAAGCAGCAGTCAGTATGGCCAATAGTTAGAAGTGGTGGAAGGGTACAGATTCTTCACTCCTGGTTCAGAATGAGATTTTATTTCCTAAAGTTACAGTTTGTCAAAACATTTACTTTTGTGAACAGAGCCCTGCTCTTGACGTGCAACATAAAGTACATTTTTACGGTAGTACATGCGTATATTACCTTATTGTAGATAATGTGAGTATGGTGTACTGTATTTTGAAAATCAAATACTGACTCAAACAAATCACAAATCTTGATTCAGATAGTAGTCCATTAAAAAGACCATATTTGGTTAAGAGAGAACCAGTCAATCAATTCCAAGAGTGTTCCCTATGGCTAAACAAGATATTGGAGGAAGGGAGCAAATAACTGTGATCATTCTGGTTCTAATGAAGTAAAATACGTTTCAAGTAAATACAGCCTATGTTTGCCCAGCTAAGCAAAAGTTATTCTATGGGTTTGGAGAGCTTGAATCTTATTCTTTATGGCAGTGGTAGCCAACATGGTGCCTTTTATTGTGTTTTGAACTGCAACTTGCAGCATCCCTGACAATTTTTGCTGAGGTTGATAGGAACTGTAAGGCACCACATTGGCTATATAGAATAAACTTGGGGAATAAATCCTCAGTTATGGTATATATAAGGAAATTACATGAATACATATGCATTTTTCTTAATAGTTGCAAACCACTTTTCAAACATAATAGATCTCAAGCAGCTCAAAATAGTTAAATCGGATTTATAGGTAGATAATAATTACTCTGAACATGATAGATGCAGAATAGCAGACAGTGCTGCCTATCTGAAAGGTGGTGTTGGCAAAAGCAGTTCTGTAGGGCAGTTGAGCAATAGACTCCTTTCAGGACAGCCCTGTTGTTGCTGCACTTTTCAGAATTGCAAAATTTACACAAATAGTATAATTGCACTAATAAAAAAATCAATACTTTTAATCACTGGTTTGTTCGTCTAATGCAGGTACAACACGGTTCATCGAAAATTTAAAACGAAAACCTCAAACCAGAAAGCAAAAGAAGAATATGAGAAAATAAAAGCCGAACGAGAGAAGAAAAAAGAGGTAAGCCTTAAACAAAGTCTTAAGTTTCTCATAGAAAGTTAGCACTTTAAAGAGTGGGAAGAGGTGAGAGTTTAGCAACAAGGGTTGTTGTTTTATCTGTTTGTGTTGACACATTAAATGATTTATAAAACTGTAAATGAGGAACTCACACTATATCCTTGTTCTTCCTGTGTGTTATTCTGTCCATGGTGGTTCTTCCTGTCCTTGTAAGATGCTATGTCTTTCTTTCCCCCAATTGTTGCTGTCATCCATCATGCCCAAGGGATCCACCAGTCTGATGTCTTCTCAAACAGCTGCACTGTAGTGCTAACCATGAAGAACAATGCAATAACGCAAGCAAATGTGCTTTCCCTCTGTATCAGAAAGGCAACCTTGTACTTTATTAGATATAATAATAATAATAATAATAATAATAATAATAATAATAATAATAATTTATTTATACCCCACCCATCTGGCTGGGTTTCCCCAGCCACTCTGGGCAGCTTCCAACAGAAAAATAGAATAAAATAATTGATTAAACATTAAACTGTGTTGATTACTTATTTTTTACACTAAAAGCATTGGAACAAATGAAGGAGGTATTAAGAGTTTGTATCATGAACAAATCTTTTTAGATATCACCGTTTATTTTCCTAGCATATATACCTGTAAAAAGAGATTTGCAATTTGCATATATATATTGGTATGTGTGTGTGTGTGTGTGTGTGTGTGTGTGTGTGTGTGTGTACCAATTTCTAGAAAAAGTATAAAAGTTATACTTCTTTTAATTACTTGGGTGTTTTTCATTATTTCAGGCAGCCATAAAAAGAAGAGAAGAAATAGAAAAAGCTCAAAAACTCTACAAACAGAAGAAAATGGAAGCTTATAAAATTTTAAGTAAAAAGACAAGAAAAGGACAGCCAAATCTAAACTTACAAATGGAGTACCTCCTTCAAAAAATACAGAAAAACCCATAAACTGTTATTTATTACAGGTGCAAACAAAAATGAGTCTTTAAGATTATAAAACTTGTTATCCCTCCTCAGTATTGGAAAACCTGATTTTAGAGAATGGGCTCTTGGTAAAGTGTACTAAGTTATGAAGAAAGTATTTTAAGTACCAGAATAAAATCTGTTTTCAAACTATCTGAACTTGCAAATCTGGGTATCATATTTTTCTACTAGTATTTTAAAATAAATACATGTATCTGCATTAGACCAGCAATGGTCTAATTTTAGCTAAAATCTCTGAATTCTTATGGTCTTGGTTTTTTTTCCATCCAGCTGTTACTTCACTTGCATTCTTAGAATGGACATCACACTGTTTACCACAACAAACACTCTATTCCTAATTCAATCTCACTTAGTATATAATTGTTGGAAGTGTGATTTATGGATGAAGGCTACTGATATTTTATTACATTAATGAATAGCTGTGTTGCCGTCAAGCACTAACTCATAACGAAAAGCCTGGTTGACACGAGTTTTATTGGGAAGCAAAACAATATGTATTGATTTTATGATAATGTAAAGTGGTTCTGTCAATAGCATAATCAAAGAAGATAGGTACATAAGCGGAGTCAATCCATGGAATGATTTTTCTTCTTTTGCTGTATGACGCTCTTACACAAATGTAACATCTTAATCCTGTTCATCCTCCTTCCAAGTCTGTTGTGGGCCCTGCAACACTTTGGTTGTGCAATGATAGATGACACATATGGAGATTTCTTTAATGGCAGGTTTGATCACTGAAGCTCCCTGTTGTCAATGCAATAAAAAGAGCAATGTGAAGTAGCTCTTAGATTGGGGAGATAAAAATACTTTTTTTAAAAAAATGAAAAAGTTATGTTTCTGCCTTTTTGCTTTCATTTGGCTACCACAGGCCTGGAGTGTTAAGTTTCATGTGTGTGTTAAGTTTTACCCATGTAGGTAGGACAAAACCACACACACACCTTTAATCAGACTGTCTCGCCAGAGTGGTGCATTCCCTGGTTATCTCCCGCTTGGACTACTGCAATGCGCTCTGCGTGGGGCTACATTTGAAGTTGACCTGGAAACTACAACTAATCCAGAATGGGGCAGCTAGACTGGTGACTAGGAGTGGCCACCGGGATCACATAATACCGGTCCTGAATTACCTACATTGGCTCCCAGTATGTTTCTGAGCACAATTCAAAGTGTTGGTGTTGACCTTTAAAGCCCTAAACGGCCTCGGCCCAGCATACCTGAAGGAGCGTCTCCACCCCCATCATTCTGCCCGGACACTGAGGTCCAGTGCCGAGGGCCTTCTGGCGGTTCCCTCGTTGTGAGAAGCCAAGTTGCAGGGAACCAGGCAGAGGGCCTTCTCAGTAGTGGCACCCGCTCTGTGGAACCCCCTCCTATCAGATGTCAAAGAAATAAGCAACTATCTGATGTTTAGAAGGCATCTGAAGGCAGCCCTGTTTAGGGAAGCTTTTAATGTTTGATGTTTTATTGTGTTTTTAATATTCTGTTGGAAGCTGCCCAGAGTGGCTGTGGAGGCCCAGCCAGATGGGCAGGGTATAAGTAATAAGAATAATCAGTGCTTTTCTTCTGGGGGTATGCAGGGGTACGCATACTCCTGAACATTTTGTTAATCTTTGTACTTTTGTCCATTTACTGTATTTTCCCCCCCAATTTGATCGATAAAATGGTGATTTTCTTGAGTCAAAATGAGAGTACTGTACCTCTAAACATTTTTTTTAGAAAAAAACACTGATATATAAAATAAACAACAACAACAACAACAACATTATTACAAGGCTTGTATGGTGAAAAGGAGGAGACGTCAGCTGGGGATTTGCCCTCTGCCTTGCTGTATGTAGAGCAGGCATCCCCAAACTGCGGCCCTCCAGATGTTTTGGCCTACAACTCCCATGATGCCTAGCTAACAGGACCAGTGGGCAGGGAAGATGGGAATTGTAGTCCAAAACATCTGGAGGGCCGAAGTTTGGGGATGCTTGGTGTAGAGGATATATGCTTAAAACGTGAATGAACTGATACATTGTGTTCCTCTTGCATCCGTTGCTGGTCAACTGTGAAATTAATTGTGTGATAACTTGTATGATGCCTAATGGCAGATTTATCTGATACAGAAATAGTAATTCTAGCTACGAATGTAGTTTTTTAAATACCACTTGAGTGGTGCGTTGGGTGTACTGTGTTGCAAAATTCGCCCGCCGTTCCTTTAGAATTTTAGAGTTGGAAGGGATCACAAGGGTCATTTAATCCAAGCTCTGCAATATGGGCATAGCCAGGGGAGCAGCTGACCCCTCCCCCCCAAAAAAATCAACTAAACAAATAAAACTGCCTAACTGACCAATCGAGTCACAGATAACTTGGTTCTGCCCTCCCCCAACAAAAGTCCCACCCGCCCTAACATAAATCCTGGCTATGCCCATGCCCTGCAATGCAGGAATCCTGCCCATAGCCGTCCCTAGATGGGCTCAAACCACCAATCTTCTGACTAACAGGCAGACTCACTGACCATTGTACCACTGGGGGCTAAGGGAAAGTTGCTTTTGCAAAAGTGTATACAGTATTAGGAAAAATTGCATACTAAAATGCTGAAGTTTTCATTGGGACTTTTTTTTAAAAAAATTGAAACAGGAAAAATGAGAAATGGAGAAAGAGAAATTGCCAGATTTGTCCATCCCTAGCTGCAAAAAGCAACCATTTACTAATTTATTTAAATAGATATTCATAGTTACAATACCACCTTGCAAAGATTATCTACTGCAATAAAACTTTAAAATGTGCCTGTCCTGTTTTAGGGAGGAAGTAAGACTATTTCAGCTTCCTTGTTCCTGCTTTAAATGCAGCATAATTGCTTTTCAGAAGCTTTTGGTTTTCATCCCTTATCATTGAAACCCCACTGGGTGGAGGCATGGAGCTGAAATTCAGCAGCAAGAATATATGTGTGGATGATTGTTCAATAGAACAGATAAAATCATAGTTAAAAAGATCCGGTGCTATTTGAAGACCTGGTGTGATTTAAAGAGCTTACAATCTTAGGGGAAAGAAATACATTTTTAAAGCATTGCCCAGGAAAGCACTTATCAACCAGAAATTTCAGTTTTAGGTCCTTGAGGCAGCAATCCTGTACACAGTTGCCCAGGCGTAAATCCTATTGAACTCAGTAAGACTAAACATCTGAGTAAGGGCCTACAGTGTAATCCCTAATCATGCCTACTGAGAAGTAAATCCTATTGAATTTAATATAGCTTACTCCCAGGTAAATGAGGTTGGGATTATAACCTTCATTTTTATTGGCACATGGAGCAGATATTCAAGGAGAACTGAGCTTCAAGGGGGGAGAGGAATCAGAAAAATCACCCCCCTCTATTTCTGCTAGTATGATCCTCTGCTGAATTTGAGCTCATTTGTCTGAAATGTAGCCTATCTTCCCCACCTGATAATGATTTACTAGTATTTTCCACTGCTAATTGAAAAATTAGTTATTTAATCTTTTTTTATGCGTGACAGCAAAATAAAAGTTGCATAAAAGTGATTATGGACAGAACCAATGTTTTATCTGCTCGTTTGCACTTTTGAGTTCATTTCCCCCTTTGATCGAAAATGATTTTTTTTTCCATACGGATGATGTGTCAGAAATGAAGCGTGAACCCACAAAGTGACAAACTGTTCGTGTCTCATTTTTATATTCCAACCTGCAAATAAAATGGCCATTTCTCAGTGAGAATGCCCCTGCTGACACATTGCTATCGTATCGGCATATTCCCCAAAATAGAAGCAGCAGTAACTAAAGGTATAATAGCTTGGTTGTCTTTTAATAGAGAATCTCCTTTTTCCAACCAAACCTTACCAGCCCTGTAGAAAAGTGATTTCATTATTTTCAGTATATTTGGAATGAAGTTCAGGCAAAGTTTGGCCCCTTCTGAGGAACAGAAGGATGCACTGTCCAAAATAATGACTAGGTTTCTTTCCTTGTTGTATTTGATGTCCACTCAAGCAGAATTTCCAGACATTATTCAGAATGATGGTACCTATTCTGTAAGAGCTGTGGGAAAGTGTACATTTTCAGAAAAGTCCGCAATAACAAACGGGAAGAAATATCGGTGGCACTGATGTGATGCATCTAATCCTAAACCATTACCCTGAAGAAGATTTGAACACCTTAGCCTTCAGAACAAGAGGACTCCAGGTAATTCATTTGTAAACACTGGTTTGTAATGGTTCCATCTTCAACTGACTGCAAGCAGAATGCTCTTCTACAGGTAGGAAATTTCACAAACCCGTGGTAGCCCAAAAACAACCTGCCTTCAGAAGTCACCTTCCCTCAGACTGGGGAGTAAGGAAAAAGTTTATCACTTCTGCTGCAAGCAAACGTGGAGCCTTGTTTCCAAGTGAGAATATAATAATCTACATAGCAATGAGGAAATAGTTGTTCATGGTCCAACCTACTTGAGGGCCATTTGACAAAAGACAGAAAAGTATACCGTAGAGCACTTTGCGGATATGACTTTGAGGGGGAAATTAATCGGATTGCTTTTCTAGTTCAGAGTTTTGTACCAAAAAAAACTCCTTTTAAGGCAGTGTGGTATAGTGGTTCGAGTGTCAGACTAGAACCTGGGAGACCAGGGTTCAAATCTCCACTCAGCTTGGGCCAATCACTGCCTCTCAGCATAACCTATCTCACAAGATTGTTCGGAGTTTTAACGGTGAGCGGGGGGAACCATGAACATTGCTTTGAGCTGTTTGGAGAAAAGGTGAGATCAATGCGAAGAAGAAGAAGAAGAAGAAGAAGAAGAAGAAGAAGAAGAAGAAGAAGAAGAAGAAGAAGAAGAAGAAGAAGAAGAAGAAGAAGAAGAAGAAGAAGAAGAAGAAGCTAATACAGAAATAAACGACTCATAAATAATACACACTTCCTGCAAGCAGCTATAACTTGAAAAATAACTATAAATTAAGTGATCTAATAATAAAATAAAACAGTTGCTTGGAGGAGAATCTCTTGGTCCTCCTACCAGCAGGAGGAGTCTGCTAATACGAGAGAGAGGTGATTTCACCTTCCCCCATTTCCCTCTTCTCACAGGCCTCAGTGCTTCCCCTTTGATCTGTTCTAGAGAGGAACAGATCCTCCAGAGCATATTTTCAGTGAGGCTGGAGAGATGAGGGAAAATATAAATTCCCCTCCTATCCTCTTACTGTTAGTGGATGCATTCTTCTGGATTTTAAAGCCTTTCATTAGGGCACCAACTGGACACAACCCATAGACTTAAGAGCAAGAAGCAGTGGGTGAGATCCAAAGGTTTCCTTCCATGAGCAGAAAGGAACATTTGAATCTAACACACTAAGTATAAAGAGGAAGGTCATAACAATGAGTTTTGGAACAATGATGGAGAAACTGAAAGAAATATGACAAGCAACTAGGAACAGTTTTATCCAAAGGCTTTAATCAGTTGAACAAATCATGTAAATTAGTTGTTTTTTTTTTAAAAAAAACAGGCAGTGTTTTACCTACAAGAACTATTTCTCCTCTTTAGGAACAGACTTGTACAGTCATAAATTTGTATTTTAAACTCTCTAGTGTATACAAACTTTCTCCAAGGGGTGGGGTGGGGAGTCTTAACAAGAGAAAAATGACAGACTAAGTGAAATAAAGAGCTATTGAGGTTGCACTATTGTATTCTCTGTTGCTACGGAGGAAGATCATTTCTGCACTTTTCTTAAAGTTCTGCTAGGTTGTGATGTCTTTGGATAAGAGATTTTTTTAAGATTAGCAAAAAGAACGTGTAAGGAAATTATAGAGAGCTTGACAAAAGAAATATAATGGCAATTGTTCAATGGATAGGATTCATGCAGGGATTTGCTACTGCAGTCCTTGGACATATAACTTTCTCCTTCTCTGATAGGTAGGTCCGTAGGAAGACTTGTAAAATAATCAGTAATGGTGCAGGTATACACACCAGAGGGAATCAGTATGATTAACATAAGAACCCTACTGGATCATGCCAAAGGCCCATCTAGTACAATAGCCTATTCTCACAATGGTCATCCAGATGTCTACAGGAAGGCTGCAAGCAGGACATGAGAGCAACAGCCCTCTCCTCGCTTGTCCTCCTCTTCAGATATGTTGCTGGGCTGGAAAGTGGGCAAACCCCCCACATTGCATTGGACAGAATGTCCAACTCCCAATGATTGTTGTTGCATCAGATATCCCCTCACTATCTGATGCATACAAGATAAATCTAACTATATTGACCCTGTGCGCCTCCCGTTTTGTTCATGTCAGATAATGATGCCAATTGAAACGGTGATTGTGGACTCAACACAGAGACATATTCACAAGCTGACGAGGATAAGAGCTTGTAGAGTAAAACTATAGCAAGGAAGTGCCTCAGAATGATGGCTCTTTTTTTTTGTTTTCGTAGGATTAGGTCTTTGGGTCTTTGGGATGCAGCACCCTTAGCAAATTACAGTTCCTGGGAACTCTGCTTGATCCTTCTTCCTTCTTTAAAACTGGAGATATAGGGGATTGATCTGAAGATCATCTGCATGCAAACACCTCTCTTTTCTTCCCATAAAAAGCAACTTTGCAAACAGAGCTGGGACCAAGATCTGTGCCAGGGAGAGCTTGTGGCAGAGGACCAAAGGAGGAGTCAGACAAGCTGTTTCCCCAAGAGGTGACCGAAACAAATGCTGGCAGTCAGCAAATATCTGATCCTACTACAATCTACAACATGTGAATAAACAAATGGTATCAGCCAGGGAGTGTACAGATTACATAGAGCTTTCTCAATCAAAGCAGAAAGACTGGGTGAGTGAAAGTGAGGTCACAGTCTTGTAGGGAAGGAAATCAGAAAAGAACAGCAGTTGTTGTGCTTCATGATACCAGGAATGTGTGATGCCATCCTAACCTAACAGCTAGTATGAACAGAGTTTATTGATAATCTCCTAACACAATCCTGTTGGAAGCCCCTGACTTTCAGATGAAACAACAGCTCACATTGCATTGTCCACTTGGGGCTACAGTAGTTTTTTTTTTTTTTTTTAAACTGGCCTCCTGCAGACCATTTCATCTTTAGCTTGTGGATCAAAAGGTTGGCAACCTAGTGCAACATTTTTCAGCTGAAGGGCTGAGTTTCCTTATGAAGGGTCTCATGAAGACCCAGGGCCAGTCAAGCAAAAGAACTCAAGGAAGGTCTGAAGCATGGCTGGTAAGGAGTGTGATCTGGGAAGAGCTGCAAGGATCAGATTGGGAATCCTGCATTTAGCCCTAGGCCCAGGCATGCCAACTCCTAGGGGCAGAGGGGTCTTCCGCTGGCATGGGGCCAGGCCCCCTTGATGCATAGCTGCCAAGTCTCCCGTTTTCCCCTAGCTGAAAAAAAATGGATTTTTTTTGTTTTTTCCTGGTTTATTCTGGCGCGGTGGCCATTTTGGAACTGGGCGGAGCATGCTCAGAAGCAACTTTTGATGCTGCTCTGCCCAGTTCCAAAATGGCTGCAGTGCGACTTCTGGCGCGGTGGCCATTTTGGAACTGGGCAAAGCAGCAACAAAAGTAACTTCTGAGCATGCTCTGCCCAGTTCCAAAATGGCTGCAGCGCTACTTCCGGTCTGCTATTTCCGGCCCGGTCCCTTATTTCTCTGACAGCAACTTGGCAGGTATGCCTTGATGTTGAGGGGGTGGAGGAGGCTGAGCACAGCATGGTTCAATTGCTGGCTCCTGAGCCACGGGAGAAGAAGCCACAGCCCTGGGCTCCCCACTTGGCCTCCTCCCGATGACGCAACGTCACGTGCGCACTATGCACATGATATCACACATGTGCAAAACGCACTGCCCCCCCCCAATCCTGGGGCACAAGATGACACCTCTGACCAGGCCCAGCGTGCCCAACTCCTGCTCTAGCGTGACTGCAGTTAGTAATGTGCAGCGCTTTTTTTCTATTAAAAAATGTTTAAGGGTACTCTCATTTTCCTACTCCTATTGAAATACTGCCCCTCAATGAGGCCAAGCTTAGATTCACAAAATGTTTAGGTGTATGCATACCCCTGCGCCCCCCCCCAAGAAAAAAAGCACTGGTAATGTGTAACTTAGCTGAGGCTCCAATATTTTCTGCCACCTCATGAGAAGAGAAAACTCCCTGGAAAAGACCCTGATGTTGGGAAAGATGGAGGGCACTAGGAGAAGGGGACGACAGAGGATGAGATGGTTGGACAGGGTTCTCGAAGCTACTAACATGAGTGCAGAAGGCAGTGGAAGACAGGAGTGCCTGGCGTGCTATGGTCCATGGGGTCACGAAGAGTCGGACACGACTAAACGACTAAACAACAACAATGTGTAACTTGGCCTGGACAAATCATGGGAACAACTAGCTCAATAATAATAATAATAATAATAATAATAATAATAATAATAATAATAATAATTTATTTATACCCCGCCCATCTGGCCCGGTTCCCCCAGCCACTCTGGGCGGCTTCCAACAAAACATTAAAATACAGAAATCCATCAAACATTAAAAGCTTCCCTAAACAGGGCTGCCTTAAGATGCCTTCTAAAGGTCTGGTAATTGTTATTCTCTTTGACCTCTGGTGGGAGGGCATTCCACAGGGTGGGTGCCACTACCGAGAAGGCCCTCTGCCTGGTTCCCTGTAACTTGGCTTCTTGTAGCGAGGGAACCGCCAGAAGGCCCTCGGCGCTAGATCTCAGTGTCCGGGCAGAACGATGGGGGAGGAGACGCTCCTTCAGGTATACTGGACCGAGGCCGTTTAGGGCTTTAAAGGTCAGCACCAACACTTTGAATTGTGCTCGGAAACGTACTGGGAGCCAATGAAGGTCTTTCAGGACCGGTGTTATGTGGTCTCGGCAGCCACTCCCAGTCACCAGTCTAGCTGCCGCATTCTGGATTAATTGCAGTTTCCGGGTCACCTTCATTAGAACAAGGGTAGCCAACTTGGTGCTCTGCAGATGTTGTGGATGACATATCCCATCATCGTCAATCATGGGACATGCTGGCTAGGGTTGATGAGAGTTGTAGTATCTAGAGGGCATCGTGTTGACTTCCCCTGCATTAGACAAACTTTTCAGCTTTACTGTGGGCTCTTATCAGTCTAGTCAGGAACAATGACCACTAGTCAATATTGTGACACACCTAGTTTTATCTCTGTTCTAACAACTGACGCTACATTGTGCTTTTCTTGAGGGGGGGAATCATCTTTCTCCTCTCTGTACTCAGATTATACACTACTTAGGTACTCACTTCACACATCTAATGAAGATGGTTCTATCTAGCCCATGAAATCTTACAGTACAATGCATTTGTTAGTCTTCAAGGTGCCAACAAGACTATTCATTGTTTTTAATAAATCCATACAAATTAGAAAATCATTCACAGCAACTGGGTTGGTTTGGGCAGAATATAGGGCAACATTTGCAATAAGACTACTTAGCAAAGGCTGATGTCTTGAATATGTTGACCACTAATACAACTGTGTGTTATTATTTGGGAAGTATGATATACTGGACATTGCCTTTAAATCAAGTGCTATTGATTGTTGAGCTGCACGAGTCATTGTCTGTTAGTAATGTGGAGCTTGCTCTGAGCTCTTGCCAATTCTTTGTTGCTGAGCAACAGCATTTGTCCCCTCCAGTTAAGCATTTGTAGCATGTATGTATGGATTAAAAATAAGAATGATGTAGATTGCAAAAACACTTTTCTCATTGTTCTTAACTGTTTATGAACCAAGCAAAATTGCTTGTCATATTACTTGACAACGAACAAACTGCTATGCCAAGACTGGAGATTCTGGGCCATGCATACTGGATGGAAACCAAGTAACTTCCATCTGACAACCTATATGGTTATGAGTTGTGGGGGGTGGGGGGGAGCTGTATGCCGAGATCCTTCGAATTCCTGGATCCAGCAAGTGTTAAAACCTAAGCAAGGATTCAAATTCCTGAAATAGCCAGGCTAGTTTCCTGGTGAAGTAATGGTCTAAGTATGGGTTTAACAAGTGCCAGACGGCAAATGGGTGAGCCCCACTCCTCAACTTGCTGGTAGTTACCGGTAGGAAGACAAAGGCCAGAGTTGGAAACTGGAAGCTGGCAGGCTGCAGGCTGAGCAGCTGGGAGTCAGAGCCGTGCCTGATTTCTGTTGGAATCCAAAGCTTTGGCTATGGGAGAAGCAAGACCTTCTTGGGTGTTAATGCTGTGGCCTCCCTCATTGTAGGCTCAGGTTGTATATATGTATAAATAAACCATATATCATAAAGACATCACAATCTCCTCTGTACCTCATTCCAAAGGAAGCATGTACCCTAGGTAAATGTCTGGAACCCCTGGAATCTTCCACCACTCGGAGATTGGGGTGGCATGAAACAATATTCAAATTCTTTGCCTTCACAATATCACTGGTTCCTGTGCTTAATTTTAAAATTCAAAGACTTATATTTTTTTGTGAGCTTACTTGGAACAATGTGTGCAGTTCATTATAAGCTGACAGATCAGTAGAAATACACTGAAGTTAATCACAATGGAATTTATATTGTTCTACATTGATTTATGGTGAGTCATTTTATCCCATTGGTGGTTTTAAATTTAAATGAAGTTTGAGTGAAATTACAGGTGCTGATCCTTATTCAGTCAACTTTAGCATCATGCCCACCTGACCCTTGCAAGTTGTAGAATATATGAGTCAGTAGAGGATGAAATTCTTAATCCCAGGGTCATGGGTTCAAGCCCCACGATGGGCAAAAGATTCCTAAATCATGGTGGATTGGACTCAGATGAAAATATGGACATTTCTCACCTCCAACTAACCCTCCTCAACACCTCAATCCACCCCCCTCAGGGCATTTCCTATCAGAAGAAGGGCAAGTGCCATCATAACCACACCAATGGGGCACAGCACACACACTCTCCACCATCATGAGAAAACCCCTTCACCCTGATTTTATTTTATTCTTTGGTAGAATGAAAAACACACACCAATAAATAAATTCTAGAAAGGGGTAAGATTAGAGGCAGATACACAAAGCATTATTTAAATTAAAAAATCAAGACTCCTTGTGCTCAAGGAGAGCCAGTGTGGTGTAGTGGTTAAGAGCGGTAGACTCCTAATCTGGGGAACCGGGTTCACGTCTCCGCTCCTCCACATGCAGCTGCTGGGTGACCTTGGGCTAGTCACACTTCTCTGAAGTCTCTCAGCCCCACCCACCTCACAGAGTGTTTGTTGTGGAGGAGGAGGGGAAAGGAGAATGTTAGCCGCTTTGAGACTCCTTTGGGTAGTGATAAAGCGGGATATCAAATCCAAACTACTACTACTACTACCCTTCTTCTTCTTCTTCTTCTTCTTCTTCTTCTTCTTCTTCTTCTTCTTCTTCTTCTTCTTCTTCTTCTCAACTCTGCCCACCCCTCCCTTTCTTCTTGCCAAGGGCAACCCTGTCATTTTCCTACACCTCAGAGCCAGTGCGTCACATGGGGCTGGGCCTCGTTGATGGCAGCCTCTCCTCCTCCTTGCCCACTTTCCAGCAGCTGCTATGAGCTGTTCATGGGAGGAAGCAGGCAGCAGCGGCCATGAAGAGGCAACGAGATGCTCCCCTGCAGCTATTGCTTGGGAGAAGCACTGGCTCCTCCTCCTCTCTGAGCCTAGCAGCAGCAGCACTGACGAGGGAAATAGGGACATTCCAGGATCAAATCAGAAGCTGGGATAGCTTTCATCATTTCGGTACTGCACCTGGAAAATTAGGAAGGGTGTGGAACTGTACAGTGGTACCTCAGGTTACAGACACTTTGGGTTACAGATGCTTCGGGTTACAAACTCCGCTAACCAGGAAGTGGTTGCTCCAGGTTAAGAACTTTGCCCTAGGATAAGAATGGAAATCGCGCGCCAGCGGCACAGCGGCAGCAGGAGGCCCCATTAGCAAAAGCGCGCCTCAGGTTAAGAACCGTTTCAGGTTAAGAACGGACCTCTGGAATGAATTAAGTTCTTAACCCGAGGTACCAGTGTAATATGGAAGTGTACAGTATAGCCTTAAAAAAATATGACTAGCATTCAGCCATCATCTGTGAGAGGACTAAATGATAAAGCTACATATATCAAGAGTAGGTAAAAGCTATTTCTGGAAGAGTACCATCATGTTTCAAACACCCCATTAACACATTGGCACTCACTTAAGGAAAAATGCAGCAAGCTCTAGATGGACAGCAGTTGCTTTCTTTCATGAATCCTACCCCAGTACTGCAATGCAGTATGCTTTTTAAACTAGGATTTACAAAGTCACTTGTGATGCAATTTAGGTGGGGAACAAAAAGATGGTTGCAGCACTAGTGTGTCTGTGTGGAGTAAACTGCATGTCCATCAGTATGCAATGTGTAAAATATGAAAATAATATGAAAAATATCAAAAGGAGCCATTAGTAGTCACCATTCTCTCCTTTGGTGCTCTTAATGTAGAAGTGGCTTGTGCCTGCATGCTTCTAAGCATGTCACTAGCCTTTATTTTATGGATGGAATGGCTCAATACCAAACATGCTGTATGTTAGGGGTTTGAGGATTCATAGTGGAAGTTGTAGACTGCTGCTCAACGCCACAATGAAACTGGCTTTGCTTCTAGAATTGGGCCAATGAAATGTCAGCAGTCCTTCTCATTAAAGCAGAGGGATCCAAGGATTGCTCTGGCACACAAGCCTCGACAGTAGCGGGGAGAAGCGTATGATGAATTAATAGTAGCATCTCTTATGCTGACATCATCTTGGGATATGATTTATTTATTCATTCATTCTGCACAGCTTCAGACCTACCAACTGCCCTGTTTAAACAATAAATAGATGAGCAAGGTTTTAGGGAGAGGGGAGAAATCAGAGGATATCTTTGTAGGATAAATAGATAAAAGTCATGCAAACATGTTTCTCAAGATCAGAGCTGAAATCATCCACCCTCTTCAGTGAAAACAGCAGCAACCAGCAGCAACCAGATTCCTCTGCAGTCACTATAAGCAGAGACGCAACAGAGTAGTCAACCTTGAAGTATCATATGAATAGTAATGGGGGGGGATGCATGTACTAAAGTATATTTTCTGGGAAGTGAACACAATGTTCTCTTTAAAACAACCTGTGTTTTAGAATAATCACCCTGTGAGTACCTTACTTGCTAGAATTAGTTCATATTAGCATTATCCAAAATCTTCAGCTGGATCCTAGTTTGACTTGGTTTTTCCAGGGGTCTCTGAAAAGGTTGGGGAATCAGCATGGCCAATGGTCAAGGATGATGGGAACTGTGTTCCAGCAACATCTGGAGGATGACAGTTTCTCAACCTCTTTCCAAAGCTACTAGTTGCCCCACAGGACAAAACACAGGTATCACACGGTTCTTACCAGTATATTTCAGTCTGCAGGGTAAACAGTAGCTTGAGGGGTGTTACTGGAGAAACATCAAGGGGAAATGATTTTAAAAGCTGTTCCCTGCTGCCAGCGTCCAGAGATCCAAACATTCCTTTCTAACTAACACTTTTTTAAAATGCAGAAGCATAGCCTCCAACTGCCCCCAAAATGCCAGGACCATCACAAAAACCCTTAAGCCATCACAGCTTCTCACTTTGAACAGTATGCAAGAGGTCTTGTTCATTGATCTCCCCCATCAGGTAAGTGTGGCCTCCAGGACAGGGTCTTCACAGGAAAAACGGCAGCGTTACAACTGTCTTCTATTCCCTATAATAGAATGTAGCAGTACCTCTAATGTTCCTTTTGGAACCAGACGCCAACAGATGACTCATTCCAATCTGAGCCTAACTTTGAAAACACAATTCAGAGGTGAAGCAACCGCCAATTAAAGTTGCAGTGGAAGATCATTTATTGAGTTTCAGCTTTATTAGAGAGTGTAAACCAACCTTGAGTACCCAGCCATTAATGGATTATGGATCCCAGGCTACGGATGATGGGAGTTATACTTGAACATCTGGGGACCCCAACATCATGAAGCCGGGCTTAAAAAATTCAGCATTTAGGACAATGGGTAGAATAAGTGTTTGTTTGTTTTCTTCAAGAAGAAAAGGTGCCAGAATGCAGACCCTCGCCAGAGCTCAAAAAGGAACTCTTTTATTGCACATTCCTAATGATTTGTGCTCATGATGCTGTTGGGATGGTCGTACACAACTCCGCTTTCAATACTGTTGGCACATGCAAAGGTTTTGGGGTGTTACACTGTTTCATTTACAAGCAATGCATATCTCATACCCTCCTGCTGAAATGCCTTAGCCTTTTACGCTACACATGTTCTGATTTATTTTTGTCTTTTTGCCCTCTAGCACTTCCGGACAGCAATAATGTGTATGTGAAAATGCATTAAATTAAGGGAAATTGCTTTAAAATGGTGTAATTAAACAAAATACATGCGTATAAAAATGTATTTATCATGAGAAATTCACACTAAAATGCTGATGTGTTTCTATGAGAATTTGGTGAACTCAATTTAAGCCTGGAAATATGTGGAACCAAGAGAACCAAAATTGACAGATCCTTCTTGCAGCCCATTCTTGCTTAATCCATAAGTCAGATCTATTCAGAGCAACTGCTTTCAGTTTAGACCTGTGTCTTTTTGTAATTTCCATCTCAGCCTCAGTTTGCTGGTTTTTAGAAGCAATGAAAGGCTAAAAAAGGGTCCATTAAACATTTTACAGATGCTATTTGGTTGGTTTTAAAAATTCACTGGGTGTACTTTTTGTTTGGTTTTGTCATTGTTGTTTTCTGGAATCCTTAATTTTTTATTTTGATTTTATATATTTATGAGATTTGTAAGTCACTTTAAACAACTGAAATAGATAAAGCAGGACACAAAAGCATGAGGTGGATAGGGAGAGAATCATTGAACAGAATTCTGAACAAAACACCTGAGAAAGCTGGTTATTCTATTTCCATGCATTATTTCCACTTGAGGTTTTCCATTAGCCCAATAATCGTTGTGGCCAAATTTCTCTCCTTAAGCATTCAAAAATATATTGTCTAGAATTCCTCATTAATGACTAATTTGAAATGGAACTCAGTCTTAGCAATTCTAGGCATTGGAGCTGTTCCCATTTTTTTATTATTATTTCTTGTTGCAAAGTATCATGAAAAACTATATTTCTGTGTAGGCTTTTTACCTGGAAGTAAGTCCCAATGAATTCACAAATCTCTGAGGAAGAGGTTCCAAAGTAGTTTTCCATATGTCCCATACAAGGAATTAGTCAAATCCTCCCTAGGATGTGAGAGACTAGTTGCTTGATTCTTTTGACCCTTTGGAGAGTAATTGTTTTTAATTGCTTTCTTGCAGGCCTCTCAATTAGATGGAGCCTTTGAAAACATTCTGTTTAACATGATGGAAGCAAGATTTGGAAAAATATACATTTTTATTAATTGTAACTATTGCTTTAGCTGCCTCTAAGCCTCATAATAGGAGTGGTTCTCCCCGCCCCCCTACCCTCTTCTCTTCTAAGTAGAAAATATACGACCAGTTGTTTATCACAGAGATGAGAGATCTCATAAAAGATAGACATCTTGCATTGAGGTGGCACTGCTGGTTGCTGAATTCTAGTGTAAAGGATAGTTGCAGGTGAGCAGATCACAGGAAAGGTTGAGAGGAGTCAAGGCAAAGGAGGAGATTTTTGTCGGAAGCTTCAAAGCAGTGTCAACAAAGCACACAATCTTAGCAGTACGAAGCTTAGAAAGTGACAGATGCAGAATATTTTAAAAGTTCACCTAACATTGATCTTTTAGCTTCACTGATTTGTTTCTGTGACAATACCATTCAACACTTCTACCCACCATTCAACATTCCCACCCATCAGCTTGTTATTTACAATGAGACTTGGGTCCAAACTAGTTCTGTGATTGTTTTCTACAACAATATTGTTATAAGTTTGGGGGTGCCTGGACCCCTCTTCTAATTCCAGGGTGCCCAACTTTCAATTTAGGATGTTAAAGATGTAAATCATCTTAAAATAGAAGCCAGGCTGACTTCTTGTAGAAGTAATTGTTGTTGTTTAGTCATTTAGTCGTGTCCGACTCTTCGTGACCCCATGGACCATAGCACGCCAGGCACTCCTGTCTTCCACTGCCTCCCGCAGTTTGGTCAATCAAACTCATGTTGGTAGCTTCGAGAACACTGTCCAACCATCTTGTCCTCTGTCACCACCTTCTCCTTGTGCCCTCAATCTTTCCCAGCATCAGGGTCTTTTCCAGGGAGTCTTCTCTTTTCATGAGGTGGCCAAAGTATTGGAGCCTCAGCTTCAGGATCTGTCCTTCCAGTGAGCACTCAGGGCTGATGAGTCAAGAGTCTCCTCCAGCACCATAATTCAAAAGCATCAATTCTTCGGCGATCAGCCTTCTTTATGGTCCAGCTCTCACTTCCATACATCACTACTGGGAAAACCATAGCTTTAACTATACGGACCTTTGTTCGTATAGTTGTGGTTGTACTATGATTAAAATGAATTTAAAAGCAGAACTGCCCATGCTTGGACTATTCCCCCCTCCCAATCAGGGTAGAAAACCCTGTTTTGTTTTCTTGCTTTTTGCTCTAATGTATCAGAAATGTAGAAGCATGTGTAAAGCATGAGATGATGTTGAGTGTGGAAGTGAAATGGCAGTTGTATGTTTCACAGCTGAAGTAACACACATGGTCATCTAAAGAATGGGTGTAAGGCTATTATGTCCAAGGTCTAAAGCAGGGTTGGGGAAGCAGAGGCCCGAGGGCTGAATGCAGTCCTCCAGGCCTATCTGCTCTCAGCACCCTCCTCAGGCCACACACCTTATTTCCAGGCCACACCATTCTCTGGCCCTTGCCTTTACACCTCAAGTGTTTTTGCCTGGCTGGAATTTGTCCCTGATATCTGATTATGCTTCTTGCTTCCCTGGATGAACAATGGAGAGTGGTGTATAGAAACTAGCCTACTGTACAACACTAAAATTTGCATTTATTTCTCCACCCACTTTTGCCTCACTAATCTTTTTTTAAAAGAACAAACCGTTTTTAACAAAGAGAAATAGCAGTGATTAGTACGGTACAACACAGTAGCCAACACCAAAAAGCTAACATAACACAGAGTTTTTCCAAAATCCCTTTTTGCTGTACTTGTTTTAAAGTGCCACTCTGCCCCCACCCGTGTCATCTCCTGCTGACTCTACTTAAACCTATACCTTTGTTTAAAATCACCATTTTTTCCTCTCAGAGAATCACCATTTCCACTTTATTCAAACCTCTGCCGTTTAAAACCACCATTTTCATCTTGGTGATTCTCTATCCCTTACTTACTCAAACCTCTGCCATTGTTTAAAACCACCATTCCACCTCTCAGAAGTATGTGTTCAGTCACATAGACAGATACAGTAATTTATGCTAGCAGTCTGACTCTAGATAGCTAGCAGTTTGCTGGCTTGAGTGGTTTTTAAGCCTTGCTTGTAAACCTGGCAATGACAGGCTAGCTTGTTACATTTCCCACAAGTGAATGATGTCATTCCTAGGAGGAGAGGGAGAAACTACAGCTACCTTTGCAAACCCGCTCCTTAGCAAACGTTGCTAAGTGATAGACTTGGTCCCACTGAGGAAGCCACAGAAAATTGCCTGTATTCAGGTGGTGCTTTACGAAATACCAAGAAATCACCCAGAGAGTTTTAGATCTAATTCATGCTGTGTTCTTGGTGAGAAAATTACTGCTTTACAATAAAAACATAACTGCCACAAAATGCAGGCTAGCAGGCCTGGCTTAACCTGAATGGTATGATTGATGTGATTTTTTTCTTTAGCCATCCACAGCTAGGATTGCATTAGTCCTGCATGCACATTTTTGTTGCAATGCTCTTTGTAAAGCACAGGTTGTCGACCAGGGATGGGGGAACCTCAGGCCCAGGGTCCAAATGTGACCCTCTGGGTCTTTGGCCCTCTAGGCCACACCTTCCACTGACCCTCCTTCACATTGTGATCATTTCCCCCCCCCTTCTCTTTCTTGTCAGGATGGAGGATATAGAGAAGTGTGTGAGTGAGCATAGAAACTACTCTATTGTAAAAATGTAAAATTGGCATTCGTTGCTTTGCCCACTTTTGTCCCTGGACCTGCCCAGCACTGGCATGTTGCCTCCAGAAGGGAATGCAGCCTTCAGACTAAAGAAGGTTCTTTGCCCCTGGTTTAGATAATTCAGACTGTGGGGGCACCATATTTCTTAATGGATATGTAGTATGTCTCACTTATTTCTGCCTTTGCCCTCAAGCAGACCTACTGGACCCATTGGGAATACCGCAATAGTGATTTGAACCTTAATTTAGCACCAAAGGTATGTTAGGAGGAACGGAGATGGGACACAATTCTTCCTTAAAGGAAGACAACTGAAGTTAAAATTGAGAAGACAAAGCTAACAGGACCTAGCAGAGCTCAGTGAAGGAGTAGCAAGGACAGGGCAGTAGATTGTTAAGTAACAGAATCAATGGGAAGTCTCATGGAAAACGTTCATCTGGCCGATATCAAAGGATGCGAGTAATTTGGTTTGTTAGGTCAAGCAGGGAAAGCAATTCCAGACTTTGGATGCAACAGGAAAGAGGATGCAAGAGAGAGGAAAGGGGAGAAGGCCAAAGTTGGATGCAACTGCACAGAATTGAGAGTTTCTACAAGCTTAGATGGACATAGAAGGGAATTAGACAGATGCTTGGAGAACGGGACCACTTCTCATAATGGCTGTAAGGGTCTTCTATTTTCAGAAGCTGCTGAATATACTACTTGCAAGAGGAAAAGAGCAGGGAAGGGTTAATGCCTCCAGGCATTTCTTGTGGGCTTCCCAGAAGCATCAGGTCGGCTGCTATGGGAAGCAAGATGCTTGGTGAGAGGGACCTTGGTCTATGGGTAGTGTCAGGTTCCTGCTTTGTCAAGGTTCCCATGATCAGGGGGCCACAGAATCCATGGAGTCTGCTGCTGCCCTTTCTTACACTTGCAACATATTCACCTAATCCTTCTGAGTGAGTGGGCACCAGGCAGCAGTGAGAAGGGGTGGAAACTTCTGCCCCCTTGCCATCATCTCTCTTGGATTCATCCTGGAAAGAGAGGCATGGACATAGGAAGCCTCAGCTACGCCAAAGAGAGGTGGGTGAACTTAGAGAGATGGTCTTGCTGAGATCACCCTTCCCATAACTCCCCCCTTCCCTCCCCAAAACACATGGAATTATCTTTCTTTTGGTCAGACAAAAATATTTCAGACACCTGTAACTCTCTTTTCTGCCAGGGAGGCTAGGATATTATCTGTCACATCACTAAAGCAGCAGAAATATGTTTTTGTTGCATTGCATATATGCTCGGCTGGACAGAAATTGTTTTTTTTAAATAATTTTTTAAAATAATAAATTTAAAGGATCAAATTGCCTCTTTGATCTAAGTTAAAGGAGTTATCCCCAGACTGTCCTCAGAAATCATCCTTAATAAGTGAAGACAAACTTAATGGACTGATTTTCTATAGAGTTTCTTCCCTTTCCACTGAGCTTGTTTCGTTTTATGGGAGCACTAAAAAGCTCATATCTTTGCATCTGTTAGCATCTAATGGGACAAACACCTGCTGTTTTCTAATTGATGAATCTCGGCATGTTATTATTCTGGGTACTGAATGTCTGAATTATCTCGAGGTGTGTGTGTGACTTGTTAAAGAACCGAATAGTTCATGATACCTTATTCATATGGGAGCACCTGAGACAGCAAGAATGCTACAGTGCCTAGTGACTGAGAGCCCCCCTTATTGCCAGGAAGAATAGAAGGCCACCCCTTAACAAGCAAGTTCACAACAGAACACATTTTTTTCTCACACATCTCCAGTAAGGATGAATCTATTTCACGGTTGAATTTTCTTCACAGCAGCCCCTAAAACCCTTCACTCATTCTGCTTGAGTGTTTTCAGTTTCCTAATTTACTACACTCTAAAAGCCCTGTTTACTTTGTACTGGGGGAGCAATTTCATCTGTTCAGACACTTAACACCATTAATTAAGCAATAATGCATATACCCATGAACATTAGAATCAGGTAAACACATCCTCCCTTTTTAATTATCTGGAAAGGCAGAAGAGTGTTATGTAGCCAAGACAGAAAACCACATGTCAGTTGGCCCCTGTTGTTTGTACGAGCTAGGCCTAGCGTAGCACCCAAATCAAGATGGGCTACAACTCCCACCATCCCTGACCAATGGTCCTACTAGCTAGGAATGATGGGAGTTGTAGTCCAATCATAGCTGGGGATCCAAGGTTGTGAAACACTGGCCTAGGCTATGATCTTAAGGCCAATTTTGGAAGTAACTCCCACAGAAACGGAATAAACAGGACTTAGAGCAGGGGTAGGCAACCTCAGGCCCGTGGGCCGGATGCGGCCCAATCACCTTCTAAATCCAGCCCGCGGATGTTCGGGGAATCAGCATGTTTTTACATGAGTAGAATGTGTCATTTTAATTAAAATGCATCTCTGGGTTATTTGTGGGGCCTGCCTGGTGTTTTTACATGAGTAGATTGTGTGCTTTTATTTAAAATGCATCTCTGGGTTATTTGTGGGGCATAGGAATTCGTTCATTTCCCCCCCCCTTCAAAATATAGTCCAGCCCACCGCATGGTCAGAGGGACGGTGGACCGGCCACGGCTGAAAAAGGTTGCTGACGCCTGACTTAGAGGGTGGAGAAGGGTGTTCTTTCTGGAATCTGCCACCTCAAAAGTCTGCTTCAAATCACTTCATGAGGCTAAGAGTCTATGTGGTCTAGTGATTAGACTGTCAGACTAGGAACTGTGAGACCCGAGTTCAAGTCCCTACTTGGCCATAAAGCTCACTGGGTGACTTTGGGACAGTCACCGCCTCTCAACCTAACCTACTTCAAAGTGTTGTTGTGGGGATTACACAAGCAGGAAGAGAACCATGTACCCCACCTTGAGCTGCTTGGAGAAAAGGCGGAATATAAGTGCAATGCAATGCAATAAATAAGTAATAGATGGCTTGTGATGTGGACCTCCTCCCACCTTTCCCAGGCAACAAACAGGCTGCTTCTTTTGCAGCAAGTTTAGGCACACTTCACATGTTGTTGAAATGCAGCACACATTCCTCTGAAGGCTAAAACAAAAGCACTGTTGCCGTTAATGGTTCAGTGGAAGCTTAGGTTGGAAAAAAAAAACCTGTTAACCTTTTGCACAACAAACCACCTAGCAGTTACACAAAGGATGAAATGTGCACTGATTGCGAAAACCCATTGCTCTTTGCTCTTCTGGCTCCATGTTCTGTGGGTTTGACAGAGATGGTAAATGCTCGCACTCTGTGTCTTAACCATTGCTACACAGAAAATGTTCCCACATTCAAGTGATTTTAATGCTTATCAAATCATGGTGCTAAGAAGCATTTAAACACATGAAACATTAGGAATGCTAGCCAGCAATCCAAAATGCCACTGCAATGCAAAACACCATACATTTAAAAGCATATTCTACCCTCCCTTGCAAGAATCATGGGAATTGCAGTATGCCCCTCACAGAGCTACAATTCCCAACACCCTTAACCAACTATGTATACAGCCTCAGATTAAAGTGAGCTCTGACTGTGTTAATTAGATCCTGATTTCTCTTAAGCTTTGAAGTACGAAACTCTGTGCAAAGTGCAAAACCTGCACAGTTGCTAGAAAAGCAAGAGGTAATTCTAGTTTCCTCTTACCCCGGTGGTTTGTTATTGTTTTATCTATGTATCTTAAGTGAAACGGACAAGTTTTGTCTGGGATTTACCCTGAGACCCACAGAGAAATACTAGATCTGTTCCTAAACCCATCCAGTGCTGGCCTCTGCCACCACACCTGTGGTCTGGTTCCACCTCTGGACCACAAGTCCCCATTGCCAGGTCCTGCTCAAGTAGGGCAATGGCATTCCTACAACTCTCCCTCCACTAATTGCTGATTTATTGCTGAGAGAAGAGAGTTAAGAAAAGAAAAGAAAATGCTAATATTCATTGTGAATCCAGATCTATGGTGTTGCAATTTGTAATAAAGGGGCAAAGTCTTTTATGCTTTCCCCTCCTTGTAGCTGCTTATTGAAACAAGGAAAAATGTATATCCTACCAAGGCTAGAACAGCCACTTAGAAAAAAGGGGTGAAGGCTCTTGTGACTTTAATAGCTATGTAGAAGAGGGAATTTCAGTAGATCTAGCTCAGGCCATCCCCAAACTTTTTTTTGAACTACAATTTCCATCATCCCTGATCACTGGTCCTGCTAGCTAGGGATGATAGTAATCCTAAAACAGTTGGAGGGCCATGTTTGGGAAATCCTGTTCTACAGCATTTAAAAATGCACATTTCATACGAGATGTGGAAGAACTTGCAGGAAAGAAGTTTCACACCTAACCCCTTCTCAAATGTTTGTTATTTTTGCAATGTAGTCACATGAGGGGGCATGGGGACAAACATGATTGTGGGCAAAGACTAGACAAAAAATGAGGGGATGTGGAATTGGTGCACTCATCCCTTGTGTGATTATGCTACACCAGGCATCCCCAAACTCGGTCCTCCAGATGTTTTGGACTACAATTCCCATCTTCCCCGACCACTGGTCCTGTTAGCTAGGAATCATGGGAGTTGTAGGCCAAAACATCTGGAGGGCCACATTTTTGGGATGCCTGGTCTAGCTTGTGACTTGACAGAATAAAAGGACCAGGGAACAAATGAGATAGTATCATATAGTGGACAGGATGCGGCTTCCCTCCCTTGAGCTCAGAACTTGTTCCCAGCTACCTCCACAAGCAGAGATTGGACATGCTTCCATTTCGAGGTCCCAGATTTGCCCATTCTGACACATCCACTGTTCAGCTAAGCAGCACTTGCTGGTGTTAGCTTCTGCCTTGCCCCGATGTAAGATATCCTTTCTCTTTCCCATTGACTGAGGGGAGGGATCACCTCTGGTTCAGGGCATAACTGGCTCTCTGGAATGCCTTTCCACCACATCCACAAGGCACTAAAATGCATAAAAGGAAGTCTGTTTTAATTGAGTTCTTGATGGCTCCAGATAATAGTTATTTAGGAAACTTTAGGCCATACTCCCAGAAGTAAGCTCTCATCATTAATTGATTATTCAATGCTGTTTTTGGAATCCATTAAGGAGGACTGTTATGAAGGAGAAGCTCAAAAAGCTTTTGAATCACCACACCGAATGTTATTCTAAGACTCAAAGGAATTTGTGAGGTAGTAAGGTAAAGACGATACTTGAAATGATTGCATTTGAACATGTTTGTATGAAATAAGAGATGTGTAAATATGACCTGCTACTTCATGTCTCTTTCCCTATTTTCCAAAAATGTTGGGGAGTTTTCCACACCAAATATAACATTATCAGATCCTACATTTTGCTGCCCCACTTGACCACTGATACTGAGCTACACAGTAAAGTCATGTCACACATTGCATCAAACTAGACAATACCACAAAAAGTCACATTGGGGCAGTGGCACTGAGACACACATTTGTCTCTTGTTGCTAGACCCAGCATTGGATTTTTGTGTTAATTGAGGTGCCTTTCTAACATCTGGATTTGGAATTTTATATTTCCCATGTCAAACAGTATGTTTCATATAGAACACCCTCCAGATCTCCTTATATTCATGGGAACCCATATACCCATAGTTCAGCATATTTTTTTATTTTGGCACTAATGTATTTGCAAGAATACAATGGATCAAACTTTAGAATCATAGAGTTGGAAGAGACCACAAGGGCCATCCAGTCTAACCCCCTGCCAAGCAGGAAACACCATCAAAGCATTCCTGACAGATGGCTGTCAAGCCTCCGCTTAAAGACCTCCAAAGAAGGAGACTCCACCACACTCCTTGGCAGCAAATTCCTCTGTCGAACAACTCTTACTGTCAGGAAGTTCTTCCTAATGTTTAGATGGAATCTTCTTTCTTGTAGTTTGAATCCATTGCTCCGTGTCCGCTTCTCTGGAACAGCAGAAAACAACCTTTCACCCTCTTCTTTCTCTAATCTCTGTATTGCCATACCATTAGAAACTAGTCCTGCTGACTTACTACCCATCAAACAGGTTGCAGGAGCCCTACTAGGAGAAAATATGGCAAACCATCCATATCCAAGAAGAATCCATATACATCTGCTAGTAGGCATTCTCTGGAAGAGTGCTATGTTAAGAATGCTACTCATTGTTCTCTGTTCCCTTCTTAATGATGCAATTAGCATGATGATCTGATGAATATAGAATTTAATTTCTTGCCAACAGCAGTGTTGAAATGATTCTTTGAAATGTTTTAGTTCCACAAAATATTCTTTTAAAATGTATATACAGAAGTGAAGTGCTATTTGCACAAAGTCAGAGCCTTAAAGATAATCCCATCAATAATCGTGTTTTTCCCCCCTGGAGATTTTTAGGCTGGATAGGAAGTAATTAAATGATAGATAATGCTTTCACTCCAGTATGCACTCTGATACATCTAAGATCTGTTGATTTCAATGGGCCCAGGCCAGTGTTTACAATAACAATGAAAAGCACAGAGTAAGCATATTATTGTGACACTATCACAATTTGTCTCAATAAAACTCCGATCTAGTATGGTTTATTATTTTGTTTATTAAGATTTGTAGAGATGGACTCAGCTACTCCATCATGCTCCAGGACTTCCACCAGCACAATGGGGCTTTCCCCAATTTGAAAGAATTCCCAGAACAGGGCATGTGGGGAGGAGTGGGGGTACCATTCCATCTGACAAGCAGAAATGCTTTTGCTAGCTGAATGATCGGAAGAGCATAACATTGGATTCCTCTCATACTCTGCTCTTTGAGCAATTTACCAGGGTGGCTGAATTATTCCATCCACAAATTTGTGAAGAATTCATTCCTGACGTGTGAATAATTTATTCTTGACTTTATATGGACAGAATGCAGATACTTAACATCATTGTTAGATGATGGTGGAAGAAGAATGGAACTAATATAAGGGGAAAAAGATAGTTGATATGGAAAACTGATATGTCAAGATGTCATATGAGTGTTCAGCTTTGCTATAAAGACACACACGCAACCACCTTAATTTCAAACATGGACAGAATCTTTAAATCACTGAATCCTGATAGGTCCCATTTAGCAATGTTCAGTGATCATTTTCATTTCAGTGCCACAAGTCACGACTAAGTGGTTTCAGGAGAATGGCCTTTCTCTTTTTAAATGAATTACTGAACCCAGTTTAATTAGACAACAATGGATCAGTAGATACATGATGGGAGTTGGATTAGTCCTAAAATGTATTGTCTCTACTCTTACACACATTTCAAAGTGAATTGTATGGATATCTCATTATGATTCTGTTTCTGTAACTTTCCCATTCATAGAAAACCAAGTTGCTCTATAGCAGAGTAGCAGTCATGGGATCAAGACCCTCCATGGGCAGCGAGGAGGTTCAGGCAGGTGAAATCCATAATTTATGAGGCAAAAATCCTGGCAATGTTCCCCAGTGGGGTCTGGGGAGCTTACTGCATCCCGCTATTCCGCCATGGACGAGCCGCTGTCTCAGGCAGGATCGTGAAATCTGGAAGCCCCTAGTCATGAACTGGCACATGGGTGGTGGATACAGATTCAGTCATTCTGACTCAAGGAACTAGGCAGTTGAGCAGCTCAGCAGCTGTATCCATGACTGAGCAGCCCTTTTTAGGATCTACTCTGCTCACCCCGAGAAGGGGGAGGGGCTAGAAAAGGTGCCCTAAACATAGTCTGCCTCTGTTTTCCCCTGACTGGATTACATTCCAGCACAGATTGTCACCACCTAGCAGTCGTAAAAGACAATTGAACTTTGGAACATGGAATATACGGACTTTGTCAGACAACACAGACAGTGAGCGTCCTGAACGCAGAACTGCCATCATTGCAAGAGAGCTGCGACGTTTTAGCATCGATATTGCAGCACTTCAAGAGACTCGAAGAGCAGGCAAGGGACAACTGAAGGAAGAAAAAGGAGGCCACACATTCTTCTGGAAAGGTCTATCTGAACAAGAACATCAAATACATGGGGTAGGCTTCGCTATCAAAAACGACCTTGTGAAGCTCCTGTCAGAAGTCCCTACCGGCGTTAATGAGCGACTCTCAACTCTTCAAATAAAGTTTTCCAAAAACCAACAGGCCACTATTATAAGCGCTTATGCACCAACACTGGATGCCGATGAAGACATTAAATAAAAAGTTTACTCTCAGCTGGATACCGTCCTATAAAAGACACCCAAGGAAGATAAAATTATCCTCCTGGGTGATTTTAATGCAAGAGTTGGGCGAGATTTCGATCTGTGGCCTGGGACTATTGGGAAAGAAGGAATTAGCAACAGCAACCAGAACGGAATCTTACTTTTGACGATATGTGCAGCACACAACCTTGTTATTACCAACACACTCTTTCAACAGAAAAATAAATTTAAAACTTCATGGAGGCATCCTCAGTCAAACCACTGGCACATCTTAGACTATGTTATTGTCCGTGCTAAAGATCGCCGTGATGTGCTCCTTACCAGAGCTATGACGAACGCTGACGGCTGCTGGACAGATCACCGACTAATATGCTCCAAGATGGCTATCAACATTATACCTCAACGCAGGCTTCAAGGAAGGAAACCAAGGTGCAAAATGAACATTCAAGCCCTTCAAGATCCCATTAAGCGGGATTGCGCGCGCACACACAAACACACACACAGGTCTGTGCCTCCAGCAAGGGCCGATTTCACCAACCCCTAGGTATGCCTCTGCTGGAACCGTGGGATGGAAAGCCAGCTGGACAGGCCCCAGCCAGAGAATCTCCCGTCTCAGCCTTGCCACTACGGAGATCCATCAGTCATCCTGCGCCGAAGTGCGTCTGCGACTCATGCTAGCATGCATGAGCACACGTTACTCAGCAGAGTAAACACAACACAGATCTGGCTCGAGGCATGGATGCTAGACTACGTTTATTGTACATAAATCAGGACAAAGAGAACATGGCTTCTCTCCTTGTCGTTCTTCTCGGAGAGAGAGAACACAAAAGCAATACAGAGCGATGCTCCGCTCATGAGACTCCAACAATCTGTGCTGGAATGTAAACAGACATGTGACATGTAACAATCCCACACATCTGCAGCAAGGGAGGAATGGAATTCCCAACATCCTCCCCCATTTCATGTAACCCGCTGCAGGAAAGAAATTAGCATAAGCTTAATGAGACAACCATGGCCTGAAGGAGATGGCTTGAGGTCTTTATAATTTTTAACTCTGCAGTCCAGCTCTATAGAGTTTCAGCCAGAAGTGGCATTGCTGTTTGATCTTTATATTCCCAGGCCAGCTAGTCATTGCTATGATAGCTCTGCCTAGTCACATCTGTCAGATTGTGCAGTGACTTAAGCAGGCACAATGTGTCACACGGCTAAAAACATCGGAAGGAAGGAAGGAAGGGAAGAAAGAAAGAAAGAAAGAAAGAAAGAAAGAAAGAAAGAAAGAAAGAAAGAAAGAAAGAAAGATCCCAACCAGCTGGCAGGATTTTCAAGGACACAATATCCTTCCAGCCAGACTTCAGGAAAAATAATTTTAAAAACCACTTTAGGAGAAGGAGGCAGACAAGCATGAAGCAAAGGAATAGCATGCCAGGGAAGGACTTTATGTTTGGGACAGCATGGTAATGATTAGGGATGGACGGAAATGTCAATTTTGGTTTCTCTTATTTTCTCATTTTACAGTATTCAGCTTGTCACATTTCCACATCACCTTGAGATCTTTTTTTTCCAGACCTCATGAAAATTCATCAGCATTTCACATTGCTTTTCTCCTGAGATGCATATTTTTGTATGCAGTTTTGCCTAATATACACGTTTTTACAAGTAATTTTACCTAATAGTATGTGGTTTTATGTGTCACTTTCATCAATATATGCATTGTTATACACACACTGCCCTAAGAAAATGCACTCTTATAAACTTTTTTTCCAGCTGGAGAACTGCATTGCAAATTTCCGATAAGTGTTAATTCAGAAGGGCAACTGAATTTCAGTTTGCATATTGTTTCGGGAACTATGAATTAGTTAAGTTTGCATTAAAATGTGGACTGAACCAATTTCTTCTTGTGATGCATGAGATTGTTTATGCTACTCTACAAATATTACAGCACTTTATTACCTGCTAAAAAAATGTAACAGGCTGAGCCTCAAAATTAGAAAAGTATTAAAAAAAATTTTTTTTCCATTATTCAGTAGAAGTTGTTTCCTGTCCTTTTTATTCATCTTCTTAGTCTTTAGGATACTGAGGCAGGTCTGCTGGTGGGAGGTGGGAGATGGGGAAAGGGGTAAGATTGTGTGCAAACAATACGTATTTGGGCGGAATCTCTGTGGGGGATGAAGATTAGTGGTTTAAACCCCAAAAGTGATATTCAACCAAGTCCTACTCAGAGTAGACCCACTGAAACCAAATTAGTCATGTCCATTAATTTTAATGGGTCTGCTGTGAGTAGGACTGCCCTATGTCTTATAGGGTGAGTGGATTTCAAACAATGTTTAAAGGTTTAAATGTAGATGCTTTTTTAGAATGTGAGATTCTGAGAATGTCAGAAATCTTTGAGGCACGAGGCTATTGTGGTTAAATGTCAACATATGCTGTTGCATGATGGAGATCAGGACAAAAAGAACACCAGTTATATTATCTATCAACAGGGGATGTCTAAAATGTGGTGAATGTGAATATTGACAATCCCAGACAATCTGAAGGCTCAAAAATTCAGAGATACACTAGCGAATGTCTGGACAATTACCTAAAGAAGAGTGCCGGCTTTCACTCATGCATGTCCAACTGAAGAAATTAGTGAATGCTAACTTCCACAGAAATTAATTGGGAATAGTTAACAATTTTAAGTTTTAGTATTTACCAAAATGTTGTATCCACTATAATATCTTTATACATTTTATGTTTTACTATTACAGTTCAAATGGTTAATGGTTCTTTTGTGTATGCGTTCTTTTTATTCTTACTCCACAGCTGCCTGAACTTTGGAAAGCAGACATAATGGTCTTTTAAAAAGTACCCTTGCTATTTTTGACACGTTACAACAAGGGAATGCAAAGCCTTATGATGTTGTGCCATGTAACAAAATGTGACATAATGCAATGCTTGGTGACAAAAGAAGATTTCATGGATAGGGAAGAAGGCATCTAATTATCCCTTTTAAAAAAAATCACCGTCCAAAAGATTTCTAGTTTAGAAGTGAACATCTGAGCATGGATGGTTTCCTTACAATCACATCTAAAACTAAAACATTTTAGGTCAGTGTGACATTTTAAAATGTGTAATAAAAATAATGTCAATTATGAAGACCCTACCATCAAAAGAAAACCTGTTTATTCACATGCATCGGGCCACAATGTTTCATTTATGCTCTATAAATCAATATATTTATCTAATACAGTACTTACTGGAATCCTTTGCAATTCAAGGGCTGCATGTCCTTATGTGCCACCTTCCAGAGTCTAAATATAATAATAATAATAATAATAATAATAATAATAATAATAATAATAATAATAATAAATATGCCAGTGTTAGGCAAAGGAGGAAAGGCAAAAGGTGGGCAATGCAATCTGCATGGCTCTTTCCTTTGTAAAACAAGCTGAAGGAGCGTCTCCACCTCCATCGTTCTGCCCGGACACTGAGGTCCAGTGCCAAGGGCCTTCTGGCGGTTCCCTCGCTGCGAGAAGCCAAGTTACAGGGAACCAGGCAGAGAGCCTTCTCGGTAGTGGCACCCACCCTGTGGAACACCCTCCCACCAGATGTCAAAGAGAAAAACAACTACCAGACTTTTAGAGGACATCTGAAGGCAGCCCTGTTTAGGGAAGCTTTTAATCCTTAAGAAATTAGTGTATTCTAATATTTCTGTTGGAAGCCACCCAGAGTGGCTGGGGAAACCCAGCCAGATGGGCTGGGTATAAATAATAAATTATTATTATTATAAGCTACATTCCTGCTGCAAAAAAGCACTGTATACTTACTGTACATAGCTTAGTACCTACAGTAAGAAGATTTGCATTGCTTCTGTTATTTATTGTTACTGAGTTCCCCATTCCCCTTTTCTGGATAGTTATTTTTCTGCTGGTGTGGGGATCGTTAGCTTTTTACAGTGTCTGATAACTGTTTTGGTTCCCCCCCCCAACACTTTTTCATTTCTCAGATTTACATCCATTTTTCATGATTACACGCTTTCCCCATTCGGTAGAGACCCGGAAATGTAATTAAATGATTGATTTTTCCTTTGCAGCTCTGTACAAGTGTGATGTGTATGTTGCCCGATGCCTAAAGGTGGTACTTGCAGCTGGACCTCAAATCCATTTGCTGACAAAACTCCCTAGAGAACATCGGGGGCTGCTTTTCAAGGCTTTTGGCATCTGGTAGTTGTGACCTTCATTTTGTTCCACTCCTATTTGTACTGGGGAGCATTTATATGTTTTTAACATCTGTGTTACAATTGTTATGTAAGAGCTTTATCATCTTCTATCTCTGTTATTGACATTTGCTTTACCATTATATTGTAAGGTATAAATACTCTGCACGAAGTACGGTATTATACTTTGTTCAAAGGTCTTATTCAATTGTGTTTCTTTCCATTCACCAGGAGGTTCTTTAATCCAGTGGAGGAGTCGGTACGGGAAAGCGAGGAAGGAAATTGTCCTTGGTGCTCCCCCTCCCATATACCCAGTGCTATATTTCTAGAAAAAGAGGTGCCGGAACTCACCATAAACACCTCTCTCGTTCTCTTAGAATGGCATGGAGCCCACTAGGTGCAAAAACTGAGTTCTAGCGGATACTGGCTGAAAAAAGCCCTGCTCACATCCCTGCTCCAGAAGGCTGGGCCCCCCCTTTGGAATAGCATGGGAGGCACCTGGGGGGGGATAGCTGCAGGTGAAAAGGGGAATTTGCAAAAAATGGTCTCCCTCCTCCTTCCATTCACAGAAGCCTGTGCTGGTTTAAAGCACCTTCTGTGGCCACCCAGTGTTCATTGCTGTTTTTTTTGTATTTCTCCTGAAGAAGAATTTTAATTCAAAACACCTTGGCCAATAACTTCTTTGTTTCTATGAGCCCTTGGGGAGTTTCATTTTCTCCTGCTTTTCATCCTGTACCTACAGGTGTCTCAGGCAATTTAGTTCCACATGGATATCTAACTTAATGGAAATAGTAATAACCTTGGCGGCTGCTAGTTATAGTGCGCATGAATGGAGGAGGGTTGCCACAGCGCTGGAGCTATTAAAAAAAACGAGCTCGCTTCTCCTGTGACTCATGCGAGCTCAAAAATATTTATGAGGAGGTGGTGTACCGATACTTCCCCGCAGTGTTGCAAACAACAGGTTTTCCTGGGGTTCTGTAGGCAGATGTCGTCCAATATGGATTCGCAAAGTCAGACATCTGTAATATGATGAATGTTAACAAAGCAAAGGGAGCCTGCTCCAAAAGGTCACAAGAGGTTTTCTCTGCTCACACAATGTCATATCATTGTCATAATCGATGCAGTCTTCAACAGAAGAAGAGATGAACAAGGGGTCGTTCCTCAGGTGCTCCTGAGAAGTGGCTCCAAGGGGGGTGATTTTAAGGTTTGTGTGCATGGCACACTTTCTTTTGATATGGAATTTGTTCAGGAATGCTTGAGCACATTTATAGCACATTGTCCCTCATATAAATTTATACTCATGACTGATTCAAGCTTGGATGGAGTTCTTAGTTATTTCCAGGCAACCTTGACAAGGAACACCAGCCCTTCCTGACCATTGGCAATATTGATGGAAAGGGGCCACAGGCTCCCCACCCTGTGATAGGGATTTTGATTTCTGGGTTAATCAGACTGGGTAAGTGTCTCGACCTTTTCTTTTCTGAAATGGCAGGTTTAAATTGCCATTTAAAAACTAGAAAGTCCAAAAAACGAGAAAGAAACTGATTTCAGTCTTTACATTAGAATTAGGCCGCAACAAATGTGGACTGGTGTGTGGAATTTTTCCTCCTGATTTTCATCCCTTACAAGCTGCACTAGGACTCCTACTCTCAATCTTTAGCAGTAGCAGTAGCAACATGGGGAAAGATGTGTCTTGTTTTGTGCTGATGCTTTCCCATCCTGTTTTCCAAACAGGTTCATGTGCTTCCTTTTAAACTCCCCAGCGTGCTCTAAGAGCAATTTCTCTGTTTTATTTATGTCTGATTTGTGAGAAAGATAAGTATTTCTGCTCTGTTTTCAGATGAAGAGAAGAATGAGGATTTTTGATGGCTGCCATGCATCTCAGAATTCTCATAAAAAGGACATTACGGGGAAAGCCATTTCTCCTTCCCTCCCTTCCCCTAGGCCAGGCATCCCCAAACTACAGCCCTCCAGATGTTTTGGACTACAATTCCCATCATCCCTGACCACTGGTCCTGTTAGCTAGGGATCATGGGAGTTGTAGGCCAAAACATCTGGAGGGCCGCAGTTTGGGGATGCTTGCCCTAGGCTTTAGTAATTCTAAGGTGCACTGCTTTGGCACATGGATGTTCCACTTTGAACCACCTTAGTTAATAGTTGCTGGCAAACAACACCCCTGAGAATTTGTCTCATCTTTTTTCAAAAAGGTATTGATGGGCTGCACCCACCACTCTATTGTGGTACAAGGGATTTCTCTGTGTGCAATGGAACTTACCCCTTTTCTCCTATTTCCTCCAGTCTCCCAACCTTTTGGAGGGTTGGGGGGGGGCTCTCCAGAGCAATTTTTTGGGGTTCGCGCAGGGTAAGCAGAGGGAATGACAGCCTCATTGCAGCAGCAGTACTCTGGTGGCACAGCATTAGATGCTGGCATCCACCTGTCTTGGGAGACAATGGAGGAGTGCTCCTTTGGGGGTGAGGTCAAACTGTTAGACGGTTGCAGCGCCTGCTGTGGCTATAGATATAGATGTGGGAAGAGACATGTTTTGTTGCAGCTGGGGCATGTGAAGGCATCCAGTTGTGTTGCTGCAAATGCACTATGGTTTTTCTTCTCCCTGTGCTCCTCCTAGCAGCCATTTCTTCTCTGGTCATTGCTATGGATACATGACTACCTTCTCCAGGCATTGCGGTCATCTGCAAGGGATTCCCACATGGTGAGGTTGCTGTTGCCAGCTATCGTCATGTTTGGAGACATCTTTGTAACACAGAGTTGGCCTGCCAACTGGTCTGGTGCTGGAAGCCAGCTCCCCGTAGAACACGTCCTTGGGGAACAGCATTGGATACAATCATGATGTCCTGTGGCAATGAATTCTGTTAATTGTTATATATCAAGAATGAGAAACCCTCCAGCTCTTGTTGTACTCCACCCCCCACCCCCCGTAGCCCTAGACAGTATGGCCCTTGCAGATCTTCATTGAAAAGTGCAACTTTCTGTATCCACGTGCTTCTCCCATGATCATATCTCTGGCCATGTTCACATAATCAGACACAATTCAGTTGCACAAATGCCTTAAGGGTGTAATCTAATCAAAGGAAAGCATTTATCTCCCCATTGCTCATTTAAATCAATGGTACCTGAAAGTGTTTCATTTAGCCTGGGTCCCACGCAAAGACACCCAGAATTAAACACTTCCAAATAGTTTATGGATTCCAACTCCTTAACACTCTTGAATTATTGTGCTATTCACACTGATAACCAATTGAATGCACAGGGATACTAGAACATCTTATCTTTTTTTTAATTAAAAAAACACATTTATTCAAAAGTTACAGTACAGCTTTGTTCACTGCCATAATATCACCATATGTTTGATTTGTGAGCTTCACATTTTGGGGAGATTGAATCACAGGGCATGGGGCCTTCTAAACAAGAAGCCATCCATATGCTTTCTGTGGTGGTGAAGTCATGTGGGAGAGTTTAGTAATGTGGGTGTCATCAGTGGTTCTGAGAGATGTTTGAAAGTGAGAAACAATTTAGTTTTTAAAGCAAAGAAACAGTCTTATTTCTGAAGAGTAAATTCACCAGAACGTTGTAGCCATATAGCCCTCTAACCCAGGCGTTTGGATCTACAACAGAGAATATGGTGGCTTCCACTCTAGGAAACACAGCTAAGAATCTGGGATGTGTTCACATTGTGTCAGAAAACATTATCTTCCAAGGGGGTAGGGAGAGGAGGATCACTGACTCCTACACTGTACCGAAGTAACAGTGCATCACCTCCTACAGACAAATAAATCAAGCAATGTACGCTGATCTTTCATGTAAACGCTCCCTGAGAATTAAAAACCACTAAGCGAAGGAAGAACATCCGCTGCCTACAATGTTGATATATAATATATGGTGTTCTCATTTGCTCAGGGAAAACAAATGATGCTTCATATTCTCTTGTGACCATCCAACCTCAGCTTTGACACTAGCAGCTGCCTTGGTGTATTTGGGAACGGTTATTGTGATGAGGCACATAAAGCCAAATCGACCCTCATTAGGCAGGGACAATTTCCTTTGGGTTGGTGCAGACCTGCATGTCTCTTTCTTTTATTACTGCTTTCCACAGTATGGTTGCCGGGATCAGATGGCAAAAGTGCTTGATGAACTAAGATGCTGCACTTTCCCTTTGCTTTCAATGAGCTTGTAATTTCTGGACTTGTTTTCTTTGACCTGCAGAATATATTTGCCTATCAGCTTGGCAGGTCCTCCAGGTGTCTTTGCCTGAGAGGCCTTGACCAGGCATAGGCAAACTTGGCCCTCCAGATGTTTTTTGGCCTACAACTCCCATGATCCCTAGCTAACAGGACCAGTGGTCAGGGATGATGGGAGTTGTAGTCCCAAAACATCTGGAGGGCTGAGTTTGCCTATGCCTGGCCTTGACTGAAACCTCAAGTCAGGGGTATGTCTGCTGGGCATGGGCTAGCTTTACTCTAGGTTGTCACTGTGCCCCTATGTTGCTTTTTATGCCAGTGTAACTGGCACAGCTTTCCCCCAGAAAATCCTGGGCATGGTGGTCTTATCAGGAGGCTGAGAATTCTCTGTTAGTTCTCAGCGATAAGTGTGAACTGGTTTCTTCTTCCTATCCCATGGGATGGTGGTAGAGAAAATGGGTGTTTTGCATGCACAAGGTCCCAAGTTCAAGCTGGCTTTTCCTGAAATCATGAATGAACTGCACTACTCAAAGCAGACATATATTGGGCTAGGTGGATAAATAGTTAAGATTGCCGGAAGAAATATCAACAATCTCAGATATGCAGATGACACAACTTTGATGGCAGAAAGTGAGGAGGAATTAAAGAACCTCTTAATGAGTGTGAAAGAGGAGAACGCAAAATATGGTCTGAAGCTCAACATCAAAAAAACTAAGATCATGGCCACTGGTCCCATCACCTTCTGGCAAATAGAAGAAGAAGAAATGGAGGCAGTGAGAGGTTCTTTGCTGATACACATTTGACTGAGCTACTGTGTCCGCAGGATTGTTACGCAAGTGATATTCACCACAGGAAGAACCTAGAGGCTTTAGTTAACATTCATAAAATGTGGTGTGTGCTTTTTAGTCTCTGCTGAATTTTGATGTGCTACTTCATTCTTCAAGTTTCTTATTTGAAATGCAAATCTGAGATATGAATGTGAAAAGGGGCTTTGATAAGCATCAAGAGAAAGGAACTTGAGGGCATAAGAAGCAGCATTAGGAGATAAGGAGAAAGAGCAGGGTATTAAACCTATAGGGATATACTATGAACTAATCCTCTAGGGGTATATATCCTAACTAGAGGCAGATTTCAGCTTGGTCTAAGGGTCTTAGCATGTAGAAACTCCTTAAATCTATGCCCAATCATGGGATCTTGGGTAGAGTCTCTATTCATTGACCCATCTGACTCAGATGAATGGCTTGTATCCACCAGGAGAAGAGCATTCAGTATTGATGGGTCCGATTCTGTGGAACTTCCTCTTGGCTGAGATCAGACAGGCCACCTCAATGGACATTTAAAGTAAAGTAGGTTTTCTGTTATTATGATTTATTTTAATTGATTTTATCCACTGTGTGTGTGTGTTTTGTAATGTTACTGTATACCACATGAAACTTGGGTGTTAAGTGGTAGATCAATTGTTGAAACAAGCAACATAAGACTATAAGAAGATGAGGCCAATGGACCCTCTAGTCCAGCATCCTGTTCCCAGATGCCTGTGGGAAACTAGCATCACACTGTTTCTCCAAAATGTATACTTTAAAAGAGGGCTACCAGAGGAACTTTTAAGTGTATAAGTGCAGAGCTGCAAACTCAACCCCCCTTGGAATATGATATGGGCCTCAAAGAAAACCGTAATAGGACCAGAGAACATGCAAACTCATTAGCTTATCATTCCTTCTAATTAAGATGCAAGGCTGTTCAGGTGAGCCTAATTTGTTTTATTTCCACCTCTGCATTAGTGAGGTAATAGATCAGCCATCCCCAAACTCGGCCTTCCAGCTGTTTTGAGACTACAACTCCCATCACCCCTGACCACTGGTCCTGTTAGCTAGGGATGATGGGAGTTGTAGTCCCAAAACAGCTGGAGGGCTGAGTTTGGGGATGCCAGGAATAGATTAAGCAACTAGCTAAGGGGAACTGCAAAGACACTGAGTTACAGTACCACAGTACAGTATAGGAGTTGGTTAAAAGAGGCCTGTTTTTCAGAGCACTGCTTGCTTTGTTTGCATTTAATTGCCTCCCATTCCCAGCCCATGCCAGTTCTCCATATGTTCATTCATTGTTCTGTACTGTGGACCCATTTCTGATTAAGAGGGGCGGCTCTGCATGAGCATTTGTATGTAAAAATGTATTTCATCCCCCAAAATGTATATAAATACATCTTTTATTCCAGTGTATATATTTCTAAAATAGATGACATGCTAAAAGACTCATTTGAAATGCATTTTGGTACTTTTTTTCAGCCAGGAACTTTGCTGCAAAATTCGGAGAAGTGCAAAATCTGAAGGATAATTATACATTCCAATCTCCATTTTAGTGCAGGAGGCATGGATCTAACCAGTTCACACTGGAATGCATAGAGATCGTGTCCTAAAGCACCCCTACATTTTAATGCCCAAACTCGGTTCATTGCCTACTATGCACCCTTCTTTAATCCTCCTTTGATTGTGTTTTGATATTATACGTAAACAAGTATGATTAGTAGAGTTGTGGATCACCAGCAGAATAGTCCAGCAAAGTTTCAGAATCTTCTCCTTTCTCATTGTCAGCCGTTCCAGAGTAGATAGTGAAGAATACTCCTTGCCCACACAGTTCAGTGTAAAGTGTTTTATTTGCTCAAGACACAAGACAATTTGAACACATGATGTACATAAAGTCAAGATATGCTGCTGCATCATAAACTATACTACTAAGTACTGTTACCGTAGGAAGTCATTCTTCAAAGAAACAGAAAAAGGTGTTTGTAGCTTTAAAGAGAGCTAGCATGGTTCAGTGGTTAAGAGTATTGGATTCGTAATCTGGTGAACCGGGTTCGCATCCCCGCTCCTCCACATGCAGCTGCTGGGTGACCTTGGCCTAGTCACACTTCTCTGAAGTCTCTCAGCCTCACTCACCTCACAGAATGTTTGTTGTGGGAGAGGAAGGGAAAAGGAGATTGTTAGCCGCTTTGAGACTCCTTAAGGGGCATGAAAGGCAGGATATCAAGTCCAAACTCCACCTCCTCCTCCTCCTCCTCCTCCTCCTCCTCCTCCTCCTCCTCCTCCTCCTCCTCTTCTTCTTCTTCTTCTTCTTCTTCTTCTTCTTCTTCTTCTTCTTCTTCTTCTGTTTTCTTTAATAGTTAGGAGTGACAATCTAGGCTGATTGGTTACAGCTGGGGATGAAAATAAAAAAGAGAAAGTTGCAGGTTGCACTTGCCTGCCTGTGAGTTTATACCAGGGGTCCCCAAACTTACCCAGCTTCAGGCCGCTTCCTCTGGCGCCAATCACGCAGCAGGCCGGAGGGCGGGGAAATGTGCTCCCATACGCACACTCACTTTTTCTGGTGTGGCGCGGCGGTGGAAATGCGCATGCACAGCCGTCATTTCTGGTGCACTTCCAGGTCCGCACAGCACCAGAAATAGCTTGTGCGCGTGCGTATGGGAGCGCGTTCTCCCGCCCTCCAGCCCGTGCGTGCGCACAAGCTATTTCTAGCACTGTGCCAACCTGGAGATGGGCAACCGCACCACGGCGCGCCAATAAGAGTGGGCGGCGGCTGCACAATTGGCTCGTGTGGGCTGCATCCAGCCCCCAGCCTTAGTTTGGGGACCCCTGATTTATACCGTGGTGGAAAGATGTACCATATGTAAATAGTTTTGTAGAGAGTCGCTTGTGAACCAGCCAAGAAATAAAGTAACTCTTGACTGAATATTTTGCACAAGTCTCGTAGTCTCTTGCCGTCTGCTGCCAGGAAGAAACTCTGCTGCAAGCTGTTTAAAGCAGCTTTACAGGAGCCACCACATCAGCAGCAAGCGCAGTAGAAGTGTGTGGGCGGCAACCTCCAATAAGTACAGCAACCTGTATATCAAGAGATCCAAGTTTGAAGAGAGATCTACCATCATCACCAACACCCTCCCACGTCGCTGCTGAATCCAGCCTTGACTTTATACCTGCCAATGCACATACCCACATTCATTGGAGAAAGGGTGGGGGTGGGTGGGTGAGTCTTGCCAGAGGCCTGTAGCCTTGAGCTGTTTCAAAATGCCCACTACAGCTAGCATCTCAACCCTGAACAGAAATCAGACATGGGGGAGGGGCAACTAAAGACACAAACGAAGCAGTTAGTGTAATTTTGCACATATTCCCAAATTACAACAGCATGCCTCTGAGCTCCCAATGAAGCTTTCCTTCATTCCGTTGCATCTTCTTCAGCTATCCCCTGTGCTTGTATCCCCGCCATGCTGACAACTTTTCCATTCCTCACAGAAGCCATTCCTCACAGAAGCCTGCTTTGTTCCATGAACAAATGAACATCCTGAATTATAACACACATTCAGCCAGTGAGTGCCAGAGGTTTCACCACCACAAGCACAAAACGGTATAGATGAGCACGCGTGAAGGTGTCTTGTGTAACAACGGCAATGTTAGAACTGAAAAGGTTACCATTAGATTAGAGGAAGGTATTTAAAAAGTTCTCATTTGTAAGCAATGCTCAATTTCATTTGAATAATCAAAAGATAAACTAAGCTTACAGAGAAAGAGGAACTTTGTTTGGGGGAATAGGGTATGAGAATACCAAATGAGTTGTTGGGATACAAATTACTACATTTCAAGCAAGTCACAAGATTTTGAGAACACAGATCTTTCTTTGTGTAGGATGGAAGCACTATCGCTCCTCCACCACAAGACCCCAAGCCTGTAATTTTAATACAATGAAGCCAACATTTCCCAAGACAAAGAAATATCAAGATATTCTTCCTTAGTCATGAAAGTGCCAATTGAAGTCAAGTATCATAATGGTTATAAAAGGACTCTAAGAGACATTGTATGGCCAGATTCAACATTAATGCATCTACAGTGCCATGACAACGACTGAAGTATTAAAAACCACACAATAGAGAGTGAGAGTGAGAGAGTTTTTCTTGTCCTTCAACTACTAGACTTGCTGTTTCAGAACTCTATAGAACCAATATAACAGGTAGTCTAAACTTCTAACCAACAAAAAGCCAGCAAGCTACACAAAAAGCTGTGACAAATGTAGGCCTGTGGGGGGAAATGTTGTGGGTTGTATGTAATGATCTTCTTTTGCTATATTTGTTGTGCGGGATTTTAAAAAATGGTGGGGGAAGAAGGTCCTGTGCTTCTTTGCTACACATTAGCTAAGGAGATGAATATACAAAATTCTAGATTAGAGGGGTAAATCAGATGCACATCTGAAGGCCCTCTGGAGTGCAAATGTGTTTTCTTTGCGCTGCTTTGTATGTATACATGGATGGGAATTAATATCTAGATGTGCATCCTGTTTAAAAGTCATAAATTGGGTGATGCACACAGAGAAGCTTTGTTGCATAGGGTACAAGGACAGCTGTGCTTCTGTTTTTGTCTATTGCTTTGCTATGAGGAAAGATTGTGAGTAGGGAGCATATGGAAAACAGCAGCGGAGGCCATTCCTGCATTGACCCTGAAGCTGGAAATAAAGAGGTAAGTGGGCTGAATTAGATCCACATTTATTCATTTACAACTGACCCACATAAGTAAATGACTGAATGGATTCCCCAAGCAACCAGCTTCCTCTCTGCCCAAGGAGATGGGTAGTTTTTCATATCACCCCTTTCCCTAATAGTAGGGAAGTCTTCCTCCCTCTAGAGGCCCCAGATGAGATCATGTACGTAGTTCCATTTTCTACTTTACCCACAACAGACAAGGAGTGGAATTTATGTGCAAGTGCACTAGTTTTGTAGCAAGGAAACCACCTCTACACGTGGAGACTGTCGCATATTTTGGAACCTAGATATCCAGGGTCCCAAAATGTAAGGAAGCTTCCATGTGTAGAACAGGCTTCTCCCGTGCAAATCATTGCCCTGCAACATGCAGAGGGCAATAGTGATAAGCATGTTCATCCACACGTCTTGCACTGTCAGCATTGATTTAAGTCCGACTACTGTTCCCATCGGTGTTGTTGACCATTGATCATGCTTGCTGGGGCTGAGAGGAGTTACGAGTCTAGCAACATCTGCAGGGCCACAGGTTCCCTGTTCTGGCTGTAAGCCATGTTCAGAATGCCTGTCATTCCAGGTTCAAGGAACCATGCAGTGCATTTAAATACTCTCCAAAGTAAGGAAGGGACACTCGTCTGTGTTTATAGCATACCTCATCATTAGAGGTATATATTTCCATGTATTTACTTGACAGGATAACAAGTAACCTTCTAAGTTATTTGAACAGTGCTGCCAATATTTTAAGAGCAGAATCAGTTTTGATTAGAATTCCCTGCTCTATGAGTAAAATTTATGTCATTTCCCCTTAGACCCTGACAGTGTCAAGATGACAATTTTTATAATATGATTCAGAAGATATTGTCTCTGTCATGTCCCATTTGGCAGCACAAGCAACCCTGAAATCCTTCAGAGAAAAATGACTGATCCCCTACGGAGCTTAAAAGGGGTGGAAGCAATAAGGGTGGCAGATTTGCTTATTGGGCTCAGGAGAAAGCTATACAAAGCACAAACATATTTCAAGTATATTAAAGCTAGCAAAATAGAACAAAGCAAATTAAAACCCCATTGAAGACTTTCCTGTTCATCAAGCTTTATACCATGTACTTTTAACTAAGCCTGCTGCAATAAAAGATATTTCTAAAGTGAAGTCTAAGATGTTTTGTGTTACATACTATCTCACAGATTGTTTTAAACCACTTTGATATTTTTTTACGCTGTAGTAGTAAATAAATATAAATAAGGCTGTGGTTTGCTCTCTTTAATTCCTAGAATTATGTATTTTAGAAATCATTACATTTGAGCATAAGACACTTCAAATGATTAGCTACTTGGATACATCCATAATTTACGTACCTGTTCTTTGCGTGTTACAACTGTTGCCATGGCAATGCTCTGATCTCACACTGCAGATATTGGCACGGTTACTATACACAGCATAAACTATGTAAAGATCTTTCTCTTGAACTCTTTTGACATACACCACTATCTTCCGTTTATGCAAAGGACCGCTGTCAAATCGTGGCCTTAGCCTATAGACCCATCTATATTACTCAATTTTTACAGCATTACCTGTCATCTCTCTACTAAATCACATCTGAGTCCATTGTAACCACCCAATTACATATGTATGACTTGCTCTTTATAACTCGTATCACATCATTCTGTTTGATCGGTTAAGTCAACATGTTCTTGGCTTTAGCCAAATTTTGGGGGGTATGTCTAAGCCATGTAAAGAGTCTGATGCTGGTTGTGAAGATTCTACTTCTGCATCTCTAACTTGAATTCACCATTTTTTGTAAATAAAAAAATCAAGCTGGCATGGCTGCAAAGGAAAGCTATTTGCAAATTCAAATTTTGACTTCAAAGGATGAATCAGGAGCACATTCCCGATTCTTCCTTTGCAGATTGAATTTTTCTGTGCCAGATATCACATGTCAGGTGGATGTGGTTTGCTCAAAATGGTTGGGCTGCCTCTGGGCTGGAGGCACTTCATCCTGATGTAGAGGATTCTATGCGCATGCAAAGTTCACCTCTCCAAATCATTCTCAGCACACATAGGCTGTCTATATTTAGACATTCAGTACAGAAAATCGGTTTTCAATACAGTTCTGATGAAGGATATGGAGTCCAGCTGTGGCAAGAAGTAGTCATAGGGCTAAGCATTGCATTTCTATTTAGGGAGAGATGCTGGCAATATACCTGCCTTCTTTTCATTTCTAAAAGGCCAAACATCCAATCGACTGCAGGAGAATAGCATCCCCATACATTTTAAAATAGCATCAATTCCTTGCCCAGTGCAAGTGTTCTGTGAGCATTTTTCCTGCTGAGAATATATGTGAAGCCTGCAGAATGAAGCCACTAAGCAGGAAAGGGTTGCTCAGGAGATACTCAATAAATCTCTCTGCTTTTGCTCTGGACTGTTAAGCTTTGAAGAGGCCACAAAATAGAGTGGGTCAGCTTGATGGGTCACGAATTGTAGAGGCCTGATGGTGCACTTATCCCATATCTTTCTCATGAAGTCTGCATCAATTCCAGCCCAGCAGCAAAGCACATTCTTGAGATCATCAAAAGCCTTTGCCTTATGTTCATTCGGATGTAACTCCAGTGACTACCTTTGCATAATTCCACTCACCCCCTCAATCATAATCAGCCATATCAATTCTATTTTTATTTTATTTTTTTGGTCTCCTTGGCTGTGAACCAATTCTTACTTCCTGCCAAGTGCCACAGATACTACAAAACGCTTGTCCTGCAGTTGTAATTTTGCTACATGATACAGACAGCAGCAGAGCTTGCTTTGAAAGGCTTTCTATAAATAGAACGGAGATGCTGTAGTAGCTGGCCGACTGATTTTGCCAGACAGCTTTTCTCTCTACTGATTGGAATCCTATTCTCATGTGCTAGGGCAATCCACTGTAATACATTTGAGTGGAATGTTATATTATTCAGAACAATAATATGCATTTATGCATTGGCTTATCTATGCTTATATTATCCAGAAAGAGTTTCAGTTTAATGTACTGAGTTTCGAAACATCAATTCCACTATCTTCTTTTTAAATACACTAATAGACATTGTTTCATTTTTCCCAATTCACTGAATTGTTGGAATTTCTTGGCAGCCATTACAGAGAAAGAAATTTCTTTTGTCATAGGAAGAACTAGAACAAGCCATTTAATCCTCACATATGCAACTTGAGTAGTAATGGGTTGCGATGGAGCAGAAAGAAATACACAAGCCCTCACGTTCTAAAAAGCATTCCCCTTACTGCCCAGAAAACATCCTAGCAACACTGCAGGCTTAAATCCATTTCAATGTGTTTGTGTTTTCTTTGCTCACAAACTCTGTCCTCAAGTATCCCCCAACTTCTAGTTTGGGGCATGGCTCCAACTACATTCTATATGCTATGGGTCTGTCGCATACCCCAAATTTGATCCTAACTAAATATTATTAGACTTCTCTTCCAGTCTGTCCTCCCCAGATTTCCAGATGAGCCAGGGGAACTGTCCAGCAGTTTCAGCAAGATTAACACAAGTTTGTGGGTTAAGTGCTGAAGAGCAGAGGAGCTGTCCAGGGGACTCCTAGAACTTCTAGACAAGAACTAAAAGTTTCTGTAACTGGCCTGGGTACCCCAGTCTTTCTGGCATAATGTATAAAGTGTGCAACAATAACCTTCCATACTGGCTCCTCCTGAACCATGTTGATTTGAAACTATCACATATACATAACCACACATAGAGAGAGACTTAGACTCCTCCCCACCCCAACAAAAAACCCTCAGAAACATGGCAAGCTAAGGGATGTGTGTGCATGCTTTCCTCTTGCCACTGAAGATCATCCTTGGTGGTAGTAGAGTCAATTAGAGAGGCTCATCAGATCAGGAAGCTTTGGTAGGTATGGAGAAACAAGTACCCAGCTTGCATTTTATTTGCATATTTTTAGTGGGTGGTCTCACATTGCAAACTACCCCAAGCTGGTGGGATGGGTGGAGACTGTGGGTTCAAAATCCAGGAGATAAACACCAAATAACAGTTGAGAATTGGACCTTTAAAAGGTGCCAGAGGAAGAGTGACTTGCTGGCATATAGTACCCCCTCCCATTTTATCCTTGGTGGCGAACACAAATAGAATCTAGGGCTAAAGGAATAAAACATTGCCTTTGAGCATTGTAATGAAGTCATTTTAAATCCCACGCTGTCCTGGAATTTACAGCACAACTTTTGCATGCAAAGTGGGTAAGTAAATCAGACAGGGAAAGGTTCGGAATCTACGCTCATGCTTATTTGCAGGTATAGATTTCATATGGCCATGGGTAAACATCCTGGATGCTGGCAATTAAATGTTCTCATTTCATGACTCTGAAAGATGCTGTGGCAGGGTTAATCCTGCTTTAGGTCATGGCACTTAGATTTTATTTCAGATCAGAAGAGTCTGTATACCTTTCTGAGGAGCATGGGGAGCTGCCTGCTACTGAATCAGATCATTTGCCCCTTCTAGTTCAGTATTGTCTACACTGACTGCAGCAGCTCTCCAGGATTTCAAACAGTGTTATCCCTCAGCTTTACCTGAAGATGCCGAGAATTGCACCTGGGACCTTCTCCATTCAAAGCTATGTTCTAGCTACAGATCCTTTACTTTGAAGACAGAAACAGAGGTAGGCTTTCTGAAATGGAAATGCCCTCTAGGATGTAGCATTTTGCATTTTCCTCCTTCCCAAGACGTAATGCTTTAGAATTGCATGAAAACCTGTGCTCTTATCTACAGTAAGCCAAACTAGAAATACAAGCATTCCTGTGCATACAGGAATGCCATATCTGCAACAAGTCCCTTTTAGTACCCATCTCCTCAAACCAAGGCACAAACCGTCATGTTGAGTGGCAGAAAAACCTTGAACAGTGTATTGATGGCTGCTTTTATGTACCCTTTGGGACAATGTGCATTGAATGAGCATGACTCATTTCATCATATGCTGATTCACACAAGCTTCAAAAATTTGAGTCATGGAATTCAAGCCCTGGTAGCCTCTGAGTAATAACTTTAAGCATGTCATTGTCATGATATTGCTTTTTGCCCATCATATATTGCTCATGTAAAACCACAATATAACACCTTCCCCCATTTTTAGTACATTATCTCCAAGGACTCAACCATGCTCTCCATGTACCAAGGGACCTGTGTGTTTCACCAAAGGTGGAGATAGTCCTGGCTGACAGCTGGATTTTATATCTCCAGAGATAGGTTGACAACCATTACATGCTGCTTCTTCCCACCGTGAAACCTGAAACCTTTACACCACATAACTGAGCCCATTGCTGCTATTTTCTCCCTCATTGCAGATACACCACCAGGTAAAGGCCGACTTATGCAGCTCATAGGTGATGCTTATGAATAATCATGAATCAAAATGCACTCATGTTAACAACAAGAAACCTGTTGTTACACTACACTGGTGTAGTGAGAGCCAGTGTGGTGTAGTGGTGAAGAGCGGTAGACTCCTAATCTGGGGAACCGGGTTCGTGTCTCCGCTCCTCCACATACAGCTGCTGGGTGACCTTGGGCTAGTCACACTTCTTTGAAGTCTCTCGGTCCCACCCACCTCACAGAGTGTTTGTTGTGGGGGAGGAAGGGAAAGGAGAATGTTAGCTGCTTTGAGACTCCTTCGGGTAGTGATAAACTGGGATATCAAATCCAAACTCTTCTTCTTCTTCCTTGTAGAAAGTAGCTAAAGTCTCCCTCCCCCTTTCAGAAATCTTTCTCACTTTCTTTACTTCATGTTAGCAAGACGATGCCCCTCCCCAACCGCACCATTTCACAGAATTGTGAAAACCATTTTCTGGTCAAATGAAGTGCTGCTTGATTTTGCCATTTTGAACTGGACTGATTTGCCACCATTTTAATTGGTTTCTCCTGCACTCAGTGACCTTTAGCTTGTTGGGCGGGAGGGCTGGTGAAGAGAGAAGCATGCTCAGATAATTTGCCAAACGACTTAAGCCCCCTGCCTTTATTTTTCATTGAACACAAAAATGATAGTAGCACACAGACTGTGCATGAATGGCTAGGATGAAAGTTAACGTGCCCACAAGCATTCTTAAAAACAAAACAAAAAAACCCTCTTCTTCCTGCTGATTTATTGTAACACTGAAAGTATGTTTCGATAGTTGCTCCAGGCCAAAGGATTGTATGCAATATTTTCCCTGACTATTTTCTTTATCTCTATTCCTCTTTGTGTGTTTTTCTGCTACTTGATGTATAAGGTGGCTAACTATGAAATAAAAAAGGGAAAGAAGGACCCATTAACTTCAAAAGTATTTATACCCCCCTCCAAGCTCTCTACTAGTGTTTTTTAAGCTTCATCATTTCAAGGAAGCATTTTACAGGACAGGTGGTGCCAGTATTTGGGCAATGGTCACCACTGCCTTCTTGTCCAGCCACATACACTTTCTGTGAAGATCAAGTCTATACACATGTCTAGTTGGACTGCATCCTAAGAGAGCTCTCACTAGCTGGGGAAAATGAAATAAGGATGCCTGGATACCCTGCCTTTTTTGTGTGCATTTAAACCAGAGCATCTTACAAGTTACACGTAGGACCTTTGTTTAGGATTCCAGCTAGACTACTCTAATCCCGTTTTCCTTCCCCTCCTCCAAACACTGAGCATTATGTTTTCACTTAGCAAGCTCAGTCTTCATCATACTACTTTTGGGTTCCACCCTGTAGGATTTGGATTTTACCCTTACAGGGTGGTTTTTTTCTCCTTTTTGTGCTTCTGCAAATCTTGGGGTTCCCTGAAGCATGAAGACTGATGCTTGGAAAACGAGTTTGCTAATAGTATATATGTTTGGATTGCACCACTTTGTCTCCTTGAAATATGTTTTAACCCAAGCCCATTGAATATGGTAGTGGGCAGTGACAGACAGATGTAGCTACTTTTGTAAGTATGGCTGAGGATTTGTGAGTTGTGGGTAGTGATGTTGGAGATGCCAGCTTAGCCACAACCCAGCACAAGGTGGATTGTGCTCTTTCTCATTTTCTAATACCATATCAATATTGCATAATATTTTCAAAGGGATGGACGTTTGAGGTCAAAATATCAACACAGACTGCCCTTTGTGATCTGCTTAATCTTTATTTTATTTAATGTTCCTGGGTACCTTACTAAGTCTCTGCATTATTACACTGGGTGATCTGTAAGAAGTCTAAAGGACAACTGACAGTGATTTGCTGCCCTGGCATCAACGTTAATGAACTGCCAGAAAAGAGTCCTTAAGAAGGCACTTTGATGTTGCAGTGCATAAGGCTTTTGGAGAGGAAAAATGGAATCCAGTTTCTTATCAGCTGTGCATTTCAATCTATCCACTTGCAGAAATGTGTCATTCTTCTGGGAAGTTGTCTTTTATTTTAACAAAATGTGGGGTTGAATGTAGCTTTCCATGTCACATAATATCATTTCTGAAAGAGTGAGCAGAATAAATGAAAGGGAATTCAATTACTCATCCCCAATCCTGTTTGTTGAAGATATGCTCTCATCTGCTGGAAAAGAGATGACAAACTGTATAGAAGGGGAAAGGTGCTCCCTTTTTAACCCAACAGGATTCAGTCAATTTAGTGACTGAGTGGTCTGTTCCATTAAATACAACACCCTATGCATAATTTTAGAGTGAATGGACAATGTCTATCAAAGCAGACCTGAAAACAGAATAATAGAATTGTAGAATTGGAAGGGATCCTGAGGGTCATCAAGGCCAATCCTCTGCAATGCAGGAATCTCGACTAAAGCATGCATGACAGATGGCCATCCAACCTCTGCTTAAAAACCTCCAGTGAAGGAGAGTCCACCATCTTCCTAGGGAGTCCATTTCACTGTTGAACAGCTCTTACCATCCAAAGATTATTCCTCATATTTAGTCAGAATCTTCCTTTCTTGTAACTTGAATCCATTGGTTCAGATCCTACCTTCCAGAGCCAGAGAAAAGAAGCTTCCTCCATTTTCCATGTGACAACCATATTTGAAGATGGCTATCATATCTCCTCTCAGTCTCCTCTTATCCAGGCTAAACATGCCCAACTCCCTCAACCATTCCTCATATGGCTTGGTTTCCAGATCCTTGAATATCTTGGCCGCCCTTCTCTGCAGATGTTCTAGTTTGTCGTCATCTTCATCAACAACAAATTATTCTGAAAATTAATATATAAAGCTTAAAGTTGTGAGGACTGATCATGTGGTGTAGATACTAAAGGAATGGGCTTGCATGCAGGAAATTGTGGGTTTTATCTTTTGAACTACATCTTCATCTCCTTGTTTACATTGCTACCTCTATGCAAAAAGTCCAGGGCTCAAGTGCTGCCATCTCTAGAGGACCTTTGGTAACAAAGCACATAAAAACTCCAGGTCAAAACTCCAGAGACCTGCTGCCCTTCAGTACAGGGCAGGAGAGAGAACCAGTGTCACCAGGCATATGGCAGCTGTTTATATCCTCCTTTAAATTTTTGAGGATCTCTGTATACAAAATGCTCCATAGTGGGCAATGAGAGTCCTTGTTGCAATTCAGGTACTCAGCCACTGCATTGCTTGCTACTGCTACTCAATGGCCTGGAAACTCAGCAGTGAAACTCACAAATGCAGGCAAATAGCTTTATCTGCTCTACAGAGTTGTGGTGATAAAAGGAGATTAGAATTGTAAAGCACTTTATACATTGAGATAGCCGGGGATGATTATTGTTTGGGATGGCATTGGAATGGGGATAAGACTGCTTACAGAACTGTCGCATTTCCCCAAGCCAAGTTCTGCGTCTTGATTAATTCATTAATAGAGTTTGAGATCTTTACTCACCTTTTTTGTCGCAGGATCTCAAAATGTTTTTAAGGCATCACATCCTTCAAAGTGTGCTGTGCCATCTAATATTTATGCTCTCTCCTCTTTCTGGGCTCAACATGATTAACCTACACCCAAAACACTGATATTATGCAATGCTTTCAAAATGATCGGCAATGGTTTTTAGAGGGTTATAAAATATTATGGATTATGGAGAAAGCTAGAGAGTTCCAGAAAAACGTCTACTTCTGCTTCATTGACTATGCAAAAGCCTTTGACTGTGTCGACCACAGCAAACTATGGCAAGTTCTTAAAGAAATGGGAGTGCCTGATCACCTCATCTGTCTCCTGAGAAATCTCTATGTGGGACAAGAAGCTACAGTTAGAACTGGATATGGAACAACTGATTGGTTCAAAATTGGGAAAGGAGTACGACAAGGTTGTATATTGTCTCCCTGCTTATTTAACTTATATGCAGAATTCATCATGCGAAAGGCTGGACTAGATGAATCCCAAGCCGGAATTAAGATTGCCGGAAGAAATATCAACAACCTCAGATATGCAGATGGCACAACCTTGATGGCAGAAAGCGAGGAGGAATTAAAGAACCTTTTAATGAGGGTGACAGAGGAGAGTGCAAAATATGGTCTGAAGCTCAACATCAAAAAAACCAAGATCATGGCCACTGGTCCCATCACCTCCTGGCAAATGGAAGGGGAAGAAATGGAGGCAGTGAGAGATTTTACTTTCTTGGGCTCCTTGATCACTGCAGATGGTGACAGCAGTCATGAAATTAAAAGACACCTGCTTCTTGGGAGAAAAGCAATGACAAACCTAGACAGCACCTTAAAAAGCAGAGACATCACCTTGCCGACAAAGGTCCGTATAGTTAAAGCTATGGTTTTCCCAGTAGTGATGTATGGAAGTGAGAGCTGGACCATCAAGAAGGCTGATCGCCGAAGAATTGATGCTTTTGAATTATGGTGCTGGAGGAGACTCTTGAGAGTCCCATGGACTGCAAGAAGATCAAACCTATCCATTCTTAAGGAAATCAGCCCTGAGTGCTCCCTGGAAGGACATATCGTGAAGCTGAGGCTCCAATACTTTGGCCACCTCATGAGAAGAGAAGAATCTTTGGAAAAGACCTTGATGTAGGGAAAGATGGAGGGCACAAGGAGAAGGGGACGACAGAGGACGAGATGGTTGGACAGTGTTCTCGAAGCTACGAACATGAGTTTGACCAAACTGCGGGAGGCAGTGCAAGACAGGAGTGCCTGGCGTGCTATGGTCCATAGGGACACGACTAAACGACTAAACAAACAAACAAAATATTATCATGCTTTGCCTGATTTCATGCTGATGGCACTTCATTGTTTATACTATCTTTAAACTTCTTTGCATTCATCTTTTTCCCTCCTACCTGTGTCAATAGGTTCGGTTTTTCACAAACCAGACTGATTTTTAGAGTCAAAAGCTTTATGAAAGCCAGGTTATCACAAGTTAACAGCTCCTTGCTTTGAAGCAAGCTGGAATTATTAAAGGAACTCATCATGGGCAGAGTTGCTTTAACTCATGCAAGAGAGATTAAACTGTGATCCACAAACTACCTGAAAACCAGCAGCTTTAACACCAGTGGGGTGGCAGCAAGTGAACAAATGTAATGCTATGGTACTGGGTTGCACATCAATTTGCTCCAACAGAAATAAAGCAATTTCATATCCCTTTTATCTCAATGGCCCAATCTTCTGAGTCACCGTGTCAGCAAACAAATGTTCAGGGTTAAGTTTCAACAGCAGCTCTGCTGGCTTAACACTTGCGATCTGTGCCTCTATTCCGGAACCACAATTTTTCTGCAATTTCACTCAGATGAAGGAGCATGTGTAGCTGACAAGAGTTGTAGTAGCATAGTGAATGCCTGTTGGGACAAAAAGATCTTCAGTATAGGCTGGACATTCAGTAGGGAGTAGCCCTGTCTGACCTGAACTGCATGACTAGGCGTGGATGAATTTGTTGATTTAAGTTTCTTCGGTCTGTCCCATTTCCACATCAGTGTTCAGATTTTTCTAAACCCTGGAAGAAAATATGCACTTTCCCACACACATTCCTCCTAACATATGCATTTTTGCATGGATTGTTGCCTTATACACATTATTGCAAGCAATTGCAATACATATCAAAATTCAGAGAATTGCGAATTTCTCAAGAAAGCTGTAGTCTTCATATTGGTTTGGACAGTGTGAATTAGGTAGGTTTGCATTAAAATGTCAGTCAAAGTCATTTCTCCCCATCCATATGCAGGGCATAGAACTAGATGAGAGAGGTGACAAGGATGAGATGAAAGGTGGCTCCTCTATGAAAAATTCATTTCAGGTTCGTTCACAGAAATTATATTCCATATACGAATGGAATGGTTTTCAAAAAATATGAGAAGGTTTATATAACTGCTACATGCTTAGAAACCAAATGGAACCTAGAAAATGAGTGTAACATTTTTGTGGACCTGGCATCAAAGGAACAGGCTTATATCTTAGTACTTTCCCACCTTATGTGTAGACTGCCTTTCCCAGCCCATCAGGTCTCATTGACCAGTCCCATCCTCATTTAAGATGGAAGGCAACTGGTGGTCCTCGTCCACTATTAGAGGACTGATCCAGTGAGTCCCTGAGGAGCAGAAGGGCAGGGCATTTTGTAATCATTTCTCAGTGAGTTGGTAACCACAGTGTATTGGGAATTGATCATTTTGCCGGGGGACGTGATATAGAACAGGGCTTATAATAATAATAATAATAATAATAATAATAATAATAATAATAATAATAATAATAATAATTTATTATTTATACCCCGCCCATCTGGCCGGGTTCCCCCAGCCACTCTGGGCGGCTTCCAAAAAAACAGAAATTCTAAAATACAGAAATCCATCAAACATTAAAAGCTTCCCTAAACAGGGCTGCCTTGAGATGCCTTCTAAAGGTCTGGTAATTGTTCTCTTTGACCTCTAGTGGGAGGGCATTCCACAGGGTGGGTGCCACTACCGAGAAGGCCCTCTGCCTGGTTCCCTGTAACTTGGCTTCTCGTAATGAGGGAACCGCCAGAAGGCCCTCGGAGCTGGACCTCAGTGTCCGGGCTTATAAACTTTTCAGGGCCAGTAAGCTCATCTGGAATTTTGAGAAAGTGCTGTGGAAACCAGTCACAAAATGGCTGACACTGGGCGTGTGGCATAATGCAAAATGACTGCCATGGGGGTATGTCAGGAGAGCACGAGCCAATGCCTATAGGAACTGAGCAAGAAGAGTAAACAGTCTCTCATGCACTGTGGATTTTTGAGGGGATAGTTACTGAGACTTTTGTGGGTGCCAAAGGAGGTACTGCTGGGCATGATGGCGCCCATGGGCACTGTGCTGCCAACCCCCGTTGTAGGGTGTCTCAGCATGGTGTGTTAAGGAGAAAAACACCAGTGTTAAGATTATGGGAGATAAACGTACATAGTGTATGTACTGGAAACACAGAAAGATTTGTTTCAGGAAAGTTAAGGGATGGAACTATTGAAATATGCTGAGAGTGCTGGACTTGGGCACATCCTAAGACAATGTTGTAACCATTTACCCTGTTGTAGATGCACTGTGCACCAATGTAAGGCCATTTCTGAGCATCTGGTTGCACTGCTGCCTTGAACGGCTTGTCAGCATTTCTTTTTTAATTCTCCTACTGGAGACTTCATAATTTAACTACGTTAATTTATTTTGTGATGGTTCTTGGCATGCAGAGTTACCCATCAGATGCAGAATTTCATTCAAAAGTTAGTCTTGAGCTACCTTGCGATTTTGAATTAATGGGATATTGACAGAAAGCTGCAAGGGTTGTTTGTTTCCTTTTGGCTTTTCGCTGACTTGAAGGACTATTTTTGTGCTTGAGTCACTTGCAGTTGTTGTTTTTTTGAAAACTACAACACCAGACAAGTTTATTTTGGCACCTGTCACCAATATGTACAATTCGTTGGAAGAATCTTTCTCATCTAGTACACTGGAGAGCCGACAGTTTTCAGCTGTGCTGTAGGGCCGTGCACCAGATTCAGCCATGTCCTGAACCAAATTGGGCTGATTCAGAGGGCTCTGGGTGCAGACAATCCTGACCCACCACCACCACCACCACCTCCTCCTATCACTCAGGAGCCTTTGTCCCCTGTGAATGTGGAAGTAATTTTGAAGCTGGACCAGCCCTGTTGCTGCTTCCATTACTACATTCCATTGGAGAGACCCCAGCACAAATGAACTTTGCAGAGGCAGCTGGCTCAAAGGAATGTCTGTTTGCTTGCCCACCTCAGAACTCTTCTCCTCCCTTCAAAGGAAAGCTGCAGGGGGCATGTTGCTTGTTGGATCGATGCATTACTTTGAGATTAGCAATGCATACAGCCTCATGAATGTGCTGAATCCTATCACCCAGTGGTCCTCAACCTTGGGCCTCCAGATGTTTTTGGCCTACAACTCCCATGATCCCTAGCTAGCAGGACCAGTGGTCAGGGATCATGGGAATTGTAGTCTCAAAACATCTGGAGGCCCAAGGTTGAGGACCACTGCTATAACCCGTGACTTACGTACCAATATGATTCTGCATTAAAGTCTGTCAGAGATGGCTGTGGCTACTCTTGAGTAAAGACGCTCCACTCCATCTTGTCTTTCAGGGTTTTATTGTGCATGCTTTTTACAGTGCAAGAACATCAGCAAATATGACTGCTCAGTCTGTGTCAGAACCCCACAATGGCTTCCTGCGGGTTTTCGCCCAGCATAAAAGCCTGGGCACCCCAAAGTGCCGCTCCCTGGCTCTACGGGTGGGCATGCGCCTCAATTCGGGCGTCGGAGGGAAGGGCCGCCTTCCTGGCTGCCCTGTGTCCGAAAGCCCTCCTTGCTCCTCCTCCCCTATCCCTCTCTCCGAGTGGTGCTGGGGCTCTGGTACAGGAGACAGTCCTCTCTCCACTCTGCTAACTTCCTCATTCCTTTCTCCTGACTCGCTGCTTGTGCTGACGCTGGGCAAGGAGCTGGTGAGGATGATTGGTGGGGGCTCTCTGTAGAGAGACCTCCTGACAAAGCCTTTCGCAGAACTGGAGCTGAGAGTTCAAGTTCTTCACCATCAACCGGGGAAGGCCAGATGTGTCTCATTTACAGTGGTACCTCTGGTTACGGACTCGATTCATTCCGGGCTGCCGTTCACACACTGAAAAGTCCGCAACTAGGGAGCCGCCTCTGTGCATGTGTGCAGCGCGATAGAGCGCTTCTGCGCATGCATGCACGGCGAAACCCGGAAGTATACACTTCAGGGTTTGCTGCGTTCGTATCCTGAAAAAATGCAACCGGAGACTGACGTAACAAGAGGTACGACTGTAAATGCTTTAACCATGTGCCTGTCCTTATGACTACAGCATCTGCATGGCAGCAAGACATCCATTGAGCTGATACACTGCTCTCCAATGCCGCATCATTACTTTAACCTGTAGAGAAAGTGGGTGTGGCTTGGCTGGTACAGCCTTGCAGGCCAAATGGAGAGTCCCAGCAGACCTGACTAGGTGCTGCCACAACTGCATCTGGCTGATCCCAGGCCTCAGAACCTAAGTGTGAAAGTCTCTTCACCTGCTTCTGAGATGGAACTTTCTGCCACTCTAAGTCCTAAAGCATGGGACAAAAGAAAAAGGATGTTGAAACCCAGCTGCCAATCAATGATGCATAACTAGATGCACAACTGAAGGATATCTAGAGAGAACAGACTCAATAATTGTTATTGACAACACTAATTATTATTATTATTATTATTATTAATTATTTATTATTTCTACCACACCTACCCGGCTGGGTCCCGCCAGCCACTCTGAGTGGCTTCCAACAAAAGATTAAAAAATACATTAAAACATCAGTCATTAAAAATTTCCCTAAACATGGTAAATGTTTTGGGATACCTAGTAAGAATAAATAGCATATGTGTTAATTTGTGATCATTTTTTGGACAAAAGAATTATTAACAGAGCCAGGCTTATTGTTTATAAATGATAACATTTACACAATTATATTCTGACTTTATTCTTTTAAAGAATTTAAAGTGTCTGTTTTGAACTGTTACAGTACTCATTCCAGAGATGGGTACAAATACAATGGTTTTTATTTTATCAATTTGGGAATGTGACTGACAAAACAAATGCTCATGCAGCTCAGGAGGGGAATTCTCAGGAGGGGTCTGTCAAAGCAGACTGAATGAGGCCAAGGCAAAGTGGTTCTGCTTGCCCTGCCAGGTCACTTAAACCCGTCAATAACATTTTGTTACTCAAAATGCCAGGAGGATCGGAAAGTTTCAATGAAAGTGGGACTGATGTTTGGCACTTCTCCATACCTTAATATTCTTTCCACTACCTTTAGTAGTGCTACCTTTACTAAAGAGTAAAGAGTGCTACCTTTAGTACCTGCACACTGAGCAAAAAAGTTGGTAGCTGTGAGGTTTCATATTGCTAGCATTTTTGGTGTTACTGTTTAGGGATAGATTGCTTTTTGAACTCTGACAGATATTTATTTAAAATGGAACAGGCATTGTTTCAGAACTTATTTTCGATACGGCCTTGAAGTTGACATGTATTTAAATATGTAACTACATATTATGTAACTACATATTATTATTTTAATATGTTACTACATATTTTAACTCATGTATGTTTTGGAAAAATTGAAGTCAGTATGTTTTTAACATTTGATTTCCCCCCCAGCATTTTTAATGTATACATAATGTAGTTTATGTAAACTGCTTAGAGGTTTTGATGATTAAATTGTATATAAATGACACATAAGTGGTATATAAATCCTGTTATTGGTTATGAAGAAGCCAAATGCCCAGTTTTATTAATTAATTTATTATTACATTGATGTTCCAACTTTCCCCATAGGACCTCAGGATGGTATGCTTGGTTCTCCGCTCCCTACTGAATCTTCCCTGTAACCCTGTGAGGTAAATTCAGCTGAGGGTCTATGGCTGCATTAGCACATAATACTAAGCCAAACCATGGCTGAGCTTGAATGCTCAAATCTACTGGCTTCTGAGGAGCAGCTCTCTCCCTCTTTGCTCTTCCACAGACCTCTTAGACCACTGCATGGCTCTACAGCCACAGCAGCTGCTGTAACTCTCCAGTGGTTTGACTTCACCCTTCAAGGTACACTCTTCCATTATCACTCCCAAGATAGGCCAACGAAAAAGAGGTTTAAACCATGCTTCTGAATGTGGGGTCATGGTTAAGCTCTCACCTCCTTAACCATGATCTGTAGCTATCATTCAGCTTACCATGATGTGGAACCCAGGTCAATGACTGCCACAGTCTCCTCATAAACTTCAAAGCTGAATGAGGATTTCATCCCTGATCTACCAGGTCCCGGTCTAACATTTAGACCAGGCTTCCTCAACCTCGGCCTTCCAGATGTTTTTGGGCTACAACTCCCATGATCCCTAGCTAGCAGAACCAGTGGTCGGGGATTATGGGAATTGTAGTCTCAAAACATCTAGAGGGCCGAGGTTGAGGAAGCCTGATTTAGACCTATATCATTCAGCCTCTCTTTGCTATAGTGATGGTTTTCCACTGATGGATTTACTTCGTAAAGAGGTTGAATATTGGCAACTGGGCCAATTCTTGAAAGTTTGCATAATAACAATGACTTTTAAAAAATGGACGGAAAATATTTGCACTTTTCTTCTCTTAAGGCTGTAGAAGCCTTGGATTACAACTTTGGTTCCTGTTTTATAGCAGCCTTTTAGATGAACTCTAAAATTGCCTTAGAAAGGAGACTAAACAGACTTCTTTCTGAAAGAAGCTTTCAGATGTGTGGCAAATTATTAGGGAGCATTTTCCTCTGCCTCCTTTTTTGTACACCTCTCAAAACATACCCTTTCTATTCCCCCATTAAAGAAGCATGTTTAAATCACTTTCAGCACAGTCTTCTACGTGTCTACTCAGAAGTAAGCACCACTGAGTTCAGTGGGACTTACTCTCAGATGAGTGCGTATAGACTGGAGCCTGAGACTGTGCTAAGCCTAGGGCCCAATCCACCATCAACCTTTTGTGACTTGAAATAAAATGAAAGCTCATACACAACTCTCATTTATTTCAAGAGGTAATGTGAAAGTGGCAGTAGAGGAGGCAGGTGGGTTAAAAAATATTTCTGCGCCAACTTTCCATCCATCAAGACCCACAAGGCTAGCATAGCAACAATGCAAAGCAAGCAAATAAAACACAGTAAATCACCCTAAATAAGAAAACCAGAGCAGAAGCAGCAATAAAGCAATGGTGTTAAATGGGGAGGTGTTAATGAACAGTTATCCCAGATTCAGTGGTGCTATCGGGGGCAGATGTCGTCAAGGATGAGCTGGGACCCCCTAGACGTAGCAGGGTTGACGTACTACACTTTGAAGTAAGTAGCATAATGCACATTGCCATTTAAATGCTGAGGGAGGGACATAAGACTATTAAGTCTAATTGCCTAAGTGCACCACTGAACAGATTTCATCCAAAGCCTTTTCAACCATTGCTGTTGTAAAGGTGTTCTTCACTCTGCCTACTGAAATTCCTCACAGAAAACAAACTCCAGAAAGTACTGTGTGGAAGAATTACAAGAGGGAGAGACTCCAGTGTGAAAACACTAAATAAAAACATACCAGGAGATTTGATTCCATCCTTTTAGGCATGAGGGGGGACAGTGGCTTCCTGCCACGCTACAGACGTCTACGTAACAATGCTAGGATGATAGGGTTATCCCATACTACTGCTGTTGTGAATGGCCATTTAACTGTATTGTCACATAGCACTGTTTTTGCATTTTATTACCATCTGACTTCACTGGTCACAATAGGTGCCAGATTCCTGGGAAGCTGGGTGCCCGAGCACTCACAAAATTCCCCATGAAGGGCCCGGGCACCCACAAATTTTGGTGCCAGGGCCATACACGTTTCATAGCACCCATGGCCCCAGGCACCCATGGTCGCAGGGACAAGCTGGGACTCTTGCTGGTCCCCATGGCTTTCCCCATCTTCATGAATGTGCTTATATACTTCTCAATCAATGATAATGCAGAGGTGCAACTAGGGGTCAGATGAGCAATGATGTTCCACCACACCAGCCACTACTGCTTTAGCCCAGTGAAGCTTCTGCTGTAATTAGTGTTAAGTTTTTTAAGTGCTGCAAGACTTTGTTATTTTTGCTTCAGAAGGCTAACATGGCAGAAGAAGAAGAAGAAGAAGAAGAAGAAGAAGAAGAAGAAGAAGAAGAAGAAGAAGAAGAAGAAGAAGAGTAGTTTGGATTTGATATCCCGCTTTATCACTACCTGAAGGAGTCTCAAAGCGGCTAACATTCTCCTTTCCCTTCCTCCCCCACAACAAATACTCTGTGAGGTGAGTGAGGCTGAGAGACTTCAGAGAAGTGTGACTAGCCCAAGGTCACCCAGCAGCTGCATGTGGAGGAGCAGGGAATCGAACCCGGTTCCCCAGATTACGAATCTACCGCTCTTAACCACTACACCACACTGGGAAACCCCCATTATATGGTGACTGGGATAGAACTGGTTCAGATTTGCTGCCTTACCCCTTGTGCAAAGAGCTGCTTACAGTGTTTGTCTCAGAGGGATGTGTGCACGCAGAATGGTTGGAGGCAGAACTGTGACCTTACGCAACTCTGATCCTCCAATGTATGACTCTGCCAGCTGACAGATTGTGTGGGATGACTGGAAGACATTGATGTCAGTTTTCTAAAATTGGAACAGGCATTTTCTTTTCTTCGGCGCCCTCCATTCATCACTGCTTTCTTGTTAAATCAAAATAATCTGTGATTTAATTTTTAATTTTTTTACCCAGATGGTTTTAATGTGATTAGCAGTTCCAGTTTTTAAATTGGGCTAATTTCATTTTCCCGTTGACTATCTGCATGCTACTTTCTGAAATAGCCCGTTACTGTTATACGTCTGAGAAATGTATATTTTAGGGCAGCCCCCAAGCTTTTAGGGTGAGTGCAAAATAGCAAAGTAAGTGTGTGCACGGGATGCGGGTGGCGCTGTGGTCTAAACCACAGAGCCAGGGCTTGCTGATCAGAAGGTCAGCGGTTCAAATCTCTGCGATGGGGTGAGCTCCCGTTGCTCGGTCCCAGCTCCTGCCAACCTAGCAGTTTGAAAGCACGTCAAAATGCAAGTAGATAAATAGGTACCACTCCAGCGAGAAGTTAAATGGTGTTTCCATGAGCTGCTCTGATTCACCAGAAGCGGCTTAGTCATGCTGTCCACATGACCCAGAAGCTTTCTGCAGACAAATGCCGGCTCCCTCAGCTTATAGAACGAGTTGAGCACCACAACCCCAGAGTAGGTCATGACTGGACCTAATGGTCAGGGGTGTGTGTGCAAGGGAGAATCTTGAGGCAGTCGTGTGCGCTAGATTCGCTTCAAAATGTGGTAAGCTAGCCCACATTTTGAAGCCCTCTTTCTAGTTTTGCTGGGTGGGACCTTTAGCTTCTGCCTCACAGTCCTGCCTTGACAGCACCACAAAGTGTGGGTGAGGGCAGCTTGATATGCTCTGTGTTTCCAAATCTGAAATAATCTCTGGTGATGGGGAGGAAACAGGCATAGATTGTCTCATTTGAAAGGTAAGGTACATTAGTGGCAATTTCCCCACTGCAATTAGACCCGTTGGAAGCCACTGAATGCAAGACTTATGGCAGATAAAACATTTACGCCGTCCGTCAAATGTCTCTGTAAGTGGAATTTTTGAAAGTAACGTATGAAATATCCCAGAAAAGACAAAGGAGGAGCCCAAAGGCAAGACGGGCTCCTTTTGAAGGGAGCAGATGCACCAGCAATTAGAAATCCACAAATGAGAGAAAGGGAGCGTCTCGAGGAAATTATGGTTATCAACAAAGCAACTGAAAATGAATATCCATGTTCAGGAGGGGAAAGTGGTATATGGAGACAGGATGCTATTTTTAAAAGGAGAAACTGCCTTGTAAATGTTGTGGATCTGAAAGTAGCATAGAGGCATACTCAAATTTGTCTGTCGGTCAAGTATATTGCTGGTTATTGCGGCCATGTGAAATTATTGCATTCAGAAGTGGCTTGCTGGGCTAGGTGGAACTGCTATGCTAGCTTCCTAGCAGGTGGGTCACTTTTGCTTACCAGGAGGGGGTGAGGGAGGATCCTGTAATAATATAGTGGGGTCAGATGTAGTTTTCCTGTCAAGCTGCATTCTGCAGTGCGAAGTATGATTCACATTGCAATTCCCATTTACCTTTGTATGCTCCAGTGTTCATAGGATACCATGGTAGCCATGTCATTGCTGGCAAGCCTACAAAATGTTAGGCTGTTTTATAAATGTAGCTAGCATGATTATTATTGTGCCCAAAGTAGCATAAAAGAATCCAAGGGAGGGAGAATCAAGGGACTTTTTTCCCCCTCCAAACAAGGAAGAAATGAGAGAGATCTTTCTTTAGAAGGCAAGGAACTGGAAGGAACAATGAAAAAAAATCAATCTTATCAGTGATTTGGTGGAGTGAGGATGAGACAAAAGAGCTCATTGTAATGGTCAGGACATAAAATGCATGAAAAGCATCACTGTGTTTTCATTATGAATGAGCGATATAGAAATTTTAAAATAGAAAGTGATTTATTACCATGACCTAAGGCCCCATCTGTACTATACATTTATACATTCGCACCACTTTAAGCAACCATGGTTTCTCCCAAAGAATATGGGAACTGTAATTTGTTAAAAGTACTGAGAGTTGTTAGGAGACCTCTGTCCCCCCCCCACAAGAGTTACAATTCTCAGAGTGATCTAATAGGCAATCCCTCTTCCCATGGAACTCTGGGTATTGTAGTTTTGTGAGGGGAATAGGGGTCTCATAACAACTCCCAGCACCCTTAACAAACTGCAAGTCCCAAGATTCTTTGCAAGAAGCCATAGCTGCTTAAAGTGGGATGATATTGCTTTAAATGTATAGGGCATATGGAGTCTGATTCATTTTCACAACATAGCAAGGTGAAGCATGTAACTATTTTTTCCCACTTTAAAGAAATAAAAAATGAAGTCATTTTTTGTGAACTTGTGAAATTGCTGGAGTCCATAACCAAGTTGGATAATCAACGCAGACATATAACAGCAAAGCCTAATAGCAGGCATCCCCAAACTGCGGCCCTCCAGATGTTTTGGCCTACAACTCCCATGATCCCTAGCTAACAGGACCAGTGGGTCAGGGATGATGGGAATTGTAGTCCAAAACATCTGGAGGGCCGAAGTTTGGGGATGTCTGCCTAATAGTCATCCATATGGGCCACTCTTGGCTTATCTGCTCTTATTGTCTCAACTCATCACACAACAAAAAGGGCCTGGGGATAACTTGCTAAGGTGAATCACACAAGTGGTAGAATCGCAGAAGGAGTAACTCAGAAATGTTCTTAAAATAAATCATATTAATCTATGGTATCTCTAGTCTTCATAAATTTCAAAAATTCTGAAACTTACTCCACCGTATCATGGTATTTTACAGGAAACTGTGAATGTTCACAGTTCAGAAAGTGCTTCATTTCCATCATCTAGACTGAGACACCTGTATCTGTTACTGGACTACAACTCCCATCATTCCCAGCCATTGATCTTACTGACTGAGACTAGTGGGAGTTGTAGTCCAACAGCATCTGGTGGGGAACCTGATTGGTTGCCCCTGTCAAATTCTGTTTTAAAGGGCTTTCCTGCTGCAGCCCTGATATAGCATTGCTAAAACTACTCAGATTATTTAGCAAGAAAACTAATGTTCTATCCCCACTCTTTGTTCCTGCTCTTTTGGACCCTCCATAGCTTTATTTTGACAAAATTCCTGTCTTCGGAGCACTTAAGAAAATAGAAGGCTCCAATTAAATTCATCTGCCAGCAAGTCACATGCTAGAACAGACAGAAGAAATGAAGACACCAGGGGACTCTTTAAGAGCTCGAATTAAAGTATTCAAAATAGAGCAACGCTAGATAATCAATAAGTTGGCAAGTAAATCCTCACTCATATAGTCAAATTATACATTTGCACACAATTTGGATTTCTGTCTTGCAATCTGGAGAGACATCTGCCAAGAAAGGAGCTAAAATTATGCCCACAGCAGAAAATCGCACCAGGACACTGGATCCAGCTTTGCAGCATTCTGTCATAGTAATGACTATTTCAGCTGCTTTAAAACAGAGCCTCATATCACTGCACTAAGCATGCCAAGTTGAAACATACATAGTATTCCAGACACATTTCAAGTAGGGAGGAGATTGCCTCCACCATGAGAAGTGAATAGGGGAGAACTTGTGCACAGAAAACTTCCATATTCTACATTCCACTTATGCTAAACCCCCTAGAAACGTTTACATCTACTACTCACTGAAGTACTTATTTACCTAAATCTGTGAGAATGTGAAAACAGCTGAACTGGAATTATTATGAGGCTGCTATAGATTTGGAGTACCCTTTTCTACTTTAGCAGCAGACCAAAATTTGTAATTCAAATTAAATTACTTACTCTGAAATTTATACAATAGGACAGGCTGTAAAACTTAATTACTGCAGTCCAAAAATAATTTTCAGGAGCAATTACTCATAGACTTAAAGAACTTCCTTGGAACTTGATTATGTACAAGACTCTCAGGACCCTGGACAGCTCCACCTTTCTGTCATCAATTCTATTCTCAACTGACCCAATGGCCTGGCAACCTGTTAGTCCCTTGGGCAGTAAAAGGACTATGTTTGAAAGCCCACAGTATCAGATTTGAGCCCATTCTTAAAATTACTTTCTCAAACAGGTGGATGAAAGGCAGCCACATTCAGCTAATCCAGATATAAGCAGTAATGTAGCTGGAGTCGACAAATCAGGAGTAGGCTCTTCAAATTTACTTTCCCACCAGGTTGTAATTAAGATATGAGATTCCATTGAGAAGCTGGGAAAGATATGTATCTTGAACTCAGTAGGGGGGAGGAATATGTGAAAGAAGTCATTTGAAAATAGGCACTGCTTTGATGTATGCGGGGTAGCAAATACGTGACATGCCGGCTTTCTCTCATGTTTCTTCGTTATTTCAGAGAGTTGCAGGTTTAATAGAAGGAGCCTATTTAACTCATATTAACTAGAACAAGTATGGATATGACTATTTCGTGAGCAGCTCCTTTACAAAACATTTTGAAAAAAAAGAAGAACTAAGCTGGATCACTCAGGCTGAGTCTCCCCAACTTGGTGCTCTCCAGAGGTTCTGGACTACAACACCCATCAGTCCCAGTCAGTATGGCCAATAGTCAAGGATGATGGGAACTGTACAGTGGTACCTCGACTTACGAAGACAATCTTCGTAAGTCGAAGTCTTCGGTTGTCAAAGCGCCCATTCTGTGCATGCGCGAAGCGCAATTTTGCACTTCTCCGCAGATGCAGAACACGCACGTGGTGACAAGACTTCTGGGTTTGCCGACTTCAGAAGTCGAAACCTTCAGAAGTTAAGTCATTTGGATGTCGAGGTACCACTGTAGTCCAAAACATGTGAAAGACAACAGGTTGTGAAAGACTGCTATCACCCATCACCCTGTTACTTGCTTGTTCTTTGTGGTTCAAATCTCTGTTCCCACCACAGCAACTGAAGCTGGAGAAAGGATTGGAATGAAGTTGTATAGCTTTACATTTGGTTTACAATTATTTTATCAAAGAAAGACAGCTTGTGGTGAAGGGGAAAAAATAGATGATTTGAACAATCTATTGCTGAATAAATCACAATAGAAATAAGTAAATTTCTATGGTTTCCCCCCCCCCCCCAAAAAAAAATCCTATATTTTTCTTGAAATAACAACAACTTTCCAAAATTTGTATTCCTGGATCTGATAATGCTGCTGAACTGATAATATCATGACAATAAAGTTACCAATTGCACAGAGTATAGTTTTGCAATCCTGATCTTCCATATTGGCTTTAAAATGTATCCTTTCCTGAAAGACTCAAAAGATTTACTCCCATATAAAGACATTTGCCATCAGACTTTAATTTACAGTTGTGCCTGAAAATGTAATTAGAGGGGGAAATGCAAAATTACTTTTAAAGAAAGGTTAAAGAACCTAACTAGCTTGCCGTTAGAGCAGCAAGTGCATTGCAAATGGGTTTGACATCTAACATAAAATTAGCTACAGGAAGCAGACACTTTGCAGACTGCAAAAATTCTTATTACTCTTTGTCATAATGTTAAGAAGTAAAGAAAGGAATCAGGCCTGGTTTTAAATAAAGCTAATGAAAATGTTGATTGTCTTCTCCTTCTGGAAACTTATCTACTGAATACAGGGGTGAGAGTGCACAAATTGGGAGGTCTAATTGCTGTCATCAATTTCACCGAACAATTCAGTAGCCAGGATCGTTTGCAATAAAAGCTACAGTTCTGAGAACACTTACCTGGCAGGAAGGCCCACTGAAATTAATTGGATTTAGTTTGGAATACCCCTGCTTATGTTAAGATGAATACCCAAATGCCATTGTTACTTAACTGCACTGCTAAAAATTATAAAGAACATCTATATGAAGCCCCTGGGAGTTCTTGTCAGGAGAACTGCCATCAAAATGCAAATAACACCCAGCTCTGTCTCTCTGTTCCATCTGAATTGGCAGAGACAATTGAGGTGTTAGGGCGGTGCTTGGAGGTTGAAATGGGCTGGATGTGGCCAATAAAAGAAAGTTGAATCCTGAAAAGGCAGAGGTGTTATGTGTTCTGAGTTCCCATGGTGGGGAGATGGCCTGTTCTGGGCAGAGCTGCACTCCCTGGAAAGAGCAGGTCCACAGCTTCAAGATGGTCCTAGATTCAACACTGTCGCTGAAGCCTCAGGTGGCCTCAGTGGCTAGGAGTACCTGTCTCCAGCTCTGGCCAGTTCACCAGCTATAGCCGCTTTTGGACATAAATGACTTTGCCACTGTACCCCATGCTTTGGTAACTTCCAGACTGGGTTATTTTTATGCACCTTTCACTTCCAAATCATGTGGTCTGTCCTTGAACTATGGTAAAGAAGAAGTCTGATTAATCTGAGTCCATGCCACTAAAACAGGCAGGTCCAAAGTCTGTTTTGGGGGCCTAATCCGGCCCGCCGGTCGGTTTAATCCGGCCCCTGTGGCAGTTTATTTCCTGAGGTAAAATCCTAAAAAACAAACAAACTGAACAACTACAACCCTAAAAAAAGCTCAACAAGTTCAATCCTAAAAAAAGCAAAATAAAAAAAATAAAACAATTCCTTCAGTAGCACCTTAAAAACCAACTAAGTTTTTATTTTGGTATGAGCTTTCGTGTGCATGCACACCTCTTCAGATACACTGGAAACGGAAGTGTCAGACCCTTATATATATACAGGAGGTGGTGGGGGAGGGTGGGAATGGTTGATGGGCTGATGGGAGTGGTAAACCTGTGGATGGCTGTTAACGGCTGCTGATGGCTGCAATTAGTCCTGGGGGGGGGACAAGGGCTGAGGCGCTAAAGAAAGCTTGATCATGCATAATGAGATAAGAATCCGATGTCTCTATTCATCCCAGGTGACTCCATGGTTTTAAGCTTGGTAATTGACACTTCCGTTTTCAGTGTATCTGAAGAAGTGTGCATGCACAAGAAAGCTCATACCAAAATGAAAACTTAGTTGGTCTTTAAGGTGCTACTGAAGGAATTATTTTATTTTTTATTTAGCTTCGACTCAGACCAACATGGCTACCTACCTGTACCTAAAAAAAAGGTTAGCCCTTTGGTTGGCGCTCACGGCCTTTCACTTCATCAAATCTGGCCCTCTTTGAAAAAAGTTTGGATACCATGGCCCTAAAAAAATTGTTAAAACTCCTCCCAAGTTCTTAAGTTTATGTGCTTGGTTTTGTTGATGATGCTGTTCACAGTAATTTATATGAACGATACTGTATGTGATAAACAGTTCCACTAGTAAGTCCCTTGCTCTGAAGGTTACAGCTATGGTGGGTGGCAGTAGTCAGTTATCAGGGATTCTCTGAGGTGTGAAATTGCTAACTTGTGCACACTATTGACAGTGAGCATCTGCTGTACATGCACAGACGTTTACTCTTCCACTTGTTGCTGGTGGCTAAAACAGTCTGGGTGAGTAAGTGGAAGCTTCTGTCTTCTCCCAACCTTAAGGAATGGGTTACAAAAGGAGAAGAGGCAATGCTGTGTCATAGGCTTATGTGTCAGAGTACATAGGTCACCTGAAAAGAAAAAAGTATTTGCTATCCAGCAGAAAACCTGTAAAAATAGTGGGGGAGGAGAGCCTTCTTTGGGAGGGAGTTCCACAACCTAGGCCAGGCACCCCCAAACTCGCCCTCCAACTGTTTTAGGACTATAACTTCCATCACCCCTAGCTAACAGGACAAGTGGTTAGGCATGATGGGAATTGTAGTCCCAAAACAGCAGGAGGGCTGAGTTTGGGGATGCCTGGCCTAGCTAGGCCCAACTGCTGAAAAGGCCCTCTCCCTTGTTCTAGAGCAGGGTTTACCAAACTAGGGTCTCCAGCTTTTTTTGAACTAAAATTTCCATCATCCCTGATCACTGGTCCTGCTAGCTAGGGATGATAGTAATCCTAAAACAGTTGGAGGGCGGTGTTAGGGAAATCCTGTTCTACAGCATTTAAAAATGCACATTTCATACAAGATATGGAAAAAACTTGCAGGCAGGAAAGAAATTCCACACCTAACTGCTTCTCAAATGTTTGTTATTTATGCAATGTAATCACATGAGGGGGCATGGGGACAAACGTGATTGTGGGCAATGACTAGACAAAAAAAAATGAGGGGATGTGGAATTGGTGCACTCATCCCCTGTGATGGATGGCTGTGCTACACAGATAAGGAACACCTGAAGCAGACTGCAATTTGATTATTAACAGTCTTACAATATAGGGAAAGAAAGAGTTGGAAGAGGCTTGTCCCCTACAATGAGCCTTTTTATCAGAGCATTCTTGGGTGCAAATGTAGAAAAAAAATAAATGGGCATGTGACCCATAACAGTTCTGTGGTTCTATGCTCTTTGCAACAAATTAAGAAAAAGGTTACCCTGTATGCTTTCATCCAGATTTGGCTTCCCCCCTTTAACAAAGGAATACTAAAGAGCTAAAGAGACCCATTTATATGGTAAGTATCACTTCCATGCCATCTGAGAGATGCTCTACACTATAGAGCACAAGTTGTGCTGGGGCTTAATCTGAAGGACAAACGTTCAATACATGCAAACTAGCCAAATGAAATAGCAATCTGTTGACAGAGATGAAACAATGCAAACAGAATCAAACTGAGAACAGCAAGCAACTGAAATAATAAAAGTAGACAAGACAAAATTAATGCAGCTAAGGTATTCAGATTGCAAAAAAAAAAAACATTTACGAAACACTCAGGGGAACTCAGTGTTGGGGAATGATCCAAGTTAATCATAATTGTATTTGTTTTTCATTTGGCCACTTAAACGGTTTAATCCTTCTGTAACATGGCTGCTCTTTCAAGATAATGAATTTGTTTGCCACTGAGCTGTTACTGTCTGTTGTGTTCTATTTATTTGATTCTATCAGCAACTGAGAATGAAACTTAGATTAGATTCTGTTTCTTTACATGTGAATTTCTCATGGGCAATACCCAACTACAATCATACTCAGAGTAGACTCATTGAAATGAATGGACTTAAATTAATTGGTTTTAGTGGTGCGTTTCTGAATATGATTTAGCTGGTTAATCGAATTGTATTCTAAATCACAACATTAGCCTTCCAGTCCTAAATATCTGCTTAAGCAGCAATTGTCCCTGTGGCAATTTTTTTTTTAACAGCTGAAATACCCTAGTTCAAGATTCCCTGCAGATAGAAACTCTCACTTCAACTGTTCCTTTCAGTATTGGTAATATCAAGAGATCTAGTTTGTACTGTAATGTTTTTCACATTTTCAACTTCTGAATGAATACCACCAAAGTGTCTTCTATGGTGTTATATTCTCTCCCAGACCGTCTCTCTCTCTCATACCACTCTCAAGGTTGGTTTGATGACAGTATGCAACTACTGAGGACAATAATATGGTACAAAGGAAAAGATGCAGAAAAAGTTAACTAAAGCAATCAATGGTATTGTAGTGATTATTTATGCGCAGGTTCTCAAGATGATAGCCTCCACAGCCATGCCAGGAAGGAAAGTCCAAAAATGCAGAAAGTATTTATCCACTATGCAGCTTCATTGCAGCAAAGATAACAATACCTATACCAGGAGGTCCTTCATTGGGTGAGAATTCAGCAAACTGGGTGCCAATGACTAAGAAGGCTTTGTCCTTGTCCCTTACCAGCCCCTGGTGTGGCAGCCTGGAGGACAGCCTCTGAAGATAACCTCAGGTTGGTTATGGGAGCAATGTAGTTTCAGATATGGGGATCTAAACGACATAGGGTTTATGCCACAGAAAACTAATTCCTGTGGGTGACAGTGGAGGAGGGCTAATGCCTTAATGCACTGCTGGTGAGATTCCTAGAAGGACTTAGAATCATAGAGTTGGAAGGTACTCTGTCTGAGACATCCTGCAACACAGGACTCTCAACTAAAGCATAGATATTTGAAGATGGCTATCATATATCCTCTCTGTCTCCTCTTAACCAAGCTAAACATACCCAGATCCCTCAACTGTTCCTCATAAGGCTTGGCTGCCCACTATGGGAAATGAGGACATGGACTTTTGGTTTGATGCAGTAGGGCTTATCCTATGTTCTTATTAGCACATTCAGCATCACCAGATGCAAGGAAATAAGTCACGGCAGATTCACCCAGGTATATTCCAAACTAGAATGCACCCTATGCCTCTTACTTGAAGGTAGGCCCCAGGGACTTATTCCTTAGTGCAGGCACCCCTAACCTTCGGCCCTCCAGATGTTTTGGACTACAATTCCCATCATCCCTGACCACTGGTCCTGTTAGCTAGGGATCATGGGAGTTGTAGGCCAAAACATCTGGAGGGCCGCAGGTTGGGGGTCTTAGTGTCTATAGGCATGTGTCTATAGGCAGGTTGGGGGCCTTAGTGTCTATAGGCATGCCTTCTTACTGTAACTGCTGCTACCACAAAGGTCTTGGCCTTAACTGAAGGGCAATCATTAATACCATTCAAAAAGAAAGGTAAGCAAAGCCACAGACTGCTTTGAATTAAGGCTAAATTAAGAGATGCAAGAAGGCAGTTATTGCTTCCTACTGAACACATCAAGGAAATGGTCATTATGAAAACCTCCATAGCTTAACCATGCAGGTTAGGCTAATGTTGATTAGGTCCCCTGCTACATGCTTTAGAGCAGGCATGTCAAACATGCAGCCCTCCAGATGTTTTGGACTACAATTCCCATCTTCCCCAACCACTGGTCCTGCTAGCTAGGGATCATGGGAGTTGTAGGCCAAAACATCTGGAGGGCCGCAGGTTTGACATGCCTGCTTTAGAGAATATAGACGGAGCCATCTTGTATTTGCAAGATACAAATTGCAAGATGGGAGCAGGGGAGGGAAAAAGCGATCTTGTGGAATATTATTCTAATCAAAGAAAGTTAAATGTTTGGGAATCTTGTGCTGCATAATGAATTACAACAGTCCTTGCTGTTGCGTGCCACCAAATAAAGTCATATGAATCTATGCTGCAATTGTCAACAACTTCCTCAGCAATTGCCAAAGAAGCAACATGTAAAATAGTTAAATGTATTCCTGTCGCACTTGTAGTACAGGAGCAACAGAATCCAAGGCAACAATTCCCAAGTGTCCTGTCATAAACACAGATTCTTGAGGAAAAAAATATAGACTTTAATTAATTTTTTATGAATATTTATTGTCCAAAATTGTAGCAGTAAGCAGCTATATTAATAATTCCTGAGGAGGCTTGATAATAAACATGGTTGAAGATGCATGTTGCATTATTCCCAGTGCAAGGAAAACCCTTTCATCAATTGATCTTTATAATAGCTAAGGGAATTATGGTAACAGTCGTCCTATTATTTAATCTCCAGCCACCACACATTTCTCATACATTTGCATATTAATTGAGCCACTATTTCTATGTGTGCAGCACTTGAGAAGATTTTGGTTTTGTTTTTTTTCACCAAGACCAAAATGAAAATGTGAGGGGGGAAGGCTCAGGACCAGTTCCAAGTCCTGGGTGCTTAATAAGGATAAAAAGCAGCAATAGGGTCCGAAGTCCATGGGAGAAGATGAGCCTTATTTTATTTATTACATTCATCTACCACCTTTTTCTCCAAGGAGCTCAAAGTTGTGTATATGGTTCTCCCATCCCATCGTTTTCCTCACAGCAACCCTATGAGGTAAGTTAGGCTGAGGCCCAAGGTCACCCAATGAGCCTCATGGCTGAGTAGGGATTCGAACCCTGGTCTCCTGGGTCATAGTCCAACATTCTAACCACCACATCACACTGGCACATTTGGGTGTGGTGCATACATGAAATAAGCAGAGACAAGTTCCTTTGTGGTTCTCTCTGGTGCCAGATTTCAGGGGCCTTCACTCCTCTGCCAGAGCTACAATTCCCAGAGTTGCTTAACAATCCGTCCTTCATGCCACTCTGTCTGGTTGTTAAACAACACCTCCTCCTGCCCTGCTCTTAGCTAGCTGACTGTAATACCAACAGAATTAACCCTTCCATTACACATGGAATGATCTCTGCTGTTGCACTTCCGACAGTTCTTCCGTCTCCAATCCCCATTCCAGCCAATCTTCTCCTCCCCTCCCCTTGATCACTCAGAGTCCTTCCCCCTGAATACAACTCTAGATAGCCAATCAGCTTTGACTAGATGACACCTCAGAGAGGGGTAGAATGAAGTTGATGCCAAGTGAGGCTAATGCTTCCTAAACAGATACAAAAAATCACTGAAGCAATTATTTTAAAAAAATTATCAAAAGTAGATGCTTTTTGATTCTGCCAAATATGTTCATGGGTTCTTTTGATTCAGCCCAAGCAAAAGAAAAAAAGAAAACCCCAACAATATAGACATTCAACTCTTCAGTCATGAAAGGTCCACCTAAATGCAAGATATAGTAGAAGGTGCTGTTATTTTGACACTGATCTGTTATTAGAGGTGATTGGCACGAATTGCTGTTTTCTGCTCAGTTCAGCTTTTCTTGGCTCACCACTGAGTTCCTTTGTACTGTTGTGGTTCTTTAACAGGCAGCAACAGATTTCCACAGACCCTTGATAACGGGCATCGTATTTGCATATCAAATAGCTACACATATGGAAAGCTTGGCAGAGCAAGCATATTAAATATTGTTTTCTGGTTCTGCAAACTTGTGGGTGGAGGAAAGGCCACAGAGATTGCTCATAACTGAGTGTTCTCCTCAAGAACCGATGCAAAACGCTGGAAGATTTCAGAATAAATGAGAGCTAACTTGTCACATATTGGCTACTTCCCCAACTTGAGATTTTATTCATCTCTATTTTCCATGGAGTTGTCAGCCTTTAAACAATGAAATAGCGTGTGCCAGTTTTCCATTTTATGCTACAGATGTTCAGTGTGCAACCAGGCCCGGTAAAACCAGATAAAACCAGAATAATTGGTTATGCTCTAATTAGATTTGATTGTGTGTTTTTAGGCTTAATGAAATGCTCTTGATAGAGATTAAACTTTGCTCTCTCGGTACAAGATTTGTGGAGGGGTCTGTGATTACTTGATTTTTTCTTTTCTTTTAATAGTCTTTTTCACTTCAGTTTTTGCTAAGGATGTTTTTTCTTGTTTGCACTGATGTTACATCAAATATAGGTGTGCAATGGTCGTGCTATATAAATAGCTAAGAAGTATACTTTCACTGGTAAAACTCAAGAAAAAAACTGATAAAGAAAAGAAAAGAAGCCAGGTTGGGATGGGGGTTGGGGAGGAAAGTTTTGAAGGAGCATGGCAGATTTAGAAGACTAGCAGATTTCATTCCAGACATTGCAGAATACCACCCTGTGACCTTTCAGAGCTCTTGGAGCAAGCTTGAAAGGCAGCTGTTATTTTTAAATGACAGGAAGCAAGTATTTGGAGTATTACACTGAAGGCATCTATTGTGTTTGTGATAGGAAGCCACTGAGGTGTTCGTTGCTCAGACAGACACACAGAGCACCATGTTAATAACAGGGAAGGATACCATGGAAATCCATTATTGCTAGCATGTAGAGGAATCTGAGCTGAAGAATAGAAAGAAGCATAGCTGAATGGAGGGTGTGTATACACAATTCCCTAACCCAGAGGTGACCATCCTGCTTCCCTCCAAATGTTTTGCATTAGTACTCCCATTGACTCCAGCTAATGTGACCAATGGCTGGGTGTAATTAAATTGTCAGCAGCCCCAAGGCTTAAACTGGGAACCATTGTCTGTATTCAACTGCCCAGTGTGGTGTGAACTGCCAGAACTGATCTGGAGTAGACAGTGAACCACTAATTCTGGGCACTATAGTTTAAGAAAGCTATCAATAAAAACTGGACTGTGCCTAGATGGTAGGACCTGAATCAAGATTCAAATTGCAAGAAAAGGAATTTTAATTAAACATGAAGAAGTATTTCGTGATGACACAGACTGTTCAACAGTGGACTAGACTGCCACAGATGCTGGTAGGCTCTTCATTGGAAGCAAATATTTTGCATCAGCAAGACAGTGGACTAGGTAGCCCTTGAGAGACCTTCCAACTCTAGCTACATATTAGAGCATCTTCCTTGGTAGTAAAGTATTCTGAGTCTCTAGATTGATCCCACCCACCCAGGTTGGCTATTGCTCCTAGATTGGAGGGACTTCCTGTTTGGGCTGGGACTTTGCCTGACCAACAATGGTCTTCTTGGCTCTGGCATTCTTCAGCTCCAATTCCTGGATTGGTTCCTAACCACTGATTCCCTGGCACAATTCTGTTCCATGGCTCTCTCCACTGCTGCCTGTAACTCTGTCCTGACAGGAATGACCTCAGAAAATGCAGAAAATAATAGTTGTCTCACTGCATGCTCAAGAAGCAGAACACTGTCCCATTGAGTTTGGTGGGGAGATACTTTTATTGGAGATTATTGTGCAGTGATAGCCTACTCTGGCAGCATCCACATGGTGAGTAGCTCTTGTGTAACAGCTAGCTCATGCAGAAGCATTTTGCCATGAACTCCACCTAGTGGTCACCATATTTCTCCAGTTCCTTGTGTTATTCGAGCTGTCCATAAAACCCAGTATTTTTAGATAGTCCCCATGAAGAAGAAGCATTGCTATGTAGGCCTTGGTCCTGTAACCCTGAAGGAGCGTCTCCACCCCCACCATTCAGCCCGGACACTGAGATCCAGCACCGAGGGCCTTCTGGCGGTTCCCTCATTGCGAGAAGTGAGGTTACAGGGAACCAGACAGAGGGCCTTCTTGGTAGTGGCACCCGCCTTGTGGAACGGCCTCCCAGCAGATTTCAAGGCAATAAACAACTATTTTACATTTAGAAGACAACTGAAGGCGGCCCTGTTTAGGGAAGTTTTTAATGTTTGATGCTGTACTGTTTTTAATATTTGATTCGAAGCCGCCCAGAGTGGCTGGGGAAACCCAGCCAGATGGGCGGGGTATAAATAATAAATTATTATTATTATTATATATTATAGCACAAAATTGCATTGCTGAAAATAATTTTTGTATCCCATTGAAAGCAATTCACTTGGATGCACATTCTGAAGTGCGCTTTGATCTGTGCTTAAAAATCCTGATCCAGCAATCACTGGACACACAGGTCTCTCTCCTGAATTGAAAGTTTTTTAGTGTTCCTGTGCAACTTGCTTGTGATCTGCTATACCGGTAATATCTATGGATACTGAGCTTGTTATTTTTAAAGGCTTTAACATAACTGGGTACCTAGGCTGTTGTTTACTAAACTGTCAAAAAGAACCAAATATTCACCTTAAAATTATCACAGGACATTTGCCAACTATTTCAGTGCAATCAGATTTTCTCTCATATTTATGTAAGACATTCCAGACCAATTGATTCCAGAATGCTTTATTAACCCAGAAATCAATTCACCCATTACAAAATTGCAGTTTCATCTAATCTATGGAGCAATTGACGGAGAGCAATGGGCACAAGAAGAATATCTGACTAACACAAACATTTTAAAATTGTAATCACTGTGTGCTTTTAAATAGCCTTTTGTTTAAAGAGTAACTTCACAATGGGAAAGAGGCAGTCCTTGTGTTCATTGGCTATACATATTTATACCATTTCTGGATCTGGCATCTGGCAGTTTCTGACATGTTTATATCCATCAAGTCCTCCCAAAGGGAATTGTATTGGGCACTACTAAACAGAAGTCTATCCCAGAACTTGGAAACATATTGCCTAAACCATGCAGGCTGAAAGCAGGAGAGGGAAAATTAAGCACCTTCCTTCCAATCATTTGTCTGCTGCTGATTGCACCTCCCGGATATGACTTTTCAGCAGAGAAGCAGGGGCTGGCTTTGAAAATTCAGTGTCATCATAATGTCTGTGTATTTAGGAATTCAACATGGCATCACTAAACCTGATTTTTCATTGACAGAATTCTGTACCAGCATTGTAGTCCGTATTTCAGAGCAAATATGTAGGGCCAGAATGCGCATTTAAGCGAAATGCTCATATACATTTTGCTTAATTGCAAAATTGTGCTCTACTCCCAAGGCTACCCAAAAATAGTTTACAAATTGGCGAACTTTTTTTAAAAAAATAATTGAACATGGAATTACTTTTTCGGTACTTTTTGTGTATAGAACATGCTAAGTGCTACAGTAGAACCTCGGTTTTCGAACATCTTGGAAGTCGAACGTTTTGGTTTTCAAACAATTTACAGAAGTCGAACGTGCCATGCAGCTTCTGTGTTGAGTTTTCCGTAAGTAAATGCTTCTGGAAAGGCATCCTTCAGTTTTTTTAATGTTTCGGAAGTCAAACGGTCTTCTGGAATGGATTACATTTGAAAACCGAGGTTCCGTTGTATCAGCACTATGGCCTATAAAGGTAAGTTGGAGTTTAACAAACGATGGCTTACTCAGAATGAGCAGGTAAACTGGTGCATACTGTGCAGATTGCACCCTCCCTTCCCTCCTCTCATTAACCTCACTGAGATAGAAGAATCAAGAGCTCTGGCTATGAAACAAATAATTAGAATGAGCCAAGAGGGGTGGGAACCCATAATGGTTTGTTTCTGGCTGGCTGTCATTGTTTGTCAAGTGAGAAGCAAACCATAAGTCCTCGTTAGCCCATTACACCAAGTCAATATCCTGGTTTGTTTCTTCCTAACATAGCAAAAGAAGAGGATGGGTGCAATGTTGGCAGCATGCACCAGCAAGCTTGTTCATTCCCAGTACGCCATAGTTTGTTTAGCTCTGATTTGGCATTATGTGTGGATTTGCTCTGTCACTCAAAGGCCAAAACATGCATCCCAGTCTATAGATGTAGCCATTTAGTAGTCTTTATAAAGGCAAGTAGACAAAGGAATCATGACAGATATTCTGTTTCTAACTGCATGACCTAGATTTAAGAGACTTTTAGAACTTTGACTCTGCTAAATGCCGCCAGGGTTTCAGAGCTTTCTGAAATACATTTTTAATTGTTATTAATTACCCATATCTAGCTATTAAAATATAATGGAGGATTGTCTCTGTACATCTCGGTCAGAATGACTTGTTAACATTTGTTCTTGGTTTTTCAGGTTAGCTGTAGACATTTACTTTTGAACCTACTAATCTGTATGCATCTCATCAATATGCATGTTATCATCTTATATTGCTGTACATTTGCCCTCCAGAGGTCAGATTGCTTTGTAGACAGGAAGAGCCTATTGGAGCCCCACATTTCACACATTAATGCAAGTAGCTTTCAAAAATTCCCAGTGCGCTCATGAGAGATGTAGTCTGCCTATCATGTATCCTGTGCAAACCATTCTACAGAACATTCAGTCTAAAGCCTCCTAGGTAATGGATTCCATTTGTTGCCTGCCTACCATATATATAGCTGTTTTATCCCATAAGAATAGTTACTTCCTGGCATGGCTTATTCAAGAAACAGAATAGATGTGTCCTATTAATACAGTGTGATGTTATATTCCGATAGCACTGGGTGTTACCATTATGCATGCAATACTTTTTCAAACCCAACAACAATTATAGAAGAAAATACATCATGTACCGCATGTGCCCCTTACTTTAATACATGAGAGGCTTGCTGACAGCCTTCATTAATAATGTTTGTATAGCTTGCTAATCACCTGCTAGTGAGTAAGTTTTATCCACTGAGAGAACTGTATTTGAGTAGCACTATGTAAAACCTATTCTGTGTCCAATATTTATTCTCTATGCTTTGAATTCTCCATACAAGAACTGAACAGGGGCAGAAGGGACAAATCATTTTGGAAGCTGGTCTAAAGTTGTTCAAGCTATGGAACTATGGGATATAGAAATGACGTAACTATTTCAGTCCTCAATGAAATAAGCCACCCAGTGTTTTTCTTCATGTCTGGGAAGTACCCAGATGAGATGTTTGGAAATTTACCACACACAGCTAGCAAAATAACCCAACATTGGTCTAAAGTTGTTCAAGCTATGGAACTATGGGATATAGAAATGATGTAACTATTTCAGTCCTCAATGAAATAAGCCACCCAATGTTTTTTCTTCATGTCTGGGAAGTAGCCAGATGAGATGTTTGGAAATTTACCACACACAGCTAGCAAAAAACTCAAGCATGCATGTTTCTAAAATGTGGACTACTTAATGGAAGTTGAAATAATATTGAAGGATGGAATATAAATGTATGGCACTGCATGTGTTGTGTGTGTACAAACATGCACACAAATGATTTAAAGTATCTGACTTGTTGATGTGATTTTATTTTTTTGTGATTTTATTTTATTTATGATTTTATATTCTTCACTCCTTATATTAGCCTGACAATACAAAAATATTTGCAAATTAATGCAAATTAATGGAAGAAATACATATTAGTTTGCAAATAACTACATATGGTAACATTTAAGAATACATGTGATATAATATCACATCTTGGCAGTGAGTCCTGGAAGACCTGCTCCCTGCCTCGCAGGCCTTTCCGCCCCACCTTGAGCATGGTTTGAACTGTGGATAGGAGGCTTAAAAATAAAATTGTATGTATGTATGTATGTATGTTGAAAATGTATGTTGAAAATGTAAAATGATGCATGTAAAAACAGTAACATTCTCAATTTAGATCACTACTAATTAAAAAGAAGGTATTAGAATGCTGGTTCTGTGAGACTTAGGCTGAAATCTTGTACACACTTACCTGGAAATAAGTTCTATTGAACTCAGTACAGCTTACTCCTGAGTAGACATGCTTCGGATTACACTTTATGTGGTCTTATAAATGGGCTTGTTCCTGTGTTGAGAAAGAAGAACTCAGCCATGAGAAGCAAAAGACAGGGTCATTATTCTGCTGAAAATTAATTTGGTTAGAGTTCTTTTTGCTCAGGTAATTGGATAGTAAGACTAAAACTACGTAGTCTTTGACATGTACCAGATGGCAATATATAATAGAAGGCAGACTTTAAGAGTGAGTTACTGTAACTGGTGCATTTATTTACAGTGCTCAAAGTGAAGTGATGCCACATAATTCAATAAGAGCTGAGAAGAACTGCCAATTGTGGAAAAGGAGATACAGCACAGCCAATGTGGGGGATTTATAGGTGAAACAGCAAGTTCTAGCTTCACTTGTAAGAAACTGCTAGAAGTTAATCCCAATTAAATTCCAACTATCTGAGTGCTGATAAAACCAAATTTTCTGTACAGCCATTTCTTCCACAGATGGGGGTGGCTGTGAACGCCGGAGCGGTCCCTATTCATTGGTCCCTTGCACTGTGATGTGCTTTCAAACTGCTAGGTGGGCAGGAGCCGGGACCGAGCAACGGGAGCTCACCCTGTTGCAGGGATTCGAACTGCCGACCTTCTGATCAGCAAGCCCTAGACTCTGGTTTAACCCACAGCGCCACCTAGGGTGTTTAAAACCAGAATGCCAGAGAAATCTGGAGAGTCACAGCCAGCCCTCAGGCTTGAAGCCCTCCATGCCTGCTTTAAGCCTCACCCTAGCTATGTGGAAGTCACTTTTCTGTAAGCAAATCCCATGCTACTGCGGGGGACCAACCAATTACGGTAACTGTCCCAGTCTGAGTCATAGAGGGCTCTATCACTCTTTCTCACAAACCTGGCATCCTCTCACATTGGAGCGCCTGTTCCAAATTTGGGACACATGTGCAAGATTTGACCCTCTCTATATTCTTTCTGAGCTGCTTTTCACTCTCTTTAACCAAGGAAAAAAGTGTTTGTCTTCTCACTACGTCGTACTAACTAACAGTGGTTTAACAGTCAATTTCTTTTAACAGGAAACTCTGGGAATTGTTGCTCTGTGTGGGGAGTAGGGGGTCTCCTAACAACTTTCAGCACCTTTGACACACTACAACTCCCAGAATCCTTTGGGGGAGGCAGTAGAAGGGGGATTTAGGGGAGTGTGACCTGCACTGGACAGCAAGCCAAGAGGGTGCCACAGGGGGCGCTGCAACAATGATGGACAACAGAAGGCTAGAGGCAAGGAGGTGCCAAATTTTGGCATTCCACAGGGTGCTGCTGAAATTTTAAAACCTCAAGTCTGGCAGTGGTGGAAGCCATGACAGTTTAAACTGGTATCATGGTACTTTAAATGTATGGTGTGAATGTGACCAGAGTTAGGATGCAAACTTGTATATGCATGTGGGGATTCCAAAACAGCAAGCTGAGAAAATTACGTGTGTTCTGTCCCCAAACTGTACTGTACTAACATATTATACATCTGTTTCTTGGTTGTTGTTGTTGTTGTTATTAAAAAAACACTATCACAAATCTCTCTTTAATTTATAACACTCCTTCACATCATATTTAATGATAGGTTGCCAGTCATAAATTAATCTCTAGCTTACACTTGTGTGAGTTTGCATATGTGTGTTTTAATCAAGACCTCACAAACCATATACCACACAGACTATTTTCCTTTTGCTAATGGAAGCAAAGTGTACAACTGTTCTTGTCCCACATAATGGCTCCCTGCCTTTCATGCTACCAAATCTAAATAAATGCTTCACTCGGCATTCCCTGTGGACCTTCCTTAGCTTTAAAAACTGTTTAATTGCTGACAAACAATGATAAATAAATAACATTGGAATTTGACTTGCTGGTTTCTGTACTTTCAAATTAGGCACTCTGGGCTATAATTATGTGAATGATTGCTTCAAGTGGTGGCTCTTTGCCTGTCAAAATGCTTTGGCTATGCCATCCCTTAACAAAACAAGACAGGATGCTGGGGGGCGGGAAATACTTTTGCAAAGTATTAGGACAAGGGACAGAGTTAAGGTTACTTAAGCCAGATTCATAGCTTTCCAAATGCAAACAGATGTTCAGAGATGTAGATCAGTGTTGGGAAACTGAGGCCCTCCTCACTCCCATTGTCACTGCTAGTTCACCATGTTAGAATCACAGAAACATAGAGTTGGAAGAATCATAGAGTCCAGTCCAACCTCCTGCCAAGCTGATGGGAGCTGGGGTCTAGAAACATTTGGTGAGCCAATAGTTTGTCACCCCAGGTGTTGATGATGAGAGGAGATGCTTAGAAGGTAGGAAGGGACAATCTTGAAGGTAAAGGCAAGTGCTGGACTGGGATGGGAAGAGATAAAAGAGTACTCTACAACCTTCCAACTTATTTGCCAATATCCACATCTTTCAGTAACTGGTTCTCCCAAGTCATCTGATGCTGGGAAAAGCTGAGAATCTCTTCTTAGAATTTGTCTGCATTCTCCTGCTTGTGGACTGAGGTGAGGAGGCCAACTTCAGTTTGCCTCCTTTTCAACCATTATTTCACATTCTCCCTTTACTCAAAGTATGACTAATATCTGCAAAAGAATAAGTGGAACCCAGAATGAAGCTCACTTATACTATCCATTTGTGTCCCCAGTTCCATGTCATAGAAATGTAACCTTCATTCCATACTTATAATAAGTATAATCTGTGCTTTACTTAATTCCTGGCTGTTTGATTTTGCAGTCTTCTCAGACTTCTGTTTTGCAGTCTTTTCAAACTTCTATTTTTTAAAGTAATTTTTTATTGATTTTATAAAATAACACAGAGAAAAAAGAAAGAGAAACAAAAGAAACCAAAAACAGGGACATATCATACATATCCATCCGCCTTCCCTCCCCCCCCCCAAAGGTCCCCTTCTGCCACAAGAGAGTCCCCCGGATGGGGAGAGTCGAAGGCGGTCCATTTTATAGATGGGTTTGTCCTCACCTCCCCCCCTTGCCCCTAAAGCCTCCCCCTGCCACCAAGAGGCCCCAGTATAACAAGGCAGGATAAGGGTTGGCAACCCCCCATCTATTTATTTATGATCCCATTGAATAAAAAATGAAAAAAGAAGAACAAACAAAAAGAAAAAACAAAGAAAAAGAAAAACCTAGAAAAAGAATAAAAATTAAAATATCCTTTTCCAAATTCTTAATTCATCAAACCTAATTCTGGTGGCTTCCTCAGATCCCTTCTTCCCGGTTTTCATGATTTCCTAATAACAATTATAGCGGATTTCTTACTCATAAATTCCATTCTTATTCTAAAGAAAATAACCCAACATTCCTCCTTCTTCATACCCCCTCCTCACAGGCCCCCTCCTGCTAAAACTTCTAAGGTGTAAAGGAGGAAACAGAGATGAGAAAACAAGAAAAGAGAGATTTGTGCATAAGAATAGCTGCCCTGCGCCAGACCAGTGGTCAATGCAGCACTGCAGTTCTCTGTCCTTAAGGCATGCCTCTGCAGTTCTGGTTGATCCAAAAGCCACTGGCACTATTCCAGCACAATAGCCACTGGGTGATGCCATCTTGCAATCTGTTTCTTGCAGTAAAGCAGCAACATTGGCAGCTAGGTCTAAGAATGTGTTCTGGTTTTCAGATGCCATCGACTGGCTGGATGCAGAGAAGTGGTGGCCACAGAACCCCCTAGGGAAACCCCAAGGAAAGAAGGCTCCAAGCCAGGGGATTGGTGATGGGGTGATGATGAGCGGTCAGAGGGAAAAGGAGCAGACTGGGAGGGGAGGTGACACCAGCAGGACAGGTGACAGGGTTTCATGAACTGGAAGAGGCTGCAGCAGCCGGAGACTGTGTGGGAAAGACCCTGGAGAGGAGGCGTCCTAGTGGGCAATGGGAGGGTGAGGACCATCAGTCCTCCCAACTGCTTCATCTGGGCAAGACCTCCTAGAAAGAGTTGCTGGAGCACTGGACCCAAGCTGTGGTTTGTTTCCTTGAATAAAGATTTAACTTCACTGTCATCAGGTGATTTACTGCTTTTGTTACTGGCCTATGCCCGACTCGAGCCCTGACATCAGCACATCGGTATGAATTATGGTATTGTTACAACAGAGGGAATATCTGCACAGTCCGATGTCATGCAGTACTGGGACCTTATGTGAGTAGTGAAGCTATAGCCATTGCAGTCACAAAATGTCCCCTGATGCTGCTAGGGCAGGACTTTCCTGTTGGGTCATTCATTCTTCCACATGTGAGCTCCTTATGTTTAGAGGAATCAACACATCTCAGCACATAGGTAAAGGGAGTGAATTCCTTGGCTCTCTATAAATAGGTGAGAGTACTGTGGTTCTCCCTTTAGCTAGGAAGATTCCTTCACACTTATAGGGAGGAAAGAGAATCTGCATTGCACGTCCTTATGTGATTAACAAACTGATGCATTTTCCATGCTAAGGGGTATTTTTGTGCGGGGGTGAGGCGTTATTGTAGATTTGTATTGTTAGGTTTTCAAAAGCATAGTGGAATGCAATCAGGACAAAGTCATATGAAACTTAAGTAGGACACAATTTAAAATAAACTTGGGAAATCCACATATGATATTCATAGCTATTGATTCCCATGGGATTACGTCGGTTTACTCAGGCAAGCTGGGTTGTGCAGCAAATTGCTCTGCTGTCTGCAGTGTGTGTGTGTGTGTGTGTGTGTGTGTGTGTGTGTGTGTGTGTGTAAGTGTACCTTTCTCATTGAAAGAGTTTCCTTGCAGTACTCCAGATTTTCACTTTCACGCGAGTCTTGCTTGATTAATGGCATTGTCCTCTATATGTCAGCTGTCAGTGTAGGAGGATACTGCCACGGCAGTGATGTTCATTAGATGTGATCTAGCTGTAGGTGAAAGACAAGTATTGCCAAACATGTTTTTTGTGTCCTCTGGCATGTCACTGACGGTTAACCTTTTTTGCAGCCAACTGAAATCACCTTAGCAATGCGGACTGCTGTGTGCACGAGCGAAGATGTGCAAGTAGGCTGTGCTTATTATGGATAGCTAAATAGGAGGGTCCCTGTGAGGAAGGATAGTGTAATAGGGAAAATGGCACCTCCAGACACCGGCCTGCCATTCATCCTGAGCACAGACAGATATCGACAGGGAGCTTAGGAATAAGCAGCAGCAAAATGCAGAGACTTGCTGGGCCAGATCTTCTCATTAGAGAAACATTAATTATAAATAACTAATCCAAACATAAATATTAGGGCTCCCTAACCCTAAGTGAATATTGAATGGTTTAAAAAGAAGTTTATTTTTTTATTTTCAGCCAGAATTAGATGAAAATTGCAGCAATGGTGGCCCCTTCTGAGATCAAGTCTAATCTGATGAAGTGTGCATGCACACGAAAGCTCATACCAAAATAAAACTTAGTTGGTCTTTAAGGTGCTACTGAAGGAATTTTTTTTATTTTCTAATGAATATGACTTGGCCAGATGATGTACTTGGGCCACATTTGGCTGGCAAGTTTCAGGCCCATTAGCTCTCTCTCTTAGTATCAACAACCACTGAGCTGGAAGGGACCCCAAGAGGCAATTCAACCAAGCTTCCCATCCCATATCGATATTGAACCATATCCAAGGTATATTGAAAGGCCTATTGGCAGATGAATTGCAACCTCATGGTGAAGCTTCCACATCTAACACAACTGCAAAAAATTCACCCGTTGCTTTTCACATATCATTCATGTTTTATACATGGAACCATTGCATGAGATGGAGTTATTGTCCTCCCCCCTCCCAGAAAGGTTTCTGTAAGCTAATTTTGCCCAGTTGCAAAGGTAGAAAATGTAAGGTGCCTTTTTGGTCCAAGGCATACCTTCTAACCAGTTTTTAAAAACAAGTATAATTCAGAAACATTTTACTGTGGTGATTGAAAACCAGAATCCAATCAGCTTCCTTGCCTCTGTCAAGACAGCTTGATTAATGGTTTTGTTTATTTTCTGCTTGATTTTTCTGCTGTCACCTCACAGCCAAGTTTGATTTTATCAGGTACTCCATTGTCAAGTGAAAAGAAGTGTGAGGCAGTGTGTGTGTGTGTGTGTGTGTGTGTGTGTGTGTGTGTCCGTTTACATGCTCTTAGAATCACTCCAGAGCATAATTGTATGACCTTTATATCATAATGTCAGTTACAAGAGCCATATTTTTCAACAGAATAATGTACATCATCAGTTGTATAGTGAAGTGGTTGTAGCTTTTAAAAACACACTCAATAGAATACGTTCAATCTGGTGCTCTGAAGGCTGAAGAGAGATGAAAATAAAAATTCCGAACCTTTCTTTAAGAGGGATGTTATATGGATGGAATGGATGGAGACTAATAAACTGAGTTTGAGCCCTGGGGAGGTGGAGGCATTGTGAGCGGGTGGTTCCAGCATCTCAGAGATTGTCCACCTTCCTGTGTTAGATAGGGTGCTTAGTTTGGAGGTGCTCCTGGATCCATCTATGTCACCTGAGGCTCACTCGGGTAGCCTCAGTGGCTAGGAATGTATTTTGCTAACCATCAACTGCAGCCATTCTTGGACAGGCATAGCCTGGCTGTGGTGATTCATACATTTGTAACCTCAATACTTGATTATTGCAATGGGCTCTGTGTGGGCTTACCCTTGTGCCTGGTCCAGGTATTAATGTATCATTAATGCTACAATATAAAAAGAAGCTGATAGCCCATTTTTGAAAGAATTTGGAAGGAGGTACAAAAGAATACTGGTATAAAAAGGTAATGCAACTTTGGCTGAAACAATGACAAATGTCTAGAGTGACTAAAAAAAAGGGTTAGTTTTAGTTCAGAATGGCTAAATTCTACCTCCACTGTAGGAGGCATTATGCCTTTGAATACCAGTTTCTGGCAATCACAGGTGGGGAAGGGGCTGGGAGGGGATCTGGGTGGGTTACTGTGAGAACAGGATGCTGGACTAGATGGATCTCTGGTGTGATAGAACCCAGTATACACTATATGGTTACCTACTACCAGGAGGTATTTGCCAGGAGGTGATGGGACCAGTGGCCAGGAAGTGATGGGACCTGGCCACTGGTCCCATCACCTCCTGGCAAATAGAAGGGGAAGACTCTGGAGGCAGTGAGAGATTTTACTTTCTTGGGTTCCATGATCACTGCAGATGGTGACAGCAGTCACGAAATTAAAATACGCCTGTTTCTTGGGAGAAAAGCAATGACAAACCTAGACAGCATCTTAAAAAGAAGAGACATCACCTTGCTGACAAAGGTCCGTATAGTTAAAGCTATGGTTTTCCCAGTAGTGATGTATGGAAGTGAGAGCTGGACCATCAAGAAGGCTGACCGCCGAAGAATTGATGCTTTTGAATTTTGGTGCTGGAGGAGACTCTTGAGAGTCCCATGGAGTGCCAGAAGATCAAACCTATGCATTCTGAAGGAAATCAGCCCTGAGTGCTCACTGGAAGGACAGATTGTGAAGCTGAGGCTCCAATACTTTGGCCACCTCATGAGAAGAGAAGACTCCCTGGAAAAGACCCTGATGTTGGGAAAGATGGAGGGCACAAGGAGAAGGGGGTGACAGAGGACAAGATGGTTGGACAGTGTTCTTGAAGCTACCAACATGAGTCTGACCAAACTGCGGGAGGCAGTGCAAGACAGGAGTGCCTGGTGTGCTCTGGTCCATGGGGTCACGAAGAGTCAGACACGACTAAATGACTAAACAACAACTACCTGATGCCCAGAGAGAAGGAATAAGAAAGAGCAAATAAGGCACCAAGTCTTGCTCCAGTCAGTTGATTTGTTTTTGTTATTAGGCCACTTTGAGGACTAGCTGAAAAGCAGGCCGCGAGAAAAGAAACATTTTATGAATAGAAGGAGGCAATCACAATTCTTTTCTGTGGAGGAGGAACAATTATGTGGAAAACATAATTCATCTGCAACATGCCAGAATTGCCAAGATTTGAAAAAGTAGTCCAAGGGAGACAGGTGATGCTGAGGCACATTGTCCCCATTATATTCCACTGGGGCAAACCATCTTAGAAGATCAAGAAGAAATTATTTCCTCACCTTAAGCATGGGTAGTATTATTATTCAACAAACGGCCTTTATCTACATGACTTTTCCTCTTTTCTATACAGTCTTTCATCTGTTCAAATAAAACCAAATCCCAGCAGGTGGTCATTTTAAATAATAAAAATACAGAGAAAATAAGATCTGGGAGAAACTGGTAGGAGGAAAGCCCTAAGAAACCATCCAACAAGGAACATTTCAATTATGACTGTACTTGGTACATATATGCACAACTAGTTTAATCAAAAGGATTTTGTTCATCTTTCATTCTCACCAAAGGGAAGCAACCATTCACTGGAAAGGATCAAACTGTTTAGCTGCAGCATTGTGAGACATACATAATATAAAAGCTGTCAATACACTGACGTTGCAGACAGATGTCAGGAAACAGACTCCTCAAATGTTGTCCCTCACAGCAGCATAAAGCAAGATGTTGGAGTTTCATTTTTAGACAATCCTGCAACCTCACAAGTCATATCTCAAAATGTAAGTGTTTTTCTCTCCTTTTCTGCTTTCCCTTGAGAACTTCTGTTGCAGCCTAGTGTACTGCAGCCTTTTTTTTAAGGACTGAGAAGTGTTCAAGCCAGCTGGAGGGGAACCTGAAAGCAGAGCTTCCTTTCCAATACCTGTACCTCTCTCAGCCTTGCCCTCCAGTGTGAAACAGGGAGATACTCTCTAGGGCTCTGCAAAATCACAGAACCCCTGAAGTCTCTCCCCCATTCCAGCATGGAGACAGCTAAAGGGTGGCCCAGGGCAGAGGTGGTGCAGAATTCTCTTGAATGCTGAAGTCTATACTTTCATTGGAAAATCATGCAGCCTGAGCTTCATTTACGTGTTGCACGTATGAGCTGTCCATTCATTCTTCAGCCTCTTCCATGCTAAGAAAGCTGAGGAGATGGCTTCACTCCTGCATGACCTTCAACTGCTCTGTCATGTTTTGATGCATCGCTTTCCCAAGGTGTGCCTGGGAATCAACGCAGCCAAGGCTATGATGGTAGTACAGTGCCTGATTTTTCTGCTCTGGATCCAAGCCAGTAGATCCTTCAGTCATGCCAGTAGGAAATGATACTCCTGTGCTTTTTGCAATTATAACAAGGACCTCTGGAGGTCTTTACCTGCAGTGTTGGGCCATCTGAGGCTTACTCATTTGATCAGTTTAGAAGAGGCCTCTCATGCGTCATTTGACCTAAGCATTCAGTTCAACAGCCACATGCTAGTGCTATCTCAGAACTGGCAGGTGCAGAACTGACTAGTGGGTGAGTGCAAATCATGGACTACCAGTTGTCTATCCCTGTTTTAATAAGCAATGCCTTGTGGACTTCCCACTTTTCCTTGTATGTGATATGTTGGCACTGGTGATAACTTGTGCTTGATATTTTGATTACTTCAAGTCTTACATAGCCTTGACTACCAAGAAGGAGCAATAAATTCCAAGAGATTCCAGTGATCTGGTAACTCTGAGCAATCTCCAAGCTGTGGGGTGTTATTGAAATGGCTTTTATCCCCCACACAGCTCCATACTATATACAGCCAGGGTCTCAATCCATAGAGATATAAACTGTAGCTTGGCATGACTCAACAGTATAACTCAAATATGAATATGATATTTAATGTGCCAACAAGTGTAAAGACTCTCTAAGTTAGGAAAATGAAAAATAGACCATTTGAGTCATCTTCTAGTTTTCTATCTTCCCTGTGTTCAAAAAGGAAAGAGGGCAAAGCTCTCTGAAACTTTGAAATATAATTTGGAAAGGCACAGAATGTTAATTGGGCATCACAGCAGGAGAAGCTCATTAATACACTTGTTGTGGGTTTCTTTGGTTTGTTTTTTTAAAAAATATATGGAACTGAAAAGTCTAAAATTATCCAGATGCTTAATCACTTTTTACTTTTGGCAACCAAGAATCCTGCTAATCTATAATGACTTTTGAGAGCAGTGAAAAACATGAGTGTATGCAGAATTCTAAAAATTTAGACTTTGCTTTGCTTGCTCTATAACAAATATCAGGATCACTAAAAAAAATTAAGTTCTCCTTGGTGCCTGTATAGTCTGAGACAAGTGAGAATTTTCTATAAGTTTATATATAATCTTATTTAACTCGTTTCAATCATTAATTACTTTTGAGAGCACTCATTGCTTAATCTCGAAACCTTGTGAGTTATGTATTATTTAATCTCTCTGGGTACATAAATCTCATGTATTGCTGAGTGGTTTGTCACACATATTTCTTAGCTTATAGGCAGAAATGTAAAGTAGAGCATTTACGAAGTGTCAAAACACGAAGGGAATTTGATGGGTAGCTTCATCGTGATACATCAGTTCCCTGTTGCATTATCAGGGCACTGATTAAGGGACAGGCAGCTTTAAGCTTCATTACTTACACAACATCTCAGAATTTTCCTGGTCCATGGGAATTGGGGGCAAGGAGCACCAGAAGGCCAATCCTGTTCTACTGTGGGATATATTGAGCTCATAGCTCTGTTGTATTAATTTTAAGAGAGGCCATCTTGTTCCCTTCTGTGCTGCTAGAGTGTCCTCACATACCTGCCACTTTCCTATCTGTACCAAGGTACCAGTGTGTTAGGTTCTGCCACAGTGCCATGAGTCTCATGGAGGTGATCCTGACGAGTGGGAGAAGCTCAGATAGTGAACACTGGAAGACCCAGGAGAGGGCCCCATTGGGTTGTAGGTCATCAATTCTGGGAGGGGCCCAGCAGTATAAGGGTTGGGAATCCAGACCCCAGAGAATGCCCAAAGAGGCTGGCAGAGAAGCCTCCTACCATTCTTCTTCTGAAGATGCCAAGTCTTTTGTCTCCTTTTGAGGAGCCTTCCTCCTCTTGGGAGGTGGGTGGAATAAGCCTGATGCCAAGCCATCTTCACCTCCATTGCCACAAACACAAGAGACAGGCACCAGCACTATCCAAACAAATTCAGCCTATACCTTAATTACTGGAGCATCAATCCACATCCCCTGTTTAATAAAAAAAAAACTCCCAAGATCTACTGCTCTCCCCCAGTTTCATCAGCTTGCTAAAGGAGAAGGCCACTACGTTATAGCTCAGCACTGTTGGACTATCAGACTTCTGCCTGCCTACTAGCCACCCAACATCCAACTGTCTGATCCTGAGCTATTTGCCCAAATGCCTGACGATAAGATGCCTGGCAGCTGTGATATTCAATGTTATCTTCCCCGATCAAAGCCCCTCTACTTGGTGGTTGGTCTCACTGAGTTCACTGGAACTTATTTCCTTACTAGCTATGTTCTGGACATCCGCCCTGTTTTTACTATGCAGAAGCTCTTGTTTCATTGGCTATTTTCCAGCTGAATCTGTTTCTTATGATGTCTAGTTTGCTTGCATATCTCAAGGCATTATGTCCTCAGGGACTGGCTGATTTGACAAGGATTCCAGGCAAGGGGGGACAAATTGTTTATATAGGAAGCCAAAAAGAGAGGCAGGGCAACCAATCTTGTTATGAGCAAGGGGAAATCGCCAAGGGATGGGGGATTATATTGGCTTTAATTCTATTACTGCAGCATATTTGTGACGGCAATCTTATGTTCAGTATGGCAGAAATGCTAAACACACTTACCAGGAAGCAAGCCCCTTTGAATGAACACAGTGGAACCTACTTCTGAGTAAATATGCCTAGGTTTGCACTATTAATTCGGATTTCCACTGCAGACAATGAGACTTCTGCATAGAAATGAATGGGGATCAGGCTGCAGAGTCATTAGCTAGGGCTGATGTTGCTGTTAGATAATGGATAACAGGATCTATCAGCTGCCTGATTCTGGACTCAGGGTCCTTTCGCGTTCCTTCTGAACAGATGAACAGAACTTTTGCTGGGTTGGATAGGATTGGATACATGCAACCTTCGTTCTTTGATCAGTGTTGACTTTTCAAGCTGTAGAAGCACAGAGACAGAACATGTTTTTGCAATCATGTGTCTGATCCATTGAGAAATCCACTTGGAAGCTGACTTTTATTGGCCCTCCCTAGATAGTGGTGACAACTCCAGGGACTAGAATAAAATACTTTATTAGATATTATGGCTGCTGAAAGAAGCTATCTGAACAAGCAGAGAACACACACACACACATGGTAAATGAAAACTAAAACCCTGAGTTGTGTAAATTACTTGGGTATTAGTAACAGAATTAGCCCATAGCCTTGTGTGACCAATGACCAAAAACATTAATTTCAACCCCCTGGTGTTGTAGTGTAAATCAAAGACAGAATGACCTTTCTGAGATATTACATTTATTAACACTTCAGCAGAGTAACTATTACTCATGACTTCTTAATGCCAAAAGATGAAATTGATTTGGAATGAAACATGGCACAAGGCTGTTAACCTTAGGATATTTATTTCATAGAAGTCTGTAGCCTATGTTTGCGACATCCACATGAATAAAAGGCTGCGTTTTCTAAAAATAATACTAATAACAAACCTCTGGCCTTCTCAGGACCTTTAGGAATATCTCTGAACAGGCTTCAGTTTGTAGCCAAACTTCAATCAGTATGAAAGAACAGTGCTGAAAACACACCCCAGAAATCTGGAAGAAAGTTTTCAGGAAATGCCTTGACTTTTATACTTCTAATTCAAGCGTACAGTTTACAGCTGAACCATGGATTAGGTCATTATGGCTTTTAATGCAGCCACCTCCATAATGCTGCTATATTATATTGTTATATAATGCTAAAATATTGCAGGGTTTTAGCACAAAATAGCAGATGGAGTACAGAAGAGCTATGGATCTTAGTAGCATGTATAAACAGCGACATATAGAAACTTACCGGTAGGTTGCCGATATTAGCGTATGATGCTTAGAGAGCTAAATTGTGGACGGCATACAGTGGTCAAAGAGCATGCAACACATAGCTAATGCAAAATAAAAGTCACTGTAATGGTATCTTAACAAATTAATCAGAAAGAGTAGCAGTGATTTTGACAAGTGTTATATCCATGTAAAGACTATTTAGGATGATACTTCATATAACAATCATATAACAATCGGCTTACCTCCTCCTGCACTTATGATGACTTTAAAGTGTGGCAGCATCCTGCCAACGTTTTCCTTCAATCTCAGGGCATTTCTTTTTAGCATATAAAATACAGGGGAAGTCGTGTCACAAGTCCTACCCTTTTCATTTTGCTTCACCCCAGTTTACATTTGGGGAAAGCAACATGTTGTTTGATGCTGTTCACATTTTCCTTTAAACTTTGGTTTAGACTTTGGTGTCCTCTTTTAAGCGAAACCTGTGTCTATGCAACCCATTGGGTTTGATTAGGGCAGTTACTTTAAAAAAGATTCAAGGCTTCAAACTCTTGTGAGCACGCTGGGATGGAGAATGGAAAGCTGGACGCTGGATTTGAAGTCCTGATAAGCTAAATCAGAAGCATTCTTCAATGTCTGAACAAGCCCCAAACTGTTTCTTTGCAGAATTGGTTACTCACCTGCAGAGCCGCATCCTGCTAAGAACTAGGCAGGTAGCATCCTCTCCTATTTCCTATTTTTTTATTTGGCCAGTGTGGAAGGGTAGCATCAGTGGGAAAAGTGAGTCAAAATTTTATGCAACCTTGATTGAGAACAGTTTATAAAACAGCTTATAAAACAACTTTTTTGAATGGTGGTGATATTGGGAGGAGCTCCTGATCTCTACTTGCTATTTTTATTTGTGATGCTTATAATATTTATGCCATTTTTAATTAGTGATATGCAGGGCTTTTTTTCAGTCAAAACTCAGTTCCGGCACCTCTCAGGTGGGTGCCATTGCCATTCTAAGAGAACGAGGGAGGCGTTTATGGTGAGTTCCAATGCCTCTTTTTCTGGAAAAATAGCACTGGTGATACAGTGCCTGCTGAGGATAAGGACTCTTTTTAAAATGGCGGCCTGGTACTCACTCTTCTTTGAAGCAACGAGAAGGCCATTGGTCTTAAGAAGACATGGGATGATGGTGGAAGTGTAACCTAGAGGCCTTTCCAAAATCTCATTTTGCCCTGAGGGAGGGGAGTGTTTGTGTGCATCCCAGAGAGAAGGTGCACTCTGTACATACTCATGTAGGGTTGCCATATTTCGAAAAGTAAAAGCTGTTGAGCGTTTGTTTACAAAAACACCCCAAAAAACCACATATTTTTCGATGGGCTTGCCTAAGATCCAGGACAAACGGCTGCCTTTCAGAAATCCTCCCCCCCCCCCCGACATCAATTCCACCTTTGAAATCCTCGTAATGTCCGGGGAAACATTTTTCTGAGGCTCCTAACCATACCTCCCACTACACAGATCTGTAAGAAGGGTAACTGGTCCTTAGTCTCCTTTCAGTCAGATGCAGGAGACAATGTCAGCCTGCTCCAGATATTTAGCCTTTGAGAGTTCTGGACATATTTAGTCAAATTTTTGATGCCATGTTGATTTAAACTGCAATAATTTACTGTTAAAATACATGTCTCATGGCAATTAGTTAATTAATTGTGTTTTTATTTTATATCTATAATCTAATCTAATCTATCTATCTATCTATCTAATGTCCTTGTGAAAATGTCAGTGTTGGCAAGTCTATTATGGGAAATTGATCCTCATATAAGACTTCTCTGCTAGTAACTCACATTCTCACTTACGTAAGAATGAATCACTTTCCTGGAGTAGCCTGACCTGCCACCAACTCCAGGAGGGTCTGTTTTGTTGCTAATTGCTCCTAGACCGAACCACGAAATGAGACAGGAGGCAAAGGTACAGATTAGACTGTACTCTCAAAGCAACCTTCTCCAACAAAGTTTCTTCAGTGTGTTCAGTTATGCCTTCTTCACAGAACTCCTTCTCAATGAATGCAGGAAGAACTTAACTATACTTGTTGTTGTTTAGTCGTTTAGTCGTGTCCGACTCTTCGTGACCCCATGGACCACAGCACGCCAGGCACTCCTGTCTTGCACTGCCTCCCGCAATTTGGTCAAACTCATGTTCGTAGCTTCGAGAACACTGTCCAACCATCTCGTCCTCTGTCGTCCCCTTCTCCTAGTGCCCTCAATCTTTCCCAACATCAGGGTCTTTTCCAAGGATTCTTCTCTTCTCATGAGGTGGCCAAAGTATTGGAGCCTGAGCTTCACGATCTGTCCTTCCAGGGAGCACTCAGGGCTGATTTCCTTAAGAATGGATAGGTTTGATCTTCTTGCAGTCCATGGGACTCTCAAGAGTCTCCTCCAGCACCATAATTCAAAAGCATCAATTCTTCGGCGATCAGCCTTCTTTATGGTCCAGCTCTCACTTCCATACATCACTACTGGGAAAACCATAGCTTTAACTATACGGACCTTTGTCGGCAAGGTGATGTCTCTGCTTTTTAAGATGCTGTCTAGGTTTGTCATTGCTTTTCTCCCAAGAAGCAGGCGTCTTTTAATTTCGTGACTGCTGTCACCATCTGCAGTGATCAAGGAGCCCAAGAAAGTAAAATCTCTCACTGCCTCCATTTCTTCCCCTTCTATTTGCCAGGAGGTGATGGGACCAGTGGCCATGATCTTGGTTTTTTTGATGTTGAGCTTCAGACCATATTTTGCGCTCTCCTCTTTCACCCTCATTAAAAGGTTCTTTAATTCCTCCTCGCTTTCTGCCATCAAGGTTGTGTCATCTGCATATCTGAGGTTGTTGATATTTCTTCCGGCAATCTTAATTCCGGCTTGGGATTCATCTAGTCCAGCCTTTCGCATGATGAATTCTGCATATAAGTTAAATAAGCAGGGAGACAATATACAACCTTGTCGTACTCCTTTCCCAATTTTGAACCACTCAGTTGTTCCATATCCAGTTCTAACTGTAGCTTCTACTTAACTATACATTCAGCAGTAAATCTCACCACCTTCCCTCTGCCCCTGATTTCTGTCCAACCTGACTATACAGCAGCCAGCTATAGCATACATGGGAAGCAATCATTTGGAATCACTGGCATCTCTTTGTGTTTCTATCACTTGTTAAAGATGGAATTTATTATTACGTTAACTCTGATACCAAATTACAAATAGCTCTCCAAAGTGGATAACAGTCTTTCATTTAATTGTGGGTCCACATGCTGTTTGTTTTTATTTTTTGTCAGCTGAGGGAGCAAATATATAAGGAGGGATTTGAAAGCTGTGAAGAGCATATTGTGCTTTTGCCCCGCTTATTGGCGATAGGCCTCCTACACATTTTGGCTTATTGGTATACTTGTGACTAATCCACTTTTGAGGGGGCCAGGAAGATTCAGCATAACAAATTAGTCAACCAAAGCTATAACTGAAAGATTGTCTAGCTCATTAAATCTTCACCCCATTGCTTGCATAAATTCATCTAATTCTCATAGCTTCCTACTTACCAAAAAACCCAGGAAAATTATTATTATTATTAAGATTTATATACTGCCTTTCATCTAATGCTCTCAGGGCGGTTCACAAGATAAAAACATCATCATCATCATTATTATTATTATTATTATTATTATATACCCCGCCCTCCCCAGTCAAAACCGGGCTCAGGGCGGCTAACACCAATAAAATTACAATAAAACATAAAAAGCAATTAATTAAAATACAGATTAAAATACAATATTAAAATTTAAAGTGCAGCCACATTTTAAGTAGTCCATAAATCCAAGCCATGAGGGAGGAAAACACAGGGGTCAGACTAAGTCCAACCCAAAGGCCAGGTGGAACAGCTCTGTCTTGCAGGCCCTGCGGAAAGATGACAAATCCCACAGGGCCCTGGTCTCCTGTGAAAGAGCATTCCACCAAGTTGGTGTCAATACTGAAAAGGCCCTGGCCCATGTGATAAAAGCACAAATAAATAGTAAAAACAGAAACAAGAAAACAATAGCCCCCCTCCTACCAAAAACACAATTAAAATGCTGTAGAATACTAATCAGCAAAATGGCCTGGTTGAAAACGAACATTTTTGCCTGGTGCCTAAATATATATAAGGAAGGCACTAGACTGGACAGAACATTCCACAAAAGAGGAGTTCCTGCAGAAAAGTCCTGTTCTCGTATTTCCACCCTCCAGACCTCACATGGAGGAAGAACCTGAAGAAGGACTTCAGATTATCAACATAGAATCTGGGTCGGTTTATATGGGAAGAGGTGGTTCAATTATTTGGGGTCTAGGCACAAACAATGTTGAGGGTGTCTAAGGACAAACCAAGGAATGAGAGACCTTTTCAGTTCCAGGATGCTGTTCTCTCTAACTGGAAAACACCAACTCCTCTCAAAGTGAAGAGGAGGTGAGATTCCTAAGGTAAAATAAAAATCTATTTGCACAAACATTGCCAGTCTGCTACTCCTTGATTTCTAGGAGGACAAAAAAGACACCTTCATTTTCCATTAAGGATGTGCTGATTATAATAAGGAAATTCAGACACAAGGGTGCATGTTCAGCTTATGAATACTGATTGCATCATTCAAAACTACTATAATGACAAAGGACGGTCCATGTTCCCAATGAACTGGGCAGGACTAAGATTTATTCCAAAGAATCTTCAGACTGTAGTTTAGCAGAACATGCAAAGTCTGCCTTGGGTCAATCCATTCAATTCCTGTAGTACTTACTGTGGCTGATTCTCTCAGTTGTCAAACAGGGGTTTGGAGCTCTCCAGATCTTTCCTAAATCTCAAGGTTCTCCCCAGGCTGTCTCTGTTTTCTGGGTAGGATCCATGCACATACCAGCAAAGCCAGGCTGCACTATTAAAGTGAATTTGGGGTGAGGAAAGTGATGGCAAAATGCATGGGATAACAATTGCTTGATGTTGTGTTGCACAACCATCCCCACAAACAAATCAGAACAAATGCTCAATAAACAGCAGACATCATATAATCTCCCTGCAAATGTTGTGCAAACAAGTCCGGATACATGCCATGCTCAATAACCAGGTGATCTGGAAGTGGCCCTTGCGGGGGAAACTGAGTTAGCACAGGGGTTCTCAATCCCCTGCTGTGCCTCATGGTAGCTAGGTGCTCCATCATCCTATCCAATCCACCATAGTTCTATGAGAATTTACTAGGCCTTTGGTGGGATCTATTAACTTTGCTTTATCCTCTTGGCATTGGATAAGACTGCTAGGATTTTACAGCCCTAGGGAATCTACCTGCACTTTGGTAGCCCCAGGATGATTTGTTGCAGCCTTTTACTGTGCTGCCTTGGACTCCTGAAGACTTTTCTTTACCATATATGGTGCTACTTTCCTCTGCTTTGTGGATTTCCCCTGCCCAGTCCCAAGAACTGTTTGGACTTGCCTCACTCTGCCAGCAGGTGCTCTGCGGTCTTCTGCAGCTGCCTAAGCCTATACAGAGGTAGGCAAATGGCTGGAGCTGAGTGGTAGAACATCTGCTCTGCATGCAGAAGATTTCTGGTTCTATCCCAGACATCTTCAGGTAGGGCTGAGAATGTCCCCCATCTGAAACGCTGTAGATCTGCTGCCACTCAGGGTCGACAATACTGAACCAGATGTGATTTGCATAAGGAAGATATCTGTGTTTCTCATGCACTTAAATATTCAAGATAGGAGACCTCTGGTTTTCCCCGATGCAAGGACATATAAACATTTTATTTTTATTTATTTTTACAAAGCACATAGCAGAGGCTGGGAGCATTCTACAGAGCCCTCAAAGGTCTATTGCCTTCAAACCAGAGCAATAATCCTTTCCCTATGCCTATCACATTCTGCAGAAAATAAGGGAACATTGAAGCTAGATGAGTCATGCAGTTTGCTTATGTTTTAAAAATCTACTAAGTGGCTTGGATCATCAGTCCAAAGTGACGCCCACATATATCTTGTAGGTTTGCTAGAATTCTTTGACTGCGAAGTGTAAATGTGTGTTCATAGAGGGCATTCCAGAAATGAAATAAATAAAAAAACACCACGGGCTATGTGTAGAAAGCAAAGGAATTGCAATACTATAGTTTTATTGCCTCCTAGGGAAAGTGCAGCTGTAGCAACAGCAAACATAAAAGTCTCCACACTGAGAAGATATTTCATGCAGAAGCCATTTCAGGGCATCCGTGTGGCTGATGCAAAGTGCGTGGAACTCAGCTTGCACACAATTATCTCAAGCAATCTGGGTGCAAATCCAATATAAAGGGTAGAGATTATGTGTTGCTTAACAATGTTCTGTGTTGTGAAGTATTTGAAAAGCTGTCTGTGCCTCCCACCCCCACAGTTGCAATCTACCCCATCAGATTTGAAGTAAAGAAATATGGAATGTATTCCTCCATTGTTCTAAATTCAGGGTATTTTGCTGTCTGGCTGCTTCCAAAAATATATTTGTGCATCTGCACACCCACAAACAAGACAGCCAAAGTCTATCCATATGCACAATTATTTCCTCCCCTCCCCCCCCCAACAGCAAAATACTACCGGTATCTCTTGCCTGGAAGAAACAACATGACTAGAATATCACAGTATTAAGGACAATGAGAGGACGATGACAATGCCATCAGTGTGCATGGGCACCTCACAAGGGCTCCATCTGCACTACATATTTAAAGCAGTATCATTGCCACATTCAACAGTCATGGCTTCCCCCAAAGAATGCTGGGAACTCGTTTGTTAAGGGTGCTCAGAGTTGTTAAAAGTAAAGGGACCCCTGACTATTAGGTCCAGTCATGACCGACTCTGGGGTTGCGGCACTCAACTCACTCTATTGGCTGAGGGAGCCGACAGACACCTTCCAGGTCATGTGGCCAGCATGACAAAGCCGCTTCTGGCGAACCAGAGCAGCACACAGAAACGCCGTTTACCTTCCCGTTGTAGCGGTACCTATTTATCTACTTGCACTTTGACGTGCTTTTGAACTGCTAGGTTGGCAGGATCTGGGACTGAGCAATGGGAGCTCACCCCTTCGCGGGGATTCGAACCGCCGACCTTACGATCAGCAAGCGCTAGGCTCAGTGGTTAGACCACAGCACCACCCGCGTCCCTGAGAGTTGTTAGGAGACCCCTATTTCCCTCACAGCGCTACAATTCCCAGCATTCCTTAGGATGAGGAATTGGTTGTTCAACCAGACTGGAAATTGTAGGTTGTCAACCTGGGAAGGCAGCCAATCTAGGAGAAGGAAAGCTCTGAGACAGACAATGCCAATTTCTGCCCCCTCTATGCAATGTCAGGATCAGGATAATCTGAACCAGCCCATTTGTGTTTTGGGAAGAAGTTCCTTTTGGACTTACAAGGAGTGGCGCTATTGACTGCAGCCGAGGGACAGTGATCTCAGAATAAATAAAAGGTCTTCCTGGAGTGGCAAGAGAAGTGTTGTTGCTGAAGGGAGAATGAATCCTTTGGAGGGCTGAGGATGGTGGAACCTTGGTCTGAATCTAGCTCAGTATTGACTGGCAGAAGCTCTCCAGGGTTTCAGACTGGGATCTCTTCCAGTCCTACTTGGAGATGATGGGAGTTGAACCTTGGAATTTATGCATCACACAAGGAACATGCTCTCTGCCTTTGCCTCCCCTCATTTCCTGGCAAATGTGATGAGATGGAGCAGCTTTATCCCTGCTTGCCTCTCATGGGATGCAAGGAGAGGGCCCCAATCTTAGAAAGCAAAGGGAAATGTAATTGGTTAGCTTTAAACAAGCACAATGATGTTTTATTGTTCTGGGCATCATTCCAAAGCATAAGGTAAACACAATAAAGCAGAAACTTCAGGTAATTCAGTGTATTAACCTTAATTGAAACATAGAGTCGGTCATTTAGCTCTCCCACTGTTTGTACAATACTTGATTCAGTAGGCATGGAAGGAATAGTAGGTATTTACAATATACCAGGGTGTACATGAATTCATTGTGACATGTTAGCAGAATGAAAACATGAAGTTTAGAGGGAGTACAATGTGATGCATCACATTGCCAATTATGTGTACTGTACATTGATTTACAAATTAGACACCTGGAAGTATTTAACAGTTTTTTATTAGCTTGTTGTTCTCTTTTATATTTTAGAGAAACACATTTTAAAATGGCAGCACATTACATTTAATTATGGACAAAATAAAAAAAATTCCTTCAGTAGCACCTTAAAGACCAACTAAGTTTTTATTTTGGTAACTAGAATTATGGATAAGTCTGTTTTCATGAATAGGCCTATCCTATATTTGTGTGTGTGTGTGTGTGTGTGTGCGCGCGAGAGAGAGAGAGAGTGAGTGAGTTTGTTTTAGACAAGTATTTTGATCCTTCTCTAACCCAGCCTTCCACTGAGTTCATGCCAATTGTGCATGGCTGAGGTCTAGCATTGCAATGTAACTTCCATTATGGAAGCCCAGAAAGAATGAGCAGACTGGCGTTCTTCAAGCTATGCTGGGCACACCTTTTCTCCAGAACCTTACACTTTCTCACATTCCCTCCTTTGCCCTTCCTTCTATAGCCTCATCCATCTTATGCCTCATGTGCTTGCTCAGCATTGTGTGCCTACCCTGTGTGCTCTTGGAAGACTGTGTCACAGCAACTTGCCTGCTGCTCCTTTCACCTGGCACCCTGACTAGAAGCTGGTCAGGAGAGACTGGAAGTGAGGAGGTGAGCCAGCAAAGATCCAGGAGAGAGAGGAGGAGGAGAGTGGTGGATGGAAAGAGCTGACAGGCATTGCCACAGAGGAAAATCAAGAAAGACAGCAGTAAAGAGGAGTCCTTGAGGAAGGTCTGGGGGCCTGCAAACCTCCAATGGCTAGGTTAAAGGTGTTAAGAAGAGATTCTATGAGGCAGAGGGCCGATGCTACAGTACAGCTGTAGGGCAGTATTCAGAAGTACCCAACTGAGGAAATAAAACATGAAACAAACAGGATTGGTGATGACAAGAGCACCCAGGACTGTGAGAGTAAGGGGCTCACCAGGTGGTGTCTTAAATTAAGAGACACCCTGAAGCTTCGAAGATCCTGCAGAGAGGGGTGGGGCAACCCTGACACATGTGTTAAGTTTAGTTGTGGTTGGAATTATTTAGCTAATACTCTCAAAGCTGAAGCTATTTACCATTGCCATAACAGATAGCATTTCACCGCAGTATTAAATGAGTAAATTTTGTCCCTGTGTGTATTCAGTAAACTGTACCCCCATTTTAAGATCTTCATGATTCTAAGTTACTAGGTAAACCTGTCCCTATGTCCTAATGCCACTGCCTAGAAACAGTGGCAGAGCTTCATGCTCCGGCACCGGGGGGGGGGAGAGCAGGCGGGGCAGGGCTGCCGCGCATCCTGGGGGCGGGGCATGCCCCCTGCAGAGGCGTGGCATGCGTCCTGGGGGCAGGACACACTGCCTGCAGGGGCATGGCGCCCAGCATGGGCGGAGGGGCAGCCGCGATGGCACCGCTCCCCCCGCACTCCTCTTCCTCTGCCAGTGCCTAGAAATACTAATTCATGTGACTCTTAGAATGTGTATATGTGAGACATGTACCTCCTGCAGAGGCTTGTGTACACTACCCTTAGGGTATGCAATACTGAGCTGGTAGAACCTCTGCTTTACATGCAGAATGTCTCAGGTTCCATCACTGGCATCTCCAGGTAGGGGCGGAAATGTCTCCTGTCTGAAACCCTAAACAGCTGCTGCCAGTCAGTGGAGATAATACTGAGCTAGATGGACCAATAATCTGACTCAGTAGAAGGTGGTTGCTTCCTAGGTTCCTAGATGTCCCCATGTTCCAGAGATCAGACTTCAGTATAAAGCACCTACCTTTGTTCCTAACTGCTATGGACAGCAAAAAAGACTGTTGCTATGGGCAGCAAAAATAAATAGACAAAACCACTCCCTGTATTACTCTCTGAGTGTGTAGGTTTCATAAGTGCACCTTCACTAAAGAAACCTTTATCCATTCATGCAATGACTAACGTTCATGATTTTTGCATTTCGGATATGGAAGCCCTTGTTTTTTTTAGATGCATGGATCGAGGCTACAGAGACAAACTGATAATGTACCTTAAATGAGCCTCTGAGCCACACTGATTGCCAATAATATTTCTTTTGACTTCAGTAATTGGCTGTTACCTTCCATTACAAGGGTAATATTTAAAAATGAATAGTTTATTTACATTCAAGTTCATTTCCATTCAAGTAGTATGGAGCCCACTTTTGGAAGGAGGACTTGAACTAAATATTTAATCATTTCCTGTGCAATTCTAGACTTCCTCTTTATTCTCCCAAGCTAGAAATTGATCTGATAAGTAGCTACTGTCAATAAATCATAAATTATCCCCCGCCCCAATCATCCTTTATGCATTTCTTCTGAGATTGCATGTTTGCTGTCCACTGTTAAGTGACTTTGTGCCACTAAATCACCAGATGACAAAATATTGCTACAAAAGAGTAAATAAAATGTAAGGAGCAAGGGGAATAAAATAGACTACAACTTATTGGGCAATACAATAAAGTCAATGGGTTGTATCCAACTAATGGTTACTCAGAGAACACCCATTGAAATCAATAGACCTAAGTTAAGCATGGCCATTCATTTCACTGTGTATAATGTAGCTGAATACAACCCTGCCTTCTTAGGGTGGTATCCAACTAAGGAGTTCCAAGGTGTTCTCCAATTTCACTTTTTCATTTTCTCCATGGACAGAAAAAAGAAAAGTTTTGGAGGAAGGGAAAGCTCTCTTAACATTTTTATCTATTCCGGCTATGCAAAAGTTGTTAAACTGTAACTATTATACCGGTATGTGTTACTATTATGAAACTGTAAGTCTTCCTATGAAGATTGTAACTCCCATCATAGAATTAAAGTATAGAATTATAGAGTTGGAAGGGGCTCCAAATGTCATCTAGTCCAACCCCCTGCAATGCAGGAAATATAGTTAAATCAGCTGTCTGTGGAAAGAACTGTATGGCTGGAGCTCTGCTCCTGAATATGATCTGGTGGTGTGACATGCTCCTACTTAGGGTGCTGGCCAGCCATGCCCTTTTCTAGGATACTCCATTGCATCCTCTTTTACTCTGCAGTTTTCCATTCTCCCTGCCTGCCATATCAGCATTTCATGCCCATTGAGCATGCTTAGTCCTATCCTTTCACTTTATCAAGCCCTGTCCACAAGTAATTGTGCAAAGGATCACAGCCTTTACAGCTCTAGCTGTTTCTGTCTTTAACTTCCTGCTATTTTTAGTGCAAGATTTCCAAGACAAAACGAGGAGGGTGGGGAAGGGAAAAGAACTGACCAAATGCCTGTGTTTTTGAGACCATTCTCCAAAGCTGCTGCTTGTTCATGTGCATGAAACGGGATTAAGTAATCATCAGCTGCACTGATGCAGAATTATAGCAGCACTTCTTCAACAAAAGACTACACGAGCTAAAGATGCAAAGTGTTGAATGGAAGGAGCAGACATTCCACCCAGTTGTCCTCTGTGAAATAACTTTAATGAAATCTGGCAGCGGTATGAATGGCTCGATGCCCATGAACACAGTCCTGCAAACAGGCACACTTAAGCTCATTAAAAGCAATGGCTTTAAGTGGACCAAACACTGGCTTGGGCTGTGGTCCGTGTGCTTTCGTTCTTTGTTATTAAGAGGTAGATGGTCCATCTTAATTTAACAGACTGCTTTTCTTCCCCATGCTTCAGATCAAAGAAGCAGAGTCAAGGAGAGAGTAACAGAGGAAAAATGATTCCTATCCTTCAGTTTGAATGTTGTCCTTTTCTTCGTCCCAGGAAAACTGCCAGCTCAGGCGTGTGTGTTTTTTGGGCAGAGATACCCAGGTTAGTGCCTTCAAGACGTTGTTGAACTACGTTTCCCATATTCCCCGGCTATAAACCATTCTGTCTGGGGCTGATGGGAGCTGTTGTCCCGCAACATCTGGCAGACACTGCATTGGCTAGCCTTGTTTTAGGGAGAAGACTCTGATCAGAATCCGCAGCACTAAAAGGGGGATTTGATGTGCATTTTAACAACACTTTGCATCCATCTTGAGAGCAGATTCCCGCTCCTTAAATTGCTTATTCTCATTTGTGTGCTTAATTCTGCATGTGTACAGTCAAGACACTAGGCACATACAGTAAATACCATGTGCTGATTTGGGAAATCTGTGGGTTTGAAAACAACAGATAAAGCAATTCACAAATATGATAAATAATAGAATCAATAAATTGGAGTTAGGGGATTGTGGTCAGGACTCCTGTTTTTGTAGGCTGGCCATAATTCCCCAGCCCCAGTCAGCCCCAGTGCTGGATTTCCACACAAACTAAGTAGGCTGTATGCAGATGATGGCCTCAGATTATAATGGGCCTCTAAATACAAGAGAGGAAAACAATCCTAAATTTCAATGACTTTGCTCTAAAAAGACCTAATCACAAAATTATGTTACCGGTAAATGTTATGTCATATGTAGTACAGTGGTACCTCGGGTTATGTACCTGATTCATTCCAGGGTGCGGTACGTAACCCGAAAAGTACGTAACCCGAAAAATCGCAAAACTGCGCTTCTGTGCATGCGCGAACTGCACAGAACGCTTCTGTGCATGTGCGCACGGAGAGCCCGGAAGTAAACGCTTCCGGGTTTGCGCAGTACATAACCCGAAAAGTATGCAACCCGAAGCCTACGTAACCCGAGGTACGACTGTACACATGCAGTGCACATTGTGTTGCCTGTTCCATTTTGTAAGTGCTGAGTTTTGTGTTTAATTGCTCTCGCGTTGCTGAACTTTAAAAGTTTTCATACATCCTAAGTAGGAGATCATAAGGGTGTTTTCGTATAAAGGTATTTCGTATGTAAATAGGCTTATTGCAAGATGCAACTTTGGGTTAGGTCGTTCATTTTTCGTTGCATCCTTGCCTATGTACTGGTATATATGCAAATGTAAAAGTTATTTATTTCGATTTTCATCGTCCTGTCATGAGAATAATGTCATGAGGCCTCTTAGACTTGACATCGTTTAAGGCCTCAGCGTAGGCTAATCCAACCCTGCCCAGCACCCTAAATCAAAGGCCTAGGTAGCTCAAGTGATATATCAGCAGAACAGTACACATATATGCACACTTCCATCTGCCACACAGAATTCCACCCCCCTCCCTTTTCTAACCACACACACTATGGCATTGGGCCATATTTATTCGACTAGAGGAAAGAAAAATTTTATTGCTTGAGGAGACCAGGAGATCATTTATTCACTTCAGGGAATCTTCTCTCTTGCTTTACATGGCCTTTTTAATAAAGAAAAGAAATAGAGTTCTTCGGTTAGGCTACTCTAATTCCAGAGTTATTACAAAAGTAATTATAAAGGTTATACATGACATGTTATTACAGCTTTGGTTTGTTATTCCCAATGACTTGCCGAACCAGGCTGCCCAATTCTAACTATATTTATTTGAAAGTAAGTGGTGATGGGTTTCAGAACTACGGTAACTTCCACCAGTAAAGGGATTAGGATTATAAAGCTAAAGGCTGCAGTTGATTGAATCAGGCGTTTGAGCAGGAAGCTGCATGACTCCACTCTGGCAGGCAGCAGCTTCCAAGATCTCAGGCAGAGATATTTAATTTTTTTCTCTATCCATTCAACAAGATTCATAGATCATTGAATTTTTTAAAAAAATGATCTCAAAGTTGCTTGCATTATATAGTATAGAATATTCATAAGCAAATGCCAATAAAACATTTCCCACCTGGTTCTTTTATCATTACCCAAACAAGTTTTCGGTGGTTTCCATAAGCAATAAAGCACACAAAAAAGCAATCCACTTAAAACAACCAGCATAAAATTAAAACCAGCACACAACACAGAGCAAAGGGGAATGTAATGGGGGGGGGCTGGAAGCACCCAACAGATAGTCATAAAAAAGCCCGGGGGGACAGGGTGGTCTTTTCCTGGTGCCTTAAAGACCCCAGAGTAGGCAGGTCACTTTAGGGAGGGCATTCCATTAGCTCCAAAAGCAGAGAGGCCAGAGATTGATCCTTATACCTTCTCTACACAGAGCATGAGCTTTATCATGCAACTATAATCCTTCCCCCTTTATTCTTAGGTCAAATCCAAACCATACATTTAAAGCACATGACTTCCGCAAAGAATCCCCTTGGAATTGTAGTGTACCCCTCACAGAGCTCCAGTTCTCAGCATCCTTAACCAACCACAGTCCACAGGATACTTTGGGGGATGCAATGATCTTTAAATGGATGGTGTGCACAAAAGGAGATGGAATTACATCCCAGGCGATTACTGTATAAGCTTCTGCATGATAAAGTATGTTGCACAGCCTGAACGTTTTCACATACCGTATCTGTATCTGAGGGAACTTTTAGTCTGATCAGCTACCGGCTGAGAGGTTGCCCAGGAGCCCTGGTTAAGCAGCCACTCTTTCTCCGTGGAAGTGTAGGAGGCAAAGTATACTTTTAAACAACTATAGAAGCTGGGCTTCTTAAGAAGTGTATTGTGTACCAGTAACTGTAAGTAATCTGCACTAGCAAATCTTTCAGGCCCCTGATCTACAATAGTATGCCATACTACAATAAAACACGATGAGATGACTCCTCCAAAGCACAACCTATAATAACAGAACTTTGCTAACTCCCATGAGTTTAAATAGTCTGGAGGTTCAACAGCTGGCTGCTGCAGGGATAGAAACGGACAGGGAAAACTCTCTCTCTCTCTCTAATTTTTATTAAATTTTCTGTTTTACAATTTCGAATACTTATTTAAACATCCTTAAATTAGCAATGATTTCCCTCCTTCTATTTCCCTGGTACATTTTGCATACCATACATCCCTGCATATTTTACATGAACTAAACCATTCAGTTTTCCATTATTACATCCATCAAAACTGATTTACACTGTTGAATTTATCTTAATGCTGCCAACGTTTCCAAGTGAACCCCCCCCCCATATATTCAATAAACATTTTCCCATCTTCTCCAAACGTATGTTCTTCTTGTTCTCTTATTCTATATGTTAAGTATGCAAGCTGCGCATATTTCATCAGCTTAAGTTGTCGTTATTCTTTAGTTGGGACCTTGCTCATTTTCAATTTTTGGGCTAATGGGAAAACCTCTACATGTCAATATTTAATCTGTGGACAAAAAACAAGGGAGAGTTTTTTAAGCTCTATCTGTGGGCTTCCATGAAGCATCCTAACTGTCCACCACCCAACACTAGAGTAGATGGATGCCTGGTCCAACTCACAGGTGTTAATGCTCTTACGAATCTAGTACCTGTGTACATATGTGTATGGAAGCACCTAGGCTTGCACGCTTCTTTGAATTCTACCATAAGTGGCTCAGAACATGGAAAAAGATGAAGCAAAAGTCACATGCATTTAAAACCTTGGGCTAAGCCAAACGAATCCTAGGAACTGGTTACAGGTAGGTAGCCGTGTTGGTCTGGGTCGAAGTAAAATAAAAAAATTCCTTCAGTAGCACCTTAAAGACCAACTAAGTTTTTATTTTGGTATGAGCTTTCGTGTGCATGCACACTTCTTCAGATACAGTGAAATAGAAGTCCCCAGGCACTTATGTAGAGAAGGGGTGGGGAGGGGTGGGGATGGGGAGGGGAGATCACTCAGAAGGGTGGTGGAAGTGGGTGATTGACTGACTGATAGCTGTTGATGACCGAAAACGACTGCAAATGGTTTTGCATGAAAAAGCAAGGGTTGAGATGGCTGAATCCTAGGAACTGTAATTTACACCACACACACACACACACACCGAGTTTCACTTTCCAGCACCCTTAAGCTACCATTCCCGTGACAGAGGGGAAACCATGTTCTTGAAATGTGTGTTAAATGTGCTTTAAAGGGAATGGTGTGGTGTAGTGGTGGGTGAGCAGGGAGAGGCTGTCATTCTTTGCACCCTTAGTTAGGCACACAACTCCCATGCAATTCAGTGGGATTTACTTCTGAGTAACCAGCCTACACCAGGGACGAAACTAGGCTTTATTTCACCTGGGTCAAACACCCAGTTTGGCACCCCCAAACTGCCTACGCTGCACTCCTATGGCAACCTAACAAAAGTGAGACACATTGACGTCTGTATAGGATTGCATTTTTAGCTGATTTTATTTGGCAACAGAACTTCTGCAGGACTCCCTGCCGCCTTAGGCGCCCATGAGCTCTCGTTTGCTCCAGCCCCATCTGCATGAAGGAGAAAACTGTGCCTGCCCTAAAGTGGAGACAAAACAAAAAAAGCCTTACTGTATTTTGTATGGTTTTTACAAAAGGGGGGGAATGTTGTCGGGGGCTACCTACCCGCCGCTCCTTCTTGCCTTGCCATCTCTCCCTCTCCTAACAACCAGCCGTCCTTGGGGAGGGAGGGGGCGGATGGCGGAGCATCCGAGCTGTGAAAACGCCGCGGCAGCATCTGGGGAACTGGCTGCGTGCGTGAGGCAGAGAGAGAAGCCGACGTGATTACTTCAGAATTTATTTAAAGGCTGGTGGAAACCACTGCAGCAGCTTCCAGGGGAAACCCCAAGCCCTGAGAAAGGGAGCGATTGTGTACCGTACACGCCTTCCGCTCCTTGGATTCCCACGTTCCGTAAACTCCCGAGTCAGTCAGTGAACTCATCTCTTGCTTCGCTCCTCTCGCAGCCATTCCAGGGCGGCTTCCTAGCAGATCTCCCTCTCCTTGTCAGATGATATAACTGATAGCAGCGGCTCTCCGAAGATTACAGGGAAGGGAGGGAAAGGAGGGAAGACCCCCGTTGGCTCCTAGGATTAGATCAACCCGGTGGCCCTGTCGTTGTAATAGCCTCTTGGAGATAAATTATCCACGCAGTGATAATTATAGAGATGTATGAAAATAACTGGGGGGGGGGGATTAGCTAAAGCAAGGAATAGGAACAAAGCAAGATACCTTAAACTGAGCCAGACCATAGTTCCATCTAGTTCAGTATTGGCTACACTGACTGGCAGCAGCACCGCCAGGGCTGGATTTAGCTCTGATGAGGCCCTAAACTATTGAAGGTAATGGGGCCCTTTATATGTCCAGCTGTCCTTTGTCATCAACAATTTGTCGCTGTTTTTGTGTTGAATATATGCTATATGGTAATTTATGGACCTAATAGGTATCTAAAGTCATTCGCACATAAAATACTGTATGCATTTTATCAAAGTAAGTGATATAGAAATGAGCAAACCAGTGATATTTTAGGGAGCAGGCTAGCTTACATCATAGGAGCCTACACAACACAAAACACTGTTGCTGTGTCGTTTTATTTGTTTTTTTATCTTATATTTTGGAAATGCACATCCAGGTTTTTTTTTCCTTTAATTTTTTTGGGGGGCCCTGTGCTAAACTATAGCTTGTTTAGCTTATACAGTGGTACCTTGGTTTACAACCATAATCAGTTCCGGAGGTTGTAAACCAAAACAGGTTGTAACCCAAGGCACACTTTTGCCAATGGGGCCTCCAAAAAGACAAGAAAAGAAAAAGGTTGTAATAAAAAAGGGGGGTGTAATCCAAAGAAAGGGACAGCACTTCCGGGTTTGACATTGTTGTAATCCAAAACGGTTGCAAACCAAGGTACCACTGTATGTCAATCCAGCACTGAGCACGGCAGGCGGTCAGACAGGGGAGATTCCTAGCCCCACCTGGAGAGACACTAGGGACTGAGCCAGTGTAGTGTAGTGGTTAGAGTGTCAGACGACGACCTGGGCGACCAGGGTTCGAATCCCCCACTTGCGATGAGGCTGGGCCAGTCACTGCCTCTCAGCATGGGCGTAGACAGGGGGCAGGAGGATTCAATTTGACCAAGGTGGCTCTGCAAGGCTAAAAGGAAGTGAATAAGAAAAGGGGGGACTGTACCTTTGATAGACACAGTGATGTTTATAACAAGGAGTGGTGTTCCAGTCCGCCCCTCCTCCTGCATCTGTATACTGTAAATCAGGGGTGGCCACCTCCCAAGAGACTCTGATCTACTCACAGAGTTCCAAACTGGGAGTGATCTACCCCCTTTTGGGGGGTTCAGGTCAAAGCTGTTGAGTTTTTTTAAGGAAGGGGAGCCCTGTTTTGGGGGGTTTAGGTCAAACTTGTTGAGCTTCTTTTAGGAGGGAGGGAGGCCCATTTTTGTTTAGGGCTTCAGGTCATAGTTCAGCTTTTTTTTAGGGAGGAGGAAAATTTTGGGTGAGCTTTTTTTAGGGGTGTCAGTGATCTAGCAGTGATCTACCACAGACATCCAGTGATCTACTGGTAGATCACAATCTACCTGTTTGACGTGCCTGCTATAAATCAAGCAGAGAGAAAGCTGCTTATAAGGATCCTGTACAGGCGTACCAGTATCTTCCTCTTGCTGCAGAGTTCCAGCATCACAGCGTCACCCAGAGGCACCCACAAATATGAGTTATCCCTCTCTCTATTTCTTCCTTCCTTCCCTCCCTCTTCCATCCTTAATAAAATACTGGGGGGGGGCAGATAAGCCCCACATAGAAAGCCCATCAACATGGGGGGGGGGTTGACTCTTTCAAATACGGTATTTACCAGTAATTGGGGGGGGGAGAGGCACCTAGGCCTCTAGGAGTTGGCTGCTATGCCTAGGAGTAGGACAATTCAAGAAAGCAGAATGATGCATATGCTATGGTAATATATCAACAGAATCATAGAATTGTAGTTGGAAGGGACCACAAGAGTCATCTAGTCCAACCCCCTGCAATGCAGGAATTTTTTCCCAAGGTGGGGCTTGAACCCACGACATGGTTGAAATATTATGCTGATATGCAGCAACGCCTCGGAGCTGTCATAACTGCGGCCGTGCCTTGCCTCGCCCTCACCCGCCCTGCCACCTCCTCTCGCCTGCCCAACCCTCTCGGTCCTCTCCAGCCAAGCAGGGTAGCCACTGATGCTGCCAGCTCCAGAAGCACAAGGTGGCCGCTGCCGCCGCTGCCGCCACCACGATGTCGCCGGGCCGCTGGCCCTGTAGCCCCGCCCACATCCCCACTTTGTGGCCCCTCCCCTCCCGTGCCTTAGCCCCGCCCCTGAACGACCATGGCTTGCCCCCCCCCAGTTTTGATCCTGGCTAAGCCCCTGCCTCTCAGCCTAACCTGCCTCACAGGGTTGTCGTTTCTGGGATTAAATGAGGGGGAGGATAGTGTGAGCCACCTTGGAGAAAAAGGTGGGGGAGGGGGAAGCTGTTGTAGTCCAGAAGGCTTGGAGGGCGCCAGGTTGCAAACACCGCTTTGTTCTATGCCTGAGAATCGTGTGTACCCTCGAGGGCGAAAGAAAGGCGTGCGTGTGTTACATGATGTAGGGAAATATGGAACTGCAACATGTGGCTCTCTTGCTGACGGCCGATATGGATTTCCTGAAATATTTGTAAATTAGGGAAGTGGTGGGGTGGGGACGGTTATTCCTCAATGAATGCATGCACCTGTTCATCATCAGAGTTGATTTTCAGCCTTTCTGGTAATGATGCGGTGCGAACACTTAGCGGCTGCAGTCCTTATTTAACTATGCCCCCAACACCTGCGCGGAGGTTTAGGCTGCAATCCTATACTCCACTTACTTGGCAGTGATCTCATCGGGGCTTACCTCCGAGTAGGCATGCATAGGGCTGCGCTGCTCATTCTGAGAGGAACGCACCGGATCCCTATTTCCTTTAAAGGCCACCGAACAAGGCGCAAAAGCCATACATAGGATTGCTGAGCGGGTAAGTAACGCAGCTTGCCCGATTTTCCAGCCATTGTGTTTTTTTTTTGTTTTTTTTTAGCACAGGCCGTTCCAGCTGTCACTCCGCAAAGTTTAATTCCAAGAAAAGCAAAATCCCCGCTTGCTTTCTTTTTTCTCTCTCTCTCCCCCCCCCCCCGCGCCTTCTTAATCCGCTGACTTTCCCAGCCACGGAGAGGGGGGGCGGAGAAAAAAGGGCTGCTGGAGCTTTAAGAGCCGCCTCTCCCCCCTCTCCTCCTCCTAACAATGGTCTCAACCGCGCTCTAGCTCCTCAAAGCAAAAAAATTGTAATATGCCATTTTTTCCCCATGGATGTTTCCCCCTTTCGGCTGCCGACGAAGTGACAGGCGGAGGAAAATGCTGAGGTGCCGCCGAGCCGCTCCTGCTGGCGGCCGAAGCGGGTGGCGGGCTGCGCTGGGGCTGCCTTCCCTGAGCAGGAGCGGCGGAGGCGGCGGCGGCGTTGGTCCTGGCAGCCTTGCCCGGGAGGCGCGTGGAGGGGCGGCGGCGCCCGGCTGTGTGTGAGCGCCCAGCGGAGCGAGGGCGAGGACCACCGATTCCCGAGAGGCGCGCGGAGAAGACCAAGCTTTAGGTACGTGCAAAGCCAGAGGGCAAATGCATATCGCCCCCCACCCCAAACGCACATCCCATTGCAAAGGGAAAGGGAGGTGGTGGGGTTCAGCCGGGGCTGCTGTCTTTTAAAGATTCTCGTTGGAAATGGAGATTCCAGTCTTTCAATGAAGTCAACTTCTTAAGGCTATTTTATTTCCTTCAAGGATGGGTTGGGTTTCTGGGTAGCAGATGTTGCAGCTGCAAGACTTAGCTCTTAATACCAAGACTTGGTGGTAAAGGGAGGGGGCGGATAAGTGGAAATGATCTCTCTCTCTCTCTCTCTTTTTCCAACGCTCTACGTTCTTCTTCTTCTTTTAATTTTTCAAAGGTGATCTCACAGTTCAGCTGAAGCAGCGCGGGAGGGAAGGAGTTAACTAGGAGGAGAAATATGCATGCAGTGTGCAAGTCAGACAATGGCACGGATTTTCCTCCAGGAATTGCTCTCCGTGGGTGAAGTGAGGTGTAGCTGAAAGCATCTGGAAAGGGGAAAGTGGGGGGTGGGGGGAGAGGGAGAAGAAAATCGCAGGAATTGCTGGTCGCTGCAAGAGCAGCAGCGGCGTCTCTTTGGAGGTGCTGTAAATATGGTTGGGTGAAGTAGTATCCGAAGGGCAGGGTGAGTGCCTGCTGATGATGTCACGGCAGGCACAGAGCAAAGAGGGATGGCGCGGGTGTAGCCGAAGGGGCAAAGTAGCCCGTGCAATTAAAGACTTGGCTTCCCTGAATGGAGAAATGAAATTGCACGCAGGGCTCCCAAGAGAAGGGTTCAGCAAGAACAGGGGAAAGTCACCTTATATAGTACCATCTTCGGAATATGGAAGAAGCCACACCCCTCCCACACCCTGATCCTTTGAAACTGGAAGCCTTCAAGGTGAACTATATCTGAACGCTAGTGTGATAAGGAAGCCTTTGTTGAGCTGTTAGTTGTGCTCACAAATTGCTCTTCTCACATCCCTACAATTAAAAAAGGAATAATGGCAATGAACATGTGCCAGGCAACAAACGTGACTGACCTGTGGAGTGGAGTGAATATTACTCTTCTGATTTCTGAGCTTTTTTCCCTACCTGGGGCATTTGATATCAAAAGGTAGAAAGAATCTGGTGGGTGGGGTCAAAATGAAAGAACTAGGAATGACTTGCTGTGCTGTTTGCAGAGGTTTCACACACACACACACACACACCATCCTCTCCATGGTAGTGATTCAGAATAAAAATAGTTTTTGATCAAATTAAGGATTGATGCAGGTTGCCTTTTGCACATCAGAAAGCCCAAAAGTTGCAGTCTGTAATGGTCTGTTGTTTGGGGTGGAGTGGATATATACCATTATATAATTGCTTCCTTATGGTAACTATGAATTATGCAAGTTGCTTTAATTTCCCATGCATCTTGGAACAGTAAATCTCATCACAGAACTTAATGATTAATTTACCAACTGCTGTAGCTGATGTGTTGCAGTTTGCACTAAACCATGTGTGAGAGCTTTGTGTACCGGAGTAGGCCCATGAAAATTAATGCACATGACTGACATAGGGTTATTAACTTCAGTGGGTCTACTCTGAGTAGGACTAGCATTGACTACCGTACCACCCATAGCACTTTACACAATAATGTAAAACACAGTGATGAAAATTGCTTTTTCTCTCAAATTGTACTTTCTGTTAATACAACTAGTATTGTGAAACCATATTGTGGGGCAGGCACTGTAGCTCAGTGTCAGCGAGCACATGTTTTGAAGGCAAAAAGCCCCAAGTTGCATCCAGTTAAAGATTTAAAGTTTAAAGTTAAATATTTAAAGTTAAATATTTCTTGTTTGGGAATGTCCTCTGCTGAGAGGTTGGAGTCGCATGGCCAAATGATGGATATGTTACCCAACAAATGGGACCTGCAACAAAACATTGGAGTGTTCTTGTTGCAGGTAGACATCTGTGCCCTTTCCCAGGATATGCCATTCCCCTCCCACAGGTTCACAGAGTGGAAGAGAAGGAAAGGGTTACAGGGGGTCATCTAGTCCAACCCCCTACAAGGCCGAAGTCTTTTGCCCCACCCACAACTCTGAGGTTGTCTCATGCTGTACCAACTGAGCTATCTTTTTCTACCCATTGAGCATACTCAGTCCTGATTGGGATGTCTTCTTCTCACCACAAAAACTTGCCTTCCTCTTTTTTATATACATCATGGGGGCTCCCCCAAGCCTCCTGATAAGAGAAATTATTGTATGGGAGTGGTGCCATTTTTGCTAAAGAAGGATGAACATTCAGGCTGGGTTACCGATCAGTGACTTAAAATGCAGCTGAGTCTTCCTTTTTCTCAATTTGAATTGAAGCAGGTTTGGCGAAAATGCAGCAAAATGCAGTATTTCATAAGAAACAGCAGGGTAGATAGGGATTGTAGCAAACCAGGAGCACACTGGATGCAGAGTATATGAGAGAGTGTGCACCACTTCAGAGAGAAGGAGTTCACTGTTATAGGATATTATAATGGTTGATATTGTCCAGCTTAAAGTTCACCAAAGGGTCTACGTTAACTTTAGGCTATTGCCCCTTACTTCCAGAAATTACTTCCGGGAATTCAATATTCTTTATTGACAGAACTGATGCATGCAAACCCAAAGAGATCATGGAAAAGACTTCATATTTGAATTCACCATTAAATAATTTTTGCAGTGTAAAAAAAGTTCAAAGAAATTTAGTCACAAAATCCAAGTTTTAAGCTTGATCTAGGATTCTTTATTTGCTTAGTTTTGCATCCCCAAACAATGAATTACGGGATCTCCAAGAGCTGGACATTGCGGACGAAACATTAATTCCATGAGATGTGCAGTAAGTCAAGATTAGTTGAAGTGGAATTAGATGCTCATATTAATATGAAAAGTCGTGAATTCCTTGATTAGTGCCCAACTCAGATTTGTCACTCTGTACCTTTCTCAGTACAGGGATGCAGGTGGCTCATGGGATGCGGGTGGCGCTGTGGGTTAAACCACAGAGCCTAGGGCTTGCCGATCAGAAGGTTGGCGGTTCGAATCCCCGCGATGGGGTGAGCTCCCATTGCTCGGTCCCTGCTCCTGCCAACCTAGCAGTTCAAAAGCACATCAAAGTGCAGTAGATAAATAGGTACCGCTACAGCGGGAAGGTAAACGGTGTTTCCGTGTACTGCTCTGGTTCGCCAGAAGCGGCTTGGTCATGCTGGCCACATGACCTGGAAGCTGTACGCCGGCTCCCTCAGCCAATAACGTGAGATGAGTGCTGCAACCCTAGAGTCTGTCATGACTGGACCTAATGATCAGGGGTCCCTTTACCTTTACCTTCCTCATGCTATATCAGACTGAGTTTCTTATTTTGTAATTCTATTTCCTAGGAGAAAATACATCTCTGAAAGGGAAAAAAAACCCATTTGTTTACTGTATTTGTTCTGCAGTAAAGAACAAAAAGTGGCATTAAAAGGATTTCAGACCAATAACCACAGAGCCCTGTGCTTCATAATCTCTGTCTTGCTGCCCTTTCAAATCATCTTGTAAGGTGAAGGCACTTGATAGGCTTGTGAGCTTCAATGTAAGTTTGTTAATCAATTGCAGTGGTACATCGACTTATGAACGACTCGACAACCGAATTTTTCGACTTAGGAATGGGGGTAATGTCCACACGCTTACGTATGTCTTGACATCCGAAAGGAAGCCGCGGTGGTTTTAGATAGGGACTTTTAGACTTACGAATAATTAGATAGGGTTGCTTCGATTTACGAATTTTTCCATTTCCAATGCATTCCTATGGGAAATCGCGTTTCCAATGGCATTTATCGACTTACGAATTTTTTGACTTACAAAGGTGCCTTCGGAACAGATTAAATTCGTAAGTCGAGGCACCACTGTACCTCATCAGAACCTTTTAATGAATCCAAAGACCAGCAGTTAATAAGAGTATGGTTGGTGAAAGCCTGCTGTAGAAGAAAGGGCACACATGCTATATTATTGGATAGATTCCCTCCCTCCCTCCCTCGTTCTTACTAAACACCTGAACCTTCCACAGTTAAGCTTAATGTGAAGATCTATCTTAGTATAAATATTTTTCCAGAAAGATGCTGAGAGTCACTAACTTATATCTCTTTTTTCTACTTAATACAGATATATCCTAGCTAAGGCATAACAACCTCAAATTACAGGAGTAATTTTAAAAGTGCAGTGTGCAATCCCTTTGCCATAGATGTAAATGGCAAAAGTCCTATGCATTTTAATGGAGTTAGGTTGTAATTGATTTATGAACACTCTTGGGATTTAAACAGTGTTGTTGTTTTAATTCCTCTTTCTAATTTAAAAGTGACTTTTAGGAGAAACTCCACGATTGTGATTAATTTAAACAATAGAGTTGGACGAGATCTCTAAGATCTTGGTCCAAACTCCCTGACAGTGCAGGAAATCTGCTGCTATAGCAGCTCTGCTAGGTTACCATCTAGTCTCTGCTTAATCATTAATTTCTTATAATATTTTAAATTCCCTTTAAATATCTTTAGAGGAGAGTGCCTGTGCTTATGTAGCCAGAACATCAGCACTCAAGCACATAAGGCAGCTAATAGCAGACTCAGTGGAACCCTGATATTTGCAGAAGTACAAAGCATCTTGGGGGGAGAGGGAAGAAAGCCCACTGCTCTGCCAAAGGGCAGCTGTTTTTGTGATTTGGAGGCAATGAGAACACTTTGGAGTGAAGAAGTATAAGTTTTATTCACGCGCAACAAGAATCAGCTTACAGCACACACAGAACCGAGTGACTGGAGAAAGAAGAGAGAAGAAGAACACATGAATATAAAAAAAGTAGAGCAAACTACCGCATTGTCTGGATAGGTCATGTCCCCAGAGATGGGTGGTGGGTGGGGGAGAGCTGTCCACAGAAATCAAGATTTTAATCAAGTTGGGATGGTCACTAGCATGCCCTACCCACAAGTGCCCTCAAAAGGTAGCAGCAGCAAAGGAAACTCTTTCTTACTTGGTGTGAGACTTGGTGTGAGCTCTTTCTAACTCTGTTCTTGCTTGGTGTGAGACTTTTGAAATGAATGCTAGTGCACATTCAAAAGCAAGTGCCCTTTATTGCCTTTATTGTGGCCTGGAAGGATGTGTGAGTGAGAGAAAAAGCATGCGCAACAACCTTGCTGTGTTTCACCTGTATTGCAGGAGAGGTGTTGAGCTGAGAAACTAGAAAAGTCCTACCCTGCTATCCACTGCTTTCATACCCACATTGCAGGTGGGGCTGACAGAGTACAGTGGAGGCCCTTGCACTATTAGGACACAGCACAAGGAGAATGTTAAGCACATTTTTAACTCGCCGCCGCCACCAAACAAAAAACCCCAAAGACACACACTTTCCTGTTTCACACACATCCGTTTGAACTCAAGAGAAGCTCCGGAAACATTTCTGACCATTTCCTGTTCTCTGGCTAATCAGCTCTCTGCATTACTCTGCCAGTCCTAATCTGGAAGAATACTCTGGTAAAGAGGTCCCTTCCATGTGTCTCTTGGAAGACTATCAGCTTTTCCGTTTCCCCTTCTTTCTGTTGTTATCAAGGCAATCTGCATTGAGTGGGGAGGACTGAGGGTGTTTCAGCCCTATCAAATCATGCATTGCTTGTGAGCATGCTCAGACCTTGTTCCTTGAAGGCTAGATCTCCTCATATCTTTTAGCATGTTCTGTTAACCAGAGAAGCAACAGGGAGTGTTTCCTACTTTGAAGGACATTTTTGTTTTCTTTAGTATTTGTTTCGTGACCTTCCTTGCAAGAGAGGGAAGCAAGTAACAGTGGTCACAGTGTGAGTCTCTTTCTATAATAAATATGCCTTTTTAAACTTACTTTTTTGCATTCATTTTTATGAATTGAATAGGAAGGAGAAATTATGGACATCTTTTGCATGTGCTGCAGCAAACTCTGTATTAACAATTTTCCTGTATACACACATTAGAAACTGCAGCTGCTGCTGCTGGGTAGAGCAGAGCTGGGCAAGCTGATCTAAGCCAAATGCAAGTATTTTCCAGAGTATTTCCAGAAATGTCTAATTTGGAATTCCCTCTCTAATTCCAAATCTCATGAATACGAAGTAATGGCGGGAAATGCTCTTGCCATTATTTCTATATTGGGTTGTTGTTTTTTTTACTTTATCTGTCAATTTCTAAAATGAGAAGTTTGGTCTCTATGCCTGTTTGCATATCACATTGACTGACTACCCATCTTTCCCCAAACCTGCACAATATTATTCCTAATTGATTACAATTACTCTGGTGTGGTGAACTCTGCACATGACCAGAGGATAATTCAAAGCCATGCATTGCAAGTATGTTCTGATGTACCTTGGTTCAAATGAAGCAATAATCTTTCGTCTGTTGGTTGGAGTATTTTGTTCTGTACTTTTAATTTAGAGGAAAAAAGTGTTTTGTATATTGAAAAGTTAAATTGATGGGGGTGGAGAGAGAAAAACAGCATGCAACTTGTACCAAGTGCTTCTTACATTTTAAAAAAGTTTGAGTTTGTTTACTTTTGGGCAACGGATGTGTAGGTGTCATGAATATTCGAATTCAAAATCTTATGTGGTATGAAATAATTTCTAAATTCTCAACTCCATAGAAGTGCATTGAATAACTGATGCTTTTTAGTGAGGAGACAGTAGCACTCAGCGCACTTTCCTAAACCAGTCCTGTTATAAGAAAAACAGCAAGGTTAAAAACTGCAGCCCTACCAAGTCAAAATGTTGCCAGCTGCCACTGGCATAGTACATAACAATCCTGCAGTATAGTCAATTTATATTGCAAGTAACCTTTATTTGGATTTCCAGTCAAAATTCCCATACCTTTCAGTTTGCAGCAGAGGCCAGTCATTCTGCTTAATTCACCCCTTAGGCATCCTCCCAGGACAAATCAAACACTCAGCTGTATGCAGAAGCCTCCTACTCTGTTGACTTGCCTGCAGACCTATTGCACTTTCAAATGTCCAAAACTTTTGTTAAAAAGCCATGATGTAAGACCCAAGCTGGACCATAGATTCATGTCTTTGATACTGTGCCCCCCCCCCGCAGCCTTGGGTTAATGCATATATTTGGTGCAAAATGTTGTTGCCCTGCATGAGACTGATAGCAAATTCAGGTGCTGCATTATGGCAGCTGTATGCTGATATGCAGGCATGCAGGTTTGCAGAAGCAGCAAACGTGACGAAGGGGTGGGATTGAAGGGGCAAGATCTCCCCTCCAAAAGCAGCCCAGTAAGGACTGAGCATGCTCAGTGACCATAGAATATTGAGTGTCTGTTGAGCAGGGGAAAAGAAGGAAAATCTGGAGGGAAGGGAAATGCAGTATCCTACAGCTGATTGCAACATTGAGCAAAATGTAACATTAGTTGTTGTTTACAGATCCCCCTATTTCCAAGTGTTCCTTTGCTCGAAGAATAAGCTTTTTGGTCTGACCTTGTTGCATTGAAATTGGCCCTAATGTTCATTGATACCAATGGCGGTTTGTCTTAAGTGTGCTGTTGGGTCCTTGGGGAGCTCTACCATTTGGCTCCACGACACTGTGTTTTGTTTCCCTTGCTAGATTGCTGTGCTTTGAGAAGAGAGCAATTACGGGTTTCTTGTGGGATTGCAACCATGGTGAAAAATCTGGAAAGTTACTCATTAGTGGCAAAGAAAAGGCGAAGGAAAAAGAGACAAGGCACTAGGGGTAGAAAGATACGTTCATGGATCATGCTTTCAGCCACTGCCTCCTATTTCACCCTTGTCCAGCTCAGAACCCATTTAATTGTAGCCTTGAACTATCATGTCTTAAAACTATAGTGTAGCCAAATTAAATACAACTACTTCTAGGTTCCTTGCTCACTATGTGTCCTGAGTATCCCAATTGTATGAGGCACCTAGAATGTCTGCTTCCGAGTCTCTGTTTACCCCCATGCTAGCTTGCTGATACCCACACCCAGCCAGCAGTGACTTACCCACACATGGGAAACATCACAAGAGTAACAAACGCAACAACAGTGGCAATCTCTTTTATAGCAAAAAGATGCAGCTACCCACCAATGGCGATTTTGCTCACAGGCATCTCGTGTAACAAGCACAGTAATAGCACCAATCAACAGGTAGCAATTTGTCACTGTAGCAAGCCTACTAACAGTTCCCAGCTGTCAGGGAGAGTTCTAGGCAGAAGGAACAATAGCAATCACTCTGCCTACTCTCATATTTTTCTATTGCTTTTTATTGTTTTGATATATTTTATCCTTGTAACGTTCATTGCTCAGCCCAGGGAACGTGTGTTGTTGTTGTTGGGGGGGGGCTATATAAATATAGCCAAACAAAGTGAGCAATGTACAGCTGACACATTTAGGCAGCTTAAATAGCCTTCCTAGAGTTCTTATTTCAGGAGAACATTTTGAGGTCGCATTGGAAGTTATATGCTGTTTTCCATCAATGCACAGAGGCAACAATACAGTTCAGTCAATGCCTATGATTAACAAAACAAAGGTACCAAAGTCTTGAGGAAGAACTTTTGGCTTCTGCTTTCTTTGGCTGCCCTGATACAGTTAAAAGGGTGTTGTAGCTAAGGTGGCAGTTTCAGGGTTTGGAGACTGAATATTTAGAAGCGTGCCATGTGATCTCAGGTATTATCTTCTGGCTGAGGCTACGTGGCGTTAAGGTGTCAACAGCAAACTTGTCTGAAGTGCTGTCCTATGCTTCAAAATTTGTGTGTATGTATCCCAGTTGTAAATAACTGAGCCATGCTTATTTTTTTATATGTATTTCATTTGGTTTAAAATTAAAATAAAATTACAAATCCATAACATATAACAAATGATACATTTCTGAAACAGCAAATTTAACACAAAACTATTAAACCTACTACCGGTACCTCCCCTCCACCCTACCCCAGCTAGATTTCCTTCTATTTAACTATATATCCATTATTCTTTGCATTCTATACTCTCAATTCTTTCTCTTATATTTAAATTTTGACTTTAACCCTCTATTTTTATAATCTGTTTCATACTTCACATATCAGCGTATTCCCCCCCCCCCCGAGCAATGTTTTACCATATAATCATCAAAATATTTCCATTCGTGTTTCAATTTTTGGTTAGATTGGTTTCTTATTATCACAGTTATTTTTAACTGAGCCATGTTTATTGGTATGGCTCACTTTCCCACTCAATCCTTCAAGTACTTTATAAAAGAAATCCAGTCCAAAAGCAGAAATAGAAGACCAATATAAGCCACTCAGAATATTAACACACAAGAAGAGAACAGCAACATGGGCTAGAATAGCAGAATCACTTGAGATCAAAGGCAAAATAGAATGGTCATGGTTTGATGATATGGTTGTAATACAGTATATGGATGGCATATTAGTTAATAATTTTAGCTAGTACACAGTGATTCTGTTCATTTTCTGATGTTTTAAGGCTAATAATCTTCTGAACTAGCATAGAATTTCTAAGATGTTGGCCATAAATGTTTATTGAGAAATATCCAACAGCATATTGGATTTGTGAAATTACCTTGTGTTACACAGCATCGGGCATCTTAAGATAGGTTATGAAAATTGTGACATTAATTGATTTTCCAAAAGCTACCCTTAGGCTAGGCTGCAACAATCTTGGAACAAATTAGCTTTGTAGAAATGCATTTCTGTCCTCCTCGTAACCCATTCTGAGGAAGGAATTATGTGAACAGCAATTAGCTTTCTTATTGGAAGAGATCACCTAAGTGGAGGCCTGACTCCGATCTAGACTGCCAAGAAGGGTAGAGCGTTATGACATTTTTAACGTTGACTTTCTGCTGAGTTCAGCATTGAAGTTGAAGTTGCTATAGAAGTTGAAGCATTGAAGTTGAAGTTGCTATAGGAAAGTGTTGGAAGTGCTAACATCTTTGTCAATTAATAGTAGCCATGGGTATGACTACAAAGAGTTAGAAGATAGCATGCAGGAGAGTGAGTGGGTGGATAAAGGTCAGATAAAGGAAACGAACTTAGAAAATGAAATCTTTGACATGATTTCAAAGGACACTGTCTGTGTCAATCTGCTGGTGGGACTTTAAACATATCCCTCTCCTGAAAGAGGAACATTTCCAGAACTGTGGATTATTAATTATTATTATTAATTATTAACAATATTATTAATAATTAATGATTATAATAAATCAATTATTAAATCAATTATTATTATTTATTTTGTTGCCAAGAAGAGAGTTGATCTTGAAATGATTAACTATTGTATATAATAACTTCCTGGAAGCTTTTGGTACTTGGAGGGAGGGATGAAAAATAATCTTCTATTTGCTTTTTGCTTTCAGAAATGATGTGTGAAGTGATGCCCACGATAAACGAGGACACCCCAATGAGCCAAAGGGGGTCCCAGAGCAGTGGCTCAGACTCGGATTCTCACTTTGAGCAGCTTATGGTGAATATGCTAGATGAGAGGGACCGTCTCTTGGACACACTTCGAGAGACACAGGAAAGCCTTTCTCTGGCCCAGCAACGCCTCCAGGATGTCATCTACGATAGAGATTCTCTCCAGCGGCAGCTCAACTCTGCACTGCCCCAGGTACGTTGGGTGTCCGTACATTCCCGGTCATTTTAACTCACAAACGTTGCATTTGCAGCACACAATCTCAATGGATAATATGTGTTCCTTAAAGATCCAGTGTAAGAAGCTACAAAGCACTTTTGTATGGTTTAACTATTGGACTTAAGCAGTGACACTTAGTGTGCCTAGTTATATATATAGGTTCAATAAGAAGGAAATTGAGCCCTTGAATGTGCAAATTGCCTCTGGTTTCATCAGAAAGTCCTATTCCGTGATCCAGAGCTTTATATGTGCTCCAGTGTGCGGGTGGAACTACTATGCACTTTAAGCAGTCTTTCTCATTCCCTTCAGTAGAAAGGAAAGCATGCCAAGGCATCCCTTTGTAGGCATGATGCTACCCCTTACCTCTGAAATGAATGGCAATAACTTACAGATGGAATGGGACTGCCCTGCACATGTTCTCTGCACATAAGATCTCTTCTACTTAACAGTTTTGCTGGGTTTAGATGACGACCGCTGCATTTCAAGGTTTATTTTAACCTTAGGTGCTGCAAGACAGGAAACAACCTGAATGTATCTATCGATTGATTCAGGGCAGTGTACAATCTAATATCAATGCAATAATACAAACATAAAAGTAATAAAAACTTAAGCCAATTAATAGAACATACCTGGTAAATTAGACTCTAAGGGTAAGGATGCTCTTCATCTGAGCCAAATCAGGCATAGGGTAGCCTAATATTAAAGCCATGCCAATGCATGCCCGCCCCACAGAAAACCATATTGGGAAGCTTGGAGAGCAGTGCAGCCCCACTGCCCGTTGCCCGCCACTACTGCACACAATGTCACAGACAAGTTTGCAGATATATTTCCTATGGAAATACAGTGGTATCTCGGTTTAAGTACACAGTTGGCTCCTGAAGCGTACTTAACCTGAAGCAAACTTTCCCATTGAAAGTAATGGAAAGTGGATGAATCCGTTCCAGACGGGTCTGCAGAATACTCAACCTGAAGTGTACTTAACCCAAAATATTAGTGTAATTGGTTCTGGAAGTCTGTACTTCACCTGAAGCGTACTTAACCTGAAGCAAACTTTCCCATTGAAAGTAATGGAAAGTGGATTAATCCGTTCCAGACGGGTCCGCGGAGTACTTAAACTGAAAGCACTCAAACCGAAGCGTACTTAAATCGAGGTATGACTGTAGAGGCATATATTCAATTCTCGGTAACTCTACTCAAGCTTCAACCTTCCAGCTCTTCTACTGACTTTTTTTTTATTTTAAAAAAGCTCCCTGATACTATTTATATCAGCGCCTCAAAGCTACAGTCTTTAAGATGCAGTTGCAAACCACATGCACGCAGCTGCAAAATGTAAAGGCACTTCTTGCATACAGCAAGGAACACAAGTCTCCTTGCTGAGATATTTCTACCCCCTTGCTTTGATCTTGCAGCATTGAATTGCATCAGACATCAAGTTGCACAGCATCAAAACCCTCCCCTCCTCTCTCTCTGCTGCTTCCAATTATACAGCTGATGGGCAAGGGTGGTGGTCCCAAGGGTCAGGTGAAATACCTGCTTTCACAGGTGTCTAGAAGAGGGAGCATCAGTGAATCAGATGCAGCTATCTGAACAGGACAAATAAATACTATGCTGTAAAATGCTGCTTCTACATCCCCCTTAAAGGTTTAAGAGCCCTGTTGTCCTGTGTCATGTACTCTGGTCCCAAAACAAACATCCTATGGCGGGAAGGAAAGAACTGAGTGCATTAAAGCCATGTCTGAGTGTCTAGAGCTGTCCAGCATGGGCTACAAACCCATTATTGGGGCTGGAGGGGCGCAAATGTTTCCCTTTATTTATATGGGTGTACAGATCTCGAGATAAACGGGAACCAACCGATGATGGAACAGAAGAAGCAGCATTCTGAGCAGTGAGCTGTTGGCCCAGGCCTTGAAGCGGGGTGGGTAGGTGGGGACAATTACCCTTACACAGAAAACTCTTGGGGCTTGGATTAGAGAGAAAAGGAGGTGCGTGCCCTCCAAGTCCCAGAGAGCCTTACTTTCTGGTGGCATTTTTTACTCCCAGGTAGGAGGAGTCTGTGTGACTGCCAGCAGGGAGGGAAAGACAAGCTGCATAATAAATCGGGGACAATGAGATCCAGGGGATATTGGGAGCCAGTAGTGGTGGCAGGACTTGCAGAATTCAGAACATATACAAGTAAAAAAGCAGAGCCGGCGTACAGCTTCCAGGTCATGTGGCCAGCATGACAAAGCCGCTTCTGGCGAACCAGAGCAATGTACGGAAATGCCATTTACCTTCCCACTTGGAGCGGTACCTATTTATCTACTTGCACTTTGATGTGCTTTCGAACTGCTAGGTTGGCAGGAGCTGGGACCGAGCAACGGGAGCTCACCCCGTCGCAGGGATTCGAACCGTTCACCTTCTGATCAGCAAGCCCTAGGCTCAGTGGTTTAACCCACAGCGCCACCTGCGCTTCTGCATACTAGTTGCCAAAAACCACAGGGTAAAGAGTGCTGTTGTGCTTAGGTCCTAATTGCAGATTTCTCACGGGCATCTGGGGGGCCACTGTGAGAACACAACACTAGATTAGATGAGCCATTGGTGTGATCCAACAGGCTCTCATCATGCCCCAAGATGAGCACAGATTCTGAACACTTCTCTTTGCCAGAATTACTACACAGTAACAAAATCCACATGCCCCACCTGTTTGGAGTTAGATTACGGTACTTATCCTGCCTAGCTCTATTTTATAAAGAAAAAAGGATAGGATTTGAAATGTGCATCATTATTTGATGAGAGTTCAGTAAGACTAGCTCTGTCATTCTCAGTGGACAAAACTTCCACATGGAAGATAAAACAATTTTTTAAAAAATCCTATTTCTTGCCAGTCTTCTGCTTCTTGAATATGTATGCATCAGAACTAAGTCTCTTTGCATAAGGAAAAGATCATATCCCTTCTTCACTAACTGATTCCAAATAAAAGCTCATATACAGTTTCTTAAATTAGCCAGTCGTTAAATTGGTATCTGAAGAAGTGTGCATGCACACGAAAGCTCATACCAAAATAAAAACTTAGTTGGTCTTTAAGGTGCTACTGAAGGAATTTTTTTATTTTAAATTAGCCATTTATATTCACAGCAACTACTCAACCAGAACTGTAATAGCGGAACATTTGCCATCTCACATATTACATAGGTAAGGTTAAAAACAGGCCGTTGTAATAAACTAGAAATGAAGCTGGATAGATCAAGATCTGTATACCCATCCCTGCTAAAGTTCAAGTGCATGCTAAATCCGAAATAATGTGCAGCTCCTGAGAATAAATGCTAAATGCCAGATTTTACTAAATACAGGCAGATTGTTGCCTACCATATTTATTAAACAGTAAATGGTTATATTACACTCTAGAATATAACTCTACTTGCTCCAATTATATTGAAGGTACTGCCTGCTTTCTTTCCACTACCATCCGATTCCATCAGATTGTATATGTGATCCTATTCCATGCTTTAGATATTGCAGCACAAGCCTCAGGACATACACCTAACCCCACTTTTCCGAGAGGGGATCAAATTAATAGGTGCTACCAAACATCACCAAACAGGCTTCACATTTACCAGCAGCATATTTTGCCAGCCTTATTTTGCAATGACACTGTATAACCACTGACTATAATGCACAATACAATTAGGGACCCAGGTGGCGCTGTGGGTTAAACCACAACCTCAGAGTCGGTCACGACTGGACCTAATGGTCAGGGGTCCCTTTACCTTTATGCAGAAGCATACTGCCTCCAACCAGGGAGGACAGAACACAGCCATCAGGTTTGGTAGCCATTGATTCCCTTATTTTCCATGAATTTGCTGGTCTGAATCGGTGGCCGCCACCATCCTCTGTGAATTCGTCCAATCTAGATATTACGTGCTGCTCTCTGCCATTATGTTTACAGTTGTCTACTAGACCAGGGTGGGGAGCCTCAGGCATGGAAACAAAATGCAGCCCTCTGAGCATAGGTGCCAACTCCTAAGGGCTAAGGCAGTTTCGGCCCACCGAATGCATTTTTGGAGGAGGCCGCCCCCTCAGTTTCCAGAGGGCATTCGGCTCTGCCCCTGGCTCCACATGACGTCAATGTCAGGATGTCTCACAACGGCATGTTGGGTACCCCCAATCCTCTGGCGAAGCTGGCACCTCTGCCCCCGAGGCCTCTCCTTCAGCTGTTGTGACTCTCCTTAGGCTGCACCCCTCTCCCTAGGCTACATCCCCCCACAGACCCTTTCCTGCATTCTCCTCAATTGCTCTCCCCATGGCTGGAATGTGTCATTGGATTTTCATAATATGCCTTGCCAATTTGGATGGCTGCGGATGGAGAGATGTATGTGCATGTAGACTTTTGCACGGCTGGAATGTCCTCTGCTGTACAAAGGTGAGATTCACATCCATTGCTCTGCCTCCTTTTGCCTCTGGCTCTGCTCCCCACTGACACATGGCTGCTAGAAGGTTGCCCACGAGGAACATGGTCCTTAGGCTGAGAAATGCCTGGCGTAGGCTGACCTTGGTTCATTTCCGTATTGGTGTCCGGGCTCAATGTAGCACATTCCTAAGTTGGTTTAATCAGAAGGAACTTCAATAGGATTCACTATCTAGTTGGTGTGTTTAGCACTGAAGCCCTTTCTTATCAGAGTTTCCAGCACAAGAATATTGGTAATGAAGGGTCACCTGAACAGAAACACTTTTTGTGTGACTCTCCTTTCCTTTCAGTGCATGGTTACAGAAGAGTGCAGGGTGTGTAATGAGGTGTACTGTGTTCATGCAAGCCAGCAGTTAGCTGTCTGAGGATCTGTTGCAGCACACAGTGATTCCTTGGAAGACAGAAAAATGTGGAAAAGGTTTCTTGAAATTTAGGAAGTTTTAAAAACACCACATGGATTTTTTCCTCTATTGCGATTGAGTTATTATTTTTCTCTTTTTATGAACTTCTACATCCTAAATATGTTGCTTGGAAATAGATGCCTAGGCAGTTGCTTTGAATAATGAATGGCATAATTCAAAGACTTCCTCCCCCCCCTCTTTCTGTGTGTGTGTGTGAGAGAGAGAGAGAGAGAGAGGCTTTTAAGTGATGTAATGCAGATTGTTACTTGTGTTAATTGATTGCAATGGGTCTACACTTAGTTGGATGCAATGTGAATGTTGCTGGGACTGAGAGCAAGCATGGCCACCCCCTGTCCCACCCTAAAGCAGCCCAATGAGGACTGAGCCTTAAGGAAGCATGGCCTCACTCAAATCTGCTTCCATTGTATAAAACACAACACAGAGCACACTCCATGGGGATGGGATGCTAACTATAGAAGGGGACTTGGTACTAGTTGTTCTCTCAATTCCCTGGTCTTTTACTTGTAATAACTACTTGAACACAGGGCATAATGTGATGTCTTCATACTATGCACTGCTCTGCTCATGATTTGTATCATCGGCTTTTGGAAGCCTGGTTGCACAAGTATAAATTCTTCTTTCTTCTTTGGCGATCACTTGTAGCCGAGTAAGATTGTCTTCCATGAACATGGCTTTAATAATGAGTCCGTAAGTGACTGTGGAGGTCAATTCTGGATCCACATGTCCTTCTACAGTGAGGACATAGGTTTCTGGACCAGAGTTGATCATGGTGAGGGTTTGACAAATGTGCCTTCCTCTTAGCATGTTTTTCCCTTTCGCCCTGAGTTCAAGCATCTTCAAAACCCATGACACCTTTGGTAAAAGCTGTTCTCCAATTGGAGCACTTACAGGCCAGTATTTCCCAATTGCGGGTGTTTATACTATTTTTTAAGATTTGCCTTGAGAGAGTCTTTAAACTTCTTTTGTTGACCACCAGCATTACACTTACCATTTTTAAGTTCAGAGTAGAGTAGTTGCTTTGGAATATGATAATCAGGCATCCGAACAACATGACCAGTCCAAGGAAGCTGATGTTGAAGAATCATTGCTTCAACACTGGTGATCTTTGCTTCTTCCAGGATACTGGTATTAGTTCGCCTGTCTTCCCAAGTGATGTGTAAATTTTTTTTTGAGACACCACTGATGGAATCTTTTGAGGAGTTGAAGATGGTATTTATAAGTGGTCCATGTTTCACAAGCATACGGCAAGGTTGGTAGTACAATAGCTTTGTAAACAAGCATTTTGGTTTCCCTGTGAATGTCTCGGTCCTCAAGCACTCTGCACTTCAATCGGGATGCTAGATTTAAGCATCAATGTTGGCCCTTGTGGAAAGATAAATTAGTGGATCTGTGGCAGGCAAAGACCTGAAAGTTCTGAAAAAAAAAACCCAGATGTAGGACTGCCCATCTTTTAACTAACCTAGGCAACTGCTTACTAAACAGGGCCTTCTTTCCAGATGTTAAGGAGATAGCTAAGAGATACTTCTCCATCAGTAGCCATAGCTGATCCAAATGGTCCCAAATGCTATCCCAGATTATTGAATTAAAAAATACTTTAAAAATATATAGGTTATTTTGTTATTATTATATGTGTATATATTTATATAGTTATTTGTACCCAGCGGTTTTCCCCATGATGGGACTCAAGGCAGCCCAAAGCCTACCAGCAGGAGTAGATAAATAGGTACCACTGCGGTGTGAAGGTAAATGACGTTTCCATGTGCTCTGGCTTCCATCACGGTGTTCCGTTGCTCTAGATGCGGTTTAGTCATGCTGGCCACATGATCCGGAAAGCTGTCTGTGGACAAACACCAGCTCCCTTGGGCTGAAAGTGGAGATGAGCTCCCCACCCCATAGTTAATTTTGACTAGACTTAACCATCATGGGGTCCTTTAGCTTTTTTCAGATACATATAAGAACCACTAAAAACACAGAAAAGCAATAATTGAAAAACAATCATATGCACACACACATGCACACACGCATACATATATAATGTCTTGTTGCTGGTTTCTAGAAGCTTCATGTCTCACCATTGTTGGGAAAAAGGTGTTGGAGTACAGACTGTGAGGTCCAGCATGGTTCGTATACAGAGTACAATGTACCACCACACACATTTGTTGAACTCAATGCTACGGTTGTGGGTGTGGGATGGAAGAGGTGCAGATCAACAATATTTTTGCATGAGTTGCAGTATCTAATTCTGTTAAAATAGTTTCAATATCTAATTGTGCTGTAAATTTTGCTGCAAACAAAGAGACCTGCACTGTGGTATTTACTTGGAAGAAATGCTCTGGAGGTTTTTTGCTTCTTTTTTTGTCTTTAGAATGCAAGCTTGTGGAATCCTTGGGGGAGGGTAAAAAGGAAATAGTCAGGGAAGGAAATGTAATGACCTTGCTCTATTGAACCAGTACATGCAATTTGATCAATATGAACCTTTAATTGGGTTGTGTTAAGGAAATTCATGATAGTCTTACATTTTCTTCATTACTGTTGAGCAATAAGGATTTTGCTGATTCAGGGAAGGGAAGTGCAACCTGGGAAGAAAATATTTAAGTTCTTTAATAACATGAAAGTAGCAACCTGCCATTCTTCTCTCCTTCATTATTTTTTCTCCACACCAACAGTATCGATTTGGTCACCGCACATGTACTAGAAAAACCTCCTCATATAAATCAGACATGCAGACAAATAAATAACAAATCTGGATACATCTACAACATATAATATTAACTTTTTAAAGGATGTGTTTGTGTGTATGCATGACTGTGTTCCATAGAAATAAGTGGGATGTGCTGGTTCTAGTTCAGGGTTTATTGCAATGTCTTACCCTTCTCAAAGATGTGTGTACTGAGTTTTCTAATAACTATTGAACATGTGTAGCCTTCACAAAGGAAGCATCAGATCAGAAGCCAATGCATAGATCTTTGGAATCCCCTGATTCATGTCTGAGCCTCGTACAATGTCAGCAAAGCTCTTTTAGACAGCATGAAGGGCAGAATGGATGTGGGAGGAGGGAAGAGGGAGACTGTGGCTGCTAGCCCCACCCGAAACGTACTTCCATTCATTGGACAGCACGTATAGCATCTTCTCCTTTACCGTTTGTGTATGTGTAGTGCTTTCTCCGTGTAATTGGAAACCATGAAATGCGTAGGCTCTGTGCCAGCATCCAGATGATTACACATATGTTGGATTGCTGTAATGCTATCACACCATACATATGGCAATTCAACTTCTCCCATCATCAGAGAAGGGCGAGAGACTCTAGTAGGAGTAGCCAAAGTCATGCCTTCCAGATTAATTTGAATCAGCACACTTGTGCTCTAGCCCAGCCTTTGAACAGCAACTTCCATTAATACTGACCACCGGCCAAGCTGAATGGGGCTAGTTGGAGTTGTATTACAATACATATCTGGAGGATACCATGTTGGCTATCCCCAAAACTAGGGCTTAGCCTTACCCAGGTCACAGGATAGGGCATCCTTTGCTGTTGGCTGAGACTGGTGGTGCAGCTGTGCTGATGGGAGTTGTAGCCCAAAATACCTGGAGGGCAGATAGAGGTAGTGCAAGTATTTCTCAGAAAACCAAGAAATGCGTTCACTCTTGCCACAACTGTGCTGATGTGCATTGTTATCTAGGGCAGTAGTCTTCAACCTTCGCAGACCCAGGACCCACTTTAAACTCAAGCATGCATTGGCGGGACCTGTTTCTTAACCTTTTACCCCATATTTGCATGGTGGTAGCGCTCCTGTTGTGACCCACCATGGGTCAGGTCACCAGTTGAAGACCAGGGACCTAGGGGAAGAGAATCGCCCTTGTCGTTTTCAAGGAGCCAAGGGGTGGGGGACTTCTAAGGTGTATCCAGCTATTTTGTGCAGGTGTCCCCCTGCGCCCCCCATAAGGATGGTGCATGTTAATCTTCTGCAGCTGCTGCATATATATGGTTGGAACGGCATATGCGTGACTTGCAATCCTTTGGTGCTAACTTTGATCAGTCCAACCCTGGATGTTTACATTTCTTTCCAAAAAAATGTTATGCCTCCAGTCAAAGAACATGAGTTGCCTTGGAGAATGCAGTGGAAGGAAATCCTGGGGGTGGGGTGCATAAAACAAAAGTATCCAGCAAAAATTGTCCACAGCAAGATTGCTTTCAGCAGGAACAGTGTGTCCCTGTCTCCACATTTAATTCTGGTTCATAAATGTCCCTATCAGTTACTTTAACTTGGAGCAGACACATTAATGGGCACATAAACTATTTGATGGCTTATTATCTCCAAGCCTGTAAAAGACACATGGCATAAACATGAGATAAAAATAAATCCAGACGGGTCAATGGTGTGGCGTTTGTTGCCTCTTGGATGCTTTGCCTCTGAGGATAAAGCAGAAGTGGCAAGTGGAGTGGGGAGAGGAACCCTACAAAAACCCTGAAGGATGAAAAGCAAGCACCTGGTACAATGTGACAAAAGGAAATGCTACTTTAATGATAATTAAAGTAAAAAGCTTACAAAAGGAAGCTGTCTGTCTGAGATTAATGGCTCTATTGTTTTGTTTGAACAGAAAACCAAAGGGAAGCAAACCTCAAGTTGTATCTTTATAAAAACATAGTTTTATTTATTTCAAAAAGCTATGGTGAAAGAAAGTCCAAAGCTTCCTAAAGTGACTGTTCTTTCCAGGCTACGTGATGTTTCTGAGGTTGAAATCTTGTGTGGGGATAAGCCCCAGTGAATTTAGTAGTGCTTACTTCTGAGCAGACATATAGAAGACTGACTTTTCATATAACCTGATCCTTTGTGTCTTTGTAGTGCTTTACTTTCTGTCTTTGTAGTGCTTTACTTCTGAGCATGGGAAGGCCAGGTCAGGGCCCATCTATGGGGGAGTTTAATGTGGATTTCAAGCTTTATGTGTCTCAATTTTGGGGGGTGCCATCCATCCACATGACATATGGCGGCTAACAGATTGATCCTGACAAGACAGAAGTATTGTTTGTGGGGGACAGGTGTGGAGGACTCCCTGGTCCTGAATGGCGTAACTGTGCCCCTGAAGGACCAGGTGTGCAGCCTGGGAGTCATTTTGGATTCACAGCTGTCCATGGAGGCACAGGTTAATTCTGTGTCCAGGGCGGCTGTCTACCAGCTACATCTGGTACGCAGGCTGAGACCCTACCTGCTTGCAGACTGTCTCACCAGAGTGGTGCATGCTCTGGTTATCTCTCGCTTGGACTACTGCAATGCGCTCTACGTTGGGCTACCTTTTGAAGGTGACCCGGAAACTACAACTAATCCAGACTGTGGCAGCTAGACTGGTGACTGGGAGCGGCCGCCGAGACCACATAACACCGGTCTTGAAAGACCTACATTGGCTCCCAGTACGTTTCTGAGCACAATTCAAAGTGTTGGTGCTGACCTTTAAAGCCCTAAACGGCCTCGGTCCAGCATACCTGAAGGAGTGTCTCCACCCCCCATCGTTCTGCCCAGAAACTGAGGTCCAGCGCTGAGGGCCTTCTGGCGGTTCCCTCATTGCGAGAAGCCAAGTTGCAGGGAACCAGGCAGAGGGCCTTCTCGGTAGTGGCGCCCGCCCTGTGGAACGCCCTTCCATTAGTTGTCAAAGAGAAAAACAACTACCAGATTTTTAGAAGACATATGTTTAGTAGATTATTGTACTTTATTTTTCTGTTGGAAGCCGCCCAGAGTGGCTGGGGAAACCCAGCCAGATGGGCGGGGTATAAATAATAAATTACTATTATTATTATTATTCCCCATCCAAATACTTGCACACCTAGTATTTGCAATGCATACCCATAATGGACCTCAGTTTTCTGGATCTTATGGAGGGTGGGGAAGTACCAGCTGAGAGGAAGAGACAACTAATGCCCAGTGTGAATGCATTCCATCAAACACTGCCACATATATATCAATGCCACAGTGTGGGCACCACCTCAGCGGCAAATCACATTATTTGCATGTAGAAGGTCTCTGTTTTATCCTCCTTTATTCCATCTAAGGAAGGCCTGGTAACAGGAACTGGAGTAAGACATCTGATGAGGCTGGGGGTGTGGGGTGTGGAGCTGCTGCCAGTTAGAGCAGATGGGTGTCCTACATGAGGAATTTCCTATATTCCTATGAAACTGCAAGGAACATGCTTTTGAAACCCCAGTCCCTGCAAAGATTTGTTTGGGTGCCTTTGATTGTCCATCTCTATAGCTCTACGCATAAGTGGTAGGGCTCATCTTATACCCTGGGTTGTGCTTTAGTGTGTCTTTATTAAAATAGATGGACAGACTCCCATTATATTCCTGTGACTTCTCTGCCTTCGGTCATATTTAATTTTGGAGGGGTGTTTACTAATAGCTTCTTTCACTTTTTGTGTTTGGCTTCTTTCTATGGAGTGGGTGCCTTTTCACCGGATTCTGCTCCTATTAATTCTGGCATAGGCTTCCAGAACGTAACTGGATGATAAGTGATAAAACCATTTTAGATGTTTTCATGGCTGTGCTTTTATCAAGTATCATGTGTCATAGATAGCCATTTTTCAAACTTTTGATTATGGCAAAGGACCATTATACTGTAGCGAATAAGAATGAGGTGTGACCCTATGGGAAGAGTGGTAGCTCCGCAATAGAGCATCTATTTTGCATGTGGATTGATCCTTATCAGCAGATAAGGCAGGAAATGCCCCCTGCCTGAAACTACACGTGAAGCTGCTTCCAGTCAGTGCATACAGTATTGAGCTTGCTGGACCAATGGTCTGACTTGGTTATAAGGCATCTTCTTACCATACCTGCCAAGTTCCTTCTTGAAAAATAAGGGACCAGACCGGAAGTAGCGCTGCCGCCATTTTGGAACTGGGCGGAGCATGCTCAGAAGTGACTTTTGATGCTGCTTTGCCCAGTTCCAAAATGGCCGCTGCGCCAGACTAAACCGGGAAAAAACAAAAAAACCCTGTTTTTTTGGCTGGGAACAGCTGGAAAAACGGGGGTTTCCCGGGGAATACGGGAGACTTGGCAGCTATGCTTCTTACATTCCTGGTGCATTTGCTGTTTTTGTAATAAATGCACACTTCAGAAAGTTTTGGGGAAAAATTTGGAGGGTGTAGTCACTTTTTGGGTCAACTTACTTTTAAAAATTAAACTAAGGGCCTGATCCAAACTCGGTTAGTGCAGAAGGCAGAACCATGAAGAAGCCCTTAATAGAGGATGGGTAGAACCTGTGATCCTCCAAATCTTGTGGGACTCCATTAGCAGCAACTAGCATGACCAATGCCCCGTGATTGTGAAAGGTCTTCTTCAACTGCATCTTGGAAGCACAGAGATTCCACACCTCTGCTTTAAACGTAAAAGATTCAAGACTTCCTGGTATAGTAGAGGGTAATTTAAAACGTAAATCTTCCAACAGCAGGTTCAGCACTTCTTGGAGCTCACTTGATGAAACTCAGTCATACGAAAGGGAAACACACTTTATAACAGCGGCACTAATAATAAAATGGAATACAGGGTATATGGATTTGAAAGTTGGTTGTGCTGTATGCTATTATCTTCATTGCAGATTGTGGGGGAAATCAGCTTCCCTGTCAGAGTTTTCTGAATTCTTTTACCACATAGCTCAATCTCGCAGCAGTTTATTAAAAATAAAATAATTTACATTTTAAATTGTGTATTGCTCAAGCAGAGTCCATAGCAAGGAAAAATCTAGCACATATTATTAATGGATGACTTAGTGCAAGAATGCATTGCAGTAAATAAATATAGAATTAAATATTAGGTGTCAAGGGCAAGGCTAAGTAATTCACGGTTACTTTGCTTATTTATTGAAGCAAAATGAAACCTATTTGCGTAGATAAAACAAGACACCCCCTTTTCAACAGATCACATTTTCTTTAGCATTTTATGGAAAGTTCAGCTGCCAGAAATGCAAAACAGGCAATCCTAAAGTCTCTAAAAACAATGGAAGAATTTTTCTCTCTTCTCACACCAGGGTTGTGAAAATTCACATTAGGGGAAAGGGTGAGAATGGGTCTGTGCTGATAAGCACAACAGGCCTTGCAAGTATGCAGGAAAATGGAGAATTTGGGGGTAGAAAAATCTGTATTTCCCAAACTGGGAAATTGGCAACCTGTGATGCGCATGTGCAGTTACAGGATTCTGAAGACTAGCAGCAGTAGTGCTGTGTTGTTGTTTAATTACATTTATATTCCACCTTTCCTCCAAGGAGTTCAGGATCACATACTGGTTTTCCCACTCCCAGTTGTTTCTTACAAAGCCACTTCCGCGCCTGCATCAGAGATGGAGTTGTGGGCGTCACGACCCGAACACGTGCGCAGGGGCTGAGAGCTCAGCCCCTGTGCGATTGGTGGGGTTCCCGCCCGCATCATTCGAGGCCAGGCCAATCCGGTCAGCCAGCGGGCGCGTGTCCTGCTTCCTTTAAGCAGGGGACGGGCGCGAACCCGGTCTCTTTCACTCCATGCTCCAGCTGCATCAGTTCACCCGCCCACCCTTTAGGCTAGCTTTGAACTTGCTATGGACTTCGGTTGGTCGCCTTGGTTGGCCAAGGGGCCTGGTAGGACTTTTTCCACTTAGGCTAGCCAAGGTTTTTTCTCCACCTACCTCATAGCAATTCATCGTAACTATTGGTTTTGGCGGTTAGGCATCGGAAATTGCGTTAGAGCTGAGGAGGGTAGGTAGCGCCATCACCTGCCCTGCAAATGGAGGAGTATTCCGTTAAAGGATTCCGGGGGCAGGGCTTGGTTCAAAGCCTGGGGAGGTCAGGACCATAAGGCACGCTCCTATCGGTGATCACAGGAGGAGTTTCAGTTGATGTACATCACTGGGGCTCCTTACTGGTGGTTAACTCTTCCCAGACGTCCAACACACGGGTTGGAGTCGGAGATAGACGGTTAGGGTCCAATGCCTAAGCCAATACTGCTCAATATCTGTAAGCAATAAAGTTGTGGTCTTTTCACCCATTTAAATTTATCACATGTGTCTTGTGTCTTATTCTCACGGGAAGGGAGGGACATTGCCACACAACACTCTGTGAGCTAGGTTAGTCTTGGGGATGGTGACTAGCTCAAGATCATGCAGTGAGCTTCATGGCTGGCTGAGTGGGGATTTGAACTCCAGTCTCCTAGGTCCTGGTCCAACATTCTAACCCTTATTCCAAACTGGTTATGGTGTTTTGTGCATTTGCAAGAAGCAGATGTGCAACCAGTGGAGAATTGAATGTCAGTGAAGCAGGTGTTTTGTTTGGCCTCAAAGACCACACTTGGGGGAAGGGGAAGAGACTGAATGGGGCATGTGCCAGAGGAAGCACTTGGCTCAGCCCACCCTGGAAGTTGCAGTCTGCATGAATCAGGCTGTCCTTTGATAATAGAACCTGAAGAGTGACAAAAGATAGCAAGGAAAATGTGCAGCAAAATGGACAAAATGTAGAGCAGTTTTGTGCGCATGTGTGAACACAGAAGAATGAATGACACTTCCAGCATTGGAAACAAGGAAGCAGATATACTTTGTGCCAAAAGAAACATGATCACAGGGAGGTTTGAACAAGGATGAGGATGCTGGGAAAGTGACAGTTCATCAGGCTTCAGATTTACAGTGACCCATTCATCACTGCAGACTTTGCATGGAAGAGGAAGGTTAGCGCCTGAGCCAGAGGAACATTTCTGAGACTAAAGGGTTTGTGTGGTGTAGTGGTTAAGAGCGGTAGACTTGTAATCTAGGGAACCGGGTTCGCGTCTCCGCTCCTCCACATGCAGCTGCTGGGTGACCTTGGGCTAGTCACACTTCTTTGAAGTCTCTCAGCCCCACACAACCTCACAGGGTGTCTGTTGTGGGGGAGGAGGGGAAAGGACATTGTTAGCCGCTTTGAGACTCCTTCGGGTAGTGATAAAGCAGGATATCAAATCCAAACTCTTCTTCTTCTTCTTCTTCTGAAACATGGTGGAGTGATAGAAGGTAAGCAGCAGAGCATTGGCAGGAAGGGAAAATCAGAGAGAGAGAAGCTGCCACAATCATTTAACAGGAAGATAGAAACATAAATGGGGATGATGGCAAGCATATGTCAATTGCTTGCTTGTGTAAGCATTAGATGGGTATCCTCCACACATAAGCATACTTAGAGCATGAATTAACCCGTTTATGTTTAGAATTAGGACATCAGTTGGCAGGCGCACTGCTGGCATGCTGTCTCTATACATGGATAGGCAAACTCACATTTACAGTGCATTTATAGGTGAAGGGGAAATGTGTGGAGTGCTTACACGTTTATCTGGTGGGGCAGAACTGTAGCAGCAGCTTCCTGGCAGGCATCACTGTCAATTACCGGAAGGACTGAGATGGTGTTGTCAAGGTCAGGGCTGCAAAGCCAATCTAGTACAGTCGTACCTTGGAAGTCGAATGGAATCCGTTCTGGAAGTCTGTTTGACTTCCAAAAGTTCAGAAACCAAAGCACAGCTTCTAATTGGCTGCAGGAAGCTCTGCGGCCAATCGGAAGCTGCAGAAGCCCCATAGGATGTTTGGCTTCCAAAAGAACGTTCAAAAACGAGAACCCTCTCTTCCGGGTTTTGATTGTTCAGGAGCTGATTTGTTTGGGAGCCAAGGCATTTGAGATCCAAGGTACGACTGTACCCCAACCTTGGTACTGCCCATCTTGGAAAGCAGCAGTGATTCCACTGCCAGAAGGCTTTTTCTACAACTCCATCCCGCCGGACATACCACTCCTGATGACAGTATGTTAACCATGGCTGTCATCATGTCTGCTTCTTTTTTTTATTCATCATTTTTATTAATTTTCCAATAAAAACAGCCAATTAACATATCTATAATCATAATCCAATTAAAAACAATAAACTAAGAAAAACAAAAAAACAAATTACAGTCCAAATTATTAATTTCCCCAGGCTTCCCATAGTCTGGACCTCTTGAAGTATATCTCCAATATCTTCATTCCTGCCTTCATCTGTTGTTCTCATATTTTCCACATTCCGATCTTATCGCTTTAAAGTTATCCGTCCCGGGCTATGCGATTCTCAATCATGTTAGAAATCATATATCCTTTCATCCATTGAATACAGCTTTATTTGTAAATATGTATTTTTCCAACTATTTGCCAGCACAGCTTTTCCCGACTTCATTCCAGTCTTCCAATCCGGGCTGTTGTCCAAGCCTGTTGTTTGAAAAATTGTTAGGCATGCTGTTTGCAATATTGCAATGTAAATGAACTGTATTCCACAGATATAAGTAATTTTGCGATCAATCAGCTTTCGGAGACCACACAATCTCCCCTTCTGGGCCCTAGAAGGGGGGCTGCTAGACATCCATTTAGCCTTCTCTCTCACTCATAATGAAGAAATTCTGCAAACAGATGCACTGTGTGTTATCCCAAATTACTGTCTCAAGTCACTACAAAGTCAGCCAGCAAGCATCTCCCACTTCCTTCGAAAAAAGGGAGGAACTCTCATTTTGCTGTGTCATATTAACAAGCGCCGTCTTGTTTCTTCTTTTATCTTTATCAAGTCTTCCAAGTCTAAATAAAGCTGCACAATTGAATACTTAATTATAAATAGTCCATCTGTACTTTTTGTGTTGTTTTTTTTAAAAAAAGGTTTCTTAATGAGGCTTGGCGTAGAAAAACAATTGTAGGTATTGAGAAGAAAAAAAGAACGTACCAATCTCCTCCGTAATCCAAACACCATGATGAGTATCTTTTTGAAGTCCAAGCTTAAACACCAGGGACTGTGCAATTCTGCAGGGTTTTCCTCAGTCTTCTTCGGTCCAGACTATGTCTGTTTATTGTCCACATCTAATTATTTTATCAAACAGATATTTCCAGCTATGAGAGTGGCTTCGGAGAGTGCCAGCCATGTCGTGCTCTGGGACCCAGCATCCTGCTGCTTGCACCTTGATGCAAACTGACAATCTCAGACAATCTGCGGGTCTATGAAACAATCTTCCCCCACCCTGGAGAGTCTTCCAGGGCTAATTACCCCCATATCAGCCTTGAATTACCAGCACGGCTGAGGTCCGATCGTATGGGAGTTGGCAATTTTCACCGCTGGAAACAGGAAGCTGTCATCATGTCTGCTTCAACCCCTAGGAAGACTACATTAAAAGAAAAATGTAGATAATGTGACCCAGAGAGGAGAGCAGCAAATAAAATACATGGGGTAGGACAGCATCCCACAACCTGGTGTCTTCCAGGTTGACAAATGACAAATCCTATTAGCCCCACCCAGTAAGGCCAATGGTCATGGATGGTGGAAGTCCAAACATCTGGAGGGCACTGTGTTTGTGGAGGACGCTGTAGGAAACTTAACTAAAGAAAAATAAGTGGAATCATGTGCAGAAAAACAGTCCTGTGAGTTGGAGTCCATATCTTATTGACTAGGAGGAGGAGCTAGCAATGTGAAATGTTAATGAAGGTCAGTAAAAGAAAGTGTGTGTGTCTGTTGTTATATATATATATCTAGCAAAGCTTAAGTAGCTTAAAAAGTGCACACAATGGTTTCCACATTTCTGCCCCAGTTTAAACAAGAGCAGGCATGTACAAAGTCCGTTTTGGGGGCCTAATCCGGCCCACCGGTCGGTTTAATCCGGCCCCTGTGGCAGTTTATTTCCTGGGGTAAAATCCTTTTAAAAAACCCAACAACTTCAATCCTAAAAAAATGTCAACAACTTTGGTCGGCCCTTCACTTCATCAGATCTGGTCCTCTTTGAAAAAAGTTTGGACATCACTGAACTAAAAGTGATAGGCAGGTGGATGGGTGAGAAATCTACAGAGACACCCCCATAATTTTTCTAAACTAAATTAAATGTTTGAATGTTAAAGTGAAGACACATGGGGTCCCAGGCACAAGCAAGGATGACTGCCCTTCCTCCAGTGACATGAAATCTGAAGACCTTATGGGGTCTGCTGACTCCAGCACTGCCCCAGACACCTCTAGCATCTCTGGAGCAGCAGTAGCAAGTCCATCTGCAGCAGAGGACCTGGAGGGACTGGCATACAATGTCCTCACTCACCTGTGCCAGCTCTTTCATCTGTGGAATCAGAGGGAGAGGTTGAACAGCCTCCCAACTCCGGGGAACAAGTGTCAGAAGGCATAGTCAGTCAATTGTCAACTCAAGGCCTGGAAGAAGCAGGCTTCTCAGGAGTAAGGGACCTCTTCAGAAGCAGGAACCTTGGAGGCTCAGTTACTTAGTTACTGGTTGTCAGTTTCTGAGAAACACTGGTTCTTAGCACTGGGTAACCCAGCTCCTGATTCCTACCTTGGCCTCATGCTGCTGACCCGGGGGACCTGCTCTGCAATGTTTGACTTTGGCCTTTTCTTCAGTCTCTGCTATTGGACCACAGATAGCCATGAACTGCCCCACCGTGCTTGACCTTGGCTTCTCCTTGAGAACCAGCACATCTGGATTACCCCGACACTAGACCAAGACAGGAGATACAACAATAGAGAAAGTTGGACCTATGGTCTGGAAATTAAGGTAGTTAGGCTACACACGGCACAACTTTTTTAAAAATAAAATAGCTGGGGAAATGATATCATTGCACATCTATGCATATTAATAGTGCAGAGCAGGGGAAGCACTGTAAAATGAATCAGGTTTTTGTGTGTATAGAAATGTACTTGGTAAAGTGCAAAAACATTAAATATACATTACTAGCATATCACTTTTGTCTGTGTGTTGCTAAAAACAGACCTGAAATCTCCTGGAGGTGACAGCCGAAGAAGAAATAAAGCATTCCCCCCCCTCCCTTAACTTGTGTTTTTAAAACAGGGGTGGCTAACTCCTATTTTGGATACAGGTAGGTAGCCATGTTGGTCTGAGTCGAAACAAAATAAAAAAATTCCTTCAGTAGCACCTTAAAGACCAACTAAGTTTTTATTTTGGTATGAGCTTTCGTGTGCATGCACACTTCATCAGATACACCGAAACAGAAGTCACCAGACCCTTATGTATATTCAGAGGGTGGGGGGTGGGGGTGATGGGAATGGGTGATGGGCTGATAGGAGTGGTAAACCTGTTGATGACTGTTAACAACTGTTAATGACTGCAATTGGTCTTGCGGGGGGGGGGGAGCAAGGGCTGAGGTGCTAAGGAAAGCTTGATCATGTATAATGAGATAAGAATTCTGTGTCTCTGTTCATTCCAGGTGGCTCCATGGTTTTAAGCTTGCTGTTGTTGTTGTTGTTTAGTCGTTTAGTCGTGTCCGACTCTTTGTGACCCCATGGACCAGAGCACGCCAGGCTATGCATTAGCATTAAGCTTGCTAATGAGTTGCAATATTTTGGAGGGACTGATCTGCCCACCAGCATTTTTTTTTTATGGCTCCCGCAAGACTCCATGATTTTTGGCAGTGGTGACAAAACAAATGCAAGGACTTTGCTGGGGTTGCAGAGCCCATTGTCTTGATGGAGATGCAAATTGCCCTCTTTTGATCAACAGATGGATCATTTGGAGAGCCTAGAGTGGGCATTGATGCCTCCCACTGCATGAATCAGCTGAGAAGGAGGAACTCTCTCTCTCTCTCTCTCTCTCTCTCTCTCTCTCTCTCTCTCTCTGTGTGTGTGTGTGTGTGTGTGTGTGTGTGTGTGTGTGTGTGGAGAGAGAGAGAGAGATTTGTGTCCACTTTTCAAAGAAAAGAACTAAATATTTCAAGTGTGATAAAAGCAGTGATCATTGAATAACATGCCATCACAGTCCTATCCTTGTTGTTGTTGTTGTTGTTGTTGTTGTTGTTGTTTAGTTGTGTCTGACTCTTTGTGACCCCATGGACCAGAGCACGCCAGGCACTCCTGTCTTCCACTGCCTCCCGAAGTTTGGTCAGACTCATGTTGGTAGCTCATCCTCTGTCGTCCCCTTCTCCTTGTGCCCTCCATCTTTCCCAGCATCAGGGTCTTTTCCAGGGAGTCTTCTCTTCTGAGGTGGCCAAAGTATTTCCTTCAGAATGGGCTGATTTCCTTCAGAATGGATAGGTTTAATCTTCTTGCAGTCCATGGGACTCTCAAGAGTCTCCTCCAGCACCATAATTCAAAAGCATCAATTCTTCGGTGATCAGCCTTCTTTACATCAGCTCTCACTTCCATACACCACTACTGGGAAAAACATAGCTTTAACTATACGGACCTTTGTCGGCAAGGTGATGTCTCTGCTTTTTAAGATGCTGTCTAGGTTTGTCATTGCTTTTCTCCCAAGAAGCAGGCGTCGTTCTATCCTTAGGATACCTGAAATGCAAAATGTGGTAACTGACCAACAACATTTTCCACAGCATGTCCTTCATAAGAGATCATGATGTATGTATAGCATTAAAAAAAAGCACCTTTGGCAAACCAAAGAATGTTAAGATACCTATAAAATAAATTTAACACACTCAGTACAGAAGTAAAACCAGTCGTGTGTTTCTTCTTTAGCAAGATACTTGTCAATTCACTAGGTTTCTCTCTCCTGATTGAGTCATTCTGAGGCTCCCAATTGGAATCTTACATTATTTAATTAGCTTTAAATGTTTTAACACTGTTAATTGGTTTTTGCATAATATTTTCCTGTTCCTGGATGTTTTGACAAGCTATTTCTGCTATTAATGAATATGATAACCTATTTGGACATATGCCAGTGTAACATGCCCACTCTTTAAAATGGAAGAGTATTAAATTTAGTCTGTTTACAGTACTTTATATTTCTTCCCTAAGTAGTCTATAAAAATTTAAGCAGCACAGCTTGCCTGTATATCGTTCATATCCATGGACACAAACAGATTACCTTCAATTAAAGCAATTTAGGTCCCTTGCAATTAGTTATTCTAAAGATTACATTTGTATTTTTAATCCCTTGATTTCACATAACATGCACACTCTAAAAGTCTTCACAATCTTTAGCAGACCGTCTTATCATAATTTTTGTTTTCATTATGCAATACTGTATATTCACATAAGAAAAAAATACCAACAATCCCAGTTTCAGTATGATTGTATAATGAAATATGATGGCTTACTAGGCAATGATCACATCTGCTGTTTATGATTGTGTGGAAGGGGGTCGTACTAATAGTTTGCATCCCCAAGATACTACTAAATGACAATCTGTTCTATACCAAGTGCCCGAAAGTAATTAATCACAAGATTTTCCTAAATAATAAAATTGGTAGAAGTTTTCTTCCTTGCTAACTGAAATAAAGATGGACTAAAGAAGAATACAAGAGTATCCAAGGGTTATTCTTCATGAGACCTGTGAAACTTAGCCTCTTATTTTATGCTGGAAATAAATAGGCACTTGTAAGCTCAGTGATTGATCATAGAGTATGATTCATATTTCTCCCATTTGCTAATCCCCCATCCTCCTGTACACCTCTGTTTCTCACTATGAAACTGCTCTGGAAGGTTGAGGAACCCTTTGGAATACCATGAGATGCTGCTGCTGCTATAGGCTGCAGGGCAAACAAAGAGGGGGGGATTGGTGTCCGGCACCTTCCTACAGTGAGAAGCCTCTACTGGGTCTCTCTACAGCAATGGTGGCCACACCTGGCCCTCCAGCTCTTTTGGGACTACAATTCCAACCATCCCTCCCCAGTGGTCCTGTTAGTTAGGGTTGGTGGGAGTTGTAGTCCCAAAACAGCTGGAGGGCCAAGTTTGGCTCTACAGACAGAAGGAGCCCTGTTTATTTGATTGATTGATTGATTTGGAGAATTTTGTTTTGCAGTCATTACTAACATGCAAATTGCAGATAACCTGCCAGTGCACTCAGTTGCACTGAGGATGGAACATGAAAGCAATACCTTAACTTTCGCAGAATCAAATTTTGGAAGACCTAACTCACAAGTGCATTACTGGGGCATCTGGGAAATAGATAGGTATTGGAGGCACACTAGCTCTTTAATCACCCTCTGGCTGTAGCAAGCCTAGGTGAATAGACAGGATCATGGCCCTTCACACATCTGACCGCACAACCAACAATGGGTTCACAGCCCATTAAAAAGAGATGGTTTCGTTTCCATCCATCTTTGTGCCTGATATGGGAATTGGTTATTTGTCAACTGAAGTAAACTGTATTAGTAAGCATAGAACTGGGGAACAGCAGGGTTTCCAGGTGAGTTAACCTAGAATAAGTGTGTGCACTCTTGCTTATTTTGATTCGAGCAAGGAGAAAAACTATTCTACCGGTAGGGCTTTTGCAGCCCCCACAGGCTGTGGCATTAGTTTGAAAAGGTTGGTTATGGAATAAAAAGCAACTTTCTGGTTCCTTGGCTTCTCCAGTCACGCCTTTTATCACTGCTCCAATGCTGGGCTGGGCTTTTTCTCTCCCATACCTCTCTCTGTGTTACATTTTTGTTAGAAACCTCTGAATTCCCATCAGCAGATCCTGACAAAGTCTTAGACATCAGGTGCATGCAGATAAGAGAAAGAGGGAGGATGGGCTGTCACATGATGTCAGTCTTCCATAGAAATTAGCAATCCTTCACAAAAGGCATGCCACACAGGTAATTTTTAATACATCTCAGTTGTTCTCGTTCTGTAAGGCAGAAGTTCTATGTATTACCCATTGTTTACATGGCCAGCTGTATGAATAGAGGGCAAAGTTTACACAGGTTTCAGTACGCCAAGTTGCATGTTGTATTGTACCACTTCCTGGTTCCATCTAGAGCACTTGAAAACAAAAGAAAGACCCTGGTGGATCAAAGCAAAGATCTAGCGCAGGATCCTGTTGCCAACAGAGGCTGAGCCAGGTGGTTCTGGAAAGTCCACCAACGGGACATAAAGAGCACTCAGCAACCAAAATTCAATAATTCCCTGGAATCTGGGGAATTTATTAAGTCACCATGGTTGGTAGCCATTTATAGAACAATCCTCTATTAATTTGCCTAATCCCCTTCTAAAAGCTATGCTAGCTGGTGACCATCACTACACTACATCACTACAAACTCCACCTGCTCTATTAGGCATTTTGTGAAGAAGTGCTCCCCTCCCATTCTGAATCTACTGCTGATTGATTCCTTTGTATACCCCTCAATTGTGGTATTCGGAGGCAGAAACCAAACTTCACATTCTCTGTGCCGTCCATAATTTCATCAACCTAATTCCAACGTAAACCTTTGAGCACTGTTGCTTACGTAACTAAAATGGCAACAGCCACACACAAAGGGAGCTTTTGGCAGCTGCAAGCTCAGATTGCTCATTGACTATTGGAATAAAAACTAGAACACCAGGGAGCAGGAATGGAATTGAATGGCTGGAACCCTGCACTTCACACTGCAACATATTGTTGCAGGGTCCCATTTGTAAACATCTATTATGTTCTGTATCCATATTATTTTCCCCAAACTTAAGGAGCTCCCTGAGCTTTATCTTGCAAAAAGAGAGTAATGCACAGAAGTGAGGTATGAAAAGCTCCCAAGGAGGCACTGCTTTATTTATTAATTTATTAGATCAGGCATAGGCAAACTCTAGCCCCCCCAGATGTTTTGAGACTACAATTCCCATAATCCCCGGGCACTGGTCCTGTTAGCTAGGGTTGATGGGAAATGTAGTTCCAAAACATCTGGAGGGCTGGAGCTTGCCTACGCCTGTTCTAGATCCATTTAAAGCACAATAATGGGTTGGCTCCCAAGCACAACAATGATTCTTTTCTATGTGATAGGATGAATTTATTCACATGAATAAATTCTTCTTATCTTTTTTATTTGTTTCCCTTATTCCCTCCGCTCAAATTCCCTCTCATACAGAGATGGGAGAGTACTGAGAGAAACTCAGGCTTCGGATATGCAGTGACTTCCTCATTCAGGTGCTGGTGGTGTCAAACATCTGCACAAAGACTTCTCATTCTAGAGAAGCCTCTTCAGTGCTTCATCATAAAACTGGAAGCTGTTCTTGCCTTATTCACTGCAAAAGAGAAAAGGAGAGCTGGAGGAAAGCTACTTGTTTTTCCCCCTCCATTGTGATCCTGTTCTGTTTGAGTTAGTATACGTCTATAGCTTCTGCTATTACTACCCTGACAATTTTGAGTGAACCTCTTATTTGCAATCAAATGCTCTTCCTATCTTTTTTTATTTAAATCTAATCCTCTTCTTTCTTTTGCCAGGGATAGTGCTCCCATTCACATTTCACGCTTGTAATTCAGGAGTTGTTAAAATGTACATGTTCACGTCCCATCTAAATCTGGCTGCTGCATTTTTCTCCTTTTCCTCTTGCTTTTGATCAAATTCTTTCTCTCAATCCGGTCCAAGCTAAACACACAGCTGTTAAGTACCTTTGTAAAACCGGACGGCTGATTACTGCTGATGGGCTCCAGTGCTTTTGCTTTCAGTAGAGTCTAATGAGCTTAGCATTGATCTGTCCCTTTCACTACAAAGTTGCATCACAGTTTATTGCTCAGCTGAGTCATGCAACAGAGCAGGTGCCTTACCCTACTGGTACCAGTGAGGAGTTATACAATGGTAAGCAGAGGAATAACTTTCAACAATTAACCTTTTTTTTTAAAAAAAAACAAACCCTCATTCCTTGCAATCATTCACAGGAAATAAATTAGATAATCTGTGGAACGTAAACAAAGAGGCAGTGTCAGGTAGTGGTTAGAGCAGGGGTCAGCAAACTTTTTCAGCAGGGAACCGGTCCACTGTCCCTCAGACCTTGTGGGGGGGGGCAGACTATTTAGAAAAAAAATGAATGAATTCCCATGCCCCACAAATAACCCAGAGATGCATTTTAAATAAAAGGGCACATTCTACTCATGTAAAAACACCAGGCAGGCCCCACAAATAACCCAGAGATGCATTTTAAATAAAAGGGCACATTCTACTCATGTAAAAACACCAGGCAGGCCCCACAAATAACCCTGAGATGCATTTTAAATAAAAGGGCACATTCTACTCATGTAAAAAACATGCTGATTCCTGGACCGTCCACGGCCCGGATTGAGAAGGCGATTGGGCTGCATCCAGCCCCCAGGCCTTAGTTTGGGGACCCCTGGGTTAGACCCAGATTCAAATCCCAACTGAGACACGAAGCTCACTGGTGACCTGTGTCCAGTTTACTCTGTTTTTCGGCATATCAGGGTTGCTGTAAGAATAACGTATAGGGAGAGTGATACTAGAAGCGTTGGGCTCATTGGAGGAAAGATGGAGTATAAAGTGAATTACATTATAGCTGTGCACCTTTGTTAAATGAATCCGTACTCCGTTAAAATCAACTTTAAGCATTTATTTATTTATTTTACTTATTAAATTTGTATACCACCCTTCATCCATAGACCACAGGGCAGTTCACAACATAAAAATATAAAATATGGGTAGTATATGTAGGTGTGAAGTTGTTAGTTTGATCCATAGGTCAACCCAGCAGTGCCCTTTGAAGCAATACTTTATATCATGCCAAGCACCAATAATTTTTTCCTCTCAGGAAGGCAAATGGCCTTGGGCAATAATTAGGCAACCGACCATGATGACAAAACTACCATATTTTCTGTCCAAGTTCACAGTTTTTATACCTCTTGACCTGTATCAAGTTTGAACTCCTGCTCAGGAAATTAGTTGAAGTGTCCTTTTATAGATTAGTAGAAAAGAACAATATATTCTGCAAAAGAGTGAAAATAAGACTTTAAAAGATATTTCCTGTTGCATTTTGCAAACGGCAGCACCTTATTCTGGGCAATGGTTTTACATGATGAAATGATGAAATCCATTAAGAATTTGACGATAATTTATTTGGGTATTTTTAGGCCACCTTTTTGAGCAAAAGCAGTTCACGTAAACAAGTAAGCCACCATTGAACTAGCAGTATCCTCCGAAAGCATTAAAGTAGCAATGCTGATAAACATAAATTGCCAAAGCATAGCAGTGTTGGCAGCTGCAAAAAGGGAGGAAAGCATCTATTGTGATTCATAGAGAGTTACCTTCTTCGCTTATGTTGGAACCTGCCCTCAACACTGGAGAGATGGCCCTTGATCATGGCAAACTACCATTTCCTTTGTTATCTGGCATTTTAAAAATATGAAATTCACGGGTGAAGTATAGTTTCAGGATAACTTTTGATTGTTTAGGTCTAAAAGTGTTGGTTTTCCCAGCTGGTTGCAACAACAAACAAACTTAGAAAACCCAATAAAAGCAGCCAGGAAAGTGCTTTAATTTGTCTTCTTTTTTTGACAGCTGGGACTAACTACTTTGAAAATGCTTTCACATTTTCACTTTTGTGTTGAGTAGGAGAAACCATCAATTTCTTTCATTTAATAGCCGTTTCCTGCCAGTATGGAGATAATATAATCAATGCATCCATAAAGCAGAGGTGTGGACACCCGCCAATGCAAATGCTGTTGTTGTTTTTGCTTGTAAGTTTGTCTTGCTTTTAGGTTGCATTTTTACCTTATGTTCTACTGTGTCTCCTTTGTATAAGCAGTCTTGTATACTTCCGGGGAAGGGTGTGGTGTAAATTAATCACCATCATAAACTGGAAATGCTATGTAATACTATCTTAAGCCATTAGCAGTAGCTCTTGAAAAGAATAGAGACCAGTGTCTGCATAAGAGCTGTTCGGCAGTGGAATTTGCTACCAAGGAGTGTGGTGGAGTCTCCTTCTTTGGAGGTCTTTAAACAGAGGCTTGACAGGCATATGTCAAGAATGCTTTGATGGTGTTTCCTGCTTGGCAGAGGGTTGGACTGGATGGCCTCTGTGGTCTCTTCCAACTCTATGATTCTATGAATGTGAACACACGCCAATGGCAGGGCTTCTTCACAAACAGACTTGAGTTGCAATCTCTCTGTAATGCGTGTCGGAACTGCAGGGAGACAATTTGAGGTCTGTGTTATATGTCCAATGAGCATGATGGAATGTTTTGACGTGTGCTCAAATTCTCAGAAGAAATTGTTATGGAGAAATACCATGCTCTGGAAAAGTTATTTTACTAAGTTTCCTTTTTGTCTTCACGACTAGTCACCTCCCTTGAGTTTTTGCTTTGAACCCCTTGCAAGGATCTGCCCTGGCTCACCATTGGAAGCTAAGTCTTATCAGATGCACCCCTGTCATCTCCATTGATGTTGTGCAGTGTCACAAATTGTGCTTGCTTATGACTTGATCTCCATGCACCTGTATTTTTCCTTGGTCTTTCAAGCCCACGTCCAGATAAGAAGGATGGTGTGTCCCTTGTTGTCCTGGTCCTGTATGGCTTTATGCAGGGTCGTCTTAAATGTACCAGGCACCGTGGCGCGATGATCCCTCCGGCGCCCCTCACACTCCGTTGGGCAGGGCCAGGCGCAGCGGCAGCCGGAGGGCCCGGCATGACAGGCAGGGGTGCTGCCAGCTGTGCTCCGTCTCCGCCTACTCGGCTGAAGCGAGACCGCAGCAGCGGCAGTGAAGCTGCCTCCGTCAAGGGAAACCTGGGCCTGGACCTGGGCCTGGGCTACCTTCTGCCCACACCCCTTCAAGTCACAGTGAGCACAGACATCACTGCCCCACAATGCTCTGTATGCAAATGAGGTGCCGCGGAGCATTATGGGGCAGTGCTGTCTGTGCTTGCTGTGACTTGAAGGAGTGTGGGTGGAAGGTAGCCCAGGTCCAGATTTCTCTCAACGGAGGCAGCTCCGCTGCCGCTGTTGCCGCCTCGCTTCAGCCACCGCTGCCGGGAAAGGAGTGGAGTGGGCAAGGCGGAGGCGCGGGCGGCTCCATGTGCGTCCTTGATGGGCCCCCTTGATGGGCCCCCTGCTGGGTAGGCGCCCTGGTGCATCGCGCCAGTCAGCCCAATAGGAAGGACGGTCCTGGCTTTATGAAGCACTTAAGCCTTACTTTATGGCTAGAGAAACTCTCCTCTGAATTGAACCATGCTTGTGACTTCAGTCAGTAGCTGGAAAGATGAGTTAGAGACTGAGAGGCTCCTCTCCGCCTTTCTTATGACTCACCTTAATAGGCTGTATTCTATTGGAGAGAACCCAGAGTCTTATTCAATATATTGACTAATTTTATCAGATAGTAGTTTAAATTGTTTTAAATTGGGTATTGCTGAATCATGTGACCTGTTTTAAATGTATACTGTTTTGGTCAAAGTTGATGGAATTGTTTGATATTGTCCTAATATGGGCCAATGGCGGAAATAAATTACCTACCTACCTACCTTATGATTCACCACAAACTTTTTTGTTTGTTTGTATTGCACTGCAATAAGGCTGCATGATACAAGAGTTCAAGTGTCTTGTTTTGGATTTGGAAGTGAAACTTGGCAGGAGAAAAATATTTGTTCACTGCCATGTTGGGATTTCTATCAGCTGACATGTTAGAAGACATCAGGGATTGCTTTGGAGATACTTGGTGGGGACAGCTCCTTAAGTTTCGGAATGAGTCAATTGGCAAAAGAAAAACCCATTAGCAGCCCCTCGTTTCACCACAATATGACATTGTTATATTTCATAACTAGATGAATGGGAATTGCACAAGTTATCCCTCTGGTGGCTTCATCTGCAAACACTGTAGTTCTGGTCAAATTGATCTTTGCATGCAGTTTTAAATACAGTGAAAATCTGGCATATTCATAGACCGCATTAGGTGGATTGTGTATGCCATGTTTGCTCAATACTTGCCATTTTTAAGCTTATCACGGCAGAACCTTTTGGGATTTTCAAGCTTATCACGGCAGAACCTTTCTTGCTGCTACACCCCAAAGCTAGCTACCACCTTAATTGCCAGTAATAACTGCTGTCTGAGGCAGCCACTTCAATCTGTGTCAGAGTCGAGCTAAGAGGCGAAGGGCGAATTCCCCATGCAGGCATTGCTACAGAATTTTGCAGGCCTCTTTGAATGTAATTTTTCACTGACATGCCCCTCAACAACAAAAATTGTAATGCAATGTGTAGTGAAAGTTCAGTCAAATGGAATGGGTTCTGTATTTCTGGTATATATGTTACTCTCTGCGATAGATATGTGATCCTCCCCCCCCCCCCGCCCTCAAATGCAGCCCTAATGATTGAAACTGGTCAGGCAACTGAATCTTCATTTACCTGCTTCCTACCATCAGATTAACCCATGAGAAATGGAAACTAGGAGAGAGTATAAAATTGTGATGGGAACTGTCAGTCTGGTACTGCAGTGAATTGCATGTCTTGAAATCTATACTAAGCAGTGTGTGAGCATAGTTGAGTTAGGAGAGGTGACAACAAAACAGTTGGAAATATTTTTTTGGAATCTCAATGTACCTTTGATTCCCAATGCCTTCTATTTCAATTGATTTCAAATCTAGAATACCATACTTGGACAACTTAATTAATAGTCATTCTTGCTACAAGACAATGGCAGTCTGTAGTGTATATAACATGCAATTGAAGGAATGTCAGAAGGAATATGCAATACTGGAACTACTGAGAAATAACACGGCAATTATAAATGTTGCTGATGAGTATTTTTTTGTTTGTGGAGAAATTTCTGGTTGTGATAAGAGAAGAAATGCCCTAAATTAGGTTGGGTAATTTGTCCTGAATAATGTTGTTGTTTTTCCTTTACCCAGTTATAATTCCTCTTGAGTGGCGAATTAAAAACCCTTGAGTGCATTAGTATGCCAAATTCTCAAGATTAGCTTTAGGTACAACAATGCATTACTGCAAGTGCATGAGTGGCCAATAGGACAGCACTAATGTAAATAAGTAGGTCACAGGCTTTCCCCGTAGACCACAATGGGAAATGTCAAAATAGCAGTTTGATGTCCACATAGAGGTTGCTCTGCAATTTTGTTCTGACAGCATTGTGGGTTGGCTGCAGCTCAAAGTGTTAGGTTACTGCACAGCAAATATCCCAAACATGAGTGTTTTCATTTGCAATCCTGAAACCTTGTTGGAGTCCCAAACTTAGTGCTTAGCTTGAGAAACAGTTGTTGATGTCTAGAACGGTCTTCTCCCTTTATCTAAAGTCAAAGTAATTTAATGTGCACAAAACCAAAATGTGTATTGACTGAATTAATCACAGGTGCTAATTTGCCAATATTAGGGCCTGTCCAGATTATCTGTTTATTGAATGCTCATCCTGATTTACATTCACAAAGCTTAATGGTGGAGAGATTATATATGGTCACCACTCAGGGCTTCTTTTCAGCTGGAACTTGCCAGCACCTCTCAGATGGGTGCCATTGCCATTCTAAGAGAATGAGGGAGGGGCTCATGGTGAGTTCCAGCTAGGGTTGCCAGACTCAATAGAAGACAGGAATTCTGTGCCTTTAATTGCCCTGCTCTCTTTTGAGTCTGGAAACCTTAAAGAGAAACCAGCAGACCCTTTGTTTAATTTCCAAGCAAAGGGTCTGCTGGTTTCTCTTTAAGGTTTCAGGTTCCAGCACCTCTTTTTCTAGAAAAATAGCACTGTCTTTGCTGAATATTTGTTTTTATTTGTTTGCAGGACAGTTATATGACCAATCATCCTGCAACCATCCTGATTTGCTTGCAGGGTGTTTACATGTCTTGGCATCCAGTCATTCCTTCTTCCACCACTTTCAATTGGTTACATTGAATTGTGTATGCCAGTTTAATGGTCATTCATTCGATTTGGAGAGATACTTATAGAACTCTTCACAATCCTTATTTGTTTTCAAAATCCTTTCTTGTTTTTACAATCTAGAACAGGGGTGTCAAACTCAAATTCATCGGGGGCCGCATCAGCAGTTTGGTCACACTCAAAGGGCCGGTTGTATCTGTAGGACTATGTGTCCACTCTTTATTATCATAAATTATTGTCACTGCATTCAATTATTACTGTTTTTTTGTAATAATGTAAGTAATAACTAACATAGTCAGAATAATGGCAAGTAGATATTCAAATGTACAATTATTGTACAATTTATTGAAAAATGATTTTTGGTAACTGCACTGGGTGGTGGAGGCTCGCTAGGGTTTCATGCAGGAGCTTTGCAGAGCTACTGGTACCTGGAGATGCTGGGGTCCTTCTGCATGCAGGACAGATGTTCTGCCAGTGAGCCACCACCCTTCACCAAAGGGACTGGCTGAGGTTGACTCACTGGAGCTGTTCTCCTGGTTCCAGGGTTTAAGGGCCAGAAGTATAAAGCAGCATCCTATGTTTCTGAGGAGAGGGAGAGGGAGGGGAGGGGAGGGAGGGAGGAAGGAAGAAAAGAGGGAGTGGGAGGGAGAGAGGAAGGAAGGAAAGAGGGGAGAGAAAGAAGAGTAGGAAATAAGGAAGGGAATAAAGAAGGAAAGAAAAAGAAAGAGGGAGAGAAGACAGAAATAAAGAAGGAAGGAAGGAGAGGGAAAGAAAGAATAAGAATGAGGGAGAGGAAGAAAGATGGGAAGGACGGAAGGAAGAAAGGAAGGAAGTAAGGAAGAAAGAAAGAAAGAAAGAAAGAAAGAAAGAAAGAAAGAAAAGAGGGAGCAGGAGGGAGAGAGGAAGGAAAGAGGGGAGAGAAAGAAGAGTAGGAAAGAAGGAAGGGAATAAACAAGGAAAGAAAAAGAAAGAGGGAGAGAAGACAGAGATAAAGAAGGAAGGAAGGAGAGGGAAAGAAAGAATAAGAACGAGAGAGAGGAAGAAAGAAAGGGAGGGGGGGTCGCCGCCTTGATTCAGCACCAGAAAAGAGTGCGAAGGGACCCAGGGGCAAAAAGCATTTCCCGTGCAGCGTGAGGCAGCGGGTGTCCGTTTTAGGAGACGTGCGTAAAGCCTCAGAGTTGCACGTTCGTGAGGCTGAGCCGCTGCTGAGCTCACATTCATGAGGCTGAGCCGCGGCAGGAGGAGGCGGCGGCAAGAGGAGGAGGAGGAGGCGGCTTGCCGGGTCGGTGTCCATCAGCGCTGTACGGAGAGTCCCGAGCCTCTAGGACGCAGCAGTGCTCTGTAGCACTTTGAATCCTCCTCCTCCTCCACGTGGCGCTGCTGGGTGCTTTGTCTGTGCTTCAGCAGCAGCAGCAGCAGCAGCCATTTCCAGGCGCCGAGCCGTGGCAGCAGGAGGAGGATTCAAAGCGCTACAGAGCACTGCTGCGTCGCAGAGGCTCGGAACTCTCCGTGCGGCGCTGCTGGGCGCTGACCTGGCAAGCTGCCTCCTCCTTCTCCTGCTGTGGCTCGGGGTGCTCCACGCAGCGCTGCTCCAGCCGCCTTTCTACCCCCCCCCAGGCCCCAGCTGTTTGTCGGCACTTTGTCGGCGCGGCGCTTCAGCAGCAAGGTCCCGCTGCTGGGTCCCACTGGCTGGTGCGCTCGGCGGGCCACATGACGAGGTCTGGAGGGCCGGATTTGGCCCCCGGGCCTTGTGTTTGACACCCGTGATCTAGAACAATTTGGTGTCATCAGCAAACTTCATCACTTCATTGCCACCCTTAAACTCCAGATAATGTATGAACAAGTTAAAATGCACCAATCGCAGCACAGATTCCTGAAGGACCCCACTTCTTACATCTCTCCATTGTGCATAGCTGCCAAGTTTTCCCTTTTCTCACGAGGAAGCCTATTCAGCATAAGGGAAAATCCCTTTAAAAAAAGGGATAACTTGGCAGCTATGCCATTGTGAGACACACTTCATGATATCCACTATATGCCAATTAAGAAGTAAATTTATTTCTGTTCAGGGACTTGGTTTTTAATTTCAGAAGGAAGCAGAATCAGCATATTCTGCCTAGTGAATTGTTATTGCATCCTAAATCTATCTCTAAACAAATGGCTCAGCATTACCAGAGTTAGAATAACAGACCAAACAGGTCAATATTAACCAGATTGTCATTTGATATTTTTCCTCTCTTGCAGTCTACACATTTGCATAATTTCCATAGGTTTTTTTTAAAGCTTATCTTTTCTAAAGAAACCAGCTATAAAACTTGAAGCAACATTTTAAAAAATGAATGGTTTATTGGATTATTATATTTAGATTGTAGAAAAATGTAATTTAATTCATTGGCAGATATTACTTAGCAGTTCCCATTCAGTTCTGTTCAGTCACCACTTGACCTCTGGGGTTCTGAGAAAAGGAGCAGAGTATATTTTGCTGCATCAGGAAGATCTTGTATTAAAATGCAATATTTCATTGTGCAGTAATAGGCCTTTCATCCTGGAGTGAAGTGCACAGAGACAGAACATGGGGAAATTTCTGTGACCAACAGAGTACTTAGCTCCCATAAAAAGGGATTTTTAGCGGAAAGTAATACAGCTTGTGTATTCTGTAGTATCTCTGCCAATATGGTGAAACCCTGGCATGGATTCTGGACTTGGTGTAGCCCAGGCATGTCAAACCTGCGGCCCTCCAGATGTTTTGGCCTACAACTCCCATGATCCCTAGATAGCAGGACCAGTGGTTGGGGAAGATGGGAATTGTAGTCCAAAACATCTGGAGGGCCGCAGGTTTGACATGCCTGGTGTAGCCTTTCATAGAAGGCCCATCTATGGGGGAAATCTAATTACACAATGCCCCAGTTTAGCTGACTAATCCTGTATCTGCTGTTTGGAAAGCTTGAATAAGTGCTCTAGAGAATTGTCTACCAAGAGTATTGTACACAGGGAAGCTTCTTAGTCCCTGCTTTCAGACTGCCATCTCCACACTGATGGAAAAACTACTCTCCATTCCCCAAACTTGGAGTCTTCAAAATGGCCTTTGAGATGCTGTCAGGGAAGATGGGGAGTTTGCATTGCATGAGTGCATTTAAAGAGACCGCATGGGTTGTGGTGAGGCGGGAGTTTGTGGCCGACCTTAGGCTTTCCAGACTAGAGTTGGTGCTTCGATTATATGCAGTTTTCTAGCTTGAATGCTTTGATGTGTGTGTTTCTGCATTGTGTATGTCAGGCATCCCCAAACTTCGGCCCCCCAGACGTTTTGGACTACAATTCCCATCTTCCCTGACCACTAGTCCTGTTAGCTAGGGATCATGGGAGTTGTAGGCCAAAACATCTGGAGGGCCGCAGTTTGGGGATGCCTGGTGTATGTTGCTTCAATTCCTTAAGTTCATGTATCTTTGGGGATTTATAGCAATGCTCTCCCTCCATGGTAACGTAATTATCTTAATTCAACTTTTCTTAATGCAACGTGTATCGTGAGCTTGTTGATTCTTTTTCAATGACAAAATGCTAGCATGCTTACTATAATTGTATTCTCGTTTAAGTAAGCCCCGCTGCCTTTCCTGTCCATCACACGGAAAGGCCTGGAAATATTTTTCCTCTTATCTCACGAACTTTCAAGATAAGGCCGGAGAGCCTTTCTACCATAGCTGACAGCTGTAAAACAAACACTCATCTTTTTGTTTTTCTTCTGGAAGATAACAGCCTCTTACAGATGTTTGCAGTGAGCATTGCCTGGCTTCCCAACAGAGTTTGCCCCCTTTCACCTCACTCATCTAGGACATGAGCTACAAATGTCTGCCTTAGGCTCTTCACATCTCACTTAGCACAGGGCCCTTCAAAACCCAGGGCAGGCTCTGTCAGATGCTCTACAAAATAGAAGAAAACTGCCAGATAATATTAAGTTGCTTTTTAGTATGTAGTCCAAAGAGCTTCTACGAGAGCATTCATGGCTAATGAACTCTAGGGCATTGGTAGATTGGAGTGGTTTTTCTCTTCAGGCTGCAACTGACCTGGCCCATTAATATATATATGAATCTACAAAAGTAGATGCCTTGTCTATTTTTTCAAAATAAATTAAAAAACAAAAAACAAAAAATATGTAAATCTACTTGAGCTTCTCTTTTGAAAAGTACTCTCAACCCCCCCACCCTGCCACCCCTTCCTAATTTGTGTGCACGTGTATTCAATGTGTGTCTCACTCAATTTCTTCTCCCTTTCTAATGGGCATTCACCTGTCATTTTTCCTGATAAAAATCTCCTACATCTTCATTCCCTTTATTTCCAGCCAGAATGAAACGTGCCGCTGTGCACTGCGTGGTGCAATTTATTCTAACGGGGAAAGATTTTGATATTGAGATCAATTTTGTTCAAACCTTACAATCGAGTTTGGGAAGGCAGATTTAATAAACATTATTTTGTCCTCTAATCAACTGAGGCAAAACTCTGCCTAGAATACCCTTTGCAGAACACCAGGAAGTCACCCTGCTGATTGCTTTAGGTATAAAAGGATTGCTGATGCGAATCAGATTGATTTTTCTGTAGGTATTTCTGTGTTGGGAGCCAGCAGGAATGGTTATATCAGATTAAAACTTGCCTTATTATTGTGCTGTTTTTTTAAAACAAATGCAACTGTCTGTGACAAAAGTCACCCATTCCCACCACTCTTCTGAGTAATACCCCTCCCCACCCTCTCACTATATATAAGGGTCTAGTGACCTCTGTTTCAATGTATCTGAAGAAGTGTGCATGCACACAAAAGCTCATACCAATGACAAACTTAGTTGGTCTCTAAGGTGCTACTGGAAATAAAAAAAAACTAGTTAAAGACAAGCCCTGATACAGGTTGAAAGTGAATCCAAGTGAAAAAGCTCTTGGAAGGCTTCTGAAAGAGATGCCAACTTGGCAAGACTCTGCTACTTGCTTCCTGCCCTATAGACTAGCATTATGGAAGATGAAGAAGTTCATTAAGCTAAGTACTTTTCACAGCCATGAATAAAATACTGCTGTGGGTATTGGCTCATTAGCCTCTGGGAGTGAGTCTCAAGTATTTCTTCATTAGCAAGATTTGTAGATTTTCCTGGTGCTTGCAGTTGCACATACTGTTAAGATACATAATTATTTTATGAAAATTTGTATTGAACATTATTGAAATAATGAAAATGTGTATTGACAGTAAACTACTGGACTGGCAAATGACATAACTATCAAACCAAGTAGGTAGGTTGAAACATATGTTGGGAAGGTTATAACATATGGTCATAAAAATTACAAGGATTCTACTTTTAGTAAACTAGAAAACAGTTCATCAGAGATGTACTTTGACACTTGTTTCGTCTTATGCTGTGTGGAGCTGGTTTCTTATACCAGTAGGTTGGTTTTGTAATTTTTGTAAAGTTCCTTTTTTCAGTCTGCTCTTGATGGGCAGTATGATCTTGTCCTTTTCTTCCTGTCAGTGTTCAGCAAAATGTTTTAGAATATACCACAGCCGTACGTTAATACCGTAGATATACGAATTAGGCCAAAATATATAAAGTTCTGCAGAACTAGCTTTTAAGCATATCTGCAGTTTATTTAAATATAATCTGATGGAATGCTGAAATAACACCGGTGACAGTTACACTCTTAATAAAAAGGTGGGTGAATTTATATCTTCATGCCAATATACTTCACTAGTTTTAAGAGCTTCCTTAAAAGCAGACAAGGAAGGAGCCAGTTTGGGAAGATGGTCCACAAGATGCCACAGGAGAAGGGACAGACGCGCTTGTTCTCCCAATCAAACATCTGTCAGTGTTGGAAGGAGAGCCTCAGGAGCGGAACATGGTGCACATAAAGTGTGTGAGGATGGAGTTGGACACAAAGGGACAGGTAACACATTATCCTCCTTTTCATCCAAGTAACTCAAAATGGAGTTCATGGCTCTCCCCCTGTGAGGTAGATGAGGTGAAGCAACAGTGGCTGGCCCAAGCTGGAGCTTGTTCAACCCATGATGGGAGCAGGTCAAGCATCAACTCCCACTGCGGTCCTCTGACAAGGACCTGACAGGGGTCCCAATCAGCTGGATTTCACTCTGTCTGTGACGGTGGCAGGTCTTCATTGGGTTACACAAGCTGCCTGCTCTCAGTGCCTTTACACATTCTGTGTTTCAGACACAGGGGACAAAAGCATTCCCCTCCCTCCATCCCTGTGCTACATCCTTTCTCCAGTCTAGAGTTAATGGAAAGCATCACCACAAAACAAGCAAAAAATAAATCATAATCCAATAATGATAGTTCTGGAAAGGATTTACCCATGACTAAATATCGCTTCAGGTAGCTTAATATCCTCTTCACAGGGTCTGTTTAGCCTGGGAACCGGTAATACCTTTTCTGTCAGTTCAACTGACTTAGACCTATGTAAGTCTTTGAATGCATATTACAGCTGAATGCCTGTGGCTTATGTAAACTTTCTGCAGAAAGCTGCCCATTTATTAAACAGCATTTTCTCCTTTCAAAAACTGCTTGTGCAGTATTGCATGCACTGAACTACTTTCCAAATTGGTAATTGCTGGCCTAGAATTTCATATTTTGAATGATTGTGGCATTCAGGGTTCATCATTCCCCCATATCTTGTTGTAGAGTGAAAACTCTTGTTTTCAAGAGTTGAGTTTCTGTAGCATATTTAATCAAGGGTTGCCTTAAATCTAGGAAGCTGGCTTATACTACATCAGACCATTGGCTAATCTAGCACCCTAATAACTACTCTGGCTGGTTTTTCAGTGTTTCAGGCAGGAGTTTTCCTCAAACCTCCCTGGAGATGCTAGGGATTGAATTTGGAAGCTTATGCATCACCTCATAAGGTTCTCCGAGAATTCTGAGAACTTTTCCGAATAAATTCGGGATAGCTCTTATTTCAGTTTTATTTTAAATGCAGCATTAAAAAAATAGTTTTCTTAATTTCTGTGTACAACGCATATGTGTTAAAAATGGCTGTTGGTCTATATGGGATATTTGGGGAAAGATAAGAGCTTAACCTGGGAGATGAAGAAAAATGAGTGGACAGGAAATGTACGGTTGCACAGGAAGTAAAATACATAGTACTTAGCACTATGTATTTTACTTCCTGTGCAACCGTACATTTCCTGTCCACTCATTTTTCTTCACCTCCCAGGTTAAGCTCTTATCTTTCCCCAAATAAAATACATAGTGCTAAGTACTAGAAGATACACACAAGTCACTGGTCCAACTGAAGTTAAGCAATAATGGAGAAATCTGTAACCAAATGCTTAATAATTCCACTGAAAGTGAGATGACTTAAGAGTGTCTAACCCTGACTTGGTTATGCTGACTGTGTCTAATTTATGGCTTCCAAAATTTATTAGTTCCTCATCAGATGTAAGAGCTAACAACACCTGCCACTAATGAGGAGGAATCCTGTTCTGCTCCAAATATATTTTAAGTAATATGTTGGTTAATGCGTATTTTACCCAGAGTTTGCTTGTAAAACTCAGGACATAGCTCACTTTATTTCCATCCATTTTGTTAATTTTTGTAAATTGGTCCCAAAATGGGAATAAGGGCAGCCATCTGCATCAGTCTTCGCATGTTCATGACAAAACATTATTGAATAACAAGGCAGCTGCTGGAGGGAATTCATTGTCATAGACGTATTACAACATGGGATATTTCTCAACGATCAGATCCAAGCCAAACTAGCCCTCAATCTAAATAGGGCATTTTTTTTTTAAAAAAAGTGCAGCATCAACCACATCTATATTAAAAAAAAATCCTGCTTCTCTTCAAGATGGTATACAGCTTTCTTTGTGATTAGTAACTTTATGATTTACTTCAAATTTTTTGGAAGTGACAATTGGCACTCAAAATAGGCTTCTGGTTGATCTATCATTTCAGTGATGGTTCAGAACGCTATTTTATTATATATGTGCACATACACCCCTTCATCTGAGAGCTATAACTGAGCATATTTTGCTGCAGGGATGGGCAGATGTTTCTGTAATCATTCCCAATTGTTAATGAAATATGCCTGTGTAGTGAACGGGGCTTGTTCTCGTTAAGCAACTTGGTAGAATTACAACCATACCACTATAAAGTGTGGAGTTCTCTTCTCTTTATCTCTCTTTTGTGTTCATTTGGCAGGGGAGCAATGGTAACATTATGTGTTAGCAGCACAGTTGTGATGTTCAGACTGCCCACTGATTACAATAGAATATATTGACAACCGATATATCACATCCTGCAAAACCTACTATATGCAGACATTATTTCAGTGGGTGAGGCCACAAAGTGAGATACTGCTTTCTGTGCTTTCCATCTCCACATATAAGTTTTTTATTGAAAAATTATAAATTGAATAAACAAGTAAATAACTATAAAGCTGAAGGTCTATATTGAGCCTATGTGTATTGAGCTATCTACACACATGTGGTGGTCCATGTGATCCCATTCTGTTCTCAGGCAGTGGGGGGTTTCAGACTTGTTCATACTCAGAGTAGACCTATTGAAATAACAGACCAATTTGTCCATTGTTTCAGTGGCTCTCCTCTTATGTACGACATAAGTTGGGTACCACCCATTGTAAGAATATCTGCATAGGGAAATGCACCTTCAATTGTTAGATGTAACCCATCAGAAAGCCAATGAAAATATTACAGCGTCACACTTCAATGTTTAGGCAATTACAACAGAAAAGCAGATCAGCTCAAGCCAACTTTGATCTTGCAGACTGCTTATGTTCTTCTCTCCTGCTGTTCTGAAAGTATATTGGAGTTTTTCAAAAGAAAAAAGTTCCATCCGTATCTTGACATGTGGTAGAACACAGCATTCCTGTGCAGTAGAATAGATAAATAAGATCAAGAGTAGCCAACGTGGTGCTCTCAGGAAGATGCTACATTATAACTCTCATCCCTGCTGGTTGGCCATGTTGCCTGGGACTAAAAGGAGTTTGGGGCTAATACCGGTAGGACTTGCAGTCTAACAACATCCACACTGACTGTCTTTGAGGTAGATCCAATTATCTTTTTTTAAAAAAAGAGCTAGGGAGATTGTCCTTTGAAAATACTGCCATCAGCAAATAATATTAAACAGCAGGAAATATTTGAAGGTTTGTCAATAGGTTCCCCGTAGGGTTATAAATGAGGATAAAGACTTTGATTCCCCCAATAGGAATCTCTTAAAAAACAACAACTTTGAAGTATATTTAATTGTTTAAAAATCATTTAAATGAATTTGGATTGACAATACGTTTAATAAAAATATGGATTTATGTCCCATTGGGTGTAACCCAGAGAAATTGAAATGTTCTTTAAGGCTGGTTGATATCTGTTGCACAAGTAAAAATCTAAAAAAAATGAAAAAGCTTACAGTCCTATATGCAATTTACTTACTTGGGAGTAAGTTACAGGGGCTTACACCCAATGAAGCTGCAGTTTCCTTTGATTTCATTGTTGAGCAATAAACTGGAAGTGGATTACAGTTATTCTTTGTTCCATTTGTGCCTAATCCATTTTCCCCCTGTGTCGTTTTGTTGTACCAAATCCTAGAATTTATTTTTTATGTCATTTTGATGTTCTGCAAAATGATGCTAGTTTGTACTATGAGTACAATATCTACTTTATTTTATAGCTTGTACTATAAAAAGTAGATATTACACACATACCTCTCTTCTGTCTAGTACAATTCTGTTTTCCTTTTCTATGGCTTTTTAAAAGTCTAAGGACATAAACATAAAACATGGTTCACATGGGTTATAAAATGTTTATTTTCTAGTGTTTAACAGCTGGTACGATCAAGTGCCCCAAATCCCAATTCTACCAAGGTAGACGCTTAGTCAGTGGCGCTTAAATTCAGATCAGATGCCCAAAGTGTGTCATTCCTAATTACTTCAGAATATTTTATTTTCTTTATCAGGAAAATGAGTGTCTCAGTTCTGTTGTTTTCTATAGAGGAGATTGACTATATTTAGATATTTGATGATCAGATACCAATTTCACAGCAGGAGTTTTATTACCAGCTCTCAGCTATACCGTCCACTTAGACAAAATTAAGACATCCTTTAATCCCACCTGCAGCTACCAACATTGCTTTCATAGTGATATTAGAGGTGTTAATTTAGGTTAATTTAGGTTTTTCATATTTAATTTAGGTTTTTCAAATGACATATTTGATTTGATTTGCATTCTACTTTTCCAACAACAAATACTGAGTTCAAAACTGCTTACAGTGATCACAATAACAATAAAATCAACCAAGAAAATCGCAGAAGTGACAAGATTTGGGGCAGTATAAAGGTAAAGTTACCCCTGACCGTCTTGGACGACTCTGGGGTTGCGGCACTCATCTCACTCTATAGGCCGAGGGAGCTGGCATTTGTCTGCAGACAGCTTCCGAGTCATGGGGCCAGTATGACTAATCCGTTTACCTTCCCGCTGGAGCAGTACCTATTTATCTACTTGCACTTTGACGTGCTTTCGAACTGCTAGGTGGGCAGCAGCTGGGACCGAACAACAGGATCTCACCCTGTCGCGGGGATTCGAACCGCCGACCTTCTGATCAGCAAGCCCTAGGCTCAGTGGTTTAGACCACAGCGCAACCTGCGTATAATAGCATACAATTCTTTCCTGCTGTTAAATTGTGGGGTGGACCAAAGCACACGTTTCTGGAAAGGGCGGTAGAGTAGCAACATTGTCCAATGATGTGTGTTAGTGTGAGTGAAATTCCGTGCATATATATCAGTCAAAAAGCCACAGTTCCAGAATGCAACAAATAATGCAGTGTGAAAGAAAGAATAGAAATCAGGACAGAGGTGCAGGCATTATAGTTAGGAAATCTAATGCAGTTTTTCCTACATCTGAATGTGCCAGGGCTTGTCTCAGATTAGTCTGTCCAGGAGCTCTGCTTAGCATTGGAGGCCTTTTTTGGTGATCCCACTGCTGACCAGAGATTAGTTTTTTGAAAACAAAAAACAGTGTAAGATTGTTATAAGGTACCCTGTGTCCTCTTTGTAAAGGAAGGGGGGATTTTAAAAAGTGGAAAAAAGTAAAAAAAAATCTGTACCAGGTAATGTGAATTGAGTAATATATGCCATGTATCACAATACTTTTAAACTTACTATCCTTTTTGTTGTGGCAGCTCCCCCTTTCCACTTTCCATGGAAATCTTCTTCTTCTTCTTCTTCTTCTTCTTCTTCTTCTTCTTCTTCTTCTTCTTCTTCTTCTTCTTCTTCTTCGTCACTCGTTTTTTTAAAAAAAATATATTTTTATTAATTTTCCAATTAAAACCAATTATATCACATTCATTATTTCAAATTATACACATATATATCAATCAAACCGAATGTTATGCCAAATCATCTAGAAATTTTTTTTTGGGTTCCCATGCTTCAAGAAATTGGGGATTCCTCGCAACCGCCCACTGCCGTCTTTTTTCTAAAGTTCAAATTGTCTCTCCAAGTTCATAATAATCCAGATCTTTCCCTTACAGTCATATAGATGTTTTCCACTTTCAACCGATTGTTTCCCAGCTGCTGAGATAAATATCAAACAAGGTTTCACAGATGTTCTTTCTCCTGTGTGGGTTAATCAGTCCAGCCTCCCCATAAATCTTCTTAGTCTGGAGCTCCCTGTTGCGCCGTCAACACGAAGCAGCGCCATCTTAAAAAGCTCAAATCACTTTCGTTTTCTCTCATAACCATGCAGATTAACGATCTTTATAAAATTTACAGCTTTTCCAGGCAGAAGACCCAAACATCAAACCATAGACTCTTGGTAAATTAATGGATCTCCTTGCCCTATAGCTGAACTTAGCTTCAGGTCGCTGCTCCAATTCAAAGTGCGTCACAGCTCATAAATCCTCCGAACGCGTCCAGGGACTCCTTCCGTCCAACTAGAGGGGGGCTTTTCTCATCGGCAACTCCACATCTTTAAAAAATATGCTCAGTAACAACAGTTTATAAAGTTCAACTCACACAGTCTTTTGCTTCTCTTTCACTCCAAACAAGCCAGGACATCGCGTCTGGGAAGGTACGAAGTAACTCATATGAAGAAAAATAAAAAAAAACTCACTCCCCTTATCGCTCCGTCCCCATCAATCCTTCTTCCAGATGAAATACAGCCTTTGACTCCTCTCCCTCAGCAGCATAAATTTCTCAGCAGTAAACAGCGCTTCTTCCCCTCCTTCTGAAGTATGTCCATAGATTTAAGCCTAATTATCTTCTTTAACCATGGAAATCCCCGCCATGCAGATTAGCGTCCGGGAGTCCTGGCCCTCGTAAGTGCTTTTCAGCCCAAGCTCCCCCCACTCCAAAAACAGTCGGAGTGGGTCTGGGGGCATCGCGGGCCAGCGGCCCCTCTCCGTAACCCCCGGAGATGGTAGGGGGTTGCCATTTACTCCCCTAGCAACCGCCAAATTCCTTACGAAGGTCAGAGGGATGGAAAACAGGTCCGCCATTCCTGCCGGCGGAAACCGGAACCTTCTTCGTCACTCGTAGCCGAGTAAGATTGTCTTCCATAAACACGGTTTTAACAATGAGTCCGTAAGTGACTGTGGAGGCCAATTCTGGATCCACACGTCCTTCCACAGTGAGGACATTGGTTTCCGGGCGGGAGTTGATCACAGTGTGGATTTGCCAAGCATGCCTTTTAGCATGTTTCTCCCCTGCTTCCTGAGTTTGAGTGTCTTCAAAGCCCATGACACCTTTGGTAAAGGCTGTTCTCCATCTGGAGCGCTCGCAGGCTAGTGTTTCCCAGTTGTCAGTGTTTATACTACATTTTTTAAGATTTGCCTTGAGACAGTCTTTAAACCTCTTTTGTTGACCACCAGCATTATGCTTTCCATTTTAAAGTTCAGAATAGAGTACCGTAGTTGCTTTGGAAGACAATCATCAGGCATCCGCACAACATGACCAGTCCAACAAAGTTGATGTTGAAGAATCATTGCTTCAACATTGGTGATCTTTGCTTCTTCCAGTACACTGATATTAGTTCGCCTGTCTTCCCAAGTGATGTGTAAAAAATTTCAGAGACACCGTTGATGGAACCTTTTGAGGAGTTGGAGATGGCGTTTGTAAGTGGTCCATATTTCCATGGAAATAGGGACATGGTTGCACACATAATGTAGATGTTTTTGCTTTTCCTTGAATCTTTGCTTTGCAATATTGAATGCATGAGCTGATTTAAGTAGGATTAAATGGCTTCTGAGGACACTTGCCAAAGAGATGTGTAGATTTGTTCCAGTTCCTATATGGCTTTCAATTCCCACCTTCCTCCTCCTTACATTTGGCAACAAGAAAAACAAATGCACATAAATTGTCAGTTGTTCTGTTATTTATTTTTAAAAACCTGACTTATTGCATGCTTGGGGGAACGTTTAACTGCTGCTGCTGTCCTAACACAATTGCAAAGTATTTCCGATATAATTCCCATAACAGATATACTTCAGATTGTTGCGTAAGATCCTTTGCAGAACATACAACTGAAATGATCAGAAGGGCCTCGGAGGTGTATTGCTGTTCATGGATTCCTTTTACTAGAAATAGGCATGCTTAGTTGATTTTTACTAGCCTGTGTGGCGTATAGGAGTGTCTGGGTGGAACAGGGTGGAACTTGGATGTGGGTTTGTCCTTTCAGCTTCCTCTGTTATCTGCTAAAAAAAAACCTACTTAGAAGCACCAGTATTGTCTGCACTGACTGGCAGTGACCCTCTGGGATTTCAGGCAAGGTTCTCTCCCAGCCCCATCTCCAGATATGATTATTTGTTGAACTTATTAGTTTTATTTCTTAAAATAAAAGAGAAAACTCAAAGCCACTTACCAAAAAAATCACATGCATTAAAACCAACATGGAACTAAAACAGAGTAAAAGCTGAAAACACATTCATATTTATAAAAGGGCAGGACTAAAACATCCCTCTCCCTAAAGGAAGCCATAAATATAGACCAGAGGCCTGGAAGAAAATTAATGATTTTGTCTGGTGCCTAAAGATAAGTAATTTCAGTGCAAGGTGTGCCTCCATGGGAAGAACATTCCAGAAGCAGGGGGCCACCACTGAGAAGTCCCATTCTCACATCAACACCCTCTGCGCCTTCCTGGTGTGTGTGTGGGGGGGGGCATGGTGAAAGGCCTAACCACAGGGTCTGGTTCATGCGGGGAGAGGCATTCCTTGAGGTACCGGTAGTAGAGCACCAAGTCACATAAGGCTTTGTAGGTCAAAAGCTTGAGTTGGGCTAGGAAACTAGCTGGAAGCCAGTGCAGTTATACCATAATTGCTGTGAATATGTTTACACTGTATTGTGTTGGTCAGCAGTCTAGCTGCCAGATTCTACTTCTACTGCAGCTTCTGAACAGTCTTCAAAGGTAGCCCCATGTATGACACATTGCAGTAATCTAACCTAGATGTTACCAGAGCCTAGACAGGTTAGGCTACCCCCTTTCCTGATAGGGGTGCAGCTGGGTAACCACCTGAAGCTGATGGAATAATAATAATAATAATAATAATAATAATAATAATAATAATTTATTATTTATACCGCACCCATCTGGCTGGGTTTCCCCAGCCACTCTGGGTGGCTTCCAAAAGAAAAATAAAATAAAATAACTGATTAAATATTAAAGCCTCCCTTCAGATGTCTTCTAAAAATCTGATAGCTGTTTTTCTCTTTGACATCTGATGGGAGGGCGTTCCACAGGGTGGGCGCCACTACCGAGAAGGCCCTCTGCCTGGTTCCCTGCAACTTAGCTTCTCGCAACGAGGGAACCGCCAGAAGGCCCTTGGCACTGGACCTCAGTGTCTGGGCAGAACGATGGGGGTGGAGACGCTCCTTCAGGTATACTGGACCGAGGAGATTTAGGGCTTTAAAGGTCAGCACCAACACTTTGAACTGTGCTCGGAAACGTACTGGGAGTCAATGTAGATCTTTCAAGACCGGTCTTATGTGGTCTCGGCGGCCTCTTGTAGTTTCCGGGTCACCTTCAAAGGCAGCCCTACGTAGAGCGCATTGCAGTAGTCCAAGCAGGAGATAACTCGGAAGGCATCCTAAACTTCTAAAGCCACTTGAGCATCAAGCAACAGTAGTGGATCCAGAAGCAATGCACTTGTTGCTTTAGAGGAAGGGTAGCACCAGCCAGATAAGGTCCCAACTCACCCATCCAGTCTAGGAAACACCCTAATGGTGCCTCTAACCTGTCTGGATTGAGATGGGAGGGGGGAATGAACCTGGAACCTTCTGCATGCAAAGCAGATGCTCTCCCCCTGTGTCTTCTCTCTCCTCCAAGAATCATAGGCTTAAAGTAGAAAAAAACGATTCTCCATGTATTTATATATTACTAAAACAAATGTAACAATTAGCCTCTCTTAGTTTAGCAGCTTACTGCTTTAGTTGATAGAGGAAAAGTCTAGTGCTCAAAAATAGAACGTTTACTGCAGCATGTGATATGATTCATATGTTTTAAATTATAATCTCTGATGCAGCCTTAGACTGTAGCATGAGAGAGAAAGAGAGAGAGAGAGACTTTCTTTCCCCCAAAGGAGACTATTAAGTGGAAATGGGTTGAGTATATACTACACATAACAGTAAACTTTACCGTTTTGTTTGCCAATCTAAGGCTTCCTCTCTTGCTTCTCCCCTCCCCTCCATCCATATCTGCTGCCCCTGTAGATCTTGCTGCGGAGGCAGTTGCCTCACCTTGCCTCATGGGTGAGCTGGCTGTGGTTAAGAGAGAGTGGCCTGAACAATTTCATCTAGCTTTGTTAAGGAAGGACTTCTGCCTTCGTCCCCATTATGCCTGCCTTTACCCAGGGCAGGAGTTAATGAGATTCAACCTATCTGCTTTTTTCACTTCCATGCATCAGGCCCAGGAATCATTTGCACAATTCTATTTTTAGCGGTTGTTGAGCTCCAAATTGGATTAGTGGTGGCGTGTTTTAAATCACAGGCACGTCGCTTCCAAATGAATATATATTTTAGTGGAACTGTTGCCTCTAGCACCCCTGCTTGACATGTACTCATGGTCTTGTAGCAACCTATGCTCTCGCCCATCTGTTTGGATGGCATGGTGCCCATTCACAAGTATGTCAGAACCTTGCCAGCGGGCATGTGTGGCAGACTACAATGGGAGATTGCAGAGAGCCAAATGTGGCTTTTCCTTTATATTATAATCATTCATGCATTGGCTCGTAAAACTAATGTACCATTTGGGTAAAAAAAATGGAAAGTGATCTAGTATCAGGAGAACATTTTCTCCTCTTTCCTGATATTTTACTTAATGTTAAGAAAAGGTTTTTTTAAGAGCTAGCATTTAACTTTTGAAACAGTGAGATTAATGCTATTATGTCTTTTAAGAGATGAATAACAATCAGTTTCCCACACATTTATTAAATGTCTTTCTTACCTTTTCTTTAAAGTTAACATTGGGGTAATTTCTATAATCAAAAGCAACCTGTGTAAAAAACTTAGCCATAAAAAAGAGGGAAATATAAGAATGCAAAGCATCTGTAAAAACTACCATATACAACTAGGCAAAGGTATACTGAGACCCCAAGACAATCACTCCTGGATTACATGTAAAAACCATTGTGGTGTGCTGGCGTCAAAACTGGATATGGGAAGCTGTGGTTCAAACCTGCATTCAGCCTTAAAGCACGCTGAGGGGGGCTGGTTTGTCTCTATCTAATTTTCACAATTTCAGTTATCCTCTTCACTTGATAGGATGTCATAGCCAGGTGTTTATTTCAGGGCCGGCTCTAGGTAGAGTCCCGGTGGTGTGGGGCGCTGGGCCGGTAGGCGTGGCGCGGCGTGGCGTGGCAAAGCCATGCGGAAGCCATGCTGCACCCTGTGCAATATCTTACCCCAATATTGTGCAATATCTTACCCCATTGTGCAATATCTTACCCCAATATTGACGCAGCCACTATTTCATGTAGAATATGTTCATGCCTGTAATTGCATTTTCAACAACGAGCTTTGTTTATTTTAAGAGACAGTACTTGTGGCAGAATTTTAGCTCTGATACCTTTTTCAGGTGGCGGTCATGATATCTGCATTCTGTTTTAACAGTGTTAAAAATGCTTGCATAACATGCTTTATTTAATAGAGGGATGCCAAGCCAAGTTTAAGTCTACCAGCAAAAGAGAGCCTACAGGCTAGAAACTCTATCAGTGAGCAAAGGCCCTTTAGCTATGATCTGCCATTTTTTGATATACTGTATAAAGGGTGAAGTCTTGGCTTTGTAAAATAACCAGCACCATATCCAGTGGGCTGAAGATCTGTGCCAGCAGATGGATCCCACACTTTTCTGCATACATTTGATATTGTACCAGAATCATTATGTCTAAATTTGCTGATAGGAAGCTGTCAAATCAGATTTTAGGTTGGCCTAATAAAACTGGAAAAGATTTGCCACTTAAGAATCCATTGCATACATGCAACTGTACTGCAACAATAATTCTGTTGAACTTGTTGAAATTATACCCAAGTGCCACCTAGTGAGCAAAATGGCACAATCAGGGTATCTTTATACATAACTATTCTGGTATAAATGCAACTACAATGACATAGTAGTGAGTTATCCAGAATAATTTTGCATCAGATTTTTGCACATAAGGTGAAGATAATTGAATGGGGCTTCGATTTAGTTCGATATTTTCTTTCTGTAAATTAAAACAGAAATTTCGCGACTTCCTGAAATGCTGACATAATTCCTTTAACCAACCCCATCCGCCTTCGGGAAGGGGGGGATGCCAAACATGCTTCAGTTTTCATTCTAACTCAAGAGTCCTTAGGTTTGTAGGTCAGTTATAAAAGTTATCCAATACAGTGAATATTGTACCACAATGTGATGTTTTCACGTGGCTGTATTAAACTCACTGGAGTTTTTTCTGTGTCTTGAAAACGCAAAGAAAACTGGTATGTTTGTACATTCAGCAAGATTCAAGCATGCAACCTTTTCAGTCTCTAAACTGGGACACCCAACAATTGTGACAGCAAAAGCTGCATCAGCAATGTGCCTGGGCTCCATCTAATTTGAATGCCTATTTCCAAAGATGATTTAAAAATAAGTACAGTGCATTTTGAGTGTGGATTGACCACATGAATTTCCAGCAGATTTCCTTAAGGATGCAGAGGAAATGATCAACTGTATGTTGACAGGATTGAAAAAACAGAATTATATGATAAAACTATTGCACCATATGTGAAATACTGACAGCTGGAAAGTTTAGAATCATGGGGTTGTTTTAAAGAGAGAGAAAAAAAACACTTTTTGAAAGGGCACATCATATATTGAAGGATGGTAGGTAGGGCCAGTGTTGCCACCAAATACTGCTGAAAGCACCCTCCTTGTTTGTGAACCTGCTGTGACCGCACCACTTGCACTGGCCTAAATCCACCTCTGCTGAGGCCACACACACACACACCATAGCTGCCAAGTCTCCCGTATTCCCCGGGAAACCCCCATTTTTCCAGCTGTCCCCAGCCGAAAAAACGGATTTTTTTTGTTTTTCCACGGTTTATTCTGATGCGGCGGCCATTTTGGAACTGGGTGGAGCATGCTCAGAAGCGACTTTTGATGCTGCTTTGCGCAGTTCCAAAATGGCTGCAGCGTGACTTCTGGTGCGACAGCTATTTTGGAACAGGGCAGAGCAGCATCAAAAGTAGCTTCTGAGCATGCTCCGCCCAGTTCCAAAATGGTGGCAGCGTTACTTCCGGTTTGCTACTTCCGGTCTGCTACTTCCGGTCCAGTCCCTTATTTCCAGCGCCGTCTTAAGTGCCCCTGTCGCCATGGTGCGCCGGATCTCTCCGGCGCCCTTCCACCCCGTTTCCCAGCGCGGTGGGTGGGTGGGCGCAGCGCTGCTGCGCGGCGGGCGGGCAGGCACAGCGCGATCTCTCCGGCGCCCTCCCGCCCCGTTTCCCAGCGCGGTGGGCAGGTGGGCGCCGCGCGCAGCGTACCAGCGAAACGGCCAGCCAGCGGGCGGGCGCAGCTCGCGGCGCCCTCCTGGCGGGCCGGCGCCATGGTGCCCTGCACCACCAGGGGTCTACGACGAGCCGGCCCTGCTTATTTCTCAGGCCGGAACTTGGCAGCTATGACACACACACACACACACACACATATGGTGCCACCACTGAAAATGGCATTTTCTGGGCCCTCACACTATCTACCTTATCCCTTATGAACTACCAAGAGGGTCTCATTTGCTGATCCTAAAGTCCAGGCTGGTTAATAAGGGGGAAGGCATTCTTGCAGGGGTTTTGCTCCCAAGTGGTTTAGGACTTTAAATGTCAGAGGACACATCCGGAGGGGGCACAGGCTTGTTCCACACTCTGGTTTAGTGTGTAAGGAGGGAAACTTTGGACAATCATTTAGAGAGAAGCTTTTGGCTAGGTTTCCCACTCCGCCCCCTTACAAAATTAGAGCTTTGTTCAACATGTCATGCTCTCTTTAGCAATCTAATATTGGTTTTTGTTTTTGACCGTTGGTATCTTCTTCCTTCATGATTCCTGCTTTCCATGTTGGCTATGACTGCTGTTAAGGATGGCTATTGAACGAAGATGCATTGCTGATACCACCAGACTCTAAACAGTTATGTAGACTTTCAGGGGTATCTGGTGAAAATCTGAGACACTCTATTCAAAAGATGAGGGAGGTGCAACTTTAAACAAATCACTGCTCCCTACTGAACATCTGTACCTCAAAAACCTCCCCACCCAATCTTCTTTCCTTTTCTGTCAAAAAGTAATAATGGGTGATCATATTTTTCAGCTTTAAAGTGTGAGAATGTGTAAAGAAATATGTAAACAGCAGAACCGGACATTTTGTAAGGGTAGTTTTATAATGTTCATGTAGATATTTGGTTATTGACAAGTATTATTACAAAGTATGAATATGTGGAAAACTAGTTCAAATCCCTTCTCAGACATGACCCTCCCAAGGCAGCGTGAGGCAAGTCATGATCTCTTAGCCTAATTTACGTCCCAGTGGTGTTGTGGCGTTAAATATGAGGTAGCTTTTGTGTTTCTTGGAACACAAGAAGGATATAAATTTGCTAAACTAAGTAAAGAGTAGCCACTGTGGTATATATTATTTATTAATTAGATCGCATGTAATTTTATGAATGTAGGATTATGATTACTTTTGTGAGGCTACAGCAAGAATTTTTCCTATGGGAAAAAATATTTTAAATAAATTTTCTTGAAGCACTTAACTAGCAATATGTTTTACCTGAGGACGGTGAACCTCATTATCCTAATTGTGACTGCCTTCATTAGAATTAAATCAGATTCCAAACCCATCCTGCTGTAATTATAGTGCTAAGGACAGAAACATGAACTGAAAATGTCAATTAAACACAGCATTTAGTCTGTCAAATATGTAAAACAATAGCTGCTTCTGAGTGAGCTGTGAACCAATAACTATTTTTAGAAATCATTTGTCCCAGATACTGAACAAATCAGTTGTAGAGAGGGGAGAGTCTGGATCTGTTCGTGTGAACAATTCACCGATGGCAGGATGCCTTATGAATGTGTCATTCATGCTATTCATGCCAACTCACGTGCAGAATTATGTTTGTTCTGCTCATCCCGTGAAGCCTTGGTGAACAAGTTTGTTTGAATTTTAGAGTTCTGTGGTAAACTATGTGATTTCACCACTTTGGAAGTAGTGTTATGAGGAGAGTGTTACATCCAGTGCTTCCCCCCCCCCCAAAAAAAATTAGGGGTACTCTCCTTTTCCTACTCATATTGAAATACTATCCCTCATTGAGGCCAAACTTAGATTCACAAAATGTTTAGAGGTATGCGTACCCCCCACATCCTACCAGAAGAAAAGCACTGGTTACATCCTATTTCCCAACATAAAGTGGTATTTTATGTTGCCAGTCTCAGATGCCAAATACTTTTTAAAAAAGTGATTGACATGCTTCAACGCCATTGCAAGCTCACCTTTCATGTCTGAACAGTAACCTGAATTCTGCTTCAAGATCCTCACTCCAATACGAGCTCCCTTTCCTGCCCACAGCTGCCCCATCCTCTGTCCCCACTGTGTCACAAGTGGACACCTGCGATAACAGGAGGTTGTGCAGATTCTGTCTGAAAGATGCCGTGCTGGTGAACTGGTTAACTTTACCACCTAAACACCAAGGAATCAGAGATGGCGGGAAGGAGCCAGTGGTTGGTGAAAGCTAGACAGGGATTTGAGGCTAAATTCAGTTTGCTACTTTGCTCCTCTAGTAGGTTACTTGCGAATGCGGTCATATATCATTCTGTATCCTGAGGCTGCACACAACTTTTAGTATTATTTTTCACCACAAGTGTGAAAAAGGTAGCCAGGCTTTGAAATAAAAAGGCGGTTGGGTGGAAACGTATTTTGTGACAACATTCTGCATTTGAACATAGCAAATATTTGTAACAAGCCTACATTCAACTCCACATATTCTAGGCACTAAAAAAAGGAGGAGTTCAGGAATTGGGCAGTACTGGTTGATACCTTGTCCCTCTCCCCAAATGCTGCATGGATTATTATTCCTAGGTGTACTTTCAGTATGTCAGACTTAACGTTGAAAATATTTCATTAAAATGTAAAACAACGGCCAGTGGTTCTGTATAATGTCTGTTTGCTTTAGTATGAAATAAATATGTGGACTCTTCGCCTTTATTATGGTAGGCTATTTTTGGTACAAGTTGCTGTTTTTAATACATGCATTTGCAGCTATTTTTGAAGGTTTCCTGCCAGGGAATATCCTAGGAGTATAATGTATGCTACCATATAACTCCTTATTCTACTTTCAATATTATTGCACTCTTAAAAAACAAAAAAATGGGCAAGGGACATTGCCCCCAGTCTTCACTTTATAGTCTTTCATCTTTGTTCATGATCAATTAGTTTGATCTCTTCTTCTTTCTTATTGGTTAGTGATGGATTGGCTTCAAATGGTTTGCCTTTTTCTACCCTTATGCTGCTTCCATGATTCTGTACCACTACTTGAGATGCAACGGGGTGTGACTAGCAGATCTAAGAGCACAGGGAGACCTGGGGTTCTGTCTCATTTCCCTTTGCCAAAGAGCTAAAATCAGATGAAAGTCTTAGCATAACATTCTATGGCATATCTTTCATGGTCCACTGACATTTTATTCACTTTTGGATGGGTGGCAGAAAATTGTCAGTTAAACTTGGGACTTGTTTCTTAATGTTTTATAGCGGCCTAAGAAAGATAACGAACTTTGAAACACATTAGTTTTTGGCCTTGCAGTCTTCCTACTATTTTCCATTTGTGTAGCAATAAGCAGTGTTTTTGCTGTGTATTTGTAGCAAACTGCTTTTAACAGGTTGCTGGAGGGCCTTTCTCCAGCTGAACTGAAATATGTTCATAGCAGAAAATTGAAATTATGATCTCATTCGAAAAGTCTGTGATCCATGTAAAAGGAAATGGCATTTAATATTTAGTGGGGGTGGGAACCAAAGGTATTTTCAAAGATCTTCTTTACTCAGAAACTACCCTGCTGTGTCAGACCAAGATTCCATCTCTTCCAGTATTGTATTTCCAACAGGGTTTATCCAGGGCAGCTCACTCTCCCATGTTTTTTTGCTCTCTCCCTCCCCCCCCCACCACAAAGCATCTAGTTCTCAGAAGTATATTATGGAAGGTCCATAATAAATAAGGAGAGTCCAGCATTATGTTTTCACGGTGGCCAATCAGATACCCACAGGAAGCTGACAAACAGCATTCTCTCCATTTCTGAGTACCAGCGACTGGTATTCAGAGGCATTGTACCTTGGGCAGTGGCAATAGCACACAGCCATTGTGGCAAATGCGGGTGGCGCTGTGGTCTAAACCACTGAGACTCTTGGGCTTTCCAATCAGAAGGTCAGCGGTTCGAATCCCCACGGCTGGGTGAGCTTTTGTTGCTCGGTCCCTACTCCTGCCAACCTAGCAGTTCGAAAGTACAAGTAGATAAATAGGTACCACTCCGGCGGGAAAGTAAACGGCATTTCCGTGCGCTGCTCTGGTTTCGATGTTCCGTTGCGCCAGAAGCGGCTTAGTCATGCTGGCCACATGACCCGGAAAAACTGTCTGTGGACAAACGCTGGCTCCCTCAGCCTGTAAAGTGAGATGAGCGCCGCAACCCCAGAGTCGTCTGCGACTGGACTGAACTGTCAGGGGTCCTTTACTTACCTTTTTTAACCTTATCCTCCATGTCTAAGCCACTTTTACAGCTATCCAAGTTAGTTGCCACCTCTGCATCTTGTGGGAATGGATTCTATAGTTTAAGTGTGCATGATTTTTTGCCTGTCCTGAATCTCCCTATGTTCAGCTTCATGCGATGGCCCTGAGTTCTAATATTATGACGGAAGGAGACGTTTCTCTTCATTTTCTTTTTTCTTATGTGGTCATGGCTAATAGGGAAATGTTAAACAGCTTCCATTGTTCATGTGTGGCCAACACCCATACTGAACTGACTTCCTTTGTCCTTAAAATTGTTTTAAGTATATATCCTATATATTACGTCTTGTTTTGTTTTTACAAAAAGCAACTTGAATATGTAATGCAGCAAATATTACATATTTACAGGTTTGCAGTTCCACCACACATGGAAATAGGATCTTAACTGTTGGCCTCCTCTCCAACAGAAAGGACTTGAATGAGAGCTTCAGGGTTGAGCTCTCTTCAGACTAAACAGGAACTGAGCAAAGAGCAAATTTTGCAGGTGCTACTGTGATTTTAGAGGCACCCATTCAGCTGCAGGAGCTGTATGCACAGCCCTGAGTTGTGCTGAGTCCACATAAATAACACTTAACCACAAGCTTTCTACACACAGAGTAGCTGCTGGCAAGTGTGAACTAGCCCATCGTTTCCCCACAGGATTTGAGCAGAAGTGTTATGACAGTGTTGCCTGGAACCGTCGCCTGAAGGTGATTAAGGGCATTGGCTATAATAATAGTATAGGAATGTACCCAACTCCCTAGAAATACCGCCCAGTGTTCCCTTTAAAATGTTTATCTGACAATTTTACTCGAAGCAAAAAAATTATGTCTGTTAGTTTGCTGCAGTTTCTTTGCAACTGTGATACAGATGTTGGTTATCTTTGCTCTTGCAACATTTGTGTTAGACAAATGGAAAGTGGACAGTCTTTGAGCCCCTTCTACACTCTTCTTTTACCATCATCCCTCATCCTACGCTTGGTGAGCAACTGATTTTAAAAGAATGAGCACCACCTCGTGGAGAGAAATGAATTTCTGTGTTCCAAATGTTGAGATAAGGTCTAAAACGCTTCTGGATTTAATGAATGGGTGTGAAGTCTGCATTCATGAAAGACAGTGGCCGAGCTAATTTATTAGGCAAGGCTGTAGTGCAGAATAGAGAGGCATGTATTCGACACTTAGTAGGGCTCTTATGTATACAGAAAATGTGATGTGCAATAAGTTTTACTCATTACGTTTGACACTGTATATAGTTTGCTAGGGCTGGTTCATAATTACATTCTATATCATTTGATATCTCTACAGTTCAAAGGATGTGTTGAATAGCTCAATTGAAATTTTTGACTTTGGATGAGAGGTGAAACCTCACATGGCACTGATCCTGTGATGGCACATTTGGATTGGCCAAATCATCACTTGATGTTGTACTCCATAAGTTATGGAAATGCATGTATGAATTGGTTTCTGGTGTCACTGGCAAAAGCAAGGGTATGTGCAACAAGCTGTAGCAAGGGGCTGAGATATTGCACTTGACTTGATATTCATTTATGTATGAAATTAAATTTCTATCCTGCCGTTTCTCCCAAAGGAGCCCAGGGCAGCAAATAACAGCTCAGCAAAACACCACAATTAAAAATATGTAAAAAAATATCAAGAGCCTTTAAAGCCCCACCCTCACAGCTAATAATTATGGGGTTACTGGGATCTAGTTATGGGGAAGATAATAAATTCAGTTTGCATTTGAAGGCAAAACTATCTCATTTGCAGTTTCTGAAAGAATGCAAGAACTGTAACACACCCATTCTTTGAAACTTGCATTCTTCTGAATTTTGCAATGTAGTTCTCCATTCAATAATGTGTATATAAATGCTTATATTGGGGTAAAGTATTGATGTAAATGCATATGGTAATGAATATAACATTTAAAATGTTGTTTAAGGGGGAACTTCTTTGCAAAAATGTGTATATTAGGCAAAATTGTATAAAATGTGTTTGTTAAGCGAAATTGGCACTAAAATATGGATGCATTTTCACAAGGACTATCTTTAAAAAAACAAAAATGCAAACTGATATGAAAATATGGAGAACTGAACTTAAGATAGGAAAAATGAGAAACTGAGAGTGAGGAAAAAAATTGACATATTTACCCATCCCTACTACGAACAGCAGGGACCTAGGTGGTGCGGTGGGTTAAACCACTGAGCCTAGGGCTTGCTGATCAGAAGGTCGGCGGTTTGAATCCCTGTGACGGGGTGAGCTCCCGTTGCTTGGTCCCAGCTCCTGCCAACCTAGCAGTTCGAAAGCACGTCAAAATGCAAGTAGATAAATAGGAACCGCTACAGCGGGAAGGTAAACGGTGTTTCCATGTGCTGCTCTAGTTTGCCAGAAGTGGCTTTGTCATGCTGGCCACATGACCTGGAAGCTATACGTCGGCTCCCTCGGGCAATAATGCGAGATGAGCGCGCAACCCCAGAGTCGGTCACGACTGGACCTAATGGTCGGGGGGTCCCGTTACATTTACCTTTACTACGAACAGCATTTTAATTTGCTCTGTGGAACAGATCCAGACTCATGGAATGTGCAATGCTTTCTGCATACTGCTAGAGAAATGACTGTAGCTTCCATGCAAAGATGTATGACTTGCCCATCACATTACAGTGGCCTCTATTCAGTCAGCTCAGCAAGGCATGGGCCCACCATCGGTTATCATGCGTAGTCAGTGTGTGATAGGGAAAGTGCTCCCATACATGTATGATATTTACAGCAACTGTGTTTGGCCACAGCTCTGAAAAATGCCCTAGAACAAAATGTGCATAATATTTGGCTTTGAAACAAGCAGTGCTCAGTTTAGCTTATTTCTTGACTTTTTAGCAGCAGTCCCCTAAACTCTGTCTGTAGCACAGTTTTCCTTTTGGTGCAGGACACACACCTTCACTTTGGATGTGCTTTTTCATAAGTTCTGAAAGGCAGCACAAGTTGTCGATTTCCTTGCCAATGCAGAATGAAAGTTAGTGATGATTTTGACTTTCCTTGGACTTCCCACAAATGTTTTGCTTTACCAAGCCCCTCTAATTTCCTTGTCAAGTCCAATTCTGTGGCAGTTCTATACCATAGTCATAACTGATTTGTTCTGGGTAACAGAGCTGGGGAAAATCAGTATCAACCCCCTGAGCTTACAGATCTGACTTACAAAATCTCTTTAAAAGAGTTCCAGTTGGGGGTACAGCTATACTTAAAAGAGCATGCAACTGCCTCAGTATGAGCAAGTGGCTGTACTCATTGTATCGTAACGCCATGGAATAAAATGTTTCCAGTCTAAAACCAAACCATTTCTATTTTGGTTTTATGAAAGGAGTTTTCCTCTTTTTAAACTTCTCATAGTATCTAACACACACACACACAAATGAAGCTTGGAACAGATTCATTGCTTAGAACAGCCTAGTACCTCCAGATGTTTTGAACTACAACTCCCATCATCTCTGACTTTTGGCCAAGCTCGCTGGTACTGATTGGGGATGAAGTCCAATAACATCTAGAGAGTATTGAGTTAAAGGAGGCTGGCTTAGAAGCGAAAACTGATTAAGATGATGATCATGTTTTTTCTGAAAGGTGCAAAGGCTTGCTACTTGTGCCCACTTGTACTTGTGCTGTTTTGCCATTGTATCTTTTGAACTACTTAACAATATACTACTTCCTCAGTCTTTATTCCCTATAACATAAGCTAAAATTGCAACCCCAAGTCTGCAACTTACAGCTTCAAGTACACTGATGATCATACAGGGATCGGAAAATGCATCCACCATCAGTTCAATCTCTGCTGCTATGACATAGCTCCATTAACAGGACAGTGAATAGAAACACCATTGGTTTAAGAACATCAGGAGAGTCTTGCTAGATCAGGACCAAGGCCAGTGCTATTTCTATAGAAAAAGAGGTGCTGGAACTCACCATGAATGCCTCCCTCGTTCTCTAAGAATGCCAATGGTGCCCACCTGAGAGGTTCTGGAACTGAGTTCCAGCGAGTTCTGGCTTTAAAAAGCCCTGGCCAAGGCCCATGTAGTCCAACACCTAGTTCCCTCAGTGGTCAAGCAGATACCTGTGTTTTCAGGGCCTACACTGTTCCTGTGATTGGACTCTGTTTTAGCTGTTTTTCATTTTCAATTGTTGTCACCCAACCAGAGGGCTGCTGGTGAAGGGCGGGTAATAGATTTAATGATAATGACAATTATACGGGAACGAAGCCTGCAAGCAAGACCTGAACAAAGCTGCACTCTCCCTGCTTGTCACAGCAACTGGTATTTGGAGGTGCCTTGCCCTCAATAGCAGAGGCAGAATATAGACATTGTGATTGGTTGCCATTGATAGCTTCAAAAGAGGATGAGACAATGAGGCTATCTGAATTGGTGGCCACCACTAACTTTTGCTCATTTAAAATGTGAGCTTCCATTGCAAAAGCTACTACTGTAAATTAGTGGATGGAATTAGAAGAATTGTCTCCCTTGCTGTGTTTCTCTGGTCTCACGGAATCTCACCCAGAGCCAGTGTGGCGCAGTGGCTAGAGTGTCGTACTAGGACCTGAAAAACCAGGGTCCAAATCACCGCCTCTCAGCCTAACCTACCTCACAGGGTTGCTGTGGTGGGGGATTAAATGAGGAGGGGAAAACCATATATGCCGCCTTGAGCTCAGTGGAGAAAAAGTTGGGATATAAATGAAACAAACAAACAAACAAACAAACAAATGTGGCTAATTTAAACAGCTATAGTTCTCCATACTTCATCGAATCGTAGAATAGGTAGGGACCAGGAGGGGCATCTAGCCCAACTTCCTGCAATGCGGGAATCTTTTTACCCAAATTGGGGAGGTCAAACCCACAACCTGGAGGTTAAGAGGCTCATGCTCTACCGACTTCAAATGTGTGCCTTAATATTTTATAGTAAAGTTCAGTACTGATTAGAGACCCAGTGAACTGGACTAGGCTGCTGTGATTTGTCCTGCCCTGGGGTCTGGCCCTGTTGAGACTGTGGACAGTTAGGAGTAGGAACACACCTGGCAGTGCTGAAGGGCTAGGTTTAGAGCAGGTATCCCCAAACTTCGGCCCTCCAGATGTTTTGGACTACAATTCCCATCATCCCTGACCACTGGTCCTGTTAGCTAGGGGTCATGGGAGTTGTAGGTCAAAACATCTGGAGGGCCGCAGTTTGGGGATGCCTGGTTTAGAGCAAGATCCTGGACTTTGGCTATTAAAAACACACACACGTTGAAAACAAATTTGAATATTTAACACATAATTGCTCTAGTCAGTATACTCTAATGTGTTTCATCTGATTTGTAATTATTATTTAAAGAACTATATTAACTCCTTTAAGACTGAAATATAATCTAACATAATCAAGCTATGATTATAACCATTAATGAGCTTAGGCAACATTATACATCTTTTTGTTTACTGATAATTATGGAACAAATTTTCTGTAAAGAGCTTTTTTACAGATAATGTGAGTGAATGCCTCAAAATGCTGCATTGCCTCTGACAAGAAAGCAGCTCATCCATAGGTGAAAGCCATGTTTCCTAGGAGAGAAACTTGATTATGTTGATAAGCTGAAATCTAGCTTGGCCTTCAGGTGCTTTTGTGTTGTTGAGCAAATTGGTCTAGGAGCACGAGTAATTCCAGTCAGATTTGCGATAGAATGGCACACGGTGCAGAGCAGTGACCAGGTGATCTTGCACCCCTGGCAGAACTGTCCAGATTGTGCCCCCTAGCCACTGACAAATTAGCTCTTCTTTCTGCCTCTCATCCAACCCCCTCCCCCTTCAATTCACCCTCTAAAACAGTCATCCCCAAACTTCGGCCCTCCAGATGTTTTGGACTACAATTCCCATCTTCCCCGACCCCTGGTCCTGTTAGCTAGGGATCATGGGAGTTGTAGGCCAAAATATCTGGAGGGTCGCAGTTTGGGGATGCCTGCTCTAAAACCTTTTCTTATGAGGCAATAATCAATATTTTTATTTATAGACATATTTATGGGCATATTTTAGCCGATTTTGCACCCCACCCCTCACCTTTGCCCCTGGTGGGGGCCCACCTCACCACCTCCTAGCTACGGCCCTGACAAGGTGCTGTTTAATTCAGAAAAAAAATCTATAGAATCAGAATCTGTAGGGCTATATATATGGGCCTTTTGTGGGATGCTCTCCCCAGGAAGGTTCACCTGGTGCCTTCATTACACATCTTGAGACACCAGGTGAAAATGTTCCAGGCATTTGGCTGATTAACATTCTATGGCTTTTAAAATGTGTTTGTGGGAAGGCGGTTATGGGTTTGTTTTTTTGTTTTATTATGTATTTTGTATTCTCGTTTTGTATTTTTCTGCTATGAACTGCCCTGTGATCTTTGAATGATGGCATAAAAACCATGAAACCATAAAAACCTGCCAGGCCTCTCAATTCTGTAAGCAACATTTTGCAGCAAAACGGGTGCCAGTGCAGTTAAAAGGATGCTGTTGTTGGCTTCCAGAAATCAGGCTGCCTGGCATTCAGGAATTTAATATCTTCCTAAGTGTGCCAGTACCTGCAAGGCAACTACACATTTCACAAACTTAACCACCCCACTCCCAGCTAAAAAACAAAACAAAAACAAGACTGGTGATACAGATCATAATTTCCTAGAATATAAACATGCATTGGGTTGTGTCCAGCTAAATCAGCACAAAAACTTCTGTCCCCTCTCCTCCCCATGCACACATACTCCCCAATCTGCTCTGGGGATTTCCCCAGTGGCAGATTGAGGGGTGGCACATGTGCAAATGACTTCTTTGGATTCAACCTCTTATATCCAAAAGAATCAGAAGGTCGTGTCTTTTAAATACAAATATAATATATGGAGGTTATTGGAGACACAAACAGCCCTTTCCACATGAGAAGGAAGTGTGGGACTTTCCATATGAAAAGGATGTGTGGCATTGCCACGACCCCCAACCCTTGGACCTTGCAATGAATGGCAAAGGACTCTTATCAGGATGAGGCTTGTGCCAGTACCTCAAGAGGAGAACCACCTGTACTTTATTTAGAATCATAGAGCTGGAAGAGACCACAAGGGCCATCCAGTCCAACCCCCTGCCAAGCAGGAAACACCATCAAAGCATTCCTGACAGATGGCTGTCAAGCCTCCGCTTAAAGACCTCCAAAGAAGGAGACTCCACCACACTCCTTGGCAGCAAGTTCCACTGTCGAACAGCTCTTACTGTCAGCTCTTATTTAACAGCTCTTATTTGAAGCCCTCCCAGCCAGAGGACCCAATCCTACCACCAAGGTTAAACTTGGTCAGCTGCATAAGAGAGATTCTGACCAGACATTGCTTCCCTTGATCTATTCTTGCCTGCTGTGACTTGGCTTTGCCTACCTTTACTGGGCTCTGCCAGCTTGATCCGATCTTCCCTGTTGTGACATGACTTCAGTGGATGCTACCTGCTTCCTCTGGGATTTTCAAGTGCCTACTGAACAGAATAGGCATCTGATGTAAAGCTGCTGGTCTTGAAATGATTTTGTTGTTTATATACCTCTCTTCTTCATCCTCTTAAAAAACAAACACCACACTGACTCAATTAGAGAAGAATATAATTAGCAAATGTAAAATAGGTAGCAAAAGTAACTTCAGAATATATGACTTAGTAATTTGCACTGGCTCATCTGAAGTTGTGGAAGGAACTGATAATTGTTGTCGTTTACACTTACTTTGTTTGTGGCTCTTTCAGAGATTATTTATATAAAATTCAGCATATGAGAAGTGTTATTTTCACATTAACCACTGGATGGCAGTCATTGGAAAGATTAGTTGAAATGGGGGAAACTGCAGTTGGGAAATGCCCAATTTGAAGCTAGTATCAAAAAACTTTTAACATATTCAGGGACAGGAGAGTGTATACACAACTGTCAAATACCTGAGGACTAGAAGCTTGTAGTCTGTTGAGATATATGTAGTAAGCGTAAGAATCTGCTGAAGTTGTGTTAGATCCTGCAATGAAGTCATTGAGAGTCTAACTTTAGAGTATTTGATGTCCTGTAGGCTCGGGTGAGTGTGAGTGTGTTGCTTCACTAATTTATATAGGTCGTTAAAGATAAATAACCAAGTTGACAAGCTGTCAATTCAGTTGTTTCTTTTGCTCTTAGTTACACCCAATTATTATTTATGTAGAGGCATAATAGGTGTGAGAATTACTTGTGAACATTAAAATAAAAGTTCATTATTAGTATTTCAGGATCTGTAAATAGAAAATTCTTGTGAAATGCATGCAAGTTTCGCCATAAAGTTCTGTTAATTGAACAAGCTTAATTGGAGTGTTGCCCCAGTAATGCTTAGTTTACCTAAGATTTGAGCCAGAGCGTCTAGGTTTTGCTGTCTTAAAATGCTTCATTTTGCAAATTACAAAATCACTCACCATAACTGATAGTAGTGTGTAAGACAATTAGTAGTGTATAAGACATGTATTTGATAAAAGAGTTACATTTAATTTTGTAAGATGAACAGTTTCTTTATTAAGCGTTTATTATGTTTGAAAACCATACTGAGTACTTACTCTAAATGACTGCACACTTAAAATCCGATGTATTTTATTTTAAAAGTTAACATTGTTGTTTAAGTGCTCAAAAAAGGAATCTCCGTTATCCTTATTCCAAAAAAAAAAAACTTGTCTGAAAATGATTGCTGCCATTGATTCCAGTCATAAGCACAGACGTCTGTGGTCAGTTGTCATTTTTCCCTTGTCTCCCATTGTTGCATTATAACATACATTTAAAAAACCCAACCCAAACACCACCAAGCCCTGCCCCACATGGTCAGACCCAGCTGTAGTCTACTGAGTGAGGCCTGGGTGAGATCATTCTCACACATACCTTCATGTAGGGGATGCATATACAAGGACAGGAGAGTTTACCCTTCTCTCCCTGTGCCTTGTCCCCTCCCATGTAAACCTCACTGCCCCTTCCAGTCTGCACAGGTGACAATTTCCTGTTAATATGATAAAGGTAAAGGTAAAGGACCCCTGACAGTTAAGTCCAGTCGCAGACGACTCTGGGGTTGTGGCTCTCATCTCGCTTTACAGGCTGAGGGAGCCAGTATTTGTCCGCACACAGTTTTTCTGGGTCATGTGCAGAGCCGTCTCTAGGCCTGGGCGCGGTGGTGCAATGTGCCAGGGCGCCTGACCACCAGGGGGTGCTGCTGCACCAGACAGCTGACATTTTGGAAGGACCAGGGCCGTCTTAAGCATATCCGCCACGGCGGACGGAGAAGGCAGCTGGACCTGGCTGAGGGTGCCTGCCGAGATGGAGGAGCAGCGGCGGCAAGAGACAACAAGCCATGGCCGAGGCGGGAGGAGAAGGCGGCGGGGTTGTTTGGAAGCAAAGGGCTCCCCCCATCCTCGGCCGGCCCAGCCGAGCCTGCCCCTTCCGGGGCCTCGCCCACCTTCCCCGCCCAGCAAAGCGCAGTGGGCGAAAGTATCCTGGGAGGGGCAGCAGAGTTATTTTCCTGCTCGCCGCCTGCAGGCGCCCAAACTTTCCCGGCTCACAATTCTGGGAAATGGGGGTAGGGCGAGAGAAACTTTCCTGGCTCACAGTTCTGGGAAAAGGGGGTGGGGCGCCGGAGGGATCTTCGCACCACAGTGCCGGATATGCTTAAGACGGCCCTGGTCATGTGGCCAGCATGACTAAGCTGCTTCTGGCGCAACTGAACACCGAAACAAGAGCAGCGCATGGAAACGGCGTTTACCTTCCTGCCGGAGCGGTACCTATTTATCTACTTGTACTTTTGGCATGCTTTGGAACTGCTAGATTGGCAGGAACTGGGACCGAGCAACGGGAGCTCACCCTGTCGCGGGGATTCGAACTGCCGACATTCTGATCGGCAAGCCCAAGAGGCTCATAAACATAAGGGGTGTGATTTCAATGGGAAATTCTCAATAGAATTAGAAGCAGTTTATACATGCAAATCCTGTGTTCCTTGCACATGAAAATGAGCATTAGTTTCCGTTGTGTTAATGCTCACTTGTCTACTTTTAATTTTCAAAAGGTTTAGTGTCAGGTTCTAAAATTAAGTGTCGTAGGATATAAATAGGTCTTGAAAACCTGCTAAAACAAGCATAAAAATATGGCATATATTTTTAGATGCACATTAACAGCTGCCTGTTGGAGATTAGAAAGTCAGTCCCTCTGAAAAATATATTGATTTTGGAATAGCAGTTGGTGTGTAGCAGAAAAAAGATCCCTTAGCTTCAAGCAGAGTACCAGAGATGCTTTCAGGAGTCTTGGTGAAGGAGCAAAGCCAAAATATTTAAGAAAATGTCCTTTGCTCCAATGTTGATTATTTATAGACTTAGCCTGCCCCTTTCATTGTGGCCCTTTCTAATACGAAATTGTGCCCTCCTGGACTTGCAGTCAAATGTACAAAGGAAGTGAATCTTGTTATCCTGCAATTCATGTATAAATAATCTGTGAATCACCTCACAGAAGGTCACTTAAATGTGTAGCTCCTGGATTCTTATTTTGTAAAACCCACCATCATGTTTAAAGCTAACAAATGCAATAAACCAAAGCACTGCAATCATTACCACACTTTTTTTTTTAAAAAAAAAGCATTTATTTTGTGATAAATATCAGTTTTAATGGCTAAAAGTCTGACGAAATTCAATGCATACATTCAGATTTACCTATAAAGCATTGTTCTTGTGGCTTCTGTCACTGATTGGATGGCACTGAGGAGAATATTTATGAATATTCTAATTGCGCGAGGAGCAATGTTGCAAGAGTGTTTGCAGTCCAGATTCTGTGAGGTAAGGAAAGATGTCAGCTTTTGTTGGATTAAAATGTCACATGGGCTTTTAGGACCTTTGCCGGGCAAGCAGAGGAATGGGGAAAGATCCCAGGATGTCAGCAAGCTAAGGGTCAGCAAGCCTGGAGGCAAGGTGATTGAAGCAAAGATGCAGCATAGGCAATGGGCTAGGAAGCTAGGAAACAGAGGGTTAGAGTGGGTAATGAAGATTTTAGAGAGAGGGTAGTAGAGACAATAAACCATTGCATGTTGCATGCATGATGTTGCACACACAAATTACATGCATGACATCACACACAATCCAGCCCCACCCCATCTTGGATGCAAGATCGCGCCTCTGCCAGAGTCTAAAACTGCCTAAATTAGACCACTGCAAAGGACACAATGAGCTCAGCGGAAATTGGGGTGGGGGGTTGAATTACAGAAATTGGGACTAATCAGACTATTCCTTGCAGGCTTCTATTATTCTAACAACGTTGAGATTGTTGCATAAGTGTACAAGAATAATGTACAGTGGTACCTCGGTTTAAGAACAGCCCTGTTTACGATCTATTCAGTATATGAACTCCGCAAAACTGGAAGTAGTTTTCTGGTTAGCGACCTTTACCTTGGTCTACGAACGGAAGCCGAACATTGGAAGGGCACCGGTGGCGGGAAGCCTCATTAGGGAAAGCACGCCTCGGTTTAAGACAGCTTTGATTTAAGAACGGACTTCTGGAATGGATTAAGTTCATAAACTGAGGTACTACTGTATTATGGAGCTATTTATGAAGCTTAATTGCATCTTGAAGTAGTGACAAATTAAATATCGATTGATCGAACTATGGTGCTGTGTGGCTGTGAGATACTAGGAGGAGGGCAAAGGTGATATGGAATCATCAGCCATCCTGTCCCATAGAGCATAATGTAACAGCGTAACATCCTCTGCCACACATGTGGTATAGCGTCTTAGAAGAAAGACCAAACACAGGGCTAGCTTCCCCTATGTCTTTACCCATTGAAGTCTTCCCTGGTGTCCATTCAGCAAAACTCTTATGACTGTTCTTTAGGTATTAAGTATGCACGCAGGTGGCACTGTTAAACCACAGAGCCTAGGGCTTGCTGATCAGAAGGTCGGCGGTTCGAATCCCTGCTACGGGGTGAGCTCCCATTGCTCGGTCCCAGCTCCTGCCAACCTAGCAGTTCGAAAGCACGTCAAAGTGCAAGTAAGATAATAGGTACCGTTACAGCAGGAAGGTAAACGGCATTTCTGTGCGCTGCTCTGGTTCGCCAGAAAGCGACTTAGTCATGCTGGCCACATGACCCGGAAGCTGTACGCCAGCTCCCTCGGCCAATAACACGAGATGAGCGCCGCAACCCCATAGTCGGTCACGACTGGACCTAATGGTCAGGGGTCCCTTTACCTTTATGCATGCTATCACATAGTCAGGTGCCATGTCATTGCATACCTGAGTCCAGGACTCTCGCAGATATCCCCGCATTTGCAACCCAGTACTTAGGTATCCAGTGCTCAGATGAGTTTTGCCCACTTGCAATATTGGGGGGGGGGAGGAGTGTAAGTGAAATGAAGAAATAGCATTTATTAGCTGCATGTAGCAGCGTCTCTTCACAGAGCAGCAACAAGCTAGTCCCCGCACGCTTGATGCAATGCTTGTCACAGTTCTTTCCTCTCACACCGTGCTGATCAATTTTGAGACATCCTTTCCACAGGGAACTTCCAGGCAGCAGTAGTGTGGATTACTAGACATCTCGCCTACTGACTTAACACTGTGGCAGTTCCATCACAAGAGTAGTCCTTGGAGACTGCTCTGGATAATTAAGATTTTAGTACTCATCCTGGCATTTGGGATCTGTCTGTAGTTTAGCCTAATCTACATAATTCTTGCTCAATTTGGTGGCCAAGGTGGGCTAAGATGTCACCATTTCATGGACCTCATACATTATTCCAACATAATAATGAAGGTTCCCATTTTCCATAACTTGTCCAAGTTTTCTTCTCAATCAGAACCCATGAGAATCACTGGAGTGGAATCAAAATGCCTTCCTGAGAAGGCATTTTGAATGGCAGACATTTTAAGTATGGTTGAAGTCTGCCATATCATTTATATCATATAGATTTTGTTTCGTTTTATGTAACTATTTCCATGCTTGTTGATTTTAACTACTCCAATTGTGGAACAGACTTTCTCTTGCTCCCTCAGGTCTTTAATTGTGTCTATTTGTTTGTTGCTTAGCCTAGGAATGCTACCTTTCTGATGTCCATTCCTGTGTAACATTTTCTCTTAAGATTTCATTGCTGAAAGGACTGTTGTTGTTGTTGTTTTAAAAAAATCCAAATTATCAAGCCTGTCATTTTGTGACTTCTAAGTCTTTCTGACTCTTTCATCTTGGAGGTACATATTTAATAAACAACATTTGTCAAAATAAAAAAGGTAAGCTCTAAGAAGAGTGGGCAAAATACTGTTGAGGTGGGACAAAGTAGGTTGCATCCCGAAGAACAGAAACCTAAATAGTGGGACGATGGAATCATGGGCCCAAGGAAAGAAGGGGTCAATTAGAATGTATGACTGGGACAAAACAACATGCAAGGCTTTCTCATACCCAGCCCTAAACTGACACCAGGTTCAGTGACATTGCTCTGTTTTGTAAGGATGGCGTCCACTTCTCCAATCTTGGAAATGACATTTGGTTGGCAGATATTATCAGAAGGCTTAGGCCATGTGATTGAGCACCCCTGGCATCCGGTTCAGCGAGGTGGCTCTGTTTCACAATGATGGCATTCATCTTTCCAATCAAGGAAATGATTTGTGGTTGGCAGACATCACCAAGAGCATTAGGGATTGGTTGCAGATGTGAGGGTATTGGCGGCGAGCCTCTTTGGGCTCGGGTGGCGGTTAGGCACTGGATTATTCAATATGTGATGTATCCGTGTTGTGTGCCGGAGGTCAGGTTGAGGCCATCACCTACCTCCTAGGGGTATCCCATTAAGGGGATCTGGCGGTCGTAGATCCTGTCCGATGCCCTAATGGGGTTAGGGCCGTGGCACGACCCCCGGTGACGTCAGGGGAAGCTTCCAGTTGTATTTGCATCTACAAGCTCCTCCCACTGTTCGTTAACCTAAAGTGTCTCCACACCGGTTGGGTGGAGTCATGTGTTGCGTTCCCGTCCAATGCCTAAGCCAATAACCCTCACATGCTATAACCAATAAAGTTGTGGCCTTATTTTACCCATTAACCTAAAATCTTGTGTCCTTGTGTCTTATTTACTCCACGTGGGTGGCGGGTCATTGACCCGCAATACTATGATTCTGTGATTTCTCTTTTTGTCATGAATCATATTGGGATATGGGTGTTCTCCTGCTGTCCTATTGCTTGATCTGACCACTGATAACCTGAGCATGCATCCATATATTTAACATTAAGGAGAATATCCCTAATATAGAAGAGGACATTGCCAAGGCTAACCATCTCCCACTTATGAAATAAAAGAACTGGGATCAAATAGGGAATATTGTAATTTTATGGCAAATATAAACATTATACCAATTTTGGAGAAAGGTAACGGAGCAGTAGAATTAAATCCTCAAACATTTAAAAAGTATACATTCAGCTGGTTAATGTAGCTTTATTATATCTTAGCCAAGAGATCTGATAATTAATTTGAACCTAAATGCATCTGTTCAGTCAGTGGCTGTTCTGACTAAAGCAAGTGACTCTGCCACAGACATGTCTGGGGTGGGGGGAGGGGGATATGAGTGAGTCATTATAGTCTTATATTAGCATGACAGATTTTATTGAAATTGTTGACTCATTAGTGGCTTATTCTTCATAGTGTTCTGTCTAGGTAGCGATGTCCACGGCTTCTATTACCATTTCAACATTTATGTCATTTAACCATCTGAGAGAGAAATGCAGTTTTTCAGAAAACGATACTGTTTTAATTTGCTGTCTTGGAGTATGAAAGTTTTGCACTTTAATTTGGAGCAGATAACCCAGCATGTTCACCTATAATTAGCAATGGCAGGGAATTTTGGAAAGGAAAGTACCTTGGTTCACACAGCCAAGATTCAAGGGCACTCAGAAAGATATTCTAGTTCATCTGTATCCTGTTTGCATTGGTATGGGCTGTGAGAATTTAGCTGGTTGAGGAGGGGAAAGAGACTGATGGCTTACCTGGAGACTAATGAAGAACAGGGCCATCTTTAGTACCTTTGGCGCCCTGGCGCCGTGGTGCGACGGATCCCTCCGCCGCCCCGCGCCGCCCCGTTTTCCAGCGCGGCGGGCGGGCAGGCGGGTGGGCTCAGCGCGCAGCGCAGTCGCCGAGGGCGCTGCTGCGTGACAAGCGGGCGCGCGGGCTTGCTGCGTGGCGGAGCAGCCGGCGGGCGAGCAGGCGCGGCTGTGTGGCGCCCCCCCCCGGCGGGCCGGTGCCGTGGCGCCCTGTGCCACCCAGCCTGGCCGTAGAGCCGGCCCTGATGAAGAACGTAACATAGAGATGGGGAACCCTTTCCAGCCAAAGGACCACACTCATGGGAGAGAATCCTTTGGGGGCTGCATGCCAGAGGTGGGCAGAAAACAAGGCGAAAGTGGGCAGAGAAATGAGGGTGGCCCTTACCTTTGTACTACAGGTATATTCCAACCACACAAATGTCAGAGGTTTTGAGAGAGAGATCTCTCTCCAGGCAAGCAGGAGGTATTATCACAGTTCTTTGGTATACAGTGATGCCTCGCAAGACGAAATTAATTCATTCTGCGAGTCGTTTTGTATTGAGAAAATTTCGTCTTGCGGTTTTTCCAATTTAAACAAATCAAAGCAAAAAAAAATCGTCTTGCGAAGCACAGCCATAGAAAAATTCATCTTGCGAGTCAACAAAAAGATCGCAAAACGCTTTTGTCATGCGAGTTTTTTGTTGCGCAAGGCATTCGTCTTGCGAGGTACCACTGTATTTCAGCCAGATGAAGCCCTTCAAAGATAGGGCACAGAGAAGAGCCAGTGAGAGGTGTGGCCTAGGGAGAGAGGGTGTGGCCTAAAGATATTTCTGAAGACTTGGAGGGCCCCTGGACCACAGGTTTGAGATTTCCTACCCAGAATGTAACTGCATATAGTAAGTGTGTGGAAAGTTGTTTTTGTGTGAGCACAGAGATAGAGTTCCAATAGCTGAACTTGGCTGGGTTTGTTTCATGTTGAGTAACACTATGGTGCCTTTGTTTGATGCATGATGGCTGCGTGGGCAAAAGGAGCAGAAATGTGTGATAAATGTTAGAGTACATTAGTGTCATTTTCACACACACCCCTACATTTCAAGAAGCAATGATTTATGTTTCGATACTTGATTGGGATGAGCTTTTGAATGAGCCATCATCAGTACTGGGTGTGGTGGTTTTGATAGTCAACATGAGGGTTGTAAATTGTCATCCTGGAGTCATTTTAAATCATACTAGCTTTCCTTCTCCTCCCTGTATCTATCACAGACTTCTGAAATTAATACTAATTTTAAAGATAGTTGTGACAGCACAATGATTTCGGGTACTGGTACAAATTAAGTGTTTATGAATATTATACCTTGCCAGTTTACTTCTTTCAGATAGGTGTTGGGCATTCCTTTGAGTTTCCAGGTGATTTGCTTTCTGTGTAGGAAATCACATTGATCTTCCTTTTTAGTAGTTTAATAAAGGCAAACAAAGGACAACGGAAAAGGCCGTTTCTTTGTTGCCGCCTTACAAACCTCTGCATGGTGGCACAGATGATGATGACCTTGGTGTCAGGATAGGCTTATGTCTGAAGAGGTGTTTCACGATGTGCTGACCTCCTGAGCCGCATAATACTTTATAGGTTAAAACCCGCACTGTGAATTTGGCTCAGCAATGTAACTGACAGCCAGAGCATCCGGGCCAAAATTGGTATAATACAGTATTGTTGTGTTGTCTGGGTCCCATTAGCAGGCTGGATGTTGTGTTCTGCATCAGCTGCAATTTCCAGCCCATCTTCAAAGGCACACTGCATCATTCCAACCTGGAGGACATCAGAGCATAGGTTACTGAACACAGTCTAACCCCATCTGGATAGGGGTGTAACTGGGCCACCAGCTGAAGCTGCTAGAAGACCCTCAGTTCCACTGAGGCCACCTGTGCCTCAAGTGATAGTGATGGATCCAGAAGAATCTTGAGGCTATGAATCTGCTCCTCCAGTGAGGAGTGCAAACATATCCAGAACAGATTGAAGATCACTTACCTGGACAGGAGAACCACCTAATAACAGTGTCTGTCTTGCTTGGATTGGGTTTCACTATATGATCCTTCACAACATGATAGCTTATTCTGGGGGAAAGGAAGTAAAGGATCAGGGGCCTCCCAATACTTGGTAGTGCAACTGAGCCAGGAATCCAGCTGCTCCACCAGATCCCAGCTTTGCTAGCATAGTGCACCATGTCTGCTTGTTTTTCCTTTTCTGTGCAATACCTTGTATGGAAAGCTCCCCTGGATAGCTCTCCATCACCGATAAAACAGGGAATCTAAACTACACTATATTAGTGGAAGAAATGGAACAAGTTGTCAGAATATTGTGTTTTTAATTAGATGGGCAGGTCCTCATATGATGTGGTTGAATTTGAATTCCAGTGCACCCCTTGATCCATAGAGTAACCCCAAGAAACATATTCATAGAATCATAGAATCATAGAGTTGGAAGAGACCACAAGGGCCATCCAGTCCAACCCCCTGCCAAGCAGGAAACACCATCAAAGCATTCCTGACAGATGGCTGTCAAGCCTCTGCTTAAAGACCTCCAAAGAAGGAGACTCCACCACACTCCTTGGCAGCAAATTCCACTGCCGAACAGCTCTTACTGTCAGGAAGTTCTTCCTAATGTTTAGGTGGAATTTTCTTTCTTGTAGTTTGAATCCGTTGCTCCGTGTCCGCTTCTCTGGAGCAGCAGAAAACAACCTTTCTCCCTCCTCTATATGACATCCTTTTATATATTTGAACATGGTTATCATATCACCCCTTAACCTTCTCTTCTCCAGGCTAAACATACCCAGCTCCCTAAGCCGTTCCTCATAAGGCATCGTTTCCAGGCCTTTGACCATTTTGGTTGCCCTCTTCTGGACACGTTCCAGCTTATCAGTATCCTTCTTGAACTGTGGTGCCCAGAACTGGACACAGTACTCCAGGTGAGGTCTGACTAGAGCAGAATACAGTGGTACTATTACTTCCCTTGATCTAGATGCTATACTCCTATTGATGCAGCCCAGAATTGCATTGGCTTTTTTAGCTGCTGCATCACACTGCTGACTCATGTCAAGTTTGTGGTCTACCAAGACTCCTAGATCCTTCTCACATGTACTGCTCTCAAGCCAGGTGTCTCCCATCCTGTATTTGTGCCTTTCATTTTTTTTGCCCAAGTGTAGTACTTTACATTTCTCCTTGTTAAAATTCATCTTGTTTGCTTTGGCCCAGTTGTCTAATCTGTTAAGGTCATTCTGAAGTGTGATCCTGTCCTCTGGGGTGTTAGCCACCCCTCCCAATTTGGTGTCATCTGCAAACTTGCTCAGGATGCCCTCAAGCCCATCATCCAAGTCATTGATAAAGATGTTGAACAAGACTGGGCCCAAGACAGAACCCTGTGGCACCCCACTAGTCACTACTCTCCAGGATGAGGAGGAGCCATTGATGAGCACCCTTTGGGTTCGGTCAGTAAGCCAGTTACAAATCCACTGAATGGTAGCATTGTCTAGCCCACATTTTACCAGCTTCTTTACAAGAATATCATGGGGCACCTTGTCAAAGGCCTTGCTGAAATCAAGATAGGCTACATCCACAGCATTCCCTTCATCTACCAGGCTTGTAATTCTGTCAAAAAATGAGATCAGATTAGTCTGACATGACTTATTTTTCAGGAACCCATGCTGACTTTTAGTGATCACAGAGTTTCTTTCTAGGTGCTCACAGACTGTTTGCTTAATGATCTGCTCTAGAATCTTTCCTGGTATTGATGTCAGGCTGACTGGGCGGTAATTGTTTGGGTCCTCTCTTTTCCCCTTTTTGAAAATAGGGACAACATTTGCCCTCCTCCAGTCTGCTGGAACTTCGCCTGTTCTCCAGGAATTTTCAAAGATTATTGCCAGTGGTTCTGAAATCACCTCTGCCAGTTCTTTTAATACTCTTGGATGTAGTTCATCTGGCCCTGGAGACTTGAATACATCTAAACTAGCCAAGTATTATTGTACTACCTCCTTACTTATTCTGGGCTGTGTTTCCCCTGCTGAATCATCTGCTCCATATTCTTCAGGTCGGGCGTTGTTTTCTTTCTTGGAGAAGACTGAGGCAAAGAAGGCATTGAGGAGTTCTGCCCTTTCTCTGTCCCCTGTTTGCATTTCACCATCTTCTCCTCTGAGTGACCCCACTGTTTTCTTGTTTTTCCTTTTGCTACGGACATACCCATAAAAGCCCTTTTTGTTGCTTTTAACCTCTCTAGCGAGCCTGAGTTCATTCTGTGCTTTAGCTTTTCTGACTTTGTCTCTACACGTGCTGGCTATATGTTTGAATTCCTCTCTGGAGATTTCCCCCCTTTTCCATTTTTTGTACATATCCCTTTTAAATCTTAACTCAGTCAAAAGTTCTTTAGATAGCCAGCCTGGCTTCTTTAGGCACCTTCCATGTTTCCGTCTCATTGGAATTGCCTGAAGTTGTGCTTTTAATATCTCCCTTTTAACAAACTCCCAACCATCATAAACTCCCTTCCCTTTTAGTATTACTGTCCATGGGATTTCACCCAGCGTTTCCCTAAGTTTTCTGAAGTTGGCTTTCTTAAAGTCTAGAATTTGGACCTTAGTATGCTTGGTTGCTCCTTTCCGCTGGATAATAAACTCCAGAAGAGCATGGTCACTCCCACCTAATGATCCTGCCACTTCTACCCCACTAACCAAGTCATCACTATTGGTTAGGACCAGATCTAAAATGGCTGATCCTCTTGTTGCTTCTCCCACTTTCTGGACAATGAAGTTGTCTGCAAGGCCAGTGAGGAATCTGTTCGACCTTTTGCTCTTGGCTGAGTTTGACATCCAACAAATATCAGGATAGTTGAAATCCCCCATTACTACTATCTCACTTCCTTTGGAATGCTTGGCCATCTGTTCCAGGAAGGCATCATCTGTGTCCTCAGTTTGGCTTGGGGATCTATAGTAAACTCCCACAATGAGATCACTGTTGTTTTTCTCTCCCTTAATTTTGACCCAGATACTCTCAATTTGGCTTTGAAGTTTTAAATCCTGGATCTCTTCACAGGTATACATATCCCTAACATATAAAGCTACTCCTCCTCCTTTCCTGTTTGGTCTATTTCTCTTAAATAGATTGTATCCCTCTATTACTACATTCCAGTCATGAGACTCATCCCACCAGGTTTCAGTGATGCCTATTATGTCATATTTAGTTTGCTGTACCAAGAGCTCAAGTTCATCTTGTTTATTTCCCATGCTCTGTGCATTAGTATACAGACATTGAAGACCGTTGATCATTCCCCCATGTCTCTTATTTAAGGATATTTTCGTCCCACCACTAGGTCTGCATGCTGCTTGCTCCATTTGGTCCTTGACATTTGGATGATCATCTTCAGCATTTGATAGACTCCTACCTTCAGGACCACTGTCTCCCTCCCCCACATAAGTCAGTTTAAAGCCCTTGACCTCAATTATACATCTCGAAAATGCATACAGTAATATGAGACCCCCGGGTATGGGTGGTATATAAATTCAATAAATAATAATAATATGATAAACGTAGTATAGGAATGTTCCCATGTTTTGGTGTTATGGAACTCTGCCTCCCCTAATCTCAATATATATTAGAATCTTTTGATAAATGTTTTGTAGTTGGCTTCTGTTTCATTGACATGTACACCTATTTTATTTATTTTGTCTCTCTCTTATGGTTTACAACATCTCTCTCTTATGGTTTACAACAATCTCTTTTAATATTTTTTAATCTCTTTTAATATTATGGAATTACAGTGGTCCCTCGACTTTCGAATTTAATCCGTTCCGAAGACACCTTCGTAGGTCGAAAAATTCGTAAGTCGAAAAGTGCCATTGGAAACGTGATTTCCCATGGGAATGCATTGGAAACGGAAAAATTCGTAAGTTGAAGCAACCCCATCTAAAAATTCGTAAGTCGGAAAAACCCTATCTAAACCGCTGCGGTTTCCGTTCGGATGTCAAGAAATTCGTAAGCGTGCGGCCATTTGCCCCATTCGTAAGTCAAAAAATTCAGTCGTCGAGTTGTTCGTAAGTCGAGGTACCACTGTAAATGCCCCACTCTTGCCTCTTGTGGATGACACTTGTTGCAACTGCCGTTTCTTATACATAGTGAAGAGAGATGCATACATTGGTCTTCTGATTCAATTGGTTGCAAATGCTTACCTTCCAAGTCCCGGACTGCAGAATCCAGGACTGGCAGCCCAGTGACACTGGAAGTTGTGTCAACATAACTTCCGGTGTCGCTTTGCCCTTCTATGGGCACCAAAAATGGCCGCCGCTGGCTTCAAAAGTCGCATCTACGCATGTCAGGAAGTGCGTCGACGCAACTTCCGGTGTCACTCCGCCCATCTATGGGCACCAAAAATGGCGACCGCCAACACCGGATGTCGCGTCTATGCACTTCCGTCCGGATGCGACTTTTGAAGCCAGCGGCGGCCATTTTTGGTGCCCATAGAAGGGCAAATCGGAAAGGAAAAAAATGGCCATCGGCAGGAGAAAATAACGGAGAAAAACGGGAGATGAAGTGATACGGGGGACCACCGGGAAAAGGTAAGTAAAAACGGGGGTTTCCCGGGGAAAACGGGGTACTTGGCAGCTATGCAAATGCCAGCTGTGGTAGACGTGAAAGCCTGAGGAGGTAAACATGAGGGATAAGGAAATGCAACAGCAAGCCTGTATAGCAACTTTTACGAGTGGGGGTGATGTGGGTGCTACTTCCTTGACATGGGTACAACTGATGATGAGGACCTACTATGTCAAGAGCCCAGAGGAAGCAGTGAAATGAACCACTTGTTTTGTTGCAGATGGAAGAGTCCAGAGACAGCAGTCAGCTCCAAACCCATCTTTAAGACTATGCTCAGTAAATGAGAGAAGGAAAGCCTCATCTGGACATTCCTTCCATTGCCAGCATTGTTAACGTTAATAGTAATTATGGTCAAGAACCATCCAGTTCTTATTGATTTGTGCTTATTTCTATTCTGTAACTAGCATGAAATTGGAATTGAATAATCTTTTGGTTTTCTGGTCCAAGTATTCAAGAATGTTTGCTTTCTACCCTATTTATTTTAACAGTAGCTTTCTGCCCAAGGTGGTTAGTGAGAAATGACATTTGGCCTCTCATGCTGTGAACACTGAAAGGAAAAGCGTATTCCTTTTATCTAATGCAGGCAAGTCTCTACTAGAAATCAAAACATTTTTTCCTTACAAAATGTCCCATCATTTGTCTTTTATGTGGGTTTTTAAAAAAAAAAGAAAAAGAAAATGAGCAGGCTATTTATTAAATGTACACAAGTACGACAGCATTTCCTGCTCTAGAAAAGTTTTACTATTACACTTTTTCTCTTAAAGTGCTGACCTTTGAAGCCATAAATGGTCTGGGGCCAAGTTACCTTTACAAAGCCACTTCCGCATCTCCACGGAGGTGGTGTTGTGGGCTTGCCCCGAGCGAACTCTCGCGATGGGGGCTGAGTACAGCCCCCTCGCAAGGAGGGAGTTCCCGCCTCTGTCAGATCCCAGCCGGCCAATAGGGTCAGCCGGGAGGCGGGGCTTAGCATCTTTTAAACCGGATGGAGGCGGGAACTCAGCCTTTCCTGCCCCGGCTCCCAATCCGATCGGATCAACCACCCACCCACCCTGTAGGCTAGGCAGGTTAGGCCGACGCTGCTATGGACTTCGGTTGGTCGTCTTGTTTGGCCGGGGGGCCTGGTAGGACTTTTTCCACTTGGGGCTAGCCAAGGTGGTTTTTTTGCCTACCTCATAGCAATTCGTCACAACTTGGTTTTGCGGTTAGGCATTGGAAATTTGCATAAAAGAAGAAGGGGGGCAGATTGCGTCATCCTCTGCCCAGAAATTGGAGAAGTAATTCCGTTAAAGGGATTCCGGGGGCGGTAGCTTGGTCCTGGGCCTGCGGAGGACAGGGCCTTATGGCACCCCCCAACGGTGGCCACAGGAGGTGTTCCAGTAGATGTACATCACCGGGCTCCTTTCTGGTGGTTAATTTCTCCCAGACTGTAACACACGGGTTACAGTCGGATATAGCCGGTTAGGTTCCAATGCCTAAACCAATACCGCTCATCATTCGTAACCAATAAAGTTGTGGCCTTTTCGCCCACTTAAATTTATTCTTTGTGTCTTGTGTCTTATTTCATGTGGAGGGAGGGGCATTGCCACACAATAGCCCCATCCCACAACACTAAGAGTCATTGGAGATCTTGTTGTTTGTTCTGGAGATGCAGTGAGTGAATATGATGAACAGGGCCTTTGCTGCCGTGGCACCAAGATATCAGAACACCATCCCAGAGGGGTTTACTTAGCTATGTCCTTTTTGGCTTTCACACGTGCAGTGAATAAAATTTTATTTATTGGCTTACCAGCTGTTAGTGCAAAACAAACCACATTCCCAGTTTGGACATAGCACACACATCCCCAGGGATTGAGGATTGTTGCTCCTGCTCACAACAGGGGAGAAATGAGGAGCAATCTCCATTTATGGTTGCCATTAATTATGGTTTGCAGTTACTTGTGAATTGGACCATAGTTTTACTTTTCAGCTGTCATTCAAAAATGGCTATTGTGTTTATGTCCTGCTTTTAAGCTCTCCATAGGCCCTTAGTCTGATCCACACACACACACACACACACACACACACTTGTCTATCCATGATTTTTCAATTCAGGTAGTGGACAAGCAAATGCTTCTATATAAAATCCATTTTAGTTCGCAAAGATATTCTTTATATTCTCACACATTTCTGTCCTGCAAGTGCTCTGCTCTTCAGAAACATTCATGTAGTGATAATGAGACTGGCCACTTAAAGCCATCCAAATAGCACAAAATTATGGCACATAATTTATCTGTTATACATTACCTCTTCCAGCTTCTCTTTAGATGCAAGTGGGGTGGTGAGGGAAAATAAAAGCAAATATAACTCTCTCTCTCTCTCTCTCTCTCTCTCTCTCTCTCTCTGTGTGTGTGTGTGTGTGTAAGATATATATATATATTAGTCAAGTACGTGTGTGTTTATTTAAAAGATTAATTTATCACTTTTCATTAAATAGCTGTGTACAAATTTAAAACAATATGCACAAAATCAATGAAACACCTTTAATAGTGAAGCAATCCTAATAAAACCAGCAGTAACGCTTACTCCAGCAAGTGACATAAATAATAAAAAATTAACGGCCCTCTTACAAAAAGGCGAGTGTTCAGCAGCTTTACTGTTTTTGCTATTTCAGATATCTTTTCAGATGGACTAAGAGATCTAAAGGTTCAGGCTTGCCTTGTAGAAACGTTACTGACCAACCGGATTCTTTCTCATGAAGAGTGATCCTTGATTTGCCTTCTGAGATGCTACGTTTCATGCTGCTAACTGGGTTCTAGACTCTTCCTCCATCCCTTGCGTCCCAAGGAGACAATAGCATGGTAGATTTCACACACTATGACTTGAAGGTTGCATCACTGAAGTGTAACTTGCCGTATCTGCCTGTGGGACTGGAAACTCTGTTTCATTTTCTTCTTGCTTAGGAGTTACAATGTTTGCCTTTTCTATCCTTTCACCATATTGAATTTGTGAAGCATTAAGCTAGGATAGAAAAGATGGATTTGTTTTCTTCTGCCCTCTATATGATTTTTTTTGGTGGGGAAACTGAATCACTAGGCTCTTGAGAAAGCATCAATATCCAGATAATTTTCTGCATCTGTGGGTATCTACTGTAGCACAAAGATCTGAATGCATTGTTCTACGTTTGTTGACACTCTGTGGCAGGGATTTCGTTATTCAGTGATACAATACGGTATAATAGAGATGCATCGTGGCTCCTGTAGCTTATAGGCTGAATAGGGAAGGTTCAAGAGGGCACACTGAGATGGTCCATTTTAGACATGGGAGACGTTGACTCTAAATTTAGTGGATATTTGTAATAGTTACCAAAATGCTCCTCTAAAAATGTTTAGGCAGCATTCTATATTTGATGAAACAGAGAGATAGAATTAGGCAACATCAGCATATTGGTAATGTCACACTCTAGATCCCCATTTGACACCTCCCTGCAGTTTCATGTAGATATTGAACAGCATGGGGACAAAATGGAACCCTGTGGGATCTTCCCAGCACAAGTCTTGTGTCATTGAGTAGAAGTTCTCCAGTGCTACTATCTGGAAGCAACTTGTGGCTAGGAGTGGAGTCACTGCAACATGCTGCTGCTGCCAACTTGCAGAGCCAGCCCAAAATATACACTGTGGTTAGTGGCACTCAATGTCACTGAGAGGTCTAGGAGAATCAGCCGGCTTAGAACTCCCCTGTTTCTCTCATGCGTAGGCCTCTTAAATGTCCCATTTTCTGAGTTAATTTAAAATGGGTTGAAATGAGATGATAAGGGATGCTGCTTTCAGTGTGAATTGCAATGCAGCTGTCCCATATGGAGATTGAACCTGCAACCTTGGTGTTATCAGCCCCATGCTCTAACCAAATGAGCTATCCAGGCTTGATTATGAAAAACCCCCACAAGAGGTTTACAAAACCCAGCGCGGCTTGCTTCTCAGACTGCTCGGGATCAGGCTGCACGTGTGGCAGAATTTGTTACGATGGAAATATATGGCTTGACATATGTACGTAGCTTGGCTCACTTTCTTGACTTACCTGCTCTTCATGTAGGTTATGCTTTACTTTCTGACGGTGGCACAATCATAGCCTGGTTTGTATTGGGGGGCAGGGGGCTGTGTCTCTTGGTGACAAAGGACTTGTGAACAAACAGCACCGCTTCCTATGGAGAGCATGAAAGCTTTGCCTCCCACCTGGATGCAACAATCTGGGCCACTTGGCGTTTCAGAGTGCTCTTCAAATGCAGCCCTGTGTAGAGCGCATCACGGTGATCCAGATACCATGTAACTAAGGCATGCGTTTCCATGGCCATTTCTGCAGTCTCTAGGAATGGGCATAGTTGGCATGCCAGCCTCAGCTAGGCATAGGCACTCTTTTATATGCCACCATTTCCCTTAACAGTCCGCAGTGTGGGTCACAAGATACAACTGCCTCTGTGTTGTGTAGGGTACCTCTGACTACGTTAGATTGTAGGACTCAAAAGTGCTCCAGATTTGCCCCCGGAGCTGTTGCTGTGAAATGTATTACCCACCCTTCACCAGCAGGTCACCCAGGGTTGGTTGCAACAATTTAAAATGCAGCATTAAAAATGGTTGTGACACATCACGGTCATAGGAACATGCTTCTGAATTTTAACACATCATGCATTGAACCCTTTTCTGAGGGGGGTGGGACTTCTGAAATCGTCTTTTTAATAATGTTGGTATGTAGCTTTCGTTCTGAAGGTTGGAATAGAAATGTTTTGTAATAATATATGGTTGATGCCATCTGCCACCTCCCCTCCTCCACTGTTAATGCTAGTGCCCTAGCTTATCAACCTTTTTTATATCAGCCTCGTGCTCCTTGAATCCCCCCCACTCCCCCACTTTCCTGGGCCTCGGAAGTCTGTAGGGAGAATACACATAGCCCAAAGGCAGGAATAACCTTGTTCTTGGAAGAGGAGGTCTTTTGGTCAATTGTCTGTCAAATATCTTTAATATATTCACTGTGTAGGGTAAGGCCTCTATTATACTCAGTAAGATATAAACTAGATCAGCACTTTTTTAGTTCAACAGTAAGCAAGCTTTCGTGTTGCATATTGGGGTTGTTTAAACTGGGAGGATCTGTCCAGTTTCCTCATTTCCCCGCAAAGCTAGCACACCAGGGTGGAAGTTCCTAACCTATTCTTCTTTCTGACATGCTTACTTTTAAATATTCAAGGCAGTTTTTGACTCCTAGCAACATTGTAATACATGAATCTCCCATACACTTCTAGTTTGCAAAGCCTGAAAACCCAGAATTATGTGGGTGGTGTCAGCTGTCGTCATTGTTTAACTGGGAAGAACCTCACTGGTTGGTTCTGGCTATTCTGGTTCTACTGTTCCATATATAGTGGTATGTGAAGAAGCCAGGGGAACCCAGTAGGCATCCATTGTCGAGCATGGATTTGAACTCTGGGCCCATGCCAGCTCTCTCTCTCAAGTCTATTTTGGCCCTGCTGGATTCTTTGGGAGAAATCTACTGGATGAGATCATTGTGCTCCGAATTTTAGGAGTAGGAGTTAAAACATGAGAGAAGGAATGGAATCCTGTAGGATTTCCCATCTCTGCTGTATGTTCCATAACAGAATGTTGGCAGCATTGGAAGCTGGCAAATTTACACAAGAATGCTTCTATGTTCCTCCGGGAATATGCTAACTGCGGTGGAAACCTTTTACAGGAGACACTGTGTTACATTTTGCTAAAATGTTGAACTAGTCCAAAGTCAGATATGAAAGAATTCTGTTGATTGGGTTTATTTCTTAAAGATCCATTTCTTAAGCTGTTTTGCCACGGACTAATACTTTCTACTACTAAAGCAATGTTTTTGTATGGGTATAACATTTGTGACACCCCTCCCCCCCCCAATTTCCTCCCTACCTGACGCTGCTTTTTAATTTTTCATTTGAATCACCACCTTTCATTGGAGTGTAAATCAAGCCAATTATTTTTGCTGTTCGGAAGGTGCCAAGGAATTTGAGCATGGTGGGATTTTTTTTTTTTAAAAAAATCATGCTGTTTACAGAGCATCCCAAAGTATATGTGTCTAACAGGCAAAGCCTGAATGTTGGCTGTTTGTTAAAAATACATGCTTGCTTGGAGGAGTTTTGTTCTTGTGAAACAAGGATGGTGACAAACATTTAGTAATCAAAATACTGCATTACTTTTTGTTGCCAGTTCATTGCCCCTGTGTTGCACATGTATAACAAAATGAATTGTGCAGTCAGTGGGGCAAGAAATAAACACAACCTGATCCTAAAAGTAGATTGCATTGCAATGAACTAATACAATCGGGGTTTTTTTTCCCCTTTCATCATCCACGTCTCTGAGCATTATACGTGACATGATTTGGGTTAGTCAGAAGAGGTCCCCTGTCTTACACTGTGCCTGCCTGCTTGCAAGGGAGCTGTGTGCTAACGGTTAACTGGGATGCTTAGCATAATCACTCTGCTAGTCTGTAGAGGAGGGGAGGTGATTATCACTAAGAACAGATGGGCAGGGTCCAAAACATTGCCAGATCCTGCACCAGCTACATTTCACTGTAGGTTGTTCTAGCTTTTAATTTTTTTATAGAAAAAACAAAGTCTTGTGTGTATGTGTGTGTGTGTTTTTCCCCCTTCTGGCATTTTTTAAAAAAGAACTCGCTGAACTAAAGGCTGTTGACTGACGACTTTCCAGCTAAGCTCGCAAATGTAGGCATTGGGGGAATTCACATGCTGTCAGTCTTTTCTCTGAATGGATGGGGCAGATGCAATTTTATACAGTTGCCTCCCTGAAATGTATGGGGAGATTTGCCTGTAAGCATAGTGCTCTGCTCTGCCTCTTTCTGTAGCTCCTTGTGGATTTTATTGTGTCTGTGAGCAGAAATGATTTTCTCTGATATGAGCACTGTCTCTGGGTCCCCAAAGGTATATCCTCCTAATGGAACTCGGTTTTATACTTTCCAGGTAAGTGAGCTTTAATTACTCAAGTTATTAGGAAGTTAATTGCTCTTAAAAGTTTGGGGGGGGGGGAGGAGATGCAAGGGAAAACAGAACATGAGGTTTTCAAGTATTCAGCAGTAAATATTTGAAAATAATATTGCCCCCAGTAAAGTAAAGGTTATCTGTCATTTTAGATCAAACCAGGAAGAGTGTGTTCATATTATTATTATTATTATTATTATTATTATTATTATTATTATTATTATTATTACTACAGAACTGTGCATAAAATGTGCTCGAGCATTAGATGTTTTTGTATTTCTTAGGTAGAAGTTGCAAGAGCATTCCTGAAATAGTTGCAGTGTGCTAATAATGTACAATATACAGTAATGCTTTGCAAAAGTTTGCATGATATACTTGGAGAAGAGGAAAGGGGTTTCTGCAACCTTAAAGCCCCAGCTAATGATGTCTGGCTTTTTCTTGGGGTCATTTTGGATGGCAGGAACAGTTATGCATGCCAAGGGGCAGTGTTATCTACTGTTAGATTATCAGGTTCTCTGGTTTATCAGCTAAGTTCAGCTAAAATGAATGACATTTTCTTCATTGCTTACAAAGAATGGTAGGAAATTATTCCCCATTTATTGGTATGCCTGAGATGTAAAGCTGACATTCTCTTAGCTACATCCCCATGTCATTTGATTAAATGAAATCCTTAATGCTATGCTTTAAGATAAATATGTAATCTCCCCCCACACACACACACTAGTTTTCTATCCCCCACTCAATTATTCAGAAGAAAAGGGGAACAAATAAACACAGCAGATAAAGTCTAAAGATATCTGTCCCTTTACAGCAATCCACACACACCATTATTTAAAATTGCAATGCCTTTTTCATCTCATCCTCTTTATATGGTCAGGATTAAAATAAAGCTCCCCATGCTTGGTTTGAATCCATTGTTGTTTTGGCAGTTACAAAGTAATAATCTGTGATGGGTCTTTAATGATTTCATCATAATTGAATAAGGAACAAAATGCTTAGGCTAAAATCTATAACATGCAAAAGCAATCCATCTCACTCACCGACTCTGGAAGTATTGCAATATATTTGTGTTTGTTTCAGGTCATATTCCTTTCCTCTATTGTGGTGCTATTTTTAATCCTGTCTTCCTGCCCTTTTCTACATTGATATCTGCTGATAGCTGAAGGCTGTGCTGAAACAGTGTGTTATCTTTCACACAGTGATATTCTGCCGATCCTGGCAGTGATTCAGGAATGTGCGTGTTCCAAAGTTTGGTCATTTCCAGATTGGTTAATTCTCCCTCTCCCTACAGACACACAACTAAAACTCTGCAGTCTTCCATATGTGTTCCTGTACATTCTCAGTGTATTCAACCCTGTCCCATGGACAGATGTTGGTGAACTCATCTCTCATAAGCCACAGCGAACATGGTCGTGGGTGGTGGGAGGAGTTGCCCAACAACAGCTTCCCAATTTTTCTGCCGCTGCCCTTTTCCTGCTTGCCTCCAACCCCTACCAAATAAGTTTTCAACTTATTTTGTATTTATTTAAAAACTTAACAGTCATCCTTGGCCCAGATGGGCAGGTCTGTGCAGCTAAACAAAACTTAAGTGGGCATAACTAGGCACCAAGAAGGCAGTCAAAGGACATGATCCCAAGCTCTTGCACAAAGCCTTATGGCCTTGGAATTAATTGCCTGTGGGGTTCCACCAGACCACAATGCTTCAGGCCTTTAAGATCTTTGAAAGATCTTAAAGCTCACCTGCTTTCAGTGACTTTCCCATGAAGGGTTTTTAAAATAAAATAGAAATGGTTTGCATTTGTTGTGGACTTTGATTACACTTTAGTCATTTTGGAGGGGCTACCTGATTTATTGGGGGACCCAGGTGGCGCTGTGGTTAAAGCACTGAGCCTAGGGCTTGCTGATCAGAAGGTCGGCGGTTCGAATCCCTGCAACGGGGTGAGCTCCCGTTGCTTGGTCCCAGCTCCTGCCAACCTAGCAGTTCGAAAGCATGTCAAAATGCAAGTAGATAAATAGGAACCGCTACAGCGGGAAGGTAAACGGCGTTTCCATGTGCTGCTCTGGTTTGCCAGAAGTGGCTTTGTCATGCTGGCCACATGACCTGGAAGCTGTACGCCGGCTCCCTCAGCCAATAATATAAGATGAGCGCGCAACCCCAGAGTCGGTCACGACTGGACCTAATGGTCAGGGGTCCCTTTACCTTTACCTTTACCTGATTTATTAGTTTCTTAATTCACAGTGTTTTTATTATATCGCTGCATGGTATTGTAAGCTGCCTTGAAAGGGTCTACTCCGAAAGGCAGCATATATTAAAAATTTTAATACATAAAAAGCAGGTGCTTCCAATTCCCTCTCATGAAGAGATGCACATGAGGGTTCTAGATGCCCCATTCCGGGCATTTTTTGCAGAAGGGAACATGGGGAGCCTGGGAGATTTGAAGCTCTGTAAAGCACATTGAACTTCTCAGGTCTAGAGCCCAAATTCCAAGCATGAAAATTCAGTACATTCCCTTGTATTGCATTAGAAATGTTCAGCCAGATCGACTGTAACACCACAATATTTAGGCTTGAGTTATTAATTTATTTTTGTTTTATGGGCTATGATTCAGAGAGCTCTCTTAGGTGTGCTAGGGCTGCTAACTTCTCCTCTTTAGGCAGCAGCCCATTCCCAAGCCACACCATAAAACACTTCTGAAACTACACAGACAAGGCAGGGCATGGAATTGAATGGAATGGAATGGAATGGGGAAAACAAGTAATCGTGAATTGGTCACATTCTGAATTATGGCCACAGACAGCAGTAGTATTAAATCTTAAGGCAGAAAACCCAGTTTAAAGCGCTCTATTAAAAATGGATGCCGTGTTAAAACATGAAGTTAGGATGCATATCTCACTTGTAACCCCCCCCCCCATTCCACCCCCTCCCCCCAACAACTTCTTCCCCCTGACTGAAGATTAGATATAACACCAAAGGGTACCATATCTTATCTTTGGGATGAGTTACTTACAGTGAAATCTTAGGCATTTTTCCTGAGAAGTAGATTCAATTGGGTTCAACTGTAGCTGCTCCATGAAGGGAGGGTGGCATTTTTGGTTGTTGTTAAATATGGCGGCAAATGATATAGTATATGTTTCATCCAGAATGGAATATATCTACTGTTTATCTCAGCCATTTATACTGCCATGTAGCTATAATGAATAGTTTCCTTTCACGCTTGTACTTATTCGTTAAAGGTTGCTGGTTCCAAAAACATTTGAATGAGATACTGTGCTTCTTTCAAAATGTTGTGGGTTCCCGCATTGCTCAGAAGTTTTCCTTTGTCCCCATGTGGGTATTGGTGGAGTGGGGAGGGGACTACCACAGCCACTTAGGTATGAAGTTAGCAACTCATGAGTGGTGACATCACCCAACAGCAGTGTCAGTGGGCTCCTGTGGGCGGTACTTTTTACTGTGGAATGTGGGTGGCGCTAACCCTCTAAGCCAGGCATCCCCAAACTTTGGCCCTCCAGATGTTTTGGACTACAATTCCCATCATTCCTGACCACTGGTCCTGTTAGCTAGGGATCATGGGAGTTGTAGGTCAAAACATCTGGAGGGCTGCAGTTTGGGGATGCCTGCTCTAAGCCTCTTGGGCTCACCAATGAGAAGGTCAGCAGTTTGCATCCCCACAACAGAGTGAGCTCCCATTGCTCTGTCCCAGCTCCTGCCAACCTAGCAGTTCAAAAGCACGTCAAAGTGCAAGTAGATAAATAGGTACTGCCGCAGTGGGAAAGTAAATGGTGTTTCCATGCACTCTGGTTTCTGTCACGGTGTTCCGTTGCATCAAAAGCAGTTTAGTCATGCTGGCCACATGACCCAGAAAGCTGTCTGTGGACAAACGCTGGTTCCCTCAGCCTGAAGTGAGATGAGCACCGCAACCCCATAGTCACCTTTGACTGGACTTAACCATTCAGGGGTCCTTTACATTTTTTACTTTTACTTTTTACATGTGCTGGAAGCCACCCAGAGTGTCTGGAGAAACCCAGCCTGATGGGTGGGACATAATAATAAAAAACACCCTATTATTATTATTATTATTATTATTATTATTATTATTATTATTGAGAACCTTCTCCCTCTGGTCCATTCCCGGGCCATAAATCAAAGGCCCGGACTTTAGCTTTGTCATTGGATACCACGTTTCATGAGTCCCAAGGCCATTTGAACAAGACGTTGCGACTAGTTTTACATTCCCACACTTCTTCCTTTTCAACCTGGCATTAAACAGAGTTTATAGTATGCATGCCATACTGAGCATTGGGGGAGGGGGAGGGACACAGCCAACCAAACTGTTCTTCAAGTTCTACTAAGTTGCCCTTGGAACTGGATTTGAAGCTATGAACTGTGCAAGAGTTCGCAGGAAGAGCACTGTCTATCTCATCCATCATTTGTAAACATTGCTGTACCAGCAAGCACTTTCTCCACCACATGTTAAATGCAAAGCTTCTATACCGGTGAGTGCAGGGCCCAATACAAGTGAAATGGGGTGGAAACAGACCTGAGACAGCTCTCAGAAGGCACCAGCTTTCGTTTACCATAGATCCAGTTATATAGGGTTGGCTCAGTGTGTGTGTGAATTATAACCACTGGCTATAATGGGATTTTGACAAACTGGTTGCATCAGAAGGCAGATCTGCACCACTGAATTTACTGTGGTGTCACTGCAGTTGAGGAGCCACTTGGTAGATATGTGGATCTGCAGAACTGGCTGACAGAGCTTGCAATATTCTGGGGGGCTGGGATGGAAGAGAATTATTTCCCTTTCCATCTGACACCCTCAGTTTTTTTGTCTCTTATACTGACCACAAGTTCATCATAATTCCCTCACTTACCCCTCGACTTGTTATGTGTCTTTCTAAACTCTTTGATCATCAGCTGAGTTTCAGTCAAAACTGGGTTCCTGCGCAAGTCCCTTTAATCTGCAACTGTTTAATCGTGTGAGTAGCCTCAAAACTATTAATAGTCCTGCTGATGTTTTGTGTTTAAAATTAGTCCAGATGTGATATTTGCTAATAGTTGCAAGTAATACTGTTAAAATAAGCCTGCATCACATTTGCATAATCAGTATATCCAGCCAGCAAAGTTTATATATTTATATATAGAAACACACACACACTTACTGGAAATAAGATGTTGTTAAACACACAAGGCGTATGAGTCATATTTCCCTTATATAAATTTACCTGCTATTAGGCAGAGCAGAAGGTATTGTGGATTTTTAAAAGAAAGTGCAGGTGGCGCTGTGGGTTAAACCACAGAGCCTAGGGTTTGCTGATCAGAAGGTCGGCGGTTCGAATCCCTGCTACGGGGTGAGCTCCCGTTGCTCGGTCCCAGCTCCTGCCAACCTAGCAGTTCGAAAGCACATCAAAGTGCAAGTAGATAAATAGGTACCACTACAAGCGGGAAGGTAAACGGCGTTTCTGTGCGCTGCTCTGGTTTGCCAGAAGCGGCTTTGTCATGACCTGGAAGCTGTATGCCGGCTCCCTTGGCCAATAATGCGAGATGCGCACCGCAACCCCAGAGTCGGTCACAACTGGGCCTAATGGTCAGGGGTCCCTTTACCTTTATCCTTTCCAAATGTATTCTTTTGCACACTGAGTTTAATTACAAAGTGATGAAATGCACATGCAGTTTAGCAAAATGCTACATTTGTATGCATTTTATCACCTGCCTATTCTTTGTGCCAATTATTTGCTTACATTTTCTTGAGTACAGTACAGTTAAGAAAGAAGGCATGGGGTTGGCATATACAAGACACACAGTGGTGAAAAGCTCCATAAGATTATGACAATCCCACCAATAAGTATTCACAACCAGAGATTCTCCCTCTTGTGTATTTTTTCCAGCTGGTTATGTTAATGCGGACATTTTCCTGCAGATTAGTTTCAGTGTTTATAAAATTAAATTTTCATTTACCACATGAATGAAAGTGAATCAATATAATCTCATCTGAGTATTTTTTTTAAAAAAAACACACACCAAAAACCTTTTAATTCAGTTTCTGATGCATAGTAAAATGCTAAATGTTCCAGAAGTGATTTACATTACTTAATTGTTTAATGATTATATTTAGACATCTGTGTATCTATAAATGGCATATCTACACGTACAATTTTTTTTTTAAAAAAACCTGTGCATATTGAATCCTGTTTCATCCAAAGTTTAACTGCTTATTGGGATCAGAACAGTTCTTTAAATGAGGATCCAGTGGGGTTTTCTCAAAGAAATTAAAAGGGAACGCTCAGCACATAGATGCCATGTGACAATAGGAATGGATTAAGATTTATGCCATACTGAGTAAAGGAAAGAGATGTGTTAAATTTAACAAGCAGTTGAATATTGGATACTCATACTGTATTTCCTTTGATGAGTGTCACATTTTTCGTGCGGACAAAGATGGTGCCGTACTGCTATGAAAATACAACCTTCCTAAATAGAAAGCGATAGCTCCATTTCTTAAAAAGTGTGGACGAGCTGTCCATATTCTGCTTCTGCATTGCAAAGTAGCTTTCTAGCCCATTTCAGACAGTCTACCCATGCTTGGTGTTCGTCTTAGGATTGTGTGCATAAGAAAAGTCCTGCTGGAGCAGACCAAGGGGATATCTAGCTGAGCTTCCAGTTCCCCACAGCAGCCAACCACATGATGCTAAGAAACCCACAACCAGCACATGAGGGCAATAGCCTTCTCCTGTGGCTGTTCTCAATTGGGGCCTCCCACTGCCGCCGTGCCACCGGCGTGCAATTTCTGTTCTCATCCTGAAACAAAGTTCTTAAACCAAGGTAATATTTGTGGGTTAGCGGAGTATGTAACCTGAAGCATCTGTAACCTGAAGCGTCTGTAACCCAAGGTACCACTGTATTCTCATTCCCATTTATTGAACTTATTTGTCACTTGCTGCCTAAGCCATTGACTTTTAAAAACATAAACATAAATGCACTATGCCATAAAAGAAAAAAGGGTGGAGAAGAAAAGTCATGTAAAACATCAACATTTTTATAATCCAAAACAGCCCCTCACCAATGACCGAAATGTTGGTATTTTGTCTGATCTGAATCTCTCTCCAGCTTCTGGATTATATAAGAGGGAGTGAACCTTTCCTCTTATTTTTCCCACCCAGTGCAAAATGTTACATTTCATCAAGTCCCCCTACCATTGCCATATTTTGAACAGTGGAAGTTTTTGAGCTATTTTAGGGGGAAATAGCCCAAAACAACACTGCCACCATGGATTGCCGTAGGTCCATATGTTTTGCCATTTCTGCCCAGACACTGCTTCCGACTGCGGTATTCCAGATATACCAACCCTACACCCCCCCTTTATTTGCCCTTTTTCTAAACTAAAAAACAAAAAACAAAAAACCCAACCTTTCCTCATTAGGACACTTTCTCTAACTTCCTGGTCATTTGGGCTGTTCTTCTCTGCACCTTTCCCAGCTCTATGATACCCTTTTTGATATCTGATAGCCAGCAAAGTGCATTTCAAGTGCATTCACGCCACCTCCTTACATATAGGTATAAGGACAATTCTATTTTTGATTTTGTGTGACAATGTTCTTGCCCCTCAAATCAGTGCATAGGTATTTGAAGGTCAGAACAGAGCCCATGTGCTTCAGAATTCTAATTGCATAGAGAATTCTACACATGTACATCATGTGCAGGGAAGGTGAGCTTTAAACTTCGGCCTGTGCTCAGAAATCATGTATGATGTACAATTGCAAATGTTCATTGGGTCCTTTATTTTTAAAAATGTATTATTCAAGTGTACCATTTGTTTAGCAATGCAAGAAGAGCCAAACTCTACATGAAGTTGAAGTTTTTGCACTGATTTGAACATATAGGTGTGTGTGTGTGTGTGTGTGTCTGTGTCTGTGTCTGTGTGTGTGAGTGTGATGCAAATAGCATCAGGCTGATAATTCAGGGGTGGAAGGGAGAAATCAACCCTTCCCTGCCCAGCAACAGCCCTGAGAAAAAGTCATTCTCTGAACCTATTCGCTTTGGGGGAAATCTCCCACTGAAGCCATTTCATGTCACTTCTAGTTTGGCCCAAATAAGGGGAATTTCCAGAATTTTGTATGTCAGTTTAACTTGTACTAAGCTAAGAAAGAAGTTAGACAGCTGTCCCATCTGGATCTAAAGTGATGCTGGTGACAGTAAAAGTACCAGGAACTGTGGCGCCGCCACAACCCTGTGTTCTGCTTCTGAGCCCAGCTGATTTCTGCTTGTGGGCTTCTGATCTCTATTCTAGGCTTTCCTTGGAAAAACAATAAACTTCAGTTAGAGGATGCATTCTTGCATCTCATTGTGCAACCAACATTAGTCAGTGCAAGACATTTGAATAGATACGTTGTTTAGCCTGTTGAGTTGTTTTGTGACTGTAGCAATATTAGTCCCGTCTTCTGAAATGTTGTGGGGCTGGCATGCACTTGAGCAATCTGCCTGTAGAAGCAAGTTGAAATATGTTCACAACGGTGTCCAAATAATTGGAAATGTTGTGCGAAAGTCCTTTATCAGTCAAAAGGATGTGTGCTTATCATTGTCTCATTGACACTGAGTTTATTAGATTTATGAAATGAAATATTGTAGAGACTCGCGCTGCTCTGTTATGCAGAGTGGCTCTTCTCTTACCTTTAGTACGAATGGAGGTAGCATCCATGATTTAGTGGCGTTCCTTTAAGAAAACTGATTATAAACCCTAATATTCAGAGGAGTCTGCTATTAAAGACTTGAATACCGCATGACTAGCCAACATGGGCCCCTCCAGGTGTACTCTGAGCTACATCTCCCATCCTCCTTGACCATTTGGCCATGGAAGTCTAGCAACAGTTGGGTGGCATCATGTTGGCTACTGTTTACCTGGAGAATGATGTAGTAGATACTTAGATACTTTATCAATTTAAGGTATTTATACATTGCTTAATTACAAAGGTTTCTAGTACTTTACATACAAGGGTAACCAACATAGTGGCACATCATATGTTGTCAGACTCCAACTCCCATCAGCCCCAGTCAACTTGGCCATTGGTCAGGGATTATGAGACTTGTAGTCCAACAGCATCTAGAAGGCACCATGTTGTCTCCCCTGGTCTAGAATAAAGTTGTGCATTATTCCCACTCATTCTCCTCATCTGTGTTTATGGACTTGGAGCTTTATTTTTTAAAAAAATATAAGTCACCTTTCTTCAAATGTCATTAAGGATAACTTTAAAATATTCATTAAAACTCATAAAATATAAAGCACAACATACAACATAGCAGCAAGATAAAAGAACACACAAACCTACAATTCTTTGATTCTAAGTAGATCCACAGCGATTAAATAATTCTGTCTCCATAAAGCCAACTTTGCAATCCAAACCAAGCAATGCTAAAAATAAAAATGGCTAATCATGTAACAAACTAAAATTTACTCTGAAGGGAAATAAAATTAACTACCCAAAGCCAGGACACAGGTGGTGCTGTGGGTTAAACCACAGAGCCTAGGGCTTGCCGATCAGAAGGTCGGCGGTTCGAATCCCTGCGATGGGGTGAGCTCCCGTTGCTCGGTCCCAGCTCCTGCCAACCTAGCAGTTCAAAAGCACATCAAAGTGCAAGCAGATAAATAGGTACCACTACAAGCGGGAAGGTAAACGGCATTTCTGTGTGCTGCTCTGGTTTGCCAGAAGCGGCTTTGTCATGCTGGCCACATGACCTGGAAGCTATACGCTGGCTCCCTTGGCCAATAACGTGAGATGAGCACCACAACCCCAGAGTCGGTCACGACTGGACCTAATGGTCAGGGGTCCCTTTACCTTACCCAAAGCCGGAGATTTACAGTCTGGTTCACATTGGACAGGCAGAAATAAACATTGATTGATGGCCAATTCTCACTTTTTATTTTGCCTTTTCATCTGGATAACTAGTTGCCAAATATACAGTACAAGTGTTTTAATCAAGTGTAGACTGGGAGTATAGTAAAACTCCGCTGGTATCCCTTTAAAACAATCAGAAGACCAAATGGGAAATAATCAAACCCCATTCTTTTTGTTGTTAAAAAGTGATAAATCGTGCATTGCAGCACCCTTTGCATTTGACAAGAAGCAGGTGTACAGTAGTCAGATTTTTGTACCCCAGTGATGAGGAAGAAGAGGAGAAGGAAGAAGAAGAAGATGAAGAGAATGGGCCATGAAACCACAGAGAAAATGCAATAGAAAGCTAATATCTGGAAGTTTAGATATGACTGGAAAAAAGCTGAGTTGGATTTTTTAGTACAGGATTGATTTTGCTTTCAGGCTTCCTGTTCAGGCATGTCTGTTTCTGTGCTGCTTTGTGCCTCCCTCCATAACATCTATCCAATTGGCAAATAAGTAAATCATTATTATTGTATCCTATCACAAAGATACTACAAGTCTCCAGCATGCATTTCTCCAAATGAAACTGACGATGCAAAGGCTGCCCTGAAGGCCTGAAATTCCCCCTGCTAGAACAAGGGAAGATCACAAATAAATATTTGTAATTGCATTCACCTTGGTTTTCCCATGCTAAATGTTAGGCTGTTGACTGCAGTAGGGAAAGCTCCTAAGGAAATACAATGATAGATGAAGTTACTCAAGTGTATTAAAAACAGTTAAATTATTGGTCTGTAATTAAACTGTGACCAGTTATTACAAAAAGGATTTCACAACTGTCAGGTGCTAAAGAAGTCAGTTATCTTGATGAAATTATCTTTTCATTGGGGAAAAAAATCGGAATTTTAGTTTTGCTTTCTAAAGCAACCACGCAATATAGCTAACTTCTTTTGCAGCGGGGTGTGTGAATCACCCCTGAAAATTTATGCAGAAACTTTGTGTGACCTAATGAGTTGCAGGCTAGACCATGCACAAACTCCCTAGAGCAGCACCTCAACGATCTGGTCAAAAATGGAACCCTCTGCATCACATTCCATCTTACCAAGGACTTTTCACTTACCTTGAATTCTAGTGTCAAGTAGGCAAAAACAGGGAGTCCCAAAAGCCATTCAGGGGCTCCTGCTGCCCATTTCCTACTTGGTTCCAGAAAAGGTGACTAACCAAAGCGCACAGTATAGAGCAGGCTTCCTCAACCTCGGCCCTCCAGATGTTTTGAGACTACAATTCCCATCATCCCTGACCACTGGTCCTGCTAGCTAGGGATCATGGGAGTTGTAGGCCAAAAAACATCTGGAGGGCTGAGGCTGAGGCAGCCTGGTATAGAGGGAAGGTGGGAGAGTGATGCAAAGGGTAATGGAGGGCGAGGGGTGGGTGGGAAAGCCTTTTTCAAAAGCTGTTGCACCACCTCCGATTCTCATGGAGTGTCATGGCATCAAAACCACTCCCAGAGGACAACCGTTTGTCGCCTTTCTTCCTTGAGGGGGTGGGGAGGCAAACTCACCCCCAAGGAAAGCAGAAATGGCAGTATTATTACTAAACCGCTTTTTACCATGAAAGAAAGATCCTGGGATTCACTACCAGCTCACCTCTAGAAAGTGGCCACACTTCATTTGAAGTGGCCATCAAATCTATTTGATGTGGGTTGCCTATGCAGGAGGAATATTATATATATATATATATATATATATATATATATATATATATATATATATAGGCAACTCCCCATTTACGTAGGGTTTATGCTCCGAGGCTCATCATTGAAGTGGAATCGTGTACCGTGTTTCTCCTAAAATAAGCCATAGTGATAGGCAGTTTAACCTTGTAGGTTAAACTGTACCATACTTAATAAAAAATAAGACACCCCCTGAAAATAAGCCACTGTGTGTTTTTTGAGGAAAAATAAACATAAGACGGTGTCTTATTTTAGGAGAAACACGGTATATTTGAAACAACAGTGAAAAAGCCCACAAACACCCCGTTGCACCCCACCCCGCCCTGTTCCACCCTTTTTTGTGATGTTTTTGTAACATTTTCAGGTCATTTCTGGGTTTGGCGCAATGCGTGTATGCACGGTCAGGCACTTGTTGAACATGCAAAAATGAAGGACTGCCTGTACTGCAGGGTACGGCCCAAGATATTTTTCTGCTTGAGGCAGAGGACAAAATGACACCCCTGTTCAACATACAGAAACTGACCCCAGTGACAATTGAATCTTACTTCAGTACTGGTACTGGGGCAACATTATTCACCTAAGGACAGGGAAACAACCTGGGGGGGGGTGAGGCTGCATAGTATATACAACTCTGTCCTCCATCCCCTCATCACCACCCAAAAATCATCTGCTTGAGGCAGCTGCCTCACTTTGCCAAATGGTAAGGCCAGTCCTTCTTTTTAGATGATGTTTGGCTAAAATTATATTATGGGCTGGACATAGGTTTATTTTACTTTTATTTTTTTACCATTACAGTGGTACCTCAGGTTAAGTACTTAATTGGTTCCGGAGGTCCGTACTTAACCTGAAGCAAACTTTCCCATTGAAAGTAATCGAAAGTGCATTGATCCATTCTGGACGATGAGAAACACCCCCTAAAACAGCAATTTAACATGAATTTTGCTGTCTAACGAGACCATTGATCCATAAAATGAAGGCAATAATCAATGTACTGTACTATAAAACAAATAAGACAGTATTGTAGATGGAAAAAAATTAACATTTACAGTGGTACCACGGGTTAAGTACTTAATTGGTTCTGGGGTGCCATTTGCACCCCGAAAAGTACTTAACCCGAGCGGCGATAGCACGAAGCTCCGATAGAGTGTTTCTGCGCATGCGTGCATGTCAGAACCCGGAAGTAAACACTTCCTGGTCCGCGGAGTACTTAACCTGAAAGTACTCAACCTGAAGCGTACTTAACCTGAGGTATAACTGTATTCATCTATTAACATTGTGAGTGTCTTGAAGAAATTGTAGTGTGTGTTTTCTCTCTGCTATTCATTTTTTTATTGTTGAAGTGGTACTTCTAAATGGTTCTCATGCAAGCCACCTTGAGAGTGCAATGTGTTCCTATAGAAACCCTTTCTGCTGCCATTATAATGGTTAGGAGGAGACGCTAATTTGTGTTTTAAGTATTATACTGCTGATATTGGAACAAACCATATGTGCTTCATACTTGTTTCTGTGTCAATGCAGGATTAATCCACGTATGCAAATAGCTTTTCAGCCTCTGCTATTATATTTTGACAATAAATCACATATTTTGCACTGTGGGGAGACTTGGGGTCAAGCAAGGTTTTTCCTAACCTCCTATCCTTGCATCCAAAACCTAGTTTTAGAAAAACACCCTCCCACCCTAAAGTGCTGTAACTATTGGCTGTGCACACACAGTACATTTAAAACACATGGCTCAAGAAACTTGGGAACTGTAGTTTGTTAAGAGTGCTGGAAATTGTAGCTCTGTGAGGGGTAAAATACAGTTTCCCAGGATTCTTTGGGGGAAGACCGGAACAGTGAAACATACAGTGAAACATTAGCACTGTATGTTTGGCTTTTGTGGAATGTGCTGTAAGAAACTGGAAGTGAAATTGGCATTCATAGCAGAGGGTAGCCTATTCATTGCAGATGCTGTTATGGAATAGAAAGCTTGATTATGTTATGCAGAAAGTGTGCTCCTTAAAGATTAAAATGTCAAACTAGAAAAATAAATGGTCGCTGGTGACATAAGGACTCCCAAAACATCCACACACCCAACAACTCTCCCTCAGGACTATCCAGAGGAGGAGTTTCTTATGAAAAGTATCTCATCTTGTAGAAAAGAAATGATCAGCCTAGTTCATGACACAGGACATTACCTCAAGCACCACCTAAATAGATCTTTACTGCTGTACTTAAGTCCTGCTTTCTGGCTTCTCAGTGTCATCTGAGCAGCTACGCTTGGGGAAGGGCCATAGCTCAGTGATGGAGCATGCAGAAGGTTTCAGGTTCAGTCCATGGGATCTCCAGACTGGCCTGGGAGAGAACCTTCTCTTTAATCTTGCAGAGCTGTTTCCAGTTGGGGTAGACAATGCAGAGGTAGGTGGATCCAATGGTTTGACTAAGTGTAAGGTAGCTTCCTATGTAACAAGATGATGAACTAGATGGGCCTTTGGCCTGATCCAACTTACGCTGGAGCTTCTTATGTTTTAATACCAAATGCAAGATTGATGCAGCTAACATAATATGACATCTTGTACATTACTCTTCAATTTTTACTATTACTGAACATTTTGAGCATGATCAATACATCTGGCAAAAGACTTCTGTCTGTTGCGTAACTCGCTTGTTTAGCTTTCAGAGATTTAGAATTATCCCCTATGTCAAACATTTATGCTGTATCCTTAGCAAAATAGATGCAACTAGAATGAACCAGAGTAAGCACTTATCTGTCATTATTAACAATGACAGAGAAAAGCAGGAGGAGTATTGGTGGTTTATTGGAACTAAATATACATTATTCTGTGTCGCAAAGTGTCAGTTGTTAAAATGATCTGCTAAATCAAGCTTAATAAAACAAGAATAATCTGCCAAGTTCAACATTTTTTAATACTGCATATTAGCTGTAAAAATATCTTGGATTTTGTAGGATTCAGGTGAAGAAATGTTGACTAATATTGACAAAGTCTTCATAGACTGGGGCAAGGGTGGGTGGGTAGGTTTGCGAAAAGGCATCCTCATATCCTAGCAACAGAAATGACAAACAGAATGTTGCTAATATACAATAGCATCCCCAGCTTACACAAATTATATAGGAAGAGACGTATTGCTATACTCAATGCATGCTTTGTCTGACAAAGCCATAGTTGCAAGCCATTGTGCTTGACTACTGAATGGTATAAAATGGTAAAAGGATAAATAGCTGAAATCTATTGAAATGTCCTCATCATGGGACAGTATTGATCCTAAGAAAAGTGTAGGGTGAGTCTTCCAGACACGGTCAAGCTGACATTTAAACAAAGAAAGCTCATGGGGCCAAGTATGACACTTGGCCAAAACTCCAAAGGACTAAGATTTCAAGGCAAACTATATCCCAAGTTATAGAACTACTTAAGTCAAAAGCAACACAAATCTTCCAATTGACATTGTTAACTGACTACTGAAAGGTCTCTGTATTATTGTAGCAGCATGGCATTAGGCAGCATTCATCAACCATGGGTCCCCAGATGTTGCTGGACTATTATTTATATGAATATCATGAAATTCAGAAACCATGTGATATATATCACATCACCCTCAAAGTGGTTTACAAAAAGAATAAACTACAACTCCCATCATGTTAGATAGGGTTGATGGAACTGACACTTCAACAACAACAACAACAACAACAACAACAACAACAACAACAATTTATTATTTCTACCCCACCCATCTGGCTGGGTTTCCCCAGCCACTCTGGGCAGCTTTCAACAGAACATTAAAAATAGAATAAAACTTCAAACATTAAAAACTCCCCTAAACATCATCTGGGGGCCAAAGGTTGAAGAACATTGCAGTAGAAGGAGTTGTCATTAGTTTTCCCCAACCAGCTTCTCTGCCAAACTACTACCCTGCCTGTCAGGGATGAGCCAGAGGTTTCAAGTTTCCCAGAGGTTTGCCCGAGGGGGATAAGGAGGAGAGAGTTATTGAAGTCAGTCTAGAGGAACAGACAGGGAGGGATATAGAGCCAGGGAGTTCACAGGAGCAACAAGGATTAAGTTATGGTTCAGAATCGGGGGAGGGGGAGGTTTAAGCCAGCTCTCGCAAGGTGTGTGGAGAAGAGGAGGGGCGAAAGACGGAGGGAGAGAGTTCGCCATTTTCTGGCTTGTTGGAAGGACAAACACAGACCTCAGTAGAGATCTGAACTGAGTGACTCTGATGAATGACCATTATGTGCTAATGACCGGTTGTAAATACTGTAAATAAAGGCTATAAAAACATCAGGAGACTCTCGTGGTGAATGTGTGAAGAGAGGAAGCCCGTCGGCCCTGACACTGTCTCTCAGGTCATCTGTCATTAGCCAACTACTTGCTGACTCACTTGTCCTGCAAGCTTATCAGTCTTTCACGTGACACCTAAAAACCAGTCGAGAAAGGGTCAAGGCAAACCTTCCTTGGAAACAAGTTGTACAGCCACAGAGGTGACCATGTCTCTCTTTTACAAACTTTCACAGTTCAGATTAATGGGGAAAATAGAACAGGAACCTGTGTGTGTGTGTGTGTGTGTGTTTGTGTGGAACCTGTGTGTGTGTGTGTAAGCAGTGGCACTTACTGTAACAGCAGGATCATAGCCAGAGAAGCACAGTCAAGTCAATGTAGGCCAGGGGTCAGCAAACTTTTTCAGCAGGGGGCCGGTACACTGTCCCTCAGACCTTGTGGGGGGCTGGACTATATTTCGAAAAAAATATATGAACGAATTCCTATGCCCCACAAATATCCCAGAGATGCATTTTAAATAAAAGGACACCTTCTACAGTGGTACCTCGGTTTATGAACACAATTGGTTCCGGAAGTCTGTTCATAAACTGAAGCGTTCATAAACTGAAGCGAACTTTCCCATTGAAAGTAATGGAAAATGAATTAATCCGTTCCAGATGGGTCCGCGGTGTTCATAAACTGAAGCGTTCATAAACTGAAGCGAACTCTCCCATTGAAAGTAATGGAAAGTGGATTAATCCGTTCCAGATGGGTCCGCGGAGTACTTAAACTGAAGCGTTCATAAACTGAAGCATGGGTGTAATTGGTTCTGGAAGTCTGTTCATAAACTGAAGCGTTCATAAACTGAAGCGAACTTTCCCATTGAAAGTAATGGAAAATGAATTAATCCGTTCCAGACGGGTCCGCGGTGTTCATAAACTGAAAATTCATAAACCGAGGTGTTCATAAACCGAGGTTCCACTGTACTCATATAAAACATGCTGATTCCCGGACCGCCCACAGGCTGGATTTAGAAGACGATTGGGCCGCATCCTGCCCCCGGGCCTTAGTTTGGGGACCCCTGATGTAGGCTATGGAAGATCCCAGCCAGAAAGGCAAAGCATCATCTTCCAGCACCTTGGACAGGTCACTGCAGCAGGTGCTGCCTAGATGTCACCCAAGGAGAGCTGCTGTCTTAACAGCAGCAGAGGCTTTATGAAGGCTGGCTCCAGTTAACCCCCCTCCTCCAACAAGCTGTGTGGTTTTTTTAAAGGGCCATTGCTTTTTTAAAAGGGAGTGGTGAGGACTGCATTGAGCAGAGTATGTTCCAAGTCTGATGAGTTAAGCAAAGCCTTGGGAGCAGCGGATAGTTGATTCCTCTTCCCTTCTGGGTTTCCCTCTGAATCAAGGGGAGGGGGGGGGGAATTGAGACATGAGAGACGCTGGGCAGGTTCCAGTAGGAGAAGGTGGACCATGAACTACTATCCAGGACCCAGATTGTTTCAGGCTTTTGAGATCAAACCCAGTCTGTTGGGAACCTCTTGTGTTTGAGTAAAATGTTCCATGTGGCTTGCCCTTGTTAACAACTCAAAAGAATTTGCCATCTTTGTTAGTGTACAGACTGCAGGCATTGCTCTTTGTTCCTGCTCTCTTCCTAACTCTTTCACTTTCACTTAAAACGTGGGGCAAATCTGGATAATAGCCAGCCGTTGTGTTTTCAGAAAAGGGGAATAATTGTTGCTTCTTTATCCCACAATTGTAGCTATGTAACCTGAGTCAGCAACTAGCAGAGATTTGCTCTGCCATCTCCATCTTGGAAGTGAGCCTTACGGCTACAACACTGGGGCTAATTTTGTGCTTTTTATTTTTCCGCATCACCCTCCCATCTAATGAAGAATTCTGAAGTACCTGAATGTCACTATTTTGCAACATTTTGGTTGGTCCTTAAAATAGGACGGCCAAGTTGTGGGTTTGGGGGGTGTTCATTTTTTTTTTAAAAAAAAGGATCATCATGGCTGCTTTCCCTTTTTAAATGCTGAAGATTTTAGGTTTATTATGAAGTAGACACCCTTCATTGTTAGATAGCAGAAAGACTCTCCTATAATAGCGTGCGCACTTTTCTTTTTATGCCTGCCTGGTTTTGCAGGAGAAAGTTGTGTTTGATGAATGGGCAAACAGGTGGCTATTTTAATCAAGTTTTGTGCTGTTGTGTACATGTTTTATAAATTTGTTTAAAGTGTATCACTAAGGGACAACTTAATTTTCAGTTATAATCTATGCTGGGCCAGTAGTTGTCAAAAAGGTCGGGGGGAGTAGGCATCGAGAGCTGTAGAAGCAAGCAATGATTCCAGCCTCTGGCAAAACAGATGGAGTTATACATGCTTGTCAGTTTGGTAAGTGAACACAAATGCATATATTTGCTTCTGATTTGCCTTTCTCCTCATATTATAGAGCACTGAAGCAAAGACTCTTGCCCACAGTCACATCACCCCACAAATTATAGCTTGTTTCTTAAAGAAAAGGTAGAATTATTATAGCTACCGTACTAAAATGAATCGCTGTTCCTGGTTAGACCATTCATCCACTGACCCCCACTGAACTTTCTAGCTTCAGAGGAAAGCTGATTGAATATTGCTTATGCCATCTGCATGAAAATAACTGTAAGATCTTGAAATTGTCCTTGCTGCCAGAGTTCACACATCAGATGTACTGTTGGTGTTAGAAAGCTGCACCGTGTCTTTCTTCATCCTGAGCCTACTTAATTTTTTGTTTTGGTGTTGAAGTGCAAGAAGGTTCTTGGCCAATTGTGTCAAGCAGTATATTTAAACAAAACATTAAAGGTACAGTAAAAATGACCATGAAATCAATCAGAAAAAATGAGATATCAAAATGACCGCTTAAGTGGAGCAAAAGAAAGTCTTTCCAAGCTGGAGAATAGAATAAATGTTCGTGTTTAGTTTACTTTTTAGAATCTGCAAATCCTTTTTTTCTATAAAAACTACATTGAATAGAAATCACCCAGAGTAGCAAAAAAACACGATAGAGAATAAGTCATTTGTTGTTAATATTTATATTTATGCTGTCCATCTGGCTGGGTTGCCCCAGCTACTCTGGGCAGCTCCCAGCAAAATATCAGAGCACCGCAAAATATCAAACATTAAAAACTTCTGTATACAGGGATGACTTCTTAAAGGGTGGGTGCCACTACTGGGAAGGGCCTCTGCCTGGTCCCCAGTAACTTCATGTCTCCCAGTGGGGGAACCACCAGAAGGTCCTCAGAGCTGGACCTCAGTGTCCTGGCTGAACGATGGGGGTGGAGATGCTCCTTCAGCTATACAAGGCCAAGGCCTTTTAGAACTGTAAAGGTCAGCACCAACACTGAGTTGTGCATGCAGTGTTAAGATGCTTGAGGATTTCTGATATGAGCTCACATGATCCACACTTCCAAGGGAAAGAACACAGCTTAGCAGCAAAGCAGGTGTTTTCCATGCAGAGGGTCCCACTTTCAATCCCTGGCATCTCCAGGTAGAGCTTGGGAAAGACTCCATCCTGATACCTTAGGGAACTGCTGCTCATTATGACAGCCTGGATAGCTCAGTTTGTTAGAGCATGGTGCCAAATTTTGTGTGGATTTTTTTTTTTAAAAAAATGCTGATTATGTGGAAACAGGATGTGACAGACTTATGGGTGAGCACATATGAAAGTGGCCTGGGCTGGAAATAGCCTCATTCGTCCCTCCCTTCCTCAGTGCCTCTTCATGTTTTAAATATAGAAAATTAATCAGCTTTTGGGGAGGAAGGATTGGACCTTTTGGAAGCACCTTTAAAAAATGCAGTGTGATGATAAAGATCATGATGCAAGGGTAGCACAGAACAGCTGGGATACCAATTTCAATGAACAACCATTGTGTGTGTGTGTTGTGCATCTGATTTGATCCAAGGGCATTTTCCAGTTTAGAACTCAAATCAGAGACTGGATAGCATGGGGAAATGATATGCTAGCATTTACTATGCATTTCCTTTAATGCAGTAGACATTTATAGACTTGCAAATGAAGGAGAATAAATATGCCGTTTCCTTTATTCACCAAATCAAGTGGTTCTTACTATCCCATATTGGGGGAAAGAGTTTGAAGGAGATTATTCCTGGGGCTAAAGGATTGTGGATTATCTGTTCAGTAGGAAAGGGAAAAAACCCTTTTGTTTCCTGGTGTGCACAGATGTTGCTACAGATTTTAACTCTAAATATTGCTAGCATAATTCGTGGCACATTATATGTCTCTCACACTTCTCACAATGTAGATGAACATTGTCTTCTGAGTATTTTGTTACGGTATTTGGTGTTGGCTTCCCAACACAAAATTATATGACCCTTGTGGGCATACTCATAACATACCTGACAGAATGCTGTAATAATAATAAAAAGGCATGTTAACACAAGTTTGCATAGACCTGTCCCCAGTAGCTAACTTGTGTGTCAACATGACATGGTCTTTTGTAACCATTTGCCAAGTGTTTAAATGTAATGAGGGTGGGATTTATACATTGTTGCAGCTGGAGTATGTGTCCAGGAGCCATATGTCCTCTTTTTCGAGGACACACGCTCTTTTTCATGGGGAAGTAAAATGAGAGTTGTCATAGTGACCCATAGTTAGAAGTCACCAAATACGTCCTCTTTTTTTGCTCTTCAAAATATGGCAACCGTAGGACTCCAGCTATCATACCTCCCTCCCCTTAAAATATGCCTGATTTTATTTTATTTGCAATATGTGATATTCAGAGGTGGTTTGTAGCCCGGAAGTAACATTTTCCTCAAAGGGAAACAGAATAAAATGGTCCAAGGAGGGTGAGAATGAACACATTTCTCCCCAGTCTTATTCTATAATTGCAAGTGTACGGAGTTGGATAGAAATCCCTTAAAGCTTTCAGATGACAGTAAACATCCCTTCATGTTGCTTTCCATCTCTGCAGGGATTCTGATGAAAGACTTTCTGTTGAATGTGGTATTAGAGAAACAGGTCTGGATGAGCGTGTGTGCCTAGTCCCGCTCCCCTCGATGCACATAACCTGAAAAAAACAGACTCCACAAGACATCTAAGCATCAAATTCAAACTCAGGTTCTTGTCTTTCAGACCATCTCAGGGCATCTTTATGAGAAGGCTATAAATGCCAGCATTTTTTTATTTATAAATTTCAGACGGTGCTGTCCTGTCTTAACTTATTTTCAAGTCCATTTGTTGACATTGATTGGCAGCTTGTGCTAAACAGCATGCCTGGCAACAGGAAGAAGGGTAAATAAGCCCTGTTGACCCGGTGCTTCCAGTGCTTTTATGCTAATTTGTTTCTCAAAAAACAAGGAGAGGCCAGTATAGATACTGGAAAACTGCCAAACTCTTCCCTTCAGTTGTGGAGTCCTCCAGCAAACGCAGATAAGAATTTTGAAACTCATGGTGAAAGTCATTATAAACAAACTACCAGTGATTCTACACACTGTGCTTTCTATCTCCCACATCTGTAATTTGAACAGAAATCCTACATGTAAATGTGGCTTTTAAATGGCTGAGGTTCAGTTCCTAGTTTGCATTGGCAACGTTCTGAATGGACATATCCTGGCAAAATAGAGATAAAGAACGATGTACTTGTATAATAGTTTATGCTTTAGCACGTAAGTGGGAAAATGATGCACGGGACTTGGACCTATTCCCCCCCCCAAAAAAATAGATGTGTGTTCAAGCCACGCAAACACAGCCAGCACTACCTCAGGGTATCTCAGGGTCTTAGATTGGGCCCAGAGATTATAGGTGCTGTTCAACTAACTTTTTCTCTGAGTGGACCAATGAGATAAATCACTCTACAACTTTTAGGAAACATCTGAAGGCAGCCCTATATAGGGAAGTTTTTAATGTTTGATGTTTTATTATGCTTTTATATCTGTTGGAAGCAGCCCAGGTGGGATTGTTGTTGTTGTTAAACATTATGACTTAGTAAAACCTAGTTGAATGTCCCCCACAGTGTGTAGAACTTAGTGTGTGTATGTTCTGTGTCCTCAGAGCCAATGCACACGTGAATGTTCATGCTTATTTCTATGCTGCTCTCCAGCCAAAGGCCCCGAAAGCAACATACATACAAAATTCAAGTAAAACAATAGAATCAAGCTCACAGTGATTGATTTCAGCAAACCACAATACACCTAACAATTTGCACGGTAGTGAAAGGGCAAAACAACACTCTCAATCATTATGAAATGCTTGATGGAAGGAAGAGTTGTAACTCGGTGATAGAGCATCTACTTTGCATATAAAAGGTCCCAGGTTCAATTTCTGGCATTTCCAGGTAGGACTGAGAGAGACCCCAGTATGAACCCCTGGAGCTGCTGCCATTCAGTGTAGATCAGGGATGGGGAACCTGTGGCACTCTCTTTTTCCTGCCCCACACCACTCCATATTATAAGTGACAATAGAAGAACAGGCACACATGATAACTGTTCCTTAATTTGTTATTACATACCTAAGGTGATAAGAGGTGCTCATTGTTTAGGTCAGAACCCACCTGTGTATGTGTGCAAATGTATTCAAACCTGGCTATAAAAATTTGTGATGGATAAGTCTGATAACAGCATCTTTATTGCTGCTGCTGCTGCTGCTGCTGCTGCTGCTGCTGCTGCTGCTGCTGCTGCTGCTGCTGCATGAGTACAATAACCTTTCTCATATCTCCTTCCAATGTGGCAGCCTGGTTAAATCATTACCATCTGAATATGTTTGCAGTGGGCTTGGAAAAAAAGTACAATGTGCTTAAATGCATTTGTACACTACTTCTTTTGATGGCTCTGAAGCTATAATGGTTTTGGAGATGGGTTTAGGAAGCTTGTGCACTTCTACAAAATGATTGGCAATGCTGTGACTTGTTGTTGTTGTTTAGTCGTTTAGTCGTGTCCGACTCTTCGTGACCCCATGGACCATAGCACGCCAGGCACTCCTGTCTTGCACTGCCTCCCGTAGTTTGGTCAAACTCATGTTCGTAGCTTCGAGAACACTGTCCAACCATCTTGTCCTCTGTCGTCCCCTTCTCCTAGTGCCCTCAATCTTTCCCAACATCAGGGTCTTTTCCAAGGATTCTTCTCTTCTCATGAGGTGGCCAAAGTATTGGAGCCTCAGCTTCACGATCTGTCCTTCCAGGGAGCACTCAGGGCTGATTTCCTTAAGAATGGATAGGTTTGATCTTCTAGCAGTCCATGGGACTCTCAAGAGTCTCCTCCAGCACCATAATTCAAAAGCATCAATTCTTCGACGATCAGCCTTCTTTATGGTCCAGCTCTCACTTCCATACATCACTACTGGGAAAACCATAGCTTTAACTATACGGACCTTTGTCGGCAAAGTGATGTCTCTGCTTTTTAAGATGCTGTCTAGGTTTGTCATTGCTTTTCTCCCAAGAAGCAGGCGTCTTTTAATTTCGTGACTGCTGTCACCATCTGCAGTGATCAAGGAGCCCAAGAAAGTAAAATCTCTCACTGCCTCCATTTCTTCCCCTTCTATTTGCCAGGAGGTGATGGGACCAGTGGCCATGATCTTGGTTTTTTTGATGTTGAGCTTCAGACCATATTTTGCGCTCTCCTCTTTCACCCTCATTAAAAGGTTCTTTAATTCCTCCTCGCTTTCTGCCATCAAGGTTGTGTCATCTGCATATCTGAGGTTGTTGATATTTCTTCCGGCAATCTTAATTCCGGCTTGGGATTCATCTAGTCCAGCCTTTCGCATGATGAATTCTGCATATAAGTTAAATAAGCAGGGAGACAATATACAACCTTGTCGTACTCCTTTCCCAATTTTGAACCACTCAGTTGTTCCATATCCAGTTCTAACTGTAGCTTCTTGTCCCACATAGAGATTTCTCAGGAGACAGATGAGGTGATCAGGCACTCCCATTTCTTTAAGAACTTGCCATAGTTTGCTGTGGTCGACACAGTCAAAGGCTTTGGCATAGTCAATGAAGCAGAAGTAGACGTTTTTCTGGAACTCTCTAGCTTTCTCCATAATCCAGCGCATGTTTGCTATTTGGTCTCTGGTTCCTCTGCCCTTTCGAAATCCAGCTTGCACTTCTGGGAGTTCTCGGTCCACATACTGCCTAAGCCTGCCTTGTAGAATTTTAAGCATAACCTTGCTAGCGTGTGAAATGAGCGCAATTGTGCGGTAGTTGGAGCATTCTTTGGCACTGCCCTTCTTTGGAATTGGGATGTAGACTGATCTTCTCCAATCCTCTGGCCATTGCTGAGTTTTCCAAACTTGCTGGCATATTGGGTGTAGCACCTTAACAGCATCATCTTTTAAAATTTTAAATAGTTCAGCTGGAATATCATCACTTCCACTGGCCTTGTTATTAGCAATGCTTTCTAAGGCCCATTTGACTTCACTAAGTCTTCATGCTGTGACTTAGAAAGCTTCAAATTTCTGGAGTGGTATGCTTAGTAATATTGGCTGCATTCCAGCTCATGGGGTTTTTTGACCAGAGTTCTGTGCTTTGCTTACTTTGATGCTCCTTGCCAGGCATAGAGCTGCAGATTGGTTTCAGTTGGGAGGATCAAAGTAACTGGTTAAAGATTTGCCCAGCCTGACACATAACATTGTCAGGCCTAACTTAGTTGGGCTATTTCCAACTGTCACCTGTTTGCAGGTGAGGTTCAGTATCATTTCAGCATTTTTGGGTTGTGCAATTAAAGTGGACCTGTTGCTCTTTTAGAACACACCTGCTCCATCCCTCCCAAAAATGGACTTTTTGTGGTAAGGAAAGTGGTGTGACAATGCACTAGAAAATGTAAGGTAACAATTGGATGTGATGTCATATAACCTCCCCCATCAATAAATCAGAATGAATATGTATTCCACATTGAGCAGGTACTTAGAAGGGCTAATATGTGCCTAGCCCTGTTGTGAACTTGTGTGCTCCAGTTCACTGCCTCATGGTAACCATAATTTTTCATCATATACAGATAAGGCCAGTGCTGTATTTGCCAAAAGCCAGAGTAAGGCACAAAGCCAGGATTGAAAAATTGAGTTTCAACTGGCTCTCAATTTATGGTCCATGAAAACAAGGAAAGGCAAAGGTTAAGTATGAAAAACCCTAACTCTTTACCACATCAGAATGAACACACAACACAAAAGATATGGAGGCATCCAGCCTCTTCTGTGGTGTAGACTAGGGGGGGGAGGTGGACTGGAACTCTAATTCCTCCTAGTTGAATCAAATGACAAATTGGGAAGAAGATCAAGGAGGAATTAGTGTGCCAAATTTTCACGGTGGCCCGCTTTTTGAGAACTGTTTGTAAAAGGCTAGGATGCAGGCACAACATGCGAGAATGTATGGGGAAAGTGGGAATCTGTTACTTGGTTATGTTCCGCTCTAAGAACAAGCAGATTTCTATTGTGTAACAGCTGCCATCGTGCTCTTTTTCATCCTACACGCCTGGCCACAGCTCTGTTCGAGACCTTGGCTCTTTTACACTCAGACCATTACGAGTGACATAATTGCCTTGATATTTATAGCCCTGAATTAATTAAACTCTCCCTCCACTTCCCCTGTTGTCATGAGCAGATGCCAAAGGGGAGATGCTACTGATCCAGACCAACCTTGAGCTGCATCCAGACAGAATTGGGAGCATTTTTATTTGTTCTTTATATTTTTTTGCATCCCAGGCACACTCCCTGCAGAGAGAGCTCTGCTGTCAGGATGCAAAGTGTCAAATGAGGGGTATGCAAGCTTTATTTGCACTGTAAGCTCATCCTTGGCAAACCTTGATTCTTTTCCTTTCCTTCCTCTGGATTTCAAAAAACATAAGGTATATCCTTGGGTTCAACAGTATAGTGTGTCTCTGAAACCTACATTTTAAGGAGGGATGTGTTGGGGTTTTTTCCTGAATCTTAAGAAAAATTGGAATGTGCATGGGAATTAAGAGTGATCTTCAACTCAGTCATACTTCAGATAGACCCACTGAGATACATGGACAAGTCTATTGATAATGGTGGGTCTGTTTGGAGTATGATTTAGCTGTAGTTTAGTGTAATATAATATAATAATAATTATAGATATAGATATGAGAGACTGGCTCAGCAACAAAAACCCTCAAGTAATGCATTGTGACTTTTCCACAGTAGCCCGATTGTTTATCATCAATTGACTGCTTGTAAAGTCAAGGATATAAATAATCTGGAGTAATTAACACTGTCAAAGGAGCACTGCCAATCCTTTAAGTCTGTAAAACCATCTTATGAAGTGCAAATCTCATTTTGTGTTTAGCACTTCAATGGCACCTCGGTTCTTTTTTCCTTTTTCCATCCCTCGGGTTTCTTTTGAATCTGATGCTGCCTGTAAGGCAGACAGGCCTGTACTAGAAGGACTTGGTTTTGTATTTTATTTTCTACTCCAGTAAGGACTACTTTAGCCTGGAGAAGAGAAGATAAAGGAGAGACATAATAGCTGTCCTCTGATATCTGAAAGGCTGTCGTGCAAAAGATGGAGCAGGCTTGTTCTCTGTTGTTCCAAAGAGCAGAACTAGGACTGATGGTGGAAGCTGCAAGGAAGCGGCTGATTCCCCTCACAGAGCTACAGTTTGCAGAGTAGTTTAACAACCAATCCCTCTTCCCAAGGAACTCTGGGAATTGTAGTTCTGCAAGTGAAATGAAGGGAGCTCCTAGCAACTCCCAGCACCCTTAACAAACTACAATTCCCAGGATTCTTTGAGGAATCTGTGACTCTTAATGAAGTGAAAATGCTTTAAATGTATAGTACAGAAGTGGCTTAGGAAAAACGGCCTAATGGAAAGAACTGTTTGAAGCTATGGCAGCCATGGGAATCTCCCCTCTCTTTTCCAAATATTTTTAGTACATAGAATATGACTATGGTCTGAATATGAATATGGTCTGAAGCTCAACATCAAAAAAACCAAGCTCAACATCAAAAAAACCAAGATCATGGCCACTGGTCCCATCACCTCCTGGCAAATAGAACGGGAAGAAATGGAGGCAGTGAGAGATTTTACTTTCTTGGGCTCCTTGATCACTGCAGATAGTGACAGCAGTCAAGAAATTAAAAGACGCCTGCTTCTTGGGAGAAAAGCAATGACAAACCTAGACAGCATCTTAAAAAGCAGAGACATCACTTTGCCGACAAAGGTCCGTATAGTTAAAGCTATGGTTTTCCCAGTAGTGATGTATGGATGTGAGAGCTGGACCATTAAGAAGGCTGATCGCCGAAGAATTGATGCTTTTGAATTATGGTGCTGGAGGAGACTCTTGAGAGTCCCATGGACTGCAAGAAGATCAAACCTCTCCATTCTGAAGGAAATTAATCCTGGGTGCTCACTGGAAGGACAGATCGTGAAGCTGAGGCTCCAATACTTTGGCCACCTCATGAGAAGAGAAGACTCCCTGGAAAAGACCCTGATGTTGGGAAAGATTGAGGGCACAAGGAGAAGGGGACGACAGAGGATGAGATGGTTGGACAGTGTTCTCGAAGCTACGAACATGAGTTTGACCAAACTGCGGGAGGCAGTGCAAGACAGGAGTGCCTGGCATGCTATGGTCCATGGGGTCACGAAGAGTCGGACACGACTAAACGACTAAACAACAACAACAGAATATGACTACAATGTATAAACTTGCATTTTATGTCTATTGAAGAAAAAAATGTATTGTTTGAAATTACTTGGGTAGTTTTAGTTCCTTCTGGACTTGGGAATTTAAGTAAGGTAACAGACCATATTTATATTATATGCATTATATCCCTTAATTAAATATTATGATTCAGGTTTTGTTTCTCTTATGATAGTGGATTAATAACTTTGTATCATCTTTTCATCAGTTGTCATGTAATATATAAAAATAAATAAAGAAAACAAGTGTTTGACAGTGGGAAGTTAGACTGTCTCCTGGAGGTTATGGTCTCTATGTCAATGGAGATATTGAGGTGCAGGCTAGGCAGTTGTCCCTTGGAGATACTGTAGCTGCAAGGAGCAGGTGATGCTGTGGTGATTGAAAGGTCGGTGGTTCGAATCCCAGCAACGGGGTGAGTTCCCATTGCTCTGTCCCAGCTTCTGCCAACCTAGCAGTTCAAAAGCACACCAGTGCAAGTAGATAAATACGTACTGCTATGGCAGGAAGGTAAACAGCTTTCCCTTGCACTCTGGCTTCCGTCACAGTGTTACATTGTGCCAGAAGCAGTCATGTTGGCCACATGATCTAGAAAGCTGCCTGTGGACAAACACTGGCTTCCTTGGCATGAAACAAGATGAGCGCCACACCTCATAGTTGCCTTTCATTGGACTTTTCTGTCCAGGGATCCTTTAACTTTTTATACTTTTTTACTGCAGCTGTATCCTACATAGCGGATCTTATATTCAGTGGGGGGGGGGGGTTCCAATCCAAACCTAAAGCTCTATGATACTCAGATAAGTCTCTAATCCTGTCTAGCAACTTTGCAATTTAAATTTACATTCAATATAAACGTTTTAAGATTGTTGAGCCCAAGCAACTTGCCAGCTGTTTTTCAGTGGATAAAGAACCAGTGAGCAAATGGGTTCATTTGTATTCTTAAATAAATATTTTAAGGACCGGCCTTAAGACCAATTATTCATTTCCTTCTTTTTCTGAACCTCTTCTATACTTTTTGAACTTTGTGACATCAGCAGAAACAAGTTTGGAATGATTCCAAGTAAGATTTGCCTCTCTCTCCCCAAGCTATTCCCCCTCCCCAACCAAAAAAAGTCTAGAAAAGTTTCCATGGGCAACCCATTACGGTTTTGTTGTAATGCATTTCTAAATGCAGGAGCACAATGAAAGTGCAAAATAACAATTTCCAACATATTTTCATCTGTTTGTGGGTTTATCCATTGTGAAATAAATGAGCCTGACAGTATTTGAGGAACCGGCCTTTGAATAAGTAAAAATGGGCTATTCCATCTCTCTTATCTGTAACAACTGTGGTTACCCGCAATAAAGATAAAAGCTGCTTTTATTTACAAGAAACAGATGGAGAGGCTGATGCTTCTATAGACGGAGGTGAAGGTTTCCATTCTTTCAGCTATGTGAAAAAAGATGGGCGATAGTTGTGCAGTGGTGGTGTTTCTTGAACATTCAGCATATATTATGCGATGTTTTGTATGCATGTGGCTTGTTGCGTAAGATCCCCCAAAGTAATCCAGTCACACTAAGTTGTTTTCCATGGCTTCAGTGGAATTATATGCCTGCTGGCTCTGCTTACAGATCCATAATGCTAGATACTTTTGTGGTGGAGGGACAGGAATGGGGAGGGGAATAGACACAAAGAAGTGTAAACAGAATTCTCCAGTGCGCCAAGAGGAAAATAGTGTCAACTAAGACTGCCTATGAGAGCCAACTTAGGGATGAGAGAAGTTCACCTACTTTTTTTTTTTGAAGGTGGCAAATTTGAGGTATTTCAGTGATCTTTTGTGGGTGTGGGCTGGATGCTGTCTGGAGCCAGCAGTGTTTCTTCTTCCTGTCTCCTTATAAAATGTGTGGTTGCCACCACACCATGGCAGCAGACACATAAACACATCATCATTGCCTCTTGGAATGCCACTAAAATACAAAGTAGTATCGCTCCATGAAGCACTGGATTTAAGATGGTGTGGGTGGCTCTCTCACACAGGGTGCCAAGCTGAGGGGCCACACAGTAACAACAACAACAAACAACAACAACATTATTTATACAGGTACCTGTCGAGATAATCTATGAAAAAAGCAACTTTACCAAAAGGAATTATTGTGAAAATATGAAATATTTGGGCGGAGGGTTTCAAATGTTATCCTCCCTCAGGGCACCATGTTATTAAAGTCCACCGCTGCTCCAAAGGGTTGAGGGTGGGAGAGGAGTCAGTATGGTGTGGTGGTTAGAGGGTCAGACTAGAACTGGGGAGACCAGAGTTCAAATTGCTGCTTAGCTATGGAACTCACAGAGTGACATTTGGCCAGTCACTATCTCTCAGCTTAACCAAGCTGACAGAATGAAGGCAATTATGAGGGCAATTATAATTTATTTATTTATTTATTTATTTATTTATTTATTTATTTATTTATACATACATACATACATACATACATACATACATACATACCCAGCCCGTCTGGCTGGGTTTCCCTGGCTGGGTGGCTACATGAGTAAGGCAGACTACTACTACTACTACTACTACTACTACTACTTCTAATAATAATAATAATAACGGCATTGATGGCTGCTATCTCTCCCGAATCTGCCTTGGACGGACTGAGTGTCATGATGTAGCACTACTGAGAGGCAAGTCTGGTCCTATCATTAGGTGTGCTTGTGGGTGTGGGGACTGGTGGTGAAGTGTTGTGTGTACTATGCAGTCTGCCCTGTGCCTCGCTTATCTAGCCTGCTCTCATCAAGTGTCAACACTCTGTTACCAGTACTGTATTGAAATAAGATTGTATGGTGAGTTTAGTCAGTTTCTGTACATGGAATTGGGGAGCTCACATCTTGTCCTCTGCCTCAGGATCCACAATGTCTTGTGCCAGTCCTGATGAGTGGGGTTCATTTTAGCTGAGCCACAACCGCTGCATGTGGTGGTGGCAAAAACAAACTTCAAAAGCACCAGGACAAAACAGCAAGCCATGCTGAAACCAAAAATTCACAACCAAAAATTAAGTGGTTTTGTGGACAGGAAAGTGCAAATGTGATTGGGGTATTGATGATCCATCCTCTCTGTTGTTGTTGTTTAGTCATGTCCGACTCTTCATGACCCCATGGACCAGAGCACGCCAGGCACTCCTGTCTTCCGCTGCCTCCCCCAGTTTGGTCAAACTCATGTTAGTAGCTTTGAGAACACTGTCCAACCATCTCATCCTCTGTCGTCCCCTTCTCCTTGTGCCCTCAGTCTTTCCCAACATCAGGGTCTTTATAATGGCCACACGGTCACTTACAGTTCTATGTGTCTATGACTCTTTTATTGGCAGAGTTCAAAATGACAGAACCTTTTTACAAGGAATGGAAACCAGCAGTCTAAAATGTTGTAAGGCTTCAGAAGGAAAAGAAAAATCTGTCAAAGTTAACTGCCTGGATTGGCGTAAACGCAAAGGATTCTATGCTTTATTTGGATTCTATGATTTTCTGTTGAGCATGTTTTAGGAGCAACTTGATGAACTGAGAGTGGGGGAAACACCTTATTCTTGTTGACTCCTTACAGTGGACACATACAATGCATGTGCAAGGAAGGCCAAACCTTTGGTGCTTTTATCTTAGGGCAGGCATGTCAAACATGCGGCCCTCCAGATGTTTTGGCCTACAACTCCCATGATCCCTAGCTAGCAGGACCAGTGGTTGGGGAAGATGGGAATTGTAGTCCAAAACATCTGGAGGGCCGCAAGTTTGACATGCCTGTCTTAGGGTCTTTTTCTTTCTTTCTGTTTAACCATTTCAGAAGCTGATGAAGCTATTGCCACAACTTGCCCCTCTCACCTCAAGGCAGGTGTGTAGCGGGGCAGCTTTGCACACAGCACAGAGCTATGGAGACCTGTGAGGGTCTTGGGCTGCCTGGTCAAGCTGGATATCCTACCTCCCAGGTTATTTTGCAAAAGTTCATTGTCCTCTCACCCCCTATGCTGAGCAAGGATTCCCTCTCTTTCTGGTCCAGTTCCTTCTTCTTCCTCCTCCTTAGCTTTCTCTGCATAAAGGTAAAGGGACCCCTGACCATTAGGTCCAGTTGTGGACGACTCTGGGGTTGCGGCGCTCATCTCACTGGCCAAGAGAGCTGGTGTACAGCTTCCGGGTCATGTGGCCAGCATGACTAAGTCGCTTTCTGGTGAACCAGAGCAGCACACGGAAATGCCGTTTACCTTCCCGCCGGAGCAGTCCCTATTTATCTACTTGCACTTTGACGTGCTTTCGAACTGCTAGGTTGGCAGGAGCTGGGACTGAGCAACGGGAGCTCACCCCGTCACAGGGATTCGAACCGCCGACCTTCTGATCGGCAAGCCCTAGTGGTTTAACCCACAGTGCTTATATTTAAAGCACTCTTTTTTCGCTGCAATGGTCATGGAGAATCCCAAGAATTGTAGTCTGTTGAGGATGCTGTAATTTGTATCTGTGAGGTCACAAGCTATATTTCCTGGGTTTCTTTGGGGGAACCCATAAAAGTTAATGTAGTATAAGAGTACTTTAAATGCATTGTGCAGATGTGACGTTACATGTCTCTGTTCTAGTTCCTACCTGGTTACTTCTGCTCCATCATCTCACATCTACTTGTGGTCATTACACCAGGAATTTTGATTGTTTTAATCATTGTGTGATTATAGTTAGTTTTATGTGTGAAGCCCTAAAAATGTTTCTCTCTCTCTCTCTCTCTCTTTTTTTTTTTGCACGGTATGATTTATTTGGAAAGACTATCTAAGGCCTTGTAATGAATAATGCATTCCTTTAACCTGGAGGTGTTTCGGTCACAGTCCTCTGACATAATGGCACTTTTAAAATAGATTATTTATATTATAAAATAGCTTCCACAGCAAAGCAGATTCCAGGCTCAGTATGAAACAAGAGCCTCTTAAATACCTCTTGGTATAATTACAAGGTGTCTGCTTGATTTAGACCTATTAAACGTTATTGCACTCATGCTTGGGCTCTTCATGACCCAAAGCATACTAAAAGGTAGTGTGTGTGTCCATATGTAAATGAATAGAGTTTCTTGTGACAGGAGTAAATCAGCTCTCAAATGGCTTTTGGTTTACTCAGGGAAGAAGACATACCAGTATTTTCAAGTTCACAGCAATTCTGTGAGGTAGGTTAGGCTGATGGAGCATGGCTGGCCCAAGATCCCACAGTGATGAGGAGTGGGGATTTGAATGCTGATCTCCCCAATGTAAGGCTTTGACTCTTACACAATGCTGGCTCTCAAAAGTGACTGTATTGTTGTCCCAAATGCATATAGTCCCACATAAATAATCATAATAATTATGCAAACATAGGTACTGGAAATCCTGCTCCACCTCAGGCTGATTCAGGTGTGTAAAGAGACATTGGAACTCCCATTGTCTATGGGGAACAAGGGGACTTCTATCCTCTGTGTGGCTTTGCTTGCTCTGTTAATGAGACTAAGGCTATGTTTGTTCTTAGTTTGCGTTAGATGCAAAAATGTCCCATTTAAATACCCTTGCAGAAACCACAGAGTCTAGGCCAGGCACCCCCAAACTGCGGCCCTCCAGATGTTTTGGCCTACAACTCCCATGATCCCTAGCTAACAGGACCAGTGGTCAGGGATGATGGGAATTGTAGTGCAAAACATCTGGAGGGCCGAAGTTTGGGGATGCCTGGTCTAGGCACCAGTTTCAATTTCTTGTTCTATGTGGAAGTACTTTGTAATCATTTAGCAGTAAATTTCATGCTCACCCTTTGAGAGAGAGATGGTGCGATGTCTCACTTCAGACATCTGTAGTATATAAGGCAGGGATAGCCAACCTGGTGGCCTGCAGGTGTGGTGGGCCTTTCCATGGCCAATGCTTGGGGCTGATGGGAGCAACAGTCCGCAACAACTAGAGGAACGCCATGTTGGCTACCCCTGATTTAATACATCTTACAATACATATGCACTTCAGCTTTCTGGGTGAGATAGGAGAACCTTCGCCATTTTAGGGTGCAGTTTTTGGCTGGGTTTTGAAGGAAGATGTACAAATACCCCTTTGTAGAGGTCTTTGCTCACCGGAGTCTCTTGCACAACATGTGTACTAAGTTTTAGTCCTCTAAATCATGTGGCCATAAATACCCTACAGTTTATGTTAACTCCCAGAGAATGAAATCGCTCCCTCTTTTTTTAAAAAAAAAAAAGTAGTCCTGGCATTTTTATACTTTTGTGAGCCTCCTAGTATAAATTATTAACTCTTGTACCCTGTAATATGTTTCAAAGAAAAGCACCGCAGTGGCATTTTAGCAACACTGCATAGCAACTTGCCATAGCCTTCTTAAGCAGGCAGCAATATCAGGTATTGTTTCTTCCCACTCGTTTCTTCCTTTCCTTTTATCTCCCATGGCTGAAGTCACAAAGGGGGCCTCCAGCATCACTGATACAAGGAGGGAATGATTGCACAGCCAGGAAGATAATAATAGAATGATCATGACAATTCCAATTTGGTTACCGTATATACAGCTTGGGACAGATGGGAGAGTGGGCACTCTGTAGCAGCTGTATGGGGGTGTATATGAAGCAGCCACATTTGGGCTTGGCTTTTTATTTGTACATGCTGCTTCTCTCCAAGGAAAATTAACCCTTCCTTCTTAATGTGCTCAAAATCGCCAACTGTGGAAACTAGCTACTTGACGCTGGGCACAGGGTTGTGGTTAGATCTCTGCAGTTGTTCAAAATACGGTGTTCAAAATACAGTGAATAAACTTTTTTTTACAGTCACAGACCAGCATAAGAGGAACATATGAATAAAGTGGCAGTTGGGATTTAAACAGGTAATTATTAAAGCAAGAACAAAGAAACAAGCATAGGATAAAACATGTGAATAGAATATGGGATTAAACACAGATAATTGATGAATAAGAACTGATAATTAAAACAGATAAGAACTAGAAAACACGCAGTTAAAACAACTATAAGGGGTGGAGCTTGGGGGAATAACGGTCTTGCAATATGGGCCTTCTGTTTATGACTGGTTTGTAGCACAAACCATCCTTCGGCGAATATCCATCATGGCGGCGCAAAATATAGCAGCTGAGTATGTAACATCTGGGTTTTCATCCTGTAGTAATAGGGAGATGTTGAGTTGTTCTGTACATCCTGGGAATTTTTGCAGGATAAACCTGGCTCGTATGTCTATATAGTACTGGCAATGGGGAAAGGCATGTTCCGTTGTTTCCTGCTGCCCAGAACCGCATGTGCATTTCCTCTCCTTGTATGGTGTCTTCCTATAACGGCCTTCCTGAATGGCTGAGGGGAGGGCCTGACAACAGGCCAGGGTGAAAGCCCTTCACTGTTTTGAGATTTCAAGGTTGGTTATATATGACTTCTAGTTTCACTGATTAGAAATTTTGGGGACCTGGCTGTGAGGGGGAACTTCAGACCTGGGGGCCAAATCCAGCCCTGTGCAACTTTTGGGGTGCTCTCTGGATTACTGCCACCCCCGTCTTGGACTGCTTTTGCTGAGCTGGATTGCTTCCTTGAATTGTGATCTTGCCTTTTGCTTGCTTGGAAAGAAGGATGGAGAGGGATGTGGGGTTTGTAGAAACCTCTGACCTTTACACGGCTAGAGCAGTGTTTCTCAACCAGTGTGCCTCCAGATGTTTTGGGACTACAACACCCATCATCCCTAGCTAGCAAGACCAGTGGTCAGGAATGATGGGAGTTGTAGTCCCAAAACATCTGGAGGCACACTGGTTGAGAAACACTGGGCTAGAATGTAGCCTGTTGTACCAATGGAGGAGTCATGCCATTGTTCTGCGCACTATTGCTATTGGCCCTTCCCACCACTGGCATGTGGCCCCCGCAATGTTGCCCATAAGGAAATGTGGCCCTTGGGCTGAACGAGGTTTCCACAGCAAATAGTCATACGAAACATAGCTGCTATAGTAATACTTCATGAATTTGAGAGGGAGAAAGTCAGGTCCCCTCTCCACCCCCTACATATAATGGATACAACATGTACAACATGGGTGTAGCATTGTAGGAAAGAACACCACATGTAAGTGATCCTTATCTAGACTTCTCTAACCCTGATGCAGATTTTGTGAATAATATATTTAAGGTTCTATTGTGGCTGATGCTGCATAAAATCTTGATTAATCAAGCTAATTATTAAAAAGAGGTTTCAGCATGTGCATAAACATCCCTATGGAATCTAGTGCCATGCTCTTTATATTATTATTATTATTATTATTATTATTATTATTATTATTATTATTATGCTCTGTAAAATATGTTTTTAATGTTGTACACTGTCCTGGGATCTTTTGATAAAGGGCAATATAGAAATCTTATTAGTATTAGTAGTAGTAGTATTGTTACTACTATTATTTATTTATTGCAGTGGAGAGAGTACTTAGGTGCTCAGTTTCAAATGTCTGCTCAGTCCTTAAGCTTGCCAGACATCACCATCTCTTTGCCTAACTTATTTTGCAGGACTATTGTCCTGCAAAACTTATTTTCCAGTTCTACAAAATCTCACAGGTATGAATCTGGCAGCTGGCCAATCAAGGACAGGAGCTTCCCGGCGGAGAGCTTCAAGGGAGCTGTTGTTGCCTCATCCCTGGTTCAGGCTATGACTGGCATATTTTGGGATAGGGTTACACTCTTCCAAGGATAAGCAGATTGCAGATCTTCCTGGATCCAGCTTTGCTGCTTAAGACTGCATTTTGTAACCAGTGGGAAATTCCCACAGAGGAATCATTCCTGAATAGATATGCATAGGATTGTCCTGTAAGCCTTAGATGGTGGCTGCAGCCAAAAGTGCCCTTTCCAGCTTCACTTGGACTTGGTTTTCACAAACAAGAATTAGACATTGCAGCCAGATTTCAGGTGGGGACTCACATGATTGAATTCTGTTCCATACACTCCTCACCCCCCATAAATATAGAAAATTAGATATTGCATAGGAAGCTGCCTGATATTGAGCCCAACAGGTCCATCGAATTCAGTGCTGTCTACACTATCTGCTAACAACCCTTCAAGTTTTCAGAAATGAGTCTTTTCCACATTAACCTGGAGATTCTGTGGATTGAACTTGGGACATTTTCCATGCAAAGCATGTGCTCTGACTTCTGGCCTAGCCTCCTACCTGATATGCTAGTTTTCTATGTAGGAATGCTTTTCCCTAGGGAGAATATTGCATCATGCAACAGGTTTTCTTTTCCGTTTCACTTACAAATCTAAATCTTTATAAGTGATGACTAATAAGTAGCAATGATACAGAAAATGTGAAAGTTGTGCAGAACGTTGCTAAGCTAGCAGTGAAAGTTAGAAAAGGAGGCTATGCTAGAATTTGATGACTAAGGATATTTTATAATACTGCTTCATTTTATGGAGTTATGTCATGCTTTGCTTGTTATATGGAAAATATATATATAGGACAACTCACAGGTTAGCAAATTGATATATTCATTTATTCTTTCAGTTTGAGAAAAAAGGAAATAGGAAGATTTCCCAATTGGAAATCCCCATGTGGTTATTTATTTGTGCATTAGTAACAAAGTATTAAATTACATTCATTAGTGGTTTGGCCTTTGACAATCTAATTGATTTCAAATATATAAATCACTTCAAAAAATAAAGATTGACTGGAGGAATTGTTGTTAAATATTACACCCTCAATCTGTTTCCTTTTATTATAGCCACAGTGGGTTTAAGCAGCTTGCCAGTAGTTCTGTACAATTAGAAATAGTGTTAACAGTCTGGAGTTCTGCTACTGAAATCTGCTCTAAAAATGGTCTTACAAACTCTTGTGGCAATTTATTGACAGGGCAATGTTAACTGAGTACATGGGCAGACAATGCATAGAGAGAGATCATTTAACAATGTAAATACTTAAGCATATTTAGGAATGAAAAAGGCCTGAAGTTTGATAAATATGAGTTATTGGGGTTTTTTTAACTGTGTGATTTATTCACTGCAGATTGTTGCAGAAAAATAAAAAAAGTCAGAAGTGCACAATTTTAATTTCCTTTGCATGAATACCTGTACATGTATTTCACACTGAAGAAAAGCCAAAGCCAAAGTCAGAACAAGATTCAGACTTGGGTTAGCAGTAAATCAAAGATAGTAGATCTTCTGCTTGGAATTGGAAATGTAACTTACTGAGTCTTTTGTGCCAATTTGTTCCCAGCATCCATTTTAAGCAAAACAACTACTCATTGGCAAGACTTTAGCAAATGTGTTGTTGTTGTTTTTAAACAATTGGCAGTTTGAGAGTGCCAATAAGCATACAGCTGGAGTTGATGTGGAAGACATTATGTACTTAGGTTTTCAAAAAAGCATTTGATCAAGTCCCTCACCAAAGACTGCTAAGTAAGCTTGGCAGTTTTGGAAAAAGAGGAGAGATAGGTTAAGGGACAGGAAATGGAGGGCAGGTATAAATAGTGAGCTCTCCAAATGGAAGGACTGTATGTAAGAAGGATCTCTCTTATCTGAGTAAATGGGCTTGTCATGGGACAGGAGTCGGCTTCACCTGCTGAGCAGCAGCCTGAAGGAGCAGAAGGCAAAGTGACTCCACCTGCTGCTGATCAGCCTTCTTGCTCCTGATGAGAACCAGCTGGCTCCAGCTTTCTTAAGCAACATATGTTGTCATTCCTGGCCAGACCTCACTGCTTTTTGCGACCTTGGACCCTTGGCTTTCTTTAACCCCAGATTGTCTGACTATGTGAACTGAGGTACTCTTGTCCTTAGGACTGGACTGGATTAGGACTGGACTGGATTGGATCTTGTGTATGGACCTCCAGGCAAGTAACCCTCTGAGACTTGGCTGGTCGGCTGGCTTCTCCCTCCACAGAGCTCTGCCGTGATTGCCAGCACAGGACTAGGAAAGGGCTGCTGGAAGGGAACCTCTTCCTTTCTCAAAATAAATATTGGCTGCCACCCAATAGTGGATGCCATTTCCTGATAATTGCAAGTGGGGAGAGTGTTGTTGCACTCAAGTTCTGCGTATGGGCTTCCCTTAAGCATCTGCTTGGCCAGGGTGGGAATTAGATTATATAGGCCCTTGGTCTGATCCAACAGAGCTCTTCTTATGTTCTTACATCTATGTTCTTATGACAGCCCAATCCTATGCCTATTTACTCAGATGTAAGTTCCACAGCAATAGGGCCTATGAACTTACAGTGGATTCAAGTTATAAGAATGGAGATTCCAACTAAACATCAGGAAGAACTTTATGACAATAAGAGCTGTTTGTCAGTGGAATAGACTCCCTTTGGTAGGTTGTGAACTCTCCATTGGAGGTTTATAAGCAGAGGTTTTGTGGCCATCTGCAGGAGTGAAGGAAGGAGAACCGACACCCGGTGCGGGGCAAACAGCCCAGCGGCGCATGCATGTGTGGCGTACGTACGGTGTATGCCCAGCATCGCTATGTACAGCGTGTGTGCCGCTATGTACGACACGTGAGCGTGTGGCGTACGTATATGTAGTCACGCTGTGCATGCACTGCTCGGCGGTTTGCCAGCGGCGCTGCTTGAGCGCCGTACGGACGGTGGCAGGATCCTCCACTCACGACTGCAGCAGCGGCAGAGGGATCCCACCACCGCCTGTACAGCGCTTGAGCGGTGCTGCACATGTGCCATATGTAGCAGTGCTGCACATGCACCATATGCCGCCGGGCAGTTTGGCACTGGGGCGGTGGTGGGATCCCTCTGCCCCCCCTTCTTCCACCACTGAACATCTGTCATGGATGCTTTAGCTCAGATTCCTGCATTGCAAGGGGTTGGACTAGATGACCCTCGGAGTACCTTCCGACCCTCCAACTCTGTTCTATGATTCTATGCTTACAGAGTTTCACCCTGAAATAATTTTTCATTCTCAGTTAATGGATTGTTTTTTAGAAGATGCCACCTTTTTTGAACCCTCCTTTCTAGTCAGCAAGACCAATCATTGAGCCATGGGGCTCTACATTGTTGAGCCTTGTGACTTTTTCTTGATCTATTTCAGGAAATCGAAAGATTTCAGCGCATAAGGTGTCTTTTATGGTACAATATAACCCCCACCCCCTTCCTGTGCTGCACTGCAACACCTTTTGAAGTTTCATCTGAGTTTCTGCTTATGCTGTGTGAAGGAACTGCTGTTGCAAAAAAGATAAAAGCCCCCATAAGACAGAGAGAGCTGGTTGTGTGCTTCTCCCGATCAAAACTCAACACCTTTGATAAAGCCCCTTGAACACTCTAATTTATCAAGACAATGATTCATTGAAGCCGAGCTCCAGAAAGCCTAATATCTTCTTTTGGAATGTACGGGGGGGGGGGGGGAACCTCACACTTCTTTATATATACTTGGATAAAAGGAAAGGGTCTCTTTTAAAAACAACAACAGAATGTCATGCAAGTTACATCAACTGAAATTTCATTCTTTGACCCAAGTGTTAACGCTTCAGAATATCTTCCTTCCATTGCACCTGGCCACCTTAATTTAGGATGCGATAGCAGGGAGAGGTTCCCTTCCATCACCAGTCTCTCTTCACTTCCAATAACCAATGAGGAGACAGCTAGAGAAGAACTGGCATGTATTGTCTTCCCACACTTCGATTTTGGAGAGGAAGCTGCTGCTGCTGCCTCCCATCTGCCTGTTCTCATTTGGTGTAGTTAACCCAGCTTTCACTTACCTGGTTATCTCCTTTGGACTGCTGCTCCCAGCAAGCCCAGCCAGTTGGCGCTTGATGGAAGTTGTAGTCCAAGACATCTGGGAGGCACCATAATAGCAAAGGCTGGGTTAAACTTTTTAATCTTTGAGGGTTTCGTTTTTTAAAAAATACAATCAAGTGTTATATAGATTTTATGAGATAAAAAATAATAAAATAAAAGCAGTTTTGCCACCGCCACCTTTGCAAACTTAATAATGTGAAGCAGCAGTAACGAAAAATCAGCATCCGTTTTTTTCTTCTCCAAGTGTGTGTGTATGTGTATTTATCAGGAAACTGTGCATCATTCCCTGAAAGCCTCATCTGTGACTCCTGTCTAACAGCTGGTGGAAGGAAACCACCTTTTTCTCAGAATACCGTGCATTGCCTCATTGGATGGGCAGTGTGTAAACACAGCTACCAGCAGGTGGGGTTATCCTTTCTTTGGTTTTCCTCTCTGATCTCCATATTTACAAATTAATCCTGTCATTTGTGGGGTTGTTCGGCAGTCTGGTGGTGTCCCTCTGTTAAGAAAATGCTAAACCAGAGCAAATTAAGCTGCTTAAAGAGCGCATTAGTGAGTGATCAAATATACTTCCCTGTGTAAAGATCACTTGCATCATGTTATGATGTTTCCAGTTTCATTGTGATGGATCTGAAATTGTGAAGAAAGGATTGCTCCCAAGTCTGGTCCTGCAAGGCCTTCTGCTCCCTTTCCTCCCTCTTGTTTCCTGCTCCTTCCACTGCCATACCTTCCATACTTTTACTGCTTCCTTGTTCTGTCCAATTTGAAGAGTCCTCCATATTGCATTTGGTGCCTAGTGTCTGTGATGAGGTGAGCTTCCTGTTGGTTTGTTTTACGAAACAGAAAGAAGCCAGGTCTTCTGGGCTAAGCAGAGGGAGAAGGTGTAGCCTAGAATCAGAAAGGATCCTGAGATCTAATAAGGGTTCTGCTTTGTCCCCCTTTCCCTCACTACTTCTGCTTTCTGCCCATTCCTTCCATCAAAGTTGTTTGGGTCCTAGCCTCACATCAACCTATTTTCTCCATGAACGATAAGAACATAAGAATGTAAGAATAGACCTGCTCGATCAGACCAAGGACGCATCTAACCCAGGCCTCTGTTTTCACAGTAGCCAGCCAGCCAACCTCCAAGCAGAGACAAAATGTAACTGCATCTGTCCCAGCAACCAGCAGTCAAAGGCAAAACGCCTCCACCATTGGAGATAGAACATAGCAATCGTGGCTAGTAGCCATAGATAATCCTTCACAAATATGTCTAATTCTCTATTTTAAAGTCATCCAAGTTGGTGGCTACCACGGTCTCTTGTAAATGCTTTGTGCTGTCTCTCTCTGCTTCTGCTAAAGTTGACAGAACTCTCTTATCTGACCCATCCCTTTTCTCCCCTATATTAAACTTGTATTTCTCTTAGCATCTCTCCCTAGCTTCCTTCCCTCCCACACCCGCCCCTTCTCCCACAGCAATATCTGTGAAACAAGATGCAATATTATACTGGAAAAATGGTGTCGGCTGTCAAGAAACAAGGAACCATGATTGATAGCATGAATTCCTTCTGTAACTTATTTTCAACTAACTTCATGTTTGACAAATACAAATGTCTTTCATAAGTAAGGATTGTTGTTATACTTCATAGGCATCAAAATGTTTGATGCTTGAGGGCTGTTATTTGCGAGTGGTGGGGTTTTTTTTAGGATCATGTACAATCAGTAGGAGACAGGAGTTCCAAATCTATAACTAGTGGAAGACAAGGGCGCACAAGGGCATTACGAATAGTGCCAAATTATAGGACCTCCCTCAGGTGTGGGGTTTCTCCACCTATCACAGAGAAGCCTAGCTGGTAGCAGAAGATTTCAACTGGAAGAGTTCAAGCAGAAGAGTTAACAAGCCTGTGTGTTTCATTAATCAAATGTTCCTTGTTTGTCCACACATGGAACCACAAGGGTATGACATTTGAGATCTTTTCCCCAGAGTTGTCGTATGTAGTGGGGGATATTGCCCTGCACCTTAGTTACCTGAATTCCAGGGAATTTGCTAGAAACACCGAGTTCCAATGTAGGTTTAAAATAAATTTGTGTCTGTATACATCACCAAAACGTGGCTGAAATGCAAAATGGCTTTGTGATTTGAAATACAGTCATACCTTGGAAGCCAAACGGAATCCATTCTGGAAGACTTCCAAAATGTTTGGAAACCAAGGCACGGCTTCCAATTGGCTGCAGGAAACTCCTGCAGCCAAGCGGAAGCCACTGAAGCCACACCGGACATTCCGGTTCCCAAGAACTTATGCGAACCAGAACACTCACTTCCAGGTTTGCAGCGTTCGGGAGCCAAAGCGTACAAGTGCCAAGGCATTCAGCTTCCAACTGTATGAAGATGCAGAATTACAGGATAGAATAAGAATAGACGCAGGCCCCCACAGTGCCTGGACCAACAGCTTGACTTGTTTTATGATAGAGGCAGAGTCAGGAAACTTTGCTGTATGAATTATACTCGGAGTCCTGTAGTGATTTCATGCTCTTTATTGCAGCTTGTAAAACAGTGATTGAATTGCCCACCCCCACCCCAAACCTCAGGCTTTTATATACATTACTAGTTGACCATCCCACACATTGCTGTGGGTTATCCCTGTGGCTGCCCCCACCCTGTGACGATCCATGACACGTTGCTGTGCCTGACTCAGGGTCATAGCTGTCAAGTTCTCCCTTTTTTAAAGGAAAATTCCCTTATGCTGAATAGGCTTCCTCACGAGAAAAGGGAAAACTTGACAGCTATGCTCAGGGTCAATGTTTCCCAGGAAAGGGGGAGGATGTGTCCGTTTCCCCCTGGACTATGTGTTTTTTCCTCCCCCCCCCCCGTGGTTGTGTCTCATTCCTGTGTTACTCCCATCTTGTAGTGACCCATGAGGTATCCCGCCCCCCGCCCCCATTTTACTCATGTAAAAACACACTGATTCCCAGACCATCCGTGGGCTGGATTTAGAAGGTGATTGGGCTGCATCCTGCCCTGGGGCCTTAGTTCGCTTACCCATGACCTAGATGAACCAGAAGAATGCTTACATGCAAATGAAGCAAATTTGGGACACAAGAGGACAGAAGGATAGCAAGTTTTAGGACATGGACATGGAATAGGAATCAATGAAAAGCTCCTAATAATCTGTTGCCTAGAGAGGATAAAGAAAAGAGCGAATTTCCTGGTTTTCACCATAACCCAAGGATTTGGGGTTGCGGGTCTATAGTGAGTTCTGCCTCTCAGTATGTACAGACTGTTCCTGATGTTGTTGCAACAAGTATTTCACCAATGCAACTATCCTGAGATAAAACCAGGAACTTTCCCCAGACCCTGAAATACAGGAATCCATAAGGAAGAACACATAGCTTCTTGAGCCCACAAGGTTCCTGATTAACCTGAAGAAAATAACAAATGCAGAAAAAAGTAAGGGAATGGTGTAGAGAGGATAGGATAGGAAGGGAGTTAGCTAGAGGTGCAGTAGTCCACTATCATAGATGCCCTGTGAGGTAAAGCAGACTTGATCATGCAGCAGCCTGAGCCAAACAACACCATTTGCTCTTTGAGTCACCTAGATCGGTGCTCCCCAACCTTTTTATCGCCGCAGACCAGTCAACGTTTGATAATTTTACCGCGGCCCGCTGAGGGGGGAATGCTGATTGTTTATATTTTATTTAGATTGTTTTGATTTAATAATTTTAATTTAATTGTATTTAAATGTTCCTTGGGAGGCACGGTACCAATTGATCCACGGACCGGTACCGGTCCGTGGCCCGGGGGTTTAGGACCACTGACCTAGATGACATAGGACATTCCTATCATCTGCATAGCTGTGAAAGGTTGAAATCAAAAGAAACTCTCAAGTTATTTCGATTATATCGTGCACAGGTATTGGTGGCTGGGCAGCGTTTTTATCTTGCTCTGTTCACAGGCAGTCTTTTGGGAATCAAGTGATAACCTTGATTATTATTTCTTAAATTTGTTGGACGCTTCGCACAAAACAGTCTCAAGGTGACTTGCAACAGTATTAAAGACATGCAAAGGGATTTAAATTGACCATAAAGAATAATTTATCCAAACAATATTGGAGACATCATGCTATAAAATGCCAATTTATAAGTACCACCTGAATTTTAAAAATAATAATCAGACCACCAAATACTATCAAATGTTCGAGTGCAGAGGAAGGTCTTAATCTGCTTCTGAAAATATAGTAGTGTTGGCAGGCTCAGCTGGGGAGAACACTCCACTGGGGAGGAGTCCTCTGCCTTGTTGCTGCCCTCTTAACTTCTCTTGGAGGCGACACTCAGAGAAGAGTCTCAGATGATGATCTCAGGGTCTGGGCAGGTTTATGGAAAGGTGTGCACACTTCTATGTGCACCATCACCCATGCTAGTTGTGCACAGAGAGATTGTTTTTGTTTGTGCAGTTTGAGTCTTTGTGCCTACTGTATTTCTGTTTTAGAAGATTCTTTTATAGCCGAAAACTCTGGACCTCTGTTGGGAAATGATGGGAAGTGGATCTAGGCTAGAAACATTCCTCTCCTTATTCTAGAAACATTCCTCTCCTGTTCTTATAATAGGGAACCTTTGGGGCTATTAATGGGAGATGGTGGGTTATGGTGACTTAGGCTGAAGAGACAGGGATGGCTCTGTTTTGTGGGTTGGCATGAGTGGTGCTGTCACTGGTTGACTTTTGAAGCTGATGATGGAGGTGGTATTGAGACATGCTTCGATTTTTATCATTTTTTGTTCTTGAGTATTTGTTTCTTTGACACCTTTTAGTGTGTGTGACAGTATCAACATTCTTGCTTGGTTGTTGACATTTGTGTAGTGAGTTATTCCAGTGTTTTGACATTTTGTTGTTGTTTCTAACCTTCTTTTGTGACAAGAAGGAAAAGGGAAGAAAGCTCCCCACCTACATGTTATGTACCTGAATCACAGCATTTCTGAGGGATGTATTAAAGTTTTTGATGGTGGCGTTGAAAGCATCTATCTATCTATCTATCATCTATCTATCTATCTATCTAATCTATCGTGTATTTGGGCTGTTCATTTTGAAAATATCACTGTTTAAGGTAAAGGGGCCTCTGACTGTTAGGTTCAGTCGTGAACGACTCTGGGGTTGCAGCGCTCATTCCACTTTACTGGCTGGTCATGTGGCCAGCATAACTAAGCTGCTTCTGGCAAACCAGAGCAGCACATGGAAACACAGTTTAACTTCCTACCAGAGCAGTACTTACAGTGGAACCTCGGTTTATGAACACCTCGGTTTATGAATTTTCGGTTTATGAACACCGCGGACCCATCTGGAACAGATTAATTCACTTTCCATTACTTTTAATGGGAAAGTTCGCTTCAGTTTATGAACGCTTCAGTTTATGAACAGACTTCCGGAACCAATTACACCCATGTTTCAGTTTATGAACGCTTCAGTTTAAGTACTTCGCGGACCCGTCTGGAACGGATTAATCCACTTTCCATTACTTTCAATGGAAAAGTTCGCTTCAGTTTATGAACGGTTACTCCGCGGACCGTCTGGAACGGATTCATCCACTTTCCATTACTTTCAATGGGAAAGTTCGCTTCAGTTTATGAACGCTTCAGTTTATGAACAGACTTCCGGAACCAATTGTGTTCATAAACCGAGGTACCACTGTATTTATCTACTGGCACTTTGATGTGCTTTCAAACTGCTAGGTTGGCAGGAGCTGGGACCGAGCAACGGGAGCTCACCCCGTCGCGGGGGTTTGAACCACCATCCTTCTGATCGGCAAACCCTAGGCTCTGTGGTTTAGACCACAGTGCCACCTGTGTCCCATATTACCGTTTAGCTTATTGTAAATTTCAATCCGTTTTTGTATGGATAAATAACTTTATTTCAGGAGCAGCATCCTGATTATTAGTCATTGGAAGACAATCCAACACAGAATTAACAATTTGTGATTGAGAATTTTGAGGCATACCTCAGTCTCTGACCGTTTGAAGTTATTATTTGCTTCAGAATGCAAATGCCCTACACACAAGTAATTTGTGAATAGGGCTACTGCCTATCAAAGTTGCAGAATTAGACATTGTCTTAAAGCAAAAGTCTTTTTGTTCGGCTCTGTTTTTACTTTTCTTTTACGGGGTGAAACATTGGTTCAGTATTTTTACATCAGGGCTACTATCCTGTAATGCAGAAGTTAGTAATTTGTTGCCTACAATTGGGGAATGCAGAGTTTGATCTCTGCTAAATGGTTGGATAGATACTTTTTGGGGATATGCCACAAAAATGACTTACTGAATGGGGAGTGGGGGAGGCTGTAGGTTATATCCAGTACTGCATGTGTGGAGTGCAACTTGCACCACAAGACTTCTCCTTCCTCTCCTTTCCCCACACTCCTTCAAAAGTGGCTCTGAAGGGTCCTCCAGATTTTGAGGTGTATGGGAAGCAGCAGAAGAGGAAAAGGGAAAGTTCCTATGTGCAATTTGAAGTCTGCTGTGCTAGCTGAGAAGCAGTGTTGGATATGACCTTGTGCATGTCAAATTAATTGTTGTTTAGTTGTTTAGTCCAATTCTTTGTCACCCCATGGACCAGAGCACACCAGGCACTCCTGTCTTCCACTGCCTCCCGCAGTTTGGTCAGATTCATGTTTGTAGCTTCGAGAACACTGTCCAACCATCTCGTCCTCTGTCGTCCCCTTCTCCTAGTGCCCTCAATCTTTCCCAACATCAGGGTCTTTTCCAGGGAGTCTTCTCTTCTCATGAGGTGGCCAAAGTATTGGAGCCTCAGCTTCACGATCTGTCCTTCCAGTGAGCACTCAGGGCTGATTTCCTTAAGAATGGATAGGTTTGATCTTCTTGCAGTCCATGGGACTCTCAAGAGTCTCCTCCAGCACCATAACTCAAAAGCATCAATTCTTTGGCGATCAGCCTTCTTTATGGTCCAGCTCTCACATCCATACATCACTACTGGGAAAACCATAGCTTTAACTATACGGACCTTTGTCGGCAAGGTGATGTCTCTGCTTTTTAAGATGCTGTCTAGGTTTGTCATTGCTTTTCTCCCAAGAAGCAGGTGTTTTTTTTAATTTCGTGACTGCTGTCACCATCTACAGTGATCATGGAACCCAAGAAAGTAAAATCTCTCACTGCCTCCATTTCTTCCCCTTCTATTTGCCAGGAGGTGATGGGACCAGTGGCCATGATCTTAGTTTTTTGATGTTGAGCTTCAGACCATATTTTGCACTCTCCTCTTTCATCCTCATTAAAAGGTTCTTTAATTCCTTATCACTTTCTGCCATCAAAAAGTGAGGAATTAATTACCACATGTTTTCTGCCATCATTTTATGAGACCCTCTCCATATAACCATCAAGCTAACACTTCAAAGGACAGAATGCTCTGTCACAACTTTATTAAAAGTTGCAGTTTTTCTTAATCTTTTCAAGGCCGCTTTTGTCAGAGACTCATGGCTATGAACGCCAAGCTCTGTTTTGCCCCCCCCCCATCCCAATATGGAAATATATGTAGTATTGCCTAATTAATGCAGTATGTCTTTTTTGTAGATCAGTTTTTATGTGGGCATAAGCGTGGATAGTTTGTTGGGAGGTCTCCAAGGAAAGTCTTCCTCTGAATCATAAGCATCAATCTTGTATCACGTTCTTACCTCTGACTAAGTACTGATTCGAAGCCTTGTGATTTTGAAAGTATGGGAATGACAGACACTAAAGTTTTCCACGTTTCTGTTGTAAGAAATCATATAGGGACACAGGACAAATCAGATGGGAGAGAGTAGCAGGGAGGATATTTATGTGGATAAAAAGGAACTGGGAAACTTGGTGTGTTCTGAAGAGGGAATTATCCCTGCATTGCAGGGGGCTGGACTAGATGATCCTTGGGACCCCTTCCAACTCTACAGTTCTATGATTTGAAGTGAATGAGATATGGGTCGCCAACCTTTTTGAATGTTAAGAGTGTGCTGGGGGGAGGGGTGCCAATCACAAAGTGGCTATTGTGGGGTTCCGGTATAACACAGGGACCGCCAAATTGGAGAGGAAGAGAGAAAGGATGAGGGAGAGAGGGAAGGAGAAAGAGGAGTGCAAGATGATGCAGGCATGTTTCCCCCCCCCATCAGCTATCCCATTGATGGGGGGGGGGCGACATCAGCAACTCTTGTGCTCACTCTCTCAGTGATAAGCTCTTTGCAGCCCTCCTCTGTTTGGAATGGAAAGGGTGCCCAATGGTGACATCCAGTGAAATATGGGCATGCTTAAGCAGGCACGTTCAATGTTGGAGAGGCTGAGGAACAAACAGGAACTGAGCAAGAAAGGCAAACATTACCTTGTGGATTGTGGATTTCTGAAGGGATATTGACCAAGACATTTCATAGTCACCTTAGATGGTACTGGTAGGCACACTGGCACCTGTAGGCACTTGGCTGGCGGCCCCCTAAGTAAGAGGTTTGGAATCTGACAGGGGTTCTTAAAAGTAGTTCTAAGAATGTGGAGCAGAAAGGGTGGAATCTTTTGAGGATGTAGGAGACCTTTAAATGGTTGAGGACTGTGGAGTCAAAGGACAGAAGATTACCACACATAAATGTATATGATGGCAGAATGCCTAATAATAATAATAATAATAATAATAATAATAATAATAATAATAATTTATTATTTATATCCCGCCCATCTGGCTGGGTTTCCCAAGCCACTCTGGGCAGCTTCCAACAGAGAAATGAAATAAAATAATCTATTAAACATTGAAAGCCTCCCTAAACAGGGCTGCCTTCAGATGTCTTCTAAAAATTTGGTAGCTGTTTTTCCCTTTGACATCTGATGGGAGGGTGTTCCACAGGGCGGGCGCCACCACCAAGAAGGCCCTCTGCCTGGTTCCCTGCAACTTGGCTTCTCGCAATGAGGGAACCGCCAGAAGGCCCTAGGCACTAGACCTCAGTCCTCAGACCGCAGAACGATGGGGGTGGAGACGCTCCTTCAGGTATACTGGACCAAGGCCATTTAGGGCTTTAAAGGTCAGCACCAACACTTTGAACTGTGCTCGGAAACATACCTAAAATATTCTGGAGGGAGGTGCACATTGATTGACCCATGTAGAAAGACTCTAACAGGAAATCTTGACAACAGCCTACTAGACAGTGTTCTGACTGGTTTTGGTGGTAAGCTTCCCAGGTAAATGGTTTCAGAATGATGCTATAAGGCGAAATTGGCTGGCCAAGGATGATAGGGGCAAAGCCAACAGCCAAATCAATCAGTGGTTTATCTTTTTAAAAGGAGACAGAAATAAAAGCAGGCTGTTTGATTCAGTACTCTTAACAACAAAAGATCAATGTCTACATAGAACAAGCTGACTGTTATAGATAAGGTGACAGTCACAAAGGCAACTTTGATGGACCTGAAGAGAGTGGGCCGTATAAATCACTTCATTCACCCAAATGAAGGGTCATTCTGAGCATTGTGCAAGGAACATATAAAATGAATCTTCAAGTACTGTGCTTATTTTTTATTCTAGTTAAAGGAGCTCTGGAAATATGTCATCTACTGTATATAATTTTCACTGGGGAAACTACCTGCATACCTTTAAAAGAGAGAGAGAGAGAGAGAGAGAGAGAGAGAGAGAGAGAGAGAGAGAGAGAGAGAGAGAGAGAGAGAGGCTCAATTTGTGCTCCTTAGCATGCTAATATGGAAGTACCTCCAGTAAGAATTATTTTTCTAGTAAACATGAACAGGATCAGGCTATTAGGACTGCAGAGGGTGAAGAATTAGAAATGATGCTCAAATGCATATGAGAGCATCAGATACATCAGTAGGATCTTTAGGTTCAAACTAGATGCAAAATTAACCATGTCTTTGAATTCTGTGCTTGAGGTTTTCTTCTTTTTTAAAAAATGATCAGAATGATCTGGTCTGGATCTGAACCATGATGCAGAGATCTGTAGATGAAAATGATCCTCCTTCCTGAAGCTGCTGCTATTTGAAGCAAATATCATTATCTGGCTATTGTTGTTTTAAAAAGCCATGAAAAAGAATCTGAAGGATTCAAAGTGTAGTTTACTTTTCTGCTTTTCAACAGGTACGGCCGTGATGTCTTCTAGGTCACAGGCTGTGTGCACAGCATACATTTAAAACTCATTTAAATAATCTATAATCACATGACTTGCACCGCCCCCGCCCCCAAAAAACTTGGGAATTGTAGTTTTTAAAAGGGTGTGGAGATTGTAGCTCTGTGAGGGGTAAACTACAGTTACCAGGGTTCTTTGGGAGAAGTAATATGCTTTCAGTGTGTGGTGTTATAGACAGCCAGAGTCATTGAATTGTACCCAATGGACTTTGCTATGGAGAGTAAGGGCCTAGATATGGATAAACCTTCCGAATCAATTAAAGCAGGGGTCAGCAAACTTTTTCAGCAGGGGGCCGGTCCACTGTCCCTCAGACCTTGTGGGGGGCCGGACTATATTTTGAAAAAAAAATATTAACGAATTCCTATGCCCCACAAATAACCCAGAGATGCATTTTAAATAAAAGGACACATTCTACTCATGTAAAAACACCAGGCAGGCCCCACAAATAGCCCAGAGATCCATTTTAAATAAAAGGACACATTCTACTCATGTAAAAACATGCTGATTCCCGGACTGTCTGCGGGCCGGATTTAGAAGGCGATTGGGCTGGATCCAGCCCCTGGGCCTTGGTTTGGGGACCCCTGAATTAAAGCACTAGTTGGATCCTGAACAAAATGACATTAATAAGTGGGTAAATCTAATGTGGCATTATCAGAAGATCACTAATGATAGGACATATACACTTTATCTGCGCGGCGGGGGAAACCTAAAAGCAAATTGTGACATTGTGCACGAGTGAATATACCAACGATATATTTTCAGTATTCTTGGAAGGATTCCTAGAAATCTTAAAATGAAACTTATGACTCTGCCATTTTTCTCTGGCAAAGAATAATAGAATCAGGTGTGATGCAGTTGCTGAGGGCACAATAACCCCTTGGCATTAGCTCTGTGACCTCACGTCTTCAGCACTGATGCAAACATCTGCCTTCAGCCAAGGGTTGCCAGCCCTCTTTTGGTGCCCAGGCAGCGGAAGGGAGGGGGTTCAAAGTAACAGCGGCTCTTATGCCAATTAGAACCCTGAATGTTAACAGCCACTGCTTATTGTAAGGGGGTCGAAGGGCAGGTTGAGCAGAGCTGGGCACGTCTGTCCCACTTGCCAAGTCTGGAGGGCTGCTTTAGCTGACGTAGAGCAAATGATTGTTTGTGCTATGGCAGCTGAGTATGTTCAATGGATTTGGCTGGCTGGCTACAGAGGATCAAGATCTGGAATCCTGGCTGCTGTTCTGCACGTAGCGTGGTAAGACCGCTGCTGTTTACTGTGACAGATACTCTCGCTCCCTTTTTATAAACATGGATGTATACATTTAAAGTGCTTTCAGACCACTTTGAGCAATAACGGCTTCTCCCCAAGAATCTTCAGAATGGTAGTTTATCAAGGATGCTGAGACTTGTTAGAAGATCTCTATTCCCTACCCCCCCCCCCACTCCCTGCTACAATTCCCAGAGTTCCCTGGGAGGAGGGGTTTATTGCTAATCCACTCTGGGAATTGCAGAGGGGAGTAGGAATCTTCTAGCAACTTCTCAGCACCCTAAAGGAATGGCAGTTTCCGTGACGCTTGTTGGACAAGTGGCATGGCACTGCTTTAATTGTGCAGATGGGGCCACAGAATGCTACAATTACGACATATTTTCATTGTGAAAATACAGTTTTGAGAAACCAGTTTACCGTCTGCTTTTTAACTGGTTCTTATAAAAATTCAGTGACTTTACAGTTTTTAAGAGTTCTCCTGCAAGTTTAATGTGAGCTTAGTTTGTAAAGTAGTGACATTGTGCTTCACTTTCCCAGCAAACTGAACTTAATAGTGTACTGTACATTCCTAAATAATATTGAATTTAACTCTGCCCCTCTTCCACCTCCCTATCTATAATACTGATGAGTATATAGGGTTTATTTTTAGGCAGATTTTTGGAACAAAATTTATATTTCTTACCTTGAAAAGGTAAAACAACAACAACAACAACAACAACAACAACAACAACAACAACAACAACAACAACAACAGAATACTGATATTGTTAGACCTGCATGTTATCTGTACAATTTATGCTTGTTAGTCAAAAGACATTTGGGCTAGAAGTCTAAAATGGTTTACTCTAGAGCAGCCTCCACTGAGGAAAAGAGGAGTCTTGATATGTGTGGCTCAGTGATTAAATCTTGTGAGTGGTTTGCAACTAAGTAGACCCACTGAAATTAATGAACGTGACTACGGTAAATTAGGTCCAATAATTTCATTGTAGGTCTACTCTGACTAAAACTTGTTGAATACTTCCCCAGGTATCCTGTCACAGTCTGTATAGTCACACATACACACTGTCAACACTGGGTAACATCCCCCCCCCCCGGAGTGTTACTCTTAAAACTTGAAAAATCAGTTTTGCGAATATTGAAAGGGACAGTGCTGATAGTGGTATTTCCCACACCCTACTTTTTTGTAAATATTTATTGTGCCAAATCCTGACCATAGCTGCCAAGTTATCCCTTTTTTTAAGGGATTTTCCCTTATGCTGAATAGGCTTCCTCACAAGAAAAGGGAAAACTTGGCAGCTATGATCCTGACTGTTTTGTTTGAACTCAAGTGAGTTTAAAGGGCAGTTTGAATGTGCCTTATGAGACAAAAACTCTCGGGAGTGAGGTGGAATTAAGATTTGTGCAGAGTCCCTTGGACCATGACAAGGGCGTACCCACCACGGGGCAAGTTAGGGCAGCTGCCCTACTCTAGAAACAGGGCTGGTGGGCAGAGGCGGAGCACAGCCCGGCGGAGCGCGAGTTCGCCATTCCCGCCGTGCCGCGCCGCACCCTCCCTCCAGCTCCCCGGCGCGCCCTCAGGCAAGGCCAAGCGCGGCGGGGAACCAGAGAGCACGGCGGGGCGGGCGGGAACGCTGAACTCACGCTCCGCTGGGCTGGGCTCCGCCTCCGCCCACCAGCCCTGCTTCTAGGGAGGGGCACAGCCCGGCGGAGCGTGAGTTCGCCGTTCCCGCCCACTTTGTGGCCCCTCCCCTTCCGTGCCTTGGCCCCTCCCCTTGCCCCCCCCCAGTTTTGATCCTGGGTACGCCCATGGACCATGATCTAAATTTCTAAACATTTGAAAGCAGCAAGAAATAATTTCACCAATGCATTGTAAATTCCTGCCAGACAGTTTAGCAGTAACATAAAAAAGAAAGAGCATTTTAAAACATGTGTGGACAAGAGCTGCTTGTTTCAGGTTATGAAAATTTAATGTTTGCTGCATCAAATAAAAAAGCATTTTATCTTGTAAAGTAGAGAAAGCATAATAATTATTGTGTTATAAATTTTATTCCTTTCATGAATATGTCTTAAAAGTGCATCAAAATATAAATGATTTGTATATATTTCAACGTCTGCTAGGCTTGTCTCGGCCAATAAACTTGGTTGCATAACAAATTTTGGCATGATGTGTTTGTGGGACTTCAAGATTCATAATGCTCATAAGTGTGTGAGTTGTCAGCAAGTACTGTGTGCAGAATAGTCTTGAGTGTCCATAGCAACACACATTGATTTTGGCCCCATCTGTACTATGCAGTACATTTAAAGCAGCAGCAGCATACCACTTTAATCATCTGTGACTTCCTGCCCAATGAATGCTGGGAGTTGTAGTTTGTTAAGGGTGCTCCCTATTCCCCTCACAGACCTACAGTTTTCAAAGTAGTATAGTGGTCACTTCCTCTTCCCAGAGACCTCTGTGAATTGTAGCTTTGTGAGGAAAATAGGGTCTTTTAACAATGCTCAGCACCCTTAACAAACTAAAGCTCCCAGGATTCTCTGGGGGAAGTCATGACTGCTTCAAGTGGTATGAGGACCCTTTAAATGTATAGTGCAGATAGCGCCCTGGATATGGGGTACAATCCAGGCAGATGTTCTCTTGTGCATGCACTGTTAAAAATGAATGGGACCGACATACTGACTTAGTTGTGTTCTTGCACAACTCCCATTTGTTGCAGTTGGCCTTGTGCGGGAGAACTCCTCTGTGGGATCATGACCTTGAACAGTAAACCCCACATTTCTGTTTACTCTAAAGTCACCAGAACTAAACTATAAGCATATTGCATACAAGTAATGGTTTTCTGGCGTTTTTCAATCAATAATAACCTGTTTGCTCTACAATCAGCAATATGTTCTTACTCTGCTAATCTACAATAATTTTTAATTTGCAATGTGAGATTAACTGTCGCAGTTGAGTGGAAATGAAAATACATTCATGTTTCTGTTGCATTATTTATATGTGTATGTTGTTTTTAAAGCAAATCCTTTCAATTCAGTGGACTCTCTGTTGCACACTTTTTCAGATGACGGTTGCTGCTGGTACGAACATTGAGAATAACATTCAAAGGACCATATCCTGCCCTAATGTATGTTCTACATATCTTGGATTTTTGTCTGATTATAAATGCAAAATCTCATTATGTGAATTTGCTCTTCTGTCATCTTACGACATCATGTTCATTTCAGGCATGCTGTGTATTATACTACAAGTGAAGGATCTAAGCTGGTTACTGAATTGCCGTTAAAGCATTTCTCTTATAGTTTGACAGCTTTGCTAGTAATGTCTGTGATTACATTGCCACAGTTCTCTCAGAGTTGCTTCCTCCCAGCTCAGTGCTCTCATCATTTGGAATAAAGGATGCAGCACCTCAAGGCCATGTTTATTTAACTTCGAAACTTGGCCTGATCACCTAAGGAACTAAAGTTGTTCTTTCTTAGTAAATAAACCTTATTCATAAGCTTGTAGTGCATAAGCAGTCTTTGCATTCTACATAATCCGCTATCACCCCAACAACAACAGCCACTTGCAGAAAATGAATTACTTTGCATCTATCATATACTGAAATATTCAGGTAGGTAGCCGTGTTGGTCTGATGCAATATATTGTCCAGTAGCACCTGAGAGACCAACTAAGTTTGTTCTTGGTATAAGCTTTCATGTGCATGCACACTTCTTAGGTGGTTTCTTAAGGTGCTACTTGACAATTTTTTAAAAAAATTATATACTGAAATATAACATCTCTCAGGTGTTTCCTCTAGGATACTCAATGACTCTGCTTCCTGCTGTTTCCTTCACCACCCCAGCATACACACAACATAAGATTTATGTATATAATGAAAACCGGTTAGAATCTGGATCAATAACAAAAGTTAATATATTCTTGAATCATTTACATATGTACAGGACAGTTATTTGAATAAGCAGATTTCAATCATCCAGAGATGTCACTATCGGAGCAGCCTCTTTGGTTTTATTGGCAGGGCAATCCTATAGGTCAGGGAGGTCCAACAGGTCAATCTTGATCTACTGGTTGATCCCCGGGAGGTTTTGGTAGATCACAGTCAACAGACCAGACTTTTAGAAGACATCTGAAGGCAGCCCTGTTTAGGGAAGCTTTTAATGTTTGATGGATTACTGTATTTTAATATTTTGTTGGAAGCTGCCCAGAGTGGCTGGGGAAGCCCAGCCAGATGGGTGAGGTATAAATAATAATAATATTTTGATTAATACTGAATGTGTGCAGGATCATGGCAGCACACTGCCCCTCAGCTTGGGTGCCTTCATTTGCTGATTGAAACAGAGCCTACAAATGTATGCAACTCTCTGTGTAATATAGGGAGCTCTGCAAAAACAGTGTTCAATATCACATGGAGAGGAGCCTAGACTGCTTAAGACATAATGCTAAACCATTGTCTAGGCAAGTCTCAGGCTCTTCTCCTGCAATAAGGAGCTTGCACACTTTCACTTCTGTGGCAGATTAACCAATAGCCTGCTGTGTTGTCCCAAACCCTCACAAACTCTGGCTAAGCCTAACAATGGTTGGTGAAGCATGCCAATTTCAAACCATTATTTTAAGCAACTGGCTTATCAAAATATAGTTAAGGTAAACCACAGTTTAGGTGACATACTAAACTGTGGTTGATCAAGATCAGAAGATTCTAATCTCTTCCTTACAGCCACGCTGGAGGACAAGAGAGGCATTGGATTAACTACTGGTAATCTGAAAGAAGGACTACTCCGCTTCAGTTTTCACCATTGCCATCTCGGATCTAAAATTTCCCATCCTAGAAAGTTCCATGGCTCTATGCAGTAACCTCAGTGAGTTTGTTAGGGTTTCTCGCAGATAATGGACTCCAATTTTTGTGTTTGTTTTTTAGATGAACAATGCAGACCAATGCAGCTACTGTTCTGGAAAACAGGTGAAAGTAATTCCTTTCTGTTTTTAGTGCAATATACATACATAAATATATACATACACACATTCACGTGGAAGAAACCTAACAATTTGGTTTCAAACAGCAAGGGTGGGGTGAAGAGAGTAATGTATACTACATAGAAGGTAAGGGAAATTTTTTAGAACAAACCAGGGCTGGATCTAGACCAGACATCCCCAAACTTCGGCCCTCCAGAAGTTTTGGACTACAATTCCCATCTTCCCTGACCACTGGTCCTGTTAGCTAGGGATCATGGGAGTTGTAGGCCAAAACATCTGGAGGGTGGCAGTTTGGGGACGCCTGATCTAGACACATGACCTGGAAGCTGTACACGGGTCCCTCGGCCTATAGAGCAAGATGGGCGCTGCAACCCCAGAGTTGTCCGCGACTGGACCTAATGGTCAGGTGTCCCTTTACCTTTAAGTGTGCTTAGCAAGGCAGCCTTTTTCTGGTGGCCCCATTGGACATCCATTACTGGAGTGCATTGTGCACCTAGTCGCAGATAGCAAGAACCACCTGACAGGTTGTTTCCTCTGGCTTCACAGCTATAATTAGATAGAATCCTGCTTTTAGAAAAGGTGGGTGATATCCTATGAGTCAATTGGATGACTATTCATATGGACTCACGTACTCCTCTGTCTCTTATCAGACCTTTTTTTTAAAAAAAGACTGCACGATCATGCTAGGATTAGGGCCAAATTATCAACCTCACATCTTTCCCACTGCCCACAATTCCCCCAAGTTATTTCTTCTTAACTGCATTTTCCCCATTCCTGTTCCTCTCTAGTCCTGCTCGTTGCTGCTGTCCAAGGTCCTGCAACTCCAGCCCACCCTGTCATCCACCTCACTACCCACATTGGCTATCCGTGCCCCTTGTGGTCAGGACAGAGAATCTCTATATATCCAGCTTAATACAGACATACCTTGGAAGTTAAATGGAATCCGTTCCAGAAGTCCATTCGACTTCCAAAACATTCGACTTCCAAGGGGCGGCTTCCGATTGGCTGCAGGAAGCTCCACTGGATGTTTGGCTTCCAAAAGAATTTTCCAAAACTGGAACAATCACTTCCGGTTTTCAATCGTTCACAAGCCAAAACGTTTGGAAAATAAGCCATTTGAATTCCAAGATACGACTGTATATGAACTTGAAAGCACCTAGGTCTCTTTCTGTGCACTGAACAATATTTTTCAGTGCTTCTGCTCCTGCAGAAACAGCCCATTGCTTGTAAGATCTATACAAACATAAAGCTGAGCAGGTCAGGAGCAGGGCTGTTATCCACCGTCCTTCTGCTTTCCCGACTCCACCCCCCAATACAATGCAGTTAGGGAGCAGAGCCAGATCAGTGTACAGTAGTGAGTAATGATATTGCATTCTGTTGTAAGCAGTACATCACCAGACATCTCTGGTAGATCACTGGCTCCCCGCAAAGAATCTAAACAAGCTTGGCTCCCCTAAAAAAAAGCTCAACATTTTTGCCCTACACCCCCCAAAAGGGGGTAGATCACTGCCAGTCTTTAACTCTGTGAGTAGATCACAGTCTCTTGGGAGTTGACCACCCCAGCTATACTGGAAGGAAGGTGTCTGTGTGGCAGCTGTGAAGAAGGTACAGTCTCTCTGCGGAGTTTGCAAGCTCTTCATTGCGGCAGTCATCAGAATCAGCAATTCTGGCTTCTGTTTTTATGGTTTCAGTGTGGGAGGGGAGGAGAGCGAAGACATATCAATGATTGCAGAGGGCAAGGCTCAAGAGCCTGCTCTTGGGTATATTCAAGATTAAATTGCAGAGCAGCAGCTCATTTTGAGAGCATTCGGCATGGCTGTTTTTCATACCTCCTCATATACAGAGGTATAAGTGCTCCTCTGGGAATAATCATGCATGCTTGGAAATGCAACCCTAATTCTCATTAAGGTGCCAGATCTAGATCTGGGTTGTACTCCTTCAGACAGCATGCAAGCAGGGGGGGCGGGCAGTGTCACATTAATGAATGCTGCTCCAAACAAAAGCGACTGTGTTGATGATGAGAACAAGCACTGCCTGGGCTCTAGACATCAGGAGCAAGACATTTTGGAGGATCATGCAGACATGGCATGAGAAGGCTGAGTGAGAATTAGGCCACAGCCTCTCCACCGCCCCCTTCCAATGCTGCCTCTGGCTCTACAGTAACACAGTTGGCAGTGCAGTTTTTGGAAGTGTGCCACAAAAGCTAGCAAAATGCACACTGACTTGACAAAAAGGTGACGGAAAGAGGGAAGCAAAATAGAAGAAGCTGTTTAGGGAGACGCCTGAGCCTTAAAGCTTAGGAGGCAGCTCCGGCAACAAAGGAATATGATTTTAAGCGATGAGCCCTAAAGAAGAGTCATTGCTCCCAGAACATGTTATAGCCAAGCTACATGTTGCATGCAAAAAAATCACAGCAAATTCCATGCCCCCTCCCTTTTTAATTTATTTATTTATTTTTGCAAGAAAAGCCACCATAGGCAAAGAGGAAGAGCAGAGAATTATCTCAGAGTTGATTACCCTTCCCTTGCCGCCCCAGTCCAAGATGTTTTTGCCCAAATTCAATAAATAAATAACTAAATGTGCTCATGCAAAGGGCGTGGAGGATTTGTATGGCCTCTGAGAAGTGGTGCTAAATGTGCACCTCTCAGACCCACTTTACCTGCTTTTTCTCTTTCAGTGATAATGCCTGAAATAAAGCTTTTCCTACTTATTTTGCTGAAATACGTTGTATTGGATGTTGTGAATGGGTTTGCTTGGTAGATTGTAGTAGCTTCAGTGTACAGAGAGGGTGGGAGTGAAAAGATCCAGTTTGAATAATCCTAACTTCCTCTTTGGGTTTTGTTTTGTTTTTTTACGTGCTTGTTAGGGCTGGGGTGGAATATTATATGGGCTATGTTGAATCATCCAACTGTTCCAAATTATATACAAGGTGTGTGCGCACCTAATATTCACATTCCAAAATAAACAATGATAGCATGTCAAAGGCCAGCAAGATAAATTATGTGGTACAGTTTTAGAAGCATTGTTTGATGGTGCTGGAATAATGTTGCTTATATCTTAAAATAACTTATGGAAAATAAGCAGAACAAATTCAGTAGGCTCCCTGGGGCAAGATATAAATTGTAGCTTTGTACATAGATCAGCTTAGTCAGAAGGGGAGGGTCTTTTCCAGATAGATGTATTCATATTTTAGCAATTATAGGATTTGCCCTGTGATTCAAGGAAGTCGTTGCCTAATTTAACTTTCAGAAGATCTGACTAAATCTTAGAGCCCGATTAACAGAAAAAATATAAGTTTATTGAAAAGGCGAACACATTGCACAATTGGTGTTCTCTCTTAAAGCTGCTTACACTTACCTGAAAGTAAGTTCCATTGAATTCAGTGGGATTTCCTTCCAAATAAATGTGTACAGAATTATGCTATAATTTAAATAAGACTTCTTCTTCTTCATAGTTGTTAACTGTTTTTATGAGTCACCCATCAGAGCCCAAGGGGATGCAAAGCAAAGGAGAAACAACAGAATTACACCGGTGAATAAAGCAAATACAAAAACTAAAATATTCATAAAGTAGCAGTCTTTAAAAACAAAGAAGTACAAATTGCTGTTCAAGACAAACATTTCCCACTTAGACTGAAAAGGCCTGGGTAAACAGGAACTTCAATCACAAAGCAGAAAACTCAGGTTGTGCATTTAAAGTGGATTTGATGCTCTTGTGCAATAATACCACTTTTTGAAAAGTCGGACGTTTTGCTGAAGGTGACAGGAAAATGCACTGGGAAATGTGGGAGAACAGTTGCTTGAAATGATATTGCATAACCTCCCTACAAGCAAAATAGAATCAAAATCTATAAACAATGCACCCTTCACCCACCCCCCCCCCGTAAACTTTGTGCAAATGTATACCCGTGTTTCTCCGAAAATAAGACACCGTCTTATATTTATTTTTCCTCAAAAAAACAACACTATGGCTTATTTTCAGGGGGTGTCTTATATTTTTCCTCCTCCTCCTGCCGCGGCCGGTATTGCTGCTGTGCCTATCACTATGTCTTATTTTCGGGGTATGGCTTATATTCCCTGAAAGCTTTAAAATCCTGCTATGGCTTATTTTATGACTACATCTTAAAATATGAGAAACAGGATATATATATATATATATATATATATATATATATATATATATATATACGATGAACTCTCAATAAATAAGAAGTGTCCCCACTGGGATCACAGACCCTCCCAACCTGCATGCATTCATACTCTCCTAATGGCCTTCTGCAAAATGACTTAAAACTTTCCTGCTTATGATCAGTTTTGGGCCATGAATCATTTTTAAGCGACTCTGTATTGCATAGGCAAACTCCGGCCCTCCAGATGTTTGGGACTACAATTCCCATCATCCCTAGCTAACAGGACCGGTGGTCAGGGATGATGGGAATTGTAGTCCCAAACATCTGGAGGGCCAGAGTTTGCCAATGCCTGCTGTATTGGGTTGTTTTTACTGCTGGAAGATACCCAACCACTGGTTATGCATATGTTTATGTGGCTGACTATCTGCTGCTTGTAGTTATTTTGTTTCAATGCGGCTAGCTGCCTTGACCTTTCCTAAAGGAAAGGTAACATATAAAATGTTTTATAGGTGTCCATCCGCATTTAATGGCACTATTTTTACAGAGCTTACACATAAAGGCTATTGTAGGCACACTCTTGGACCTTCAGGTTTCCGGAGTATCACACCATCCACAGATGCAGATGCGGCTGCTTTCAATGCTTTGATTTGATTAAATGTTTTGATTATGTGTATGCCACTCTAGGTTCTTGGGGAAGAAAGGGCAGGGTAAAAATATAGCAAATGATAAAATTGTTTTATTAAATATAACAAATGATAAATATCCTTGAATGGAGCAGCGTGTGCAACCTAGATCAATCTCCCCACCTAGATGAATCCCCACCAAACACAAATGAATTCTTGACCATGGCTGTTTTGACCCAACATTGGGATTCAAATGCTGAGATTGGTGGTGTGTTTTTTTTGGGGGGGGATCTGTCATTAAGACTCTGGTACCCAGTTCAGTGGAGAGAAACCTGGGCATGTTATGGTGTTTGTTTATTGAAGCACATCGAAGGCATAGGACAGGGGTCCCCAGACTTACCGGCGTTTGGGCCGGTTCCCACCGCGCTGATCACGCGACGGGCCGGAGGACGGGGGAGCGCGCGCCTGTGTGGGCCGGCGGGCGGGGGAGTGCGCGCCCGTGCACATGCGCACGGGCGCTTACTGGCGCGGTGGCGCGCTTCCAGGGTGGAAAAAGCGCCAAAAATCCGTTGTGCACATGCGTATGGGCCTCCCCCGACCCGGAAGTGCACCAGAAATGACCTCTTCTGGGTTGGGAGAGGCCCATACGCATGCGCACAAAGGATTTACGGCGCTTTTTCCCCGACCCGGAAGAGCGCTGCCACGCTGCGCGCCATAAGAGCAGGCGGCGGGTGGCGGGGGTCGTCGCGGGCCGGATTGGCAGGCCAATTGGGCCGCATCCGGCCCCCGGGCCGTAGTCTGGGGACCCCTGGCATAGGACTTCCTTGCTGATGACTTCAGATGTTACAGAAAAGCAGGGCAGAGGAAACGTGGTTTTTCACTTTCCATCTTCCCTGAGTATTGGAGCTTGTGTGGCTTTCCATCAATGAGACATACAAGTTGTGTCTGCATCTGGACTTTATTCATCTAACTGTTGCACTTCTGGTATTGCATAGGCTACCCTGGAAAAAGAAGTAAGGGTTTCTTCCCCCAAAAAATCACAGCAGCCTCCTTTGAGATCATAAATGTACTTTGCCTGTCATTTCCCACCTTCTATAGTTCAAGGCTACTCAGAGCTATTTTAGATGCATCAGGCTGGTATGATTGCTGTCTGCTATTTTTGCAGCAGCTTGTGGAAACCTGTGCAGCGGGGAAGATGATAGATTATGATCATTGCAATCTGCTGCAGCAACAGGCATCCGTGTTGATGGTTGGGATAGAATAAAGGAGGGAGGGACAGTCTAGCTGTTTGACAACAGAACAGACTCCCTTAAGAGGTTGTGGACTCCCCTTCACTGGAGGTTTTGAAGCAGAGGTTGGGGGGCCATCTGTTATGGATGCTTTCATTGAGATTCTCCCATTCAGGGGGATAGACTAGAGGACCCTCAGGGCCCCTTTCAACTCTACTATTCTATGAATGCTACTCATTGCAAAGCAAGGCTTGTAGCATTATGGGGCCATTTGTAGATGGTTCCTTTCATCACTGACATCCAAAGAGCAGAAAGGCTATTGTAGTTTTATTCCAGCTGTTTAGGTTGCTCATTATACTTTAGAAATGGCTGAAAGTTTTGCTCAGGGAATGATTTTGTCACTGACTGATGGCTTAGGTGTTTAATTAATGGCTGGAATGTTTATTCCTCCCTGCTATGCTTTTAGCACTCCTCTAATGACATGAATGATCATAGCAGTCAGACAGGGCGCTGCTAGGTTTGTTTCTGCAGGATGTCACGAATCTTGATTTCTTCGCCATCCTTGATCAGGAACATCTGTTGAAATCAGACCCCACTTTCCTCTCTTCTCTGCTGGATTTCTGAATGTGTCACTTAAGTGTGTTATTGTAAAAACAACAACCCTGGAAGTCTTTGCAGTGATTAACTGTCCAATTATAACTATTATTTCGGTCCCACTTACACCCGGCAATAAGCAATGCTAAAGAAGACAAGCCAAGATGTGAACCTAATTTCTAATGTATTCTTTAAGCAAAGAGAACATTGGCAAGCAAGATGTGTATTTCTTCTTTATCCTTTAAAGTAAATTGGTGGTGGTTTTGGTCAACTTTCTCCCCTTGGAACCCGTCCCCCCGCTCCACCATTATAATGGGTTAGCGTGTGAGCTTCTCCTTGTTGTCAGACTGCTCTGAGCTTTGTGACTGAGGTGCTTTATTTTTTATTGGTCAAGAAGTGGCCATTGTGATGTCAGATAGAGGCACATAGGGTGGAGTAATTTGTAAAATAGCCACTGTGGTCCCACTCTACTCAGCAAAATCATTTTTTAAAAGGTCAGTAAAAAGGTTATATTTAGGAAAGCATCTTCTCACTCCGGATTATAATGATATTGATGGTATTTGGGGTTCTATCTGTCTAAGTTGTATTCAGAGTAGGCCCACTGAAATTAATGAACCTAAGTTAGTCATGTCCATTAACATCAGTGGATCTTTTCTGAGCACAATTAGTTGGCAACAACTATTATACTACTGCAAGACAGATAACGTTTTAAGCATTAGATGTGTGGTACTGCTGAAACAGATATTGGCTTTCTTGCTCACATTGCACTGGATGAATTTTGTAAAAGGAAGCATACATATTAGCTATATAATTGTTGATAGAGTCCTCCATGAACGCCACCCCCCCGAATTTGTAAATATAACAAGGTAATCATTTAATATTTATTGGGCTGCAATCTTCAATTCACAACTGTGAGGCAGATCAATAGGGAGTTGGGGTTTGGTGTCTTTTCAAAGTCCTTTTAACTAACATTTCTCAATGTGTCTGCATTTGTGCCTAAGTACCAATAAAAATACATGCTAATGATCTGGCTGACAATCAGGATATAATTTTCACTGTCATGTGTTGCAAGCAGTATTATATGAAGTGCACTTAATAATTGGCACTTTTCTTTTAAATTGTATACCTGCACCATTTTTAAACCTTATATCAGGGTGGCTAACCTATCCCCCACCCCACCCCACCCCTTGCTGATCTACAGCTTCCACCAAGTCTGATCATTAGCCTTTCTGACTTGGGGAGTCCAACAGCACCTGATTGGGTGAGTATAGGTTAGCCACCCCTACTTCACACCACATTTACCAATAGCATATTCACCCTCCTGAATGCCAATTCTTATGTAGCCAACATGGCGCCATCCACATGCAAGAGGAGAGGTATTAGCAGCATCAGAGAACCCAAATGTATGTAGTACAGAAGAACACAAAATGTTAGTGGGGAGCCCCTAAAGGATTTACCCTAAAGCAACCCAGTGAAAACTGAACTTCACAGAACTACAGTAGTGTCTGTTTGGGGGCATGGAGGGAAACTGAAAATTATGGTGGGGTGGAGGGCAGAAAGAATGGATTATCCTAGAACAGGGCATGTTTCAAGTCCCAGTTGTAAGGTCTAATTATAAAATTTTCCTTTGGGCATGCAATGTTTATATCTGATTAATTGCATGGCAAAAGACGCTTCCTGTCAGCACTACAGATTTGGTAATTCTAATATTCAGGAAAGCACTTAGTTGTGAAAGCCATGTTTTTATAACCTTTAACCTTCGGCTTACTAGTGGATGCAAGCTGTCAAATCCTTCACATTCTCAGTCTTTTATAACGTGGCATCAATGATGGCAAAGAAAGAATTTTACATTTACTGTGCCACACTGCCTTAAGTTATTTGTATGTGCTTGTTTGTTGCTTGATTCTTGTGTCTGCTGGGTTCATTTGAAAATGTTTCCCTACATACCAAAGTTTTGTTTGTTGTAGGACATGACTTAGGGCATACATCAATAAAGTGAACAGCTGGATCTATTGCACAAAAAGAGGGAAACCATAACTAAGGCACCATATTCACTGTAAATTTAAAGTAATAACATGCCACTTCAAACAGTAATCACTTCTTCCAAAGCATCATGGAAACTGTAGATGGCTAAGGGGGCAGAGAGTTGTTGGAAGACCCCTATTTCCCCCAGAGAGGTACAATTCCCAGAGTTCGCTTGGAAAAGGAGTTGACAGTTAAACCACCAAGAATTGGTGTTTTCCCACTTGTGGAATGATCTCCCCAGGAAGACTTGCCTGGCACTTTTGTTAGACATCTTAGGCGCCAGACAAAAACACTTACCTTTCGCTAATTAAACAATCTATGGCCTTTTAAAATATTTGGCTGGGGGTATTGGTTTTGTTTGTTATTATGGTATGTATTTTTGTGTTTTTATAGTGTAAACTGCCCTGTGATCTTCTAATGAAGGTTCTGCCCCCATGCTTGAAAGTAGCATGTGAAATGTACAAAACCATCCTATTTTCATGAGCAGTGTCTATGGAATTATTCTGTGTGCCCAAGGGGACTTAAGAAAAAGTCCTACTTGCTAGGCCTATTTGGGAATCTTTGGTGAGGGACTTCATCAAATCCAAATGCCACATTATCTACTGGATCACCCCTTTCTACACGCTGCTTGTTGTTCTCAAAGAACTCTAAAACATTAATGGGACACGACTTATCTTTGGAGAAGCCATGCTGATTTCCCTCCTACAGTTCTTGTTCTTCTATCAAGGAGTACCCTTTAGCTCTCTTAAATGTAGCTTCTCTTAAAGGGGGGGTCATTTGCGTAGCAAAAGTCTTTGCTTCTGTCATCTGGCTTCCTACAGCCAGCTTACACTTTTCTTCATTCTCCTGTCTATTCCTACAACCCATGTCCTCTCCAACACACAACTGCTTTCCTGGGTCCAAACACTGACTTAAATTTCAGAGCCGAGTTTGTTCCTTTCCCTTTTAAGTTGTCCCCAGTGGCCCCATTCTGGCAGAAATACTCCACAAGAATTCAAGCCTGCCAGGCCAGGAAAGGTGGTCACGGAACTTGTGTGGATATAAAATGTGTGTTCCCCACAACATCATGCTCCATTCTGAATTGGTTCTGATTTATGTTGCATATTGGCAGATTTTTTCCCTAAAAATCAATTTAGTGGGAGACAACATTAACACAACAGCTTGGCTGTATTTTTAGTGGATATCCATTACATGCTAAGTATAAGCTAATGGAGCTGCCCAACTTGCCCAGTTTTTAATAGTAGTGGAGCCTTTACTAGCCAACATTTTCATTATAAAGGTCTTGTTTTGATCAAAGCTCAGCTGTCACAGTTTAAAATCTCATTTCTGGTGACAGCTAGGATATAAACTCAAAGGACAGTTTAGTTAAAATGATTATGAGAACTTGAAAATACAGGGGGAATGTAGGATTTGATGTAGTAACTCATTGCTATAGCAAACATTTATAGTAACAGTTACAGTTCTATTAATTCAGCATTATATTTTGCCCACAGGAAACTCAGGAACAGGTTTGTAGTAGTGAGCAGGGCTCAAGCTCAGTGCTGTGAGTGGTTTTCACCACAAGCCTTTCATAGTACAGTGGTACCTTGGTTCTTGAACACCTCCGTAGTCAAACGTTTCGGAACTTGGATGCCGAAAACCCGGAAGTAAATGCCTTGATTTTTGAACCCGCCTTGGAAATTGAAATATTGGCACAATCCATAGATGCTTTGCTTTGCTTTGCTTTGCTTTTGTGTCCAGATGGGCGGGATATAAATTAAATAATAATAATAATAATCATCATCATCCTAGAAAATAACTTCTCTAGCATCCTTGCCAATGTTATTTTTTGAAAGGTGGACTGTTCTAGTTCAGAAGGTACGGTAGTTCTGCCTGTCTAGAAAGATGTGTTTAAGTATACACATTCCCTCCCTCTTTAGATATTTTTTCATACATATGGATGCCAAACTGTTTCATTCTATGGCCTTGAGACAGTTGTGCTTTTTAAAAAAAGAAAATGCAGCAATATCGACAAAATGTTTTTTGACCTTCTCTTTGTTTTATTGGGTTATATGATTGAATAATTTTCCTCTACCATCCTTCACTTCTGCAGAGTGACAATACTGCCATTGAATAATTTGTTTGGTATTGGAATCTGTCCAGAGGCAAACATTCAGCTATGTTCTATGTTTTCTTTACTAGTCTGACCTCATTCACTCCATCCAGGGTTGAGCATTTAAAGTAGTGTGTCTCATGCAGATTTTGATTAAGAAAACAACCACTAATGACTGGTCAAGTGGCTAAAGAGGAGATAATTTTTCTATGGTAAACATATCTTCAGTTCTGTTCATTAGACCATTGACCATTGACACCTCCACCTAAGGTGGGTGGCAACAAATGGTGTGCTGGTAAATTCTGTAGAGTAGGATCTTGTCACAATACTTGTCATAGCCCCGTCCCCCAAAGGAGTTCATAGTCATATCTTGAGCTAGTCAGTCATGAAGCATGATTAAAATACTGTACATAGTTACCTGGGAGTAAGCATCACCGAACTTCAGGGGAGAGTGCTAGCATGAAGTAGGAACCCCATCAAAGAAAAGGAAAGAAATATCCAGGCTCATTACAGTGGCAGACCTTGGCATCTCAAGTGCCCTGTGCTATGTCACAATTTGGTGCCCCCCACCTCTTGCCTTCCATACTGCATCAAAGTTGTGGCGCCCCCAAAGCTCTGCTCCCAGTGCAACCAAACTGGTTGCACTCCCCTAAATCTGCCTCTGCTCATTATCACCTCATTCATCTGCAGGATCAGGCAGGTTCTGTAGTTTACTCTGGGGCTGTGGCAAAGGGTGCCATTGCTCCTCTTCTTAAAAAGTTTTGAAGCTGTGCTCCCCCACCCTTCCTACTCTACTGCAGCATGAGTTACATCAGTACTATTCCTTTCCTTTCCTTTCCTTTCCTTTCCTTTCCTTTCCTTTCCTTTCCTTTCCTTTCCTTTCCTTTCCTTTCCTTTCCTTTCCTTTCCTTTCCTTTCCTTTCCTTTCCTTTCCTTTCCTTTCCTTTCCTTTCCTTTCCTTTCCTCATTGTTTTAGAAGCTTTCATAAAAGAAAAAGAAAGAGTGACCAGATGCAAACCGAGCAAGATGTCTGTATCTTTAAATAGCTGTGTAGAAAAGAGAATTTGTGCAGGCACAACTTTTCTGAACTGGAAAGGGTCTACTTGCTTTTCTGCTGATATATTTGCTTTTGAAATTAGACAAGTCTGGTGCTAGGTTCACATTTACCTGCAGAATAATCTCTTGGATACTTTTTGTTGTATGCTGACCCTTGAATTCTACCATTGTCACCATTGTGTCCCTCTTACTGAGTGTCTTACCAAAGTTTAAAGAAACTTCACCCGTTTACGCAATGCATTGTTTTAAGTGTGTCCAATTGTCCATATAGAACAATGTATGAGTAATGCAACTGGGGAACGTGTTTATTTTTACATCTGAGGAAATAGTTTTGGTCAGACTCGGTGTGATTCTCAAGTCATGTTAGGGTGACTCAGGGCTCTGTCCTCTCCTAAAAGAGTTTACATAATTTGGTCCAGGTGGTAAAAGGTATTTGAGAAATCAAAGGACAGTCGAGGGGGAGGGTGGATGAGTCATGTCACTATTTCAGAAAAAGTAACACGTATTGCTGTCAAGTCATTCATAGGCCATCACTCTAAATAGTACATGACTCTCAAAGATAACTGAATAAAATAAATGAGGCATGTACCATTGGGGTTTTTTTTTTAAAAAAAAAAAACATGTTTCATAAAGACCAGTAAAGCCTATATCCTGTAAGTTACCAAAAAGTAAGAGAACTGGGCATTTTAATCAAATGGCTTGCTCATTGCTAAGTGAGCACAAGCAAGTGAAAGTCCTGTAGATGATCTATTAAAGTTTGTAATATAGAAAGGAAATAAGATGGCAAGCTGAATAAACTGAATAGCCAGCTCTCTTATTGGCACACACCTTATATAGGGTGATTTTAGACTTTTATTTCTACTAGGCAGTGCTTTTCTTCTAGAACAGGCATCCCCAAACTGCGGCCCTCCAGATGTTTTGGCCTACAACTCCCATGATCCCTAGCTAACAGGACCAGTGGTCAGGGATGATGGGAATTGTAGTCCAAAACATCTGGAGGGCCGAAGTTTGGGGATGCCTGTTCTAGAAATAAGGTGCTGATGCTCACCATAAAGTTGTTGCAGTAAGTGTCATGCTTTTAACCAATGCTTTTCTTCTACCCTTGAGTACCCCCCAGAAAGAAGCACTGGTACTATGGGCTATGCCCCTGCCCCTGCTCACCAACCCCTCTGCCATTTTCCCCTTAGTAACTGCCTGGGGTTTTGCTGGCACAGGCAAAGGGACTGCTGGTGAAGGGAGGGCCACAGGAATGACACAGGAGACTGGTATTGGGTTGAATTAGGCCACAACTTTATTGATTACAGGAAAGAGGAGGATTGGCTGAGGCATTGGGCATGTATCCTGCCTGCTACCTGATGGGAACCTGGTGGGGTCAAACCTGTGCTGCGGAGTCATCCCCAACATGGATTGGATGCCACAGCCCCGCACAGGCCACTATTGGGAGAGGTAAATGGGCCCGTTGGTCCACTAGCGTACTCCTGGACAGAGTCACCCCTCCTGGACCACTCTAACAGGGTGACTAAGGAAGCAGCCCAATGCCTTATCCGCCAAAGTTGTGACAGTTGCTACAAGGTAGGCGAAAACCTACAAGCCGGCCATTTTGCTTACAGGAGAAAGGGAACCCTGAATACGGCGAGACCAAATTAACCACAGCAAGGTCCATGGCCAACGTGCCCACTTCTCTCCCCATCCCCGCCCCACCCTGGTGGGCCCCTAAAGACTGGGTGGATGGAAAAATCCCATGATGATTGGCCAAGAGGTCAGCTGACACCTGGACGACCCCTTAAATAGGCTGTGCTGAGATTGCAGGGGGCACTGCCCACCCTTACTTGAGTGTCTGACTTGGCCAGAGGTGGGCAGTGCCAGCTATCCCTTTCCCTGGCCGTGCCTGGACAGCCTCCCTGAACCCACCACTGCCATGCCATGCTGCAACGGCCACCCACCCAGAGTCCCAGGTGAGCAGATATTCCCTTCCCATCCCATGCAGCTACTAAGCTCGTTATTCCCCTTCACGGCCCTGTTTTTGATGATGTTTTGGTCTTCTCTTCTGCAATTCTGCTTTGCACCCTGGCTTTCACCTTCACCCTCCTGCCCTCATGTCAATGGTTGCTCCCCTCTCCTTTTGTGCAGCCCCTTTACACACCCACCAGCCCCCCCCATGTGACCTGCTGTGCCTTTTTCCTCCTACACATCGCAACTACTAAGCACCCTTTTCACCTCTCCTGTTGTTTAATGCCACAGTTTCCCCCTGTGGCCCTCCATATGCTTTACTCAAACCTCTGCTGTTGTTAAAAACCACAATTTTCCTCTCCGTTACCTCCACCCCTGCTTTCCTCAAACTTCTGTTGTTGTTTTAAACCACCACTCTTCCCCTGTCGGGGTCCCTCCCTTCTCACTCTCTTTTGATGGCGGCTGGTGCTGTGCATCCTGCCCTTCTCTTTTGCTCCCCTGTCCCACCCTGACCTCATACAAATCCAGGATTGTGATGTGACACGACAGATCCTTCAGTGGTGGATACATGCCTTGCATGTTTATGTATATAGGAAGATGGGTGTATCCATAGGTTTTTCGGTGGTGGTGGTGGTGGTGATGATGATTTTAAATGAGTTGCAAAACACCTCTTGGGTCAGTGATGAAACTGATACTGACCTGCAGAGAGAGGATACCAAAATTTGTATCATGAGGATTTGTAGGCAGGTCCTTGTGACAGTATTCGTTCCCATTTACCTACTGGCAACATGGAAGAATGGTGCATGGTTTCTGTTCCAATCATGTCAGTTTCCAGGATATGTGGCAATTTGAGATCCTCTTTTCCCCCTATCTCATAAGAGATTATTGGGGTTGGCAGTGCTGATCATCAGCTAGGTTTGCATGAAGGTGATCTATGCTTAAAGCAGCAGGCATACAGTTTCCAGCTGAGTCTCTTGTTCTCTGGATTTGAGCCATTGTGTAGCCACAATCACTTCCTCTTCCCCTTCCCCCATGTCAGCTGGGAAAATCTTGAATGAGACCCATTTGTTTGTTGTTCGTAAAACGAAATTGTGTTGTCAGACAGGATGCGTTTTTAATACATACATCTGTATACATTTTGGAACAATTGTCTTGCCAAATGTCCTTTTCAAGATGAACCATAACAACAGTAAAGCACGAAAATCTACCAAAATTAGACGTTCTCCTTCTGTTTTCCCATTGAAGTGCAGTATCCTCAGTTGTATGTTAAAACTGCTTGCCATTGTATAAGCATTCTATATAAAATAGGTCAGTTTACAGTACTGGCATTTGGACATTATGTTAGCAGAACAAATGTTAATTTTCTACCACTCTAACAGTGCAAAGTAGAAGGCATGTTGCACTAGATGTTGCATATTAATTGAAAAGGCTTTCATAATGTGCAACATCTGGGTTGTATGGAACGTGACATGACAATCAAATATAGAAAAAAAGATCTGTGTTAAATAAAGGTGGAACATCCTAAGGCACAAAAGGAAGGACTGTGTGCATGGCTAAAATATTAGTCAAGTCAACTGAGAATAATGGTTATGCATTGTTTCTAAAATTTATTCACGCTGATGGGGAAATTCTAGACAAACCCACAAGACAGGGTTTGGATGGCATGTTAAACAGCCATTGGCTTAGGTAAGCATGGCTTGGGAGCAGAAAGGACCAGAGAGGAGCAAGCCAGCTGCAAGCTCCTCCCTGGAAGCCCATGTGTTTGTGCAGTTCCAGTAAACCATAGTAGAGCTTCTGTGTCATATGAACCAGGCCATTGTATTTTTAAACCATTGCAAACTTTGTAAAATTAATGCATAAAAACTCATGGTTGCTCCTGTTATCAGACTCCCATCTCCTTTCTAGAGAAAGCTGTTCACTCCAGCAGATGATTATGTCTCAATATGGCAGACATGATCACTGATGACATTGTAGGGACACCTTTTCTTGAGGTGTCAGCCTCATCGCAGGCTTAATTAACAGATCTGTTCCCATTAAGGGTGCCATACGATTGTCATACTGAGTTTCTCTCTCCTCAAGTTCACAGCTGTCCACACCTCAGCTTGATGGGTCAATGAAACCAGTAGCCTAGTTATTTTGAAGGCAAATGTTTGGAACTCAAATCTCTGTTCTGAGGCAGGATTTATCTAAAACAATTCTAAATCTGTGGATCAAAAAAGATCGTAATTGCAGAGAGACCTTACCGGGCTGAACACAAGGGAACAATATTTCTGTGCCAGGGTGCTTTTTCTTTCCCTTTCCCCCTAAAAAAGACCGCCTTCTTTTACTGCACATGAAAAATGAGTGTTTATTTGGCAAAAGAATTTGTGCAAGCGGTAAACGTTTCTCTTGTCCAGAGGAAGTTTCTTGGCTGGGAAAGAAGAGTGAGGGTCACTGTCAGCACCTTTTCACCTTGTCTGAAACCATTTACAATGAGAATATGTAGAAGATGCCTGCAACCACTTTCACTGTCCTTACCTCCCATCCCCTAGTCTTCATCTGCACTGGGTAGAACTTTTCTGTGTTATCTGGATTCCTACCTTTTGCTGTGTCACAGATCATGTGTGCAACTTGTACCCCCATTGAAATCAACGATAAATTAATCACTGAAATTGATTTCCCAGGGTCTATTCCTAAGCATGACTAAGGCTGCATTTACAGCATGTATTTAAAGCACTATGATCAGTGTCGGATTTACGTATAATCTAAACAAGCTATAGCTTAGGGCCCCACTCTCTTGGGGGCCCCCAAAAAAATTAAAGGGAAAAAACTGGATGTGCATTTCCAAAATATAAGATAAAAAACAAATAAAATAAAACCTACATACAGCAACAGTGTTTTGTGTAGTGTAGGCTCCTATGATGTAAGTAATGGGCCCCGCCTGCTAGCCTGCTCCCTAAAATATCACTGGTTTGCTCATTTCTATATCAATTACTTTGATAAAATACATACAGTATTTCATGTGCAAATGGCTTTAGATACCTATTAGGTCCATAAATTACCATATAGCATATATTCAACACAAAAAACAGTGACAATTTTTTGTTGACAAAGGACAGCTGGACATATAAAGGGCCCCATTACCTTCAGTAGCTTAGGGCCTCATCAAACCTAAATCCGGCCCTGACTATGATACATCTATAAACAGCCGTGTCCGACTCTCCTGGTCCATGGGGTCATGAAGAGTCAGACACGACTACAACAACAACAACAACAACAACAACAACAACAACAACAACAACAACAACAACAACATAAACAGTCATGACTTGCCCCCCAAAGAATCCTAGGAGCTATTTGTCAAGGGTGCTAAGACGGGAAACTCCTATTCCTGTCACAGAACTATAATTCGCAGCATAGTTTTAACAATCAAGCCCTCTTCACAGGAAACTTTGGGAATTGTCGCTCTGGGAGGGGAATAGTGGCATCCCAACAACTCTCAGCACCCTACATGGGGAAAGCCATGACAGTAGTCTCATATTGTTTTAAATCTATGGTGTGAATGTGGCCAAAATCTCGATCCAACCCATAAATTCTGTGCGCAGAGAGCAGATGAGGACATGGAGGTTGGAAGTGGGCACAGCAGCTGGCATCCCCCTTCCCAAGCATGTGTTTTTTCAGACTTATGTGTCAAGAGCCATAGATACCGGTGACTTGTTTCTGAACACTATCCTGATAAATGGTTGTGTTCATGGAATTACCATGTAGCATCAGAAAACTAGTTATTCTTTTCCCTTAATCTTTTGGCAATTCTATTTTCGCCCCTTTAATTATTGAAGCCTCTTTCCAAAAGTGGGATATAAAAAATTTAAACATCATGTGGAGCAACATGTTTAGTCCTTCAAATTTCAGGATTAAAAAGTGGGATTATCTGCTGAGTAATTTCCATGCTTCACTTTTTAATTGGTGTGGTAACCCCACAGTTGCCTTGTAAACTTTAAGAGTGCAGTTTGATCTGTCAAACTGTATTAGTTATGCAGCAGTTTCTACCTTGAGGCCTCCTAAACTATGACTGACCATGCAACATTTCTGCTGCAAACAATAATTCTAGATGACAGTATCCCTTTGGTTTCTGTGCATCTATGAGGCAAATGCAGAGCAGAGGTCATTATCATCACAAGCTGTTATGTAACTGCATAGAACAAAAGCATGCATTCCTGTGCTTTAACTAGTGAGGCAACCTATTCTTAGAGACTTTGCTATCCAACAGTGCCTAAGAGCCAAGCTACACATCCAACTTTAAAATAACTTTTGTGTCAACAAATGGCATTTACCTGTGCTTTTGTCAAGCATGAATTCAAAACTGCTGTCTTACCCCATTATTAACTCATCCCTCAAGAGCCAAGCATGACGGAAATAATATCGTTTTTAAAGCAGAAAGAAAAGCTTAATTTTCCTGTGAGGCAATCTTGGGGAGGGGGGGGGAGTCTGCTATTATATCCTCAGCGGAAGATCTTTGTCTGTTTCCTTTCAGGGCAGAGAAGCCAAAGCTTTTGATAGCTAGGTGCAGCCTAGGTGCAAGTAAAAAGAAAATTTAACCTGATACTTTTTACCCCTAACACCACAATAAATTTACTGATTTGTGGGGGGTGAGGGGTCTGGTGTCAGCAACACTGAGATGTCTAAATAATGTGAATTTAGCAAGCAATGCATGGATAAATTTGGGCTTTTACTCCAATAAATCTCACTAATCAAATTAGTTTTAATTGATTAAGTAATTGATTAAATCCATATAGATTTGCATACAATTAAAACAATAGTTTCGAAGGCAAGCCTTTGCTTTCAGATGGATGTACATGTGTGAATGTCACTGCAGATGTTAGCTTAGTAAACTAATTAGACAGAAGTCAAATGCAATGCAAAAAGAGGCCTCCCAGCAATGTAAGTCCACTTTCCTAATTCTTAGACAAGCATACAATTGACTGAACATCCGATCATTCCAAACAGTCATGCTCTTCCCTATATAATCTTATGCATCCTTACCTGTGAATAAGTACTATTAAATTTGGTGAGCTTATTTTAAAGCAGACCTGCATAGGATTGGATTATGCAACAGGGTTAAGACTAAGGTTTGTAAGCATATTAAAAGAAGAAGAGAGAATTTAATGTAAATATTGTCTCCCAGACCAAGGTATGATGGCTAAATGGTATGTGTATCAGCTCAGATTCAGAATTTCATTCCAGAACAGTTTTCAAACAGAACATAATAATGTCATGTGCTGGTGGACACGCATGCAGTGAGCCGTAGATTGCCAGGGAATAGTAAAAAAAAAAACCGACATGACAACATATTGGGATTGAAATAGCTACAACTTTATTGATTACAGATGTTAATAGGCTTTGGCACAGGCACGGGGTATGTATCCTGAATCAACCAACCTAAATTTCTCTCTGATTACTCCATCAGGGTTGATCGTGGGTTAAAGAAACCCCTATGGTGAACATCAAATATGGGTGATCCCTCCAGGACACAATTTGGGGATTTCTGTGGCCCGTTAGCGGTTAGTCCCCATGCAGGGGCGTAGGAAAGGGGGTGGGGCACTCTGCCATGGGTGTCATCCCTGAGGCGGGGTGACAAAAAACCTCTGGGCGGAGCATTGCCCCACCCCAATGGGTGCCGATCGCCTTGCCGATTGCCCCCCTGGGCGGTTCTCTCCGCCCCCCAGGTGCACAGCATGTCCACTCCAGGTGCCCAAGCGGCTAGCTCCGCCACTGCCCCCATCCAGGCATTCAGACAGAATCCTTCCCCCTGGACCTCTTTTCCGGGGTACCCTGATACTTTGATCAAGAAGTAGTGGGTAGGGCTCCTTCCCTCTGTTTAGGCTAAGGGTCTGGCTCAATGCCTTTTTCCGTCAGCAAAGTTGTGACAGTTGCCAGACAGGCCCAATTCTTCCCTGGCACCAAATACAGCGGCCAAGTAACTCCATAGCTACCTATGGCCAGCTGAGGCTGATGACAACACCAGCTGGCCCCATGGGAAAGAATCCCCCCTCCCAGCTTGCCTGTAGCTGTGCCAGGCTGCAACTGGTGCCACTGCTGCCGAAATGGTAAGCGGTTTGGTGTTCCTTTCTAATAATGAATGAACAAGTCATCAACTAAAAGCAGCTACGTCAAAACACCAATTTTAGTTCCTTGATGAGATGAAGCTGGCTAAAATGCAGATATTTTAGTTTAAACAGTTACTGCATCAGAGTGATGAATGATTAACCTCTGCGAAAACTATAAATCATCAAATCTGTAATTTACTGCCTAACCTTATAAAAACCTCAGACACACTCTCCTGCAGAATCCACTCCTGCTTAAGCTTTTAATATTCTCTCTGTACTATATTGATCTGCTTCACCGTGGTTTAATTAAACTAAGTGAATTATATTATTAAGGTATAATTATTTCAGAAGAGTCTTTAGAATACAATAACATAATGGATTGGAAAACCACTTTACGAAGTGACATATATACTTCAGATTATTGTGTGCATCCTTGAGGGTATTAGCAGGCATAGGCAACCTGCGGCCCTCCAGCTGTTTTTGGCCTACAACTCCCATAATCCCTAGCTAACAGGACCAGTGGTTAGGGATGATGGGAATTGTAGTCCAAAACATCTGGAGGGCCGAAGGTTGCCTATGCCTGGTATTTATCTTGCAGTGGGAAGCAATAGCCTAACAGGCATAGCCAAACTTGGCCCTCCAGCTGTTTTAGGACTACAATTCCCACCATCCCTGACCACTGGTACTGTTACCTAGGGATGATGGGAGTTGTAGTTCCAAAACAGCTGGAGGGCCATGTTTGGCTATGTTTGCCCTAAAACCAGGAGGAATCCAAAGAGATTCCACTCCTAGCCCTGTACACACAAGGACACATTACTGAAGTGAAGACACACGTTGTTTGTGAGGGAACGAGAAAAATGGTAAAAGACTTTGCAAATTTAAGTGTGCGATAAATTAGGGGGTGGTCAGAAGTTAGATTGGGATCTACAGGTTGGTTGCCTTGCAATAGATTAGGCATAGGCAACCTTAGGCCCTCCAGGTATTTTGGCCTCCCATGATCCCTAGCTAACAGGACCAGTGGTCAGGGATGATGGGAGTTGTAGTCCAAAACATCTGGAGGGCTGAAGGTTGCCTATGCTTGCAGTAGATTGTCAAGGGTATCTGACTCCTAGTTGCCTAATAGCAACAACTAAAAATTCCCCCATTCCTAAGTTACATAGGTTGCTGAAAAAGAAGGTTGGCAGGAAAACCAGTAGTGGATTCTTGTGTGAAAGGAATTGTAAGCTTCGTTCAGATAATGATCACAAATTCCTAGGCTGGGCATGTACTCAGAGGCACCAAGTTTCTTAATTCTTAGCATACGTCTTCCCACCCAACTACCATTTTGCACTGGACTCTGGCTGGTGGATCTAAAATATTAAGCATAACCCACAAGCTCCATCCTGCTAGGTGAGTGATTTGTAGCAGCCAAGACCAATAGTAGCCTCACTGGCTTTGAAAGACATAGGTGGTGAGCTTCCGTGGGACTGATCAATAATACTATGTGTGTTTTACTATGCCACGGGTATATATAATGTCACTGTGTTGAACAGAAAACACTTTCATCAAAGATTTACCCCATAATGGTAATTAAGAGATGGAAAGAGATGGCAGGATACAGTTGCAAGGAAAGTGTTCAGCTCTCCTCTCCCGTCAACAATTCTCTGCGGCAAATTGCTTCCTCCTGATCAGTTTTGATCCAGTGGTTATTCACCTGATCTCCAAGATCAGAGAATGAGGGGGTTTGGGGCATTTGCAGAATAGTGGGCAGATGATGGAAAGGCATGTCAGTTAACCCATACAAATGTCCTTGACTCAGCCACACATTTATGTTACCTCAGAAAACATAGGTTTTGGGACATATGAGTGCTAAGGAAACACAGTTTTGCTTCTTATATTGACACCTGACAGCATATTTTACTGTTCAGTGGAATATAGCTCTGGACTTTTGGTACTTTTCAAAGCAGGGCACAGGCCTTTCATATTAATCTCAGAGAGGCATTTCATTCCCATTGTTTTCTAAAGTTCTCAGATATTTTCCCACACCCAAGCTTTAGTTCTGTTAGATTTTCTGAAATTGGAGATTAAATCAATACAGTCCGATATTTTCATGCTAAACGTTTTCCTCTTGCATATTTTCTCCCTCTTTGCAGGAATTTGCTGCACTTACAAAAGAGCTAAATGCCTGCAGGGAACAACTACTGGAAAAAGAAGAAGAAATTTCTGAACTGAAAGCTGAAAGGAATAACACAAGAGTGAGTATAAAAACAATCAGTTATGTGTGTTTTGCACAATGATGTATCAGATAATTTTAGCTCTGCCTTTTATCTTATAAAATTCTATGAGAATTGTGAAAATAAATTCTGTGCCTGGGTGAGGGAATCTGTAGTTCTCCAGATGTTGATGGACCAAAACTCCCATGATGCGTGACTATTGACATGTTGGCTGCAGCTGATGGAAGTTAGAATCCAATAACATCTGCAGAGCCACCGGTCCATCAATGTCAATCTTTTGTAATAGCCTTTTAATAGTTCAAGTGGTTTGTTGGGAAATTCATATCTTGAGTTGGATTCCCTGGTCATTTACTGTTCTATTTTCCACCTGCTCTTTGGGGAGTAGTTTAAAAGTAGACATTCACTGATCAGATTTGGGTTCATCTGGCATTTATTAACTTACTGGATTTCTCCCAGTCTGGCTTTTGATCAAAGTGTGAAATTGAACAGTGGCTAGCACCAAAAAGATTGCCGGGGGGGAAATGGCTTCCAGTCTGTTCATTCCCCAAACCTTTTCATGGTCAATGTTGTTACTGGAATATGGAGCATCATTCTAATAGTGTGTCAACTGGTGAGGATTCCTGGGGGGGAAATTGAGCAGTTCTGACTGTTCAGAGAGTGTCAATGTATGATGAGTAGAGGAGTCTTCTTTACAGAATTCCTATCTCCATACCTTTCTGACCAATGTTTATACTGAACCAGTTTATGTATGCATTTTTGAGTTAAAGTATTATAAGCATGATGAAACCTGGTCATGTGTTTTGATGTTTCATCCAAGCCATGTACTGCCAGTTTCACAGTGATCATTGGGAATGGATAAATATAAGACAGAACCATTAAAGTTAATCTGAGCCTTGAAAAGCACATAAAAATTAAAGAGGAAGTGGGCAAGAGAATCAAGGGAGAAAAAGCCTCACCATCTCATGACCGAAGGGGCAGTGAGTGGGAGAGCTGAGAGGTTTTCTGATGCCAGGGGGAGACTTTAAGGGTGCCATTACAGCCACAAGCACCAAGTTGGCCATCCAACTTTGAACACTAGTACAAAAGTACTGTTGTGAGTTGTGGGGCGGGAGGAGAGTAGGCTGTTTGCTGAGACCCTTCTAACCCCTGGATCCAGCAAGTGTTAAAATATAAGCCAGGCTAGCTTCCTGGTGAGGTGATAGCCTAGGTAATGGGCCATTAAGGGAACAAAGGAAATGGGTCTGTGCCAGATAGAAAATGGGTGGGCCCCCTCCCTCAACTGACTGGTAATTAAAAAGAAGTGGCCAGGGTTGAGAATTGCATGAGGTGAGCTAGAAGCTGGAAGAAAAGCTGCAGACTGGGAAGCCAGAGAGAGTCAGAGCTTGATTTCTGTTTGAATCCAAGGCTGCTGCCATGGGGGAAGCAATAGGAGCAAACTGCAATCCAGGAAAAACCTGAATTGCCGTTTGCTGCGCTTCAGCTTTAAAGAGTGGGTTTTCACGGGCAAAGCTCTAGGGCAACAAAAAGAGCGCTCAGACATGGAGCTTTTCAGTATGGGCCTGTGCCTGGAAAGAGCAGGGCAAAAGACGTGGATAAGCCCTCTCTTTATTCACCTCTCCTCAAGTCTATTTCTGCAGCCATGAATGTGGGGAATACATTCCGAATTGTTATAATAGGGAGCTTGTTACATGAGTGCTGGCACTGGATACAACCTCGTTTGATCAAATACAGAAACTCAAAATGTTAATGAAAAACGTTTGTTTTTTTGCATATCTGTTCAGGTTTAGACATGCAGTTGTGCAACTGATTTCAGCATTGGTTACATACTGCACTACGATTTGTTTCTTTAAGTAGTTCCATTTAACAACATTTCAATGTCCTAAAACATCTTAGTTTGGACACAACAAAAGTGAGTGGAACAATTTGCCATCTTGGAATATTTGCATGAGAGTTCAGTGAATATTCATCACATTTATGCTTTATTCCCCTTTACATTCTCTGAATAATATCATGGAAAACTGCCAAGCGGAGTCACCCTAAACCTTCAAGTACGGTGAAACCTGCCTGTGTCATTATCATTTTGAACTATAAGGTTTAGAATTATGATGCCGGTGACCTTCAGGTGAAAACGCGCTAACTTTCTTTCTTTATATATATATATTGAACCCAATAGCTGTTACTGGAACATTTGGAGTGCCTTGTTTCAAGACATGAAAGGTCACTGAGAATGACAGTGGTGAAACGGCAAGCACAGTCCCCCTCAGGAGTCTCCAGTGAAGTCGAGGTTCTGAAAGCACTGAAATCGTTGTTTGAACACCACAAGGCTTTAGATGAGAAGGTAAAGTATGGGGAATCAGCTTACTGACTCAGCATATACTTCTTAAGCTTTGTCATGGATGCCTACACTTGACTAGTTTCCTCATTCTCTTGGCATATGTAACATAATAGTGTTTCCATTTTGTATTCTTCCAAGGTCATGACAGAGGCACGAGGCCTCACACCCTGAATGGTTGTGGTGATTTCCATGGGACTTATGCAGGGCCATGGGCCCTTCCAGGAAGTCAAACCCAGTCCATTCAGGCTAGTAGCATACTGTAAGTTGTTTATATTCCCTTTTTTAGGGAAAATCTCTGGTGCTGTCCCCAAAGCAGTTATCAAGTTACCCATCCAAGTTGAACTAAATACTCTCACTACATTTAAAGCACATTTATACTACTTCAACAGGCATGCCTTCCCCTAAAGATCCAGGGAACTACAATTTACAACTCACAGAATTATAATTCCCAGTACCCCTTATAAACCACATTTCCCATAATTCTTTGTGGGAAGTTACATACTTTAAATGTAGGTTGTGGCTGTGACTGCCTGATCCAAAAATCTGCAGTCATTTCAAACAGTTTAAAAACCCATCAGTCAACCTTTGGGAGGAAAGGAGGTGAGAGAGGAGGGACTTAAACCAGTCCTTGTTCCCCTTCCCAAGCAACTGATCAGCGGAAAGTTAATATTTTTGAAAGAATCCCCATATTCATGTATGAATACAGGGGGTACATAGGCTTTCCATATGTCAGGAAAATTCCTGACATGTCCTGGTTTTCTGGTGTAAAAATGGCGTCAGAGGAATTTTGCCAAATCGGCAAAATGTCAGGGGAATCCCAGTTATAGGGCAAGGCGATGGAAAAAGCAGCAGAAACAGCTCCAAAACCTGAAAATCTCTATTTTGGGGGGAGGTTTCCCCAAGGACGCTCAACAATCTTGGTGGTTTCCTAAGAAAATCTCCACAACTTTGCGGGTGTCAGGAATTTTATTGTCTGTTATTTCCACTATGAGAATAACAGTCTCAGTTCCCCTCCGTTCCTTAAAGGTGTCTGTTCTTCCTCCTGTATTCATTAACAGTGCAATGGCCTGTTTTCTGTTGAGTTAAAAGCCAAGACAGTGTGCATGAAAAACATAAAATTGTCTTGCAATACGTTGACAACAGTTTGTGAGAATACCATCAGCAGCTGCAAGTGTGTGAAATGGCAGGTTGTGCCTGCATGGTGCCTGAGAGGGTTCGCGCCTATGCGTCGATATGAATATGCACTAGAGACGATAATCTGACATCCACTCAGAGATTTAAATTTTAAACACTATGGGGAACCCCTAAACAATGGTTTCTCACACTAACAAAGTTGTAAAATAAAAATAAAAATGGGATAGTTACTTATCAGGAGCAGGCACCAGGCAGCGGGGAGGGGCAGCTATGATAAATGAGGAGAGTCAAGGCATATGGGTCACTTGTCTATGGTTCTAGAAGCTGGTTTGTGGAGAGGGGTCTGTTTGTAGGGAGCTATATTACCTTTAGGAAGAAATCCCACAGAGATTCATTACAGTCTAAATAGGGCAGTACATATTGTGCCTGAATCACGATCGCACCATATTTTGACATGCGCTCCTTCTAGGTGATGTGAAAATCATTTACTGTACTTTTTTATTTGAAATGAAGCATTGCAATTTAGCTGTGCATAGTAAGAGATGAATAACTGAGGCTAGTGCTATGCAAACACATTTAAACAATGTTTTAAATGTCCCTGGAAGCTTTGGGGTTTTCTGCTGAACTTAAACGTTGTAGCTGAGACTTACATAATGTAGCGTTACTAGCAGTAGTCATTGGAGGTTATTATGGTTTATAGACTAATTTCACTTTCCAGTATTTGAGACTGATGAAAAAATAAACCATGAGGGAAGTGGTGGTGCATTGTTTTCTCAAACTAATTAATGAGAAATGAACTTGAACTTTCTGCAAGCAATTAATCAGAAACATCCTACGTATTGTACATTTTGTGTTTTAAACTCAGAATTGAAATTGAAGGATTTTCTCTGGCGGTTTGAGTGACACCAGGTATGTTACGAAGCAAGTGGTAAGCGTTGAATCTGCACTAAGGTGATTGCCTGCTTATTTCTGAGTGATTCACCAGACCTTCTGAACTGCTACAAACCTTCCAAAAGTGGATTGAATGCTGGCACTTTGAATTATTGATCATAAATCCATCTGGCCCACAGAATCAGTCTGAGTGCAACATGCAGCAACAATGTAACCACAACTTCACTTGCAGATTCAGCACTCCCCAATTGCCCAGTAAGCCATGTCCCAACCAATTAATGGGATATGTCTGAAAGTTCATTCGTTATTCCCCCCACCCAACCCAATGGAGATTTGGGGATCTGGGTATGTGAAGGTTTCTTACATGACTGGTCAAGTTAACCATAGGCCATTATTCAACAACGGATTCTAGAGCAGACTTGTTTGGAATCTTGAAAGTTTAATACAGTGGTACCTTGATTCTCAAACTTAATCCGTTCCGGGAATCTGTTCCTAAACCAAAGCATTCCAAAACCAAGGCACACTTTCCCATAGAAAGTAATGCAAAATGGATTAATCCATTCCAGACTTTAAAAATCAACCCCTAAAACAGCAAGTGAACGTGAATTTTACTATCTAACAAGACCATTCATCCACAAAATGAAAGCAATAAACAATGTACTGCAGTCACACAATCAATCAGTAGCTGAACTGGGTTCCACACAGTCACACAAAAAAGAGCCACAAAAACAAAAATGCAAAATAAATAGCAAAACAGACAGACCTCAACGTAACACTCAAAATGGAGCATGTTTGACTTCCAAAAAAGCCAAACCAGAACACTTACCTCTGGGTTTGCAGCGTTTGGGTTCCAAGTTCTTTGAGTACCAAGGTGTTTGAGAACCAAGATACCACTGTATAGCAAATGAATGGACTCAAATAATTTATGTGTGGGTGGAGCAGCTTTATATGGAGAAACTACCCAAGTCTCACTAGAGCCTTGTCTTCCCCAGTTCCTTTTACCCATAAAAACTGCATGGCAATACACCCAAGGCACACAACGGGGTATATGTGCCTCAAGTACTCCCATCTATTTATTATTTCAAGTTCTAGAGCACAAATAATTTTAATGGTACAATTTTCCTCTTCTTCTAGGTAAGGGAACGACTGAGGGTTTCTTTAGAAAGAGTCTCAGCACTTGAAGAGGAACTAGCAGCTGCTAATCAGGAGGTAAATACAGAACTTTTCTCTGTCTTGTATGATGTAACTTTTTAATCATATTGTCACAGTCCTTGTTTGGCTACTACTGAGAGACTAGTACCACAGCCATTCTGTCTTTAAGGCTTTTATTTTGCCTGATATTTACAATGTGGTTCAGTATCGAGAATACATGTCCGATCAGTCTGACGAAGATTCTCCCAATGCCTGGCGTCTGCTCATCCCCCAGCATAGTAAGCGTGGGATTCCTGCCCTCCTCCCTTTGTGCCTGCGCACCTTGGAATGTCTTAAGTCAGGCATGAACTTAAAAGGGCGAGGTATCTCCCCGCTGGACACTTCCCCTGATCCCTCCCCCTGATATCCTGTCTGAGGTTGCAGTAAGGGCTCTAGGATGCTGCCTGAGCCAGGGTGCCTCTCTTCTGCGATTCAGGGAATGCTCACTGCTAGAACAATCCCTGACACATATCTTGTGGATTAACATTAGAGTTACAATGTGTAAATACTGCTTTGGTTATATTCTGAAAATCCTGCTACTTTTAAAGGGGTATGATTTTTGTTTTTTGTTTTTTCTGGGGAGGGGGTTTGCCTGGACGGGGTTATCTGGAGGTGGTTAGAGGATGGATGACGGCTAACAGATTGAGGTCGAATCCTGACAAGACAGAGGTACTGTTTTGGGGGGACAGGAGGTGGGTAGGTGTGGAGGACTCCCTGATCCTGAATGGGGTAACTGTGCTCCTGAAGGACCAGGTGCACAGCCTGGGAGTCATTTTGGACTCACAGCTGTCCATGGAGGCGCAGATCAATTCTGTGTCCAGGGCAGCTGTTTATCAGCTCCATCTGGTACACAGGCTAAGACCCTACCTGCCCACAGACTGTCTCACCAGAGTGGTGCATTCTCTAGTTATCTCTTGCTTGGACTACTGCAATGCGCTCTACATGGGTCTACTTTTGAAGGTGACCTGGAAATTACAACTAATCCAGAATGCGACAGCTAGACTGGTGACTGGGAGCGGCTACCGAGACCATGTAACACTGGTTTTGAAAGACCTCCATTGGCTCCCAGTACGTTTCCAAGCACAAACATGAGCTCGGCCCAGTATACCTGAAGGAGCGTCTCCACCCCATCATTCTGCCCGGACAATGAGGTCCAGTGCCAAGGGCCTTCTTGTGGTTCCCTCACTGCAAGAAGCCAAGTTACAGGGAACCAGGCAGAGGGCTTTCTCAGTAGTGGCACCCGCCCTGTGGAACGCGGTATTGTATTTTAATATTCTGTTGGAAGCAGCCCAGAATAGCTGGGGAAACCCAGCCAGACGGGGCAGGGTATAAATAATAATAATATATTATTATTATTATATTATTATTATTATTATTATTATTATTATTATTATTATTATTTATTTATTGAAACCCGCAGTGTCAAAGATAGCAGGAAAGTTTAAAAAACGAATTGTGATACTTATGTTACAATTGAAGAGCATGAGTTTATACAGCTCCTTTTTCAATACATTCACTGCAAAACACTGTCTTCACTCACAAGGTGGTGGAGTGAGCTTCCTCCCCTCCCTCCATCAGCACCACCATACAGAATAACATCTTAGGACATTAAATTCGATGCTCATTTTCTGTCACAATCATGCAATTTCTCCCTCCTATTTTTGAAGATGGGAAGAGTCATTTGAACTGGACCTCCGGCCATTGTGGAGTGTTCTGTTCACACTGCTATCTACATGGCCAGTGAGAGAACAAGTTTGCTACTACACTCTATGAGACGGGATGCTGTCCCAGCAAATGTATGAACAAGGGAACTCCTCTGTTCCTGCTGTTTGCAAAGTGGTCCTTTTACTGAAGTGTTTAAAAAATTGTTTCTTTACTTGATTCCATGAGTACATACATTACATCCTCTAACAGTGATCTCAGGTGCTAAGTACCAATAAAAACTGAGCCAAAAATGGGGCTACTGAGAAATAAGAGGAAGGTCTCTGCCATGCTTGGGAGAAGCACAACAAAGCATTTATTAACACAACCTAACGGAAATTGAGCATGTTCAGTAGCTGCGGAATGTTGAGTGTCAGGTGGAGAAGAAAAGTGGAGAACAGAGGAAAGTGGAATGCTCTGTTTTGAAGGAATAGCTGGACAGGAGCACTTCTGTTAAGAGGAAGGAGACACTGCAATATTGTGTTGAATATCCCAGCTGTGTCTCCTGTCTAAGGAGTATTCCTGCCTAAGGTTCCAGCTAGCTATTCATTATATCTGTGTATTGCTCCTATTGTTCTCAGAGAGTTACTAATTGTTTAACCAAGGGAGGAAACCAGGCACAACAGAAATGAAGAGGCAGGAGTGGGGGAAAGCTACAAAAATTGCTGCTTACCAGTTTTACTATTTTTATCTTCCTCCACACCTGCAGTGTACTGATGATTTGAAATATATGTTAAAACAGTGCCCTGCTGAGTATCCAATGTTTGAAGTCTATTCTAGCAAAGCTACTTGGTCTGCCTTTTTTTGTGTGCAGCTGAATATTTTTTCTTCTCAAAACCTTGATCCCTCATAGCTGCCTCAATGTAGTTCTTAGCGTGGGATTTTCATTTCACCTTCCTGGATCACAATTACAGATTATATGTTTCCGTTTTTGTTAACAATAGGTATTGCAATAGTACTAGCAAGGAGCATAAATTTTATTAGTGTGTTTTTAAAATAATAATATAGTTGTTGTTTAGTCATTTAGTCATGTCCGACTCTTCGTGACCCCGTGGACCAGAGCACGCCAGGCACTCCTGTCTTCCTCAATAATATAGTACTAAATATCTAAATACCTTCTACAGATCACAAGATTTGAGAGATTTGAGTCCTAACTAGGACATTTTATGTAGAGGCAGAAAATAATAACAACCCTCCCCCTTCAGTCCAGTTTAAAATTAATCCTGAAAAGCCTGATTAACTACCTGGACATGCAGGGAATGCCCAGAAATTAACCTATCTCTCCCCATGAAATTGCAGTCTGGCTATTTAGGACCCTTTTTGTTATGACCTCAGAATCTAGCAGAGCAAGACTCTGAGTAAGAGGCTGCAGAGTGTCCAGTTAAGGAGCAGGACCTGGTCCAAGGTTCTAAGTCTCCTACTGGAGGTCAGGAAGCAATGAATCCTGTTACATTATCATTTTGGGACATCCCAGAATGATCAAAATAAACCCTCAGGAAAACAGGCACATTTCCCTGAGGAACCTAGTGCCTCCCACTGTTCCTCACTGGATCAGCAATGCCAGGGATGTGTCAGGATGGAGACTGTGGAATTGAGGAGGAGTGTCCATTTTCACTCTAGAATATTGGCTATTTAAGGCTCTAAAGTAATCCACAAGATAGTGGACCCTGAGAAGAGAGAGCCTGGGGGCAGGTTCTTAAAAAGACTCAGACTGCCCTCAAGCTTCATCAAGGCAAGTTGCTCACTCAGAGCTCTCCATGGTGCTGCAACATCTGACCTGCCTTTCTGTCTTCAAGGAATCTGCTATCAGACCTGAATGTAACACACTTGTACAGTAAACTCAACTATATTACTGGGCACTGGTAAGAGCACATTACATCTTCCCATTGCAATGTGGGTCCTCCTTGCCATCCGTCGCTCATTAGTTTGTTCATCGTTGCTATCTATCTATCTATCTATCTATCTATCTATCTATCTATCATCTATCTATCTATCTGCCCTGGTAGCTCAGTCGCTAGAGCATGAGACTCTTAGGCAGGCATCCCCAAACTGCGGCCCTCCAGATGTTTTGGCCTACAACTCCCATGATCCCTAGCTAACAGGACCAGTGGTCAGGGATGATGGGAATTGTGGTCCAAAACATCCGGAGGGCTGAAGTTTGGGGATGCCTCCTCTTAGGGTTGTGTGTTCAAGCCCCATGTTGGACAGAATATTCCTGCATTTCAGGGGATTGGATTAGATGATACCTGTGGTCCCTTCCAACTCTACAATTCTATGATTCTATGACTATTATACCCTGCCTACTAAGTGAAGATTTTGAAGTAGTTTCCAGTATGTTAAAAATACAAGACCAGATGTGAATTCCTTAAGAGCCCAGAGGCCCCGCACCGGGCTGCTGTTGATGTTTCTCGCAAGTCTCCTCCATCCTCCAATGTTCTAGCTACTGCTCTGCATCTGAATCCCCTTGCCTGGAATTAGTCCCAGATGTTAGTCCAGGCATCCCCAAACTTCGGTCCTCCAGATGTTTTGGACTACAATTCCTATCTTCCCCGACCACTGGTCCTGTTAGCTAGGGATCATGAGAGTTGTAGGCCAAAACATCTGGAGGGCCACAGTTTGGGGATGTCGGTGTTAGTCCCTCACAAGTCAAATGTTAGCCAGTGTTTCTCCATTGGGCTGCTGCTAATGTCTACGTGTCAGTGGGTGGTGCTGTGCTCTAAACCACTGAGCCTCTTGGACTTTGCTGATCAGAAGGTCAGCAGTTCGAATCCCCATGATGGGGTGAGCTTCCATTGCTCTCTCCAAGCTCCTGCCAACCTAGCAGTTCGAAAGCATGCCAGTGCAAGTAGATAAATGGGTACTGCTGCGGTGGGAAGGTAAACGACATTTCCATGCGCTCTTGTTTCCATCACAGTGTTCCATTGCAACAGAAGCAGTTTAGTCATTCTGGCCACATGACCCGGAAAATGGTCTGTGGACAAACACCAGCTCCCTTGGCCTGAAAGTGAGATGAGCACCACACCCCATAGTCACCTTTGACTGGACTTACCCATCCAGGGGTCCTTTACCTTTTTTCTTTCCTTTACGTGTCAGAGGAGGGGAGATACTGTGAAAAAGTGCTTGTAAGTTCCCAAAAGACAGTGGCTGCTCCTGTTTGTGGGCAACTTATTCAGGGTGGCTGGGCACTGTGGGAACTTCTAGGTGTATATGTCAGGGAGAAACATTGGAGGAATCTGAGGGGTGGGAAAATCCAAAGTTTTAGTAAGGCGGTTGCTTTTATTCGGATGTGGGGAAGTCCTGTTCATCTCTACTTAAATACTTACTTTCCTTAAGTGTCACATACATTATAGATAAACTGCTTTATGGTTTCATTACAATCAACTGGGATGTAAATGTTTGCAAAGCTAGCTTTCACTTTCAAGATGATATTCAAGATGATTTCAAGATGATATTCAGGCATGCTTCTCCTTCCTCTTCCATACAAATCCACCCACTCTTCTCATCAGCATTGCCTACATGGCATTATGCAGATGCTGACAGTAATGCTAATTGTTGTTATGTTTTACCTGGTTTTGTAAATCAACTTCAGCCCTGCAGCTGGCAATTGTGTGTAGAATAAGTGGTTTTCACTGAGATTTCATTCCACAGTTCTTCTAGGAAGAGTGTCTGCTGGAACACTATCTGAGATGGAATCCTTTGTTTTTAAAGAGTTGAAGTGGAGAGAAAGAAAGTCATTTTGGGTAGAAAGGTGCTTTATAGCATCCTTTCACCTAAGAAGAGGATGAAAAGGGCTTTGTGGTTGCTGAAAGCAACATCCCAAACCAGTTTTTGAAACTCTGAAAGGCCTTTTCTTCTACCTTTTGTTCCCTTAAAGTGCAACTTGCACTAGTGATAAACGCCATATAAAGCCGTCCTTACTGCAATGTAGCGTCTTCCTGTGGCTGAAAATATTTTGATTGCCTTTTTACAAACACAGATGTCATCATATATGTGCTATTAAATGAATAACAGACCGAAGAAGTAGACCCCCTGCTGTTGAGAATGGGAAATCTTGAGTGCTTCAGCATTCAAGCCATCTCTTGAGCCTTAACCTCAGCATTTAACCTAAGGTGTCCGCCGCCGCCCCCCACAACATAATATTAAAGTACAGTAGTTTGTGGGAAATTTCTGCATGTTGGTTAACGGAATCAGAATTTTAAAAGGTTCTCTTGCTTTAGCTTCCTATCACATTGAAGCAGCACACATGAGACTGCAGGTTCTCATTAACACTGCATTAATTTGCATTGCAATTATGAAGGCACTGGAGGAAGCAGTTCAAACTTGTTTGCATAGCTTGAAATGGGAAGGGGGGTCACAAATTTGACAAAGATGTAAAGAAATAAACTTCACTGAACTTGGCATGTTCCATCGTTGACTAAGAATGTAGGCATTTACAATTTTCCGGCAAGATGGTGTAGCCACAGCCTGTATACCAGAGATGAAATCTAGCTGAGAAAATATTATACATGATGCTTTTGCATCGAGTGTGGCATGTAGCCATTTAAGCATCCTATCAGCCTATCATTATGACCCTAAGCTATCATTTGGCATGTTGCCTCTCAACCAAAGAGCAAAGGAAAGACATGTTCTATTCTGGCCCCGAGGTTGCCACCATAAATGGCATCCCATGGCAATTTCCAACCAAATTATATAGAACATCTTATTGATACAAAAATCTTAAGTTTCCGTTGTGGCAAACTGATGGTGATCAATTTTCTTGAAGATCCAGTTTTCTTTGCACACATATTTAATAATAATTTTATTATTTGTACCCTGTCCATCTGACTGGGCTGCCCTGCCCACTCTGGGCAGCTTCCAGAATATACAGAAACATAAAGAAACATCAAGCATTAAAAAAAATTCCCTATACAGGGCTGCCTTCAGATGTCTTCTAAAAGTCAGGTGGTTTTTTTATTTCCTTGACATCTGAAGGTAGGGCGTTCCACAGGGTAGGCGCCACTACCGAGAAGGCCCTCTGCCTGGTTCCCTGCAACCTCACTCCTCGAAGTGAGGGAACTGCCAGAAGGCCCTCAGCACTGGACCTCAGTGTCCAGTTTGAACAATGGAGATGGAGACACTCCTTCAGGTATACAAGGCCAAGGCTGTTTAAATGTAAGATACCCCTGTTAGATATTCAAACAAAAGTAGGCTATTTATCTAAATAAAAATAATGTATATTTATTTAGATTTTTTAAAACCCACCAATTCTAAATATATATCGTTTAAACTGGATGTGTAAGCAGGCACCCTATTTTTAAGTGAGAAAGTGGTGACTAATCAGATTAGAAATGAATGAAACCACACTAGGGGCTGGAGAATTATTGTTATTATTCAGAAGGCTTGAGTATAATTTGTACCCAGAACTCAGGAGCAGAAATTGAGCAAGCAGGCTGTATCCTAAATGCCAAACATAATTTGTTTGCATTTATTCTGTCTTCATTGTAGTCTTTGCTTACAGTATCATAACATTTTAGGACTAGCTAGTCATCTTTTTTAGCTTATATCCAAGCAGAATGTCACATTATGCTTTGTGCCGTGAATTTTGCAATGCAGTTCTCCAGCGAAGTCAGTTGTACCAGAATGCACATGCTTGCATAAAGTGTGCATATAAATGCATATATTAGTGGAAATAATATGCAAAAAACCATTATGCATACAAACTGCATCTAAGCAAGTGTTTAGTAAGAGAATTTGCACTAAAATGCTGGTGGATTTTCATGAAGACTTTAAAAAATAAAAGATGACAAACCGTTTTGGAAACGTGGTGAACCAAACTTAATTTTTTTTGGGGGGGGGGGTAATGGAGAAACTGAGAGAAACCAAAATGGACAGATTTTCTTATCCCCGATTGTGACGTGTGAATGTGGTCATTTTGCATTGTTTGCTTAATACATGGTGGTCACAAAGCTGGCAAAATCTACATTTTTACATGAGCTTATCTTCCAAAGACAAAGAGGGATCCTTCTCATCCCAGCTTCCTCTCAATATTTTGTTTGACTAGTATAGAATTGAATAGAATTGAACATATGTGGATAGATGCCTTCTCAATTATTTGGCTCTTCAAGGCTTTAGATGCAGGATGGAGGTCTGACACAAGGCATTTTATTTAGCATTAGCATCTGTCTCGAAGAAATCTATTCCAAAGCAGGCTAAGAAGGAAGCCTGATTTTGAAAACTGTTTGCTGCAGTGAAACAAATATAGTTTCCCACTAGATTTTTAATAGGATGTGGAACATCTGTTTGTAAATGTTAAAGTTGTTACACTTTGTCAGGAAAACAAGCTTGAGTCATTAAAGGTTAAGAGAATTTGGTGGGGGAGGTAAGAATGAAACCATTGACAGGAAATGTTCTGTTATGCTGGGGTACCATGCCAGGGCTTTCCGGGTTGTGTGTGTGTGTGTGTGTGTGTGTGTGTGTGTGTGTGTGTGTCTTGCTTCAGGCTGCACACAGATCAGAGCAGCAAGACAACAACAGGGGAAATCTAAGATGTAAAGTCAAGTAAAAGTCAATAAAATAATAATAATAATAATAATAATAATAATAATAATAATAATAATAATAATAATAATTCATTTATACCCCGCCCATCTGGCTGGGTTGCCCAAGCCACTGTGTGCGGCTTCCAAGTCATAAAAACATAATAAAACATCAAACATTAATAGTAACAATCTGTTCCAGTATAAAAGTCACGATAACTTTAATATAACATATCAAACAAAGCAACATTCAACAATCCATCAGAATCTAATAGTAAACAGGAAAATTAAACATCAGCAAATAATAATTAAACAGTTCAACCACAATAAAAAATTACCAATCTATAATCAATAAAAGTAACAACAAATCACAATGTATAAAATACCGCAAAACATACAAAACCATGTAAAACATTGGTGACCAAACTTGCCCTCCAGCTGTTTTTGGACTACAACTCCCATCAAGCTAACAGGCCCAGTGGTCAGGGATGATGGGAATTGTAGTCCTCGCTGTTCTCAAAGTCATAGTCTGGGAAGCTAGGTGGGGCAAGGCAGGTGTAAATGCTATTGCCTGCTAAGGAACAGAAAGTCTCTCTCCCCTCACAGGGGCAACCCGAGAAGCAAGGTTCAGAAACAGTTGGAGGTTAAAACATGGCAAGCTCAGTGGACACCTGGGTGGCAGTGACCCATGAGTCAGGAAGCTGGCACAACGGTATCGTTCTGGTACTCCATGCCTGCAACTGAAGGCTTTTAGAGTTCCACCCAGAACACAGCAACAAGGCACCCATGTTGCTTACGGATTTGGCCTTCTGCAACAACTAGCTTCCTCACGAGTATTCCTCAACTGGCACTTTGGAATCTGGTAGCCAATGGAGCCTGTATCTTGAGGAAGCTGTGCCCCCTAGGGCTTGGTAGCTGCTCAGTATCTGTCTCTGAATCTGAAAAAGGGCAAGTCAGATTGCCAGTTTCCCTGAGGGCCCTGGGCGCTTAACACAGGGTGTTCCTCTAAGAGTTCTAGGTCAGCCTCGGCCCAGTATACCTGAAGGAGCGTCTCCACCCCCACCATTCTGCCTGGACATTGAGGTTCAGCTTCGAGGGCCTTCTGGTGGTTCCCTCACTGCGAGAAGTGAAATTACAGGGAACCAGGCAGAGGGCCTTCTCGGTAGTGGCGCCCGCCCTGTGGAATGCACTCCCACCAGATGTCAAAGAGAGAAACAACTACCAGACTTTTAGAAGACATCTGAAGGCAGCCCTGTTTAGGGAAGCTTTTAATATTTGATGAATCGTATTTTAATATTCTGCTGGAATGTTGTTGTTGTTGTTGTTGTTGTCCTCCAAAGAATAACCTACCAACCGGGGGCATGCCTGGGGGATGGGGGGCCCCTGTTGGCTTCATCTCCTCCCTGACATCTATGATGGCACCCCCAATGTTTTTGTTCTGCCACTAAAATTTAGCAGTAGCAGTGCCAGCAATGCCTCATGTTCTAGGAAGGGGGGGTGGCGAGCCTCACTGGGTGGGCAGGAAGTGGCAGGGTTATTGGTTGTGGCCGCAGGTGCCAAGCACAGTTCCTGCCCCCCCCCCTGCAAAGAACCCACAGGGCATAGCGTGGCTGCCACTGTTCGCTTTTCTTAGAGACACCGCTTTGCAGAGCAAATACTTGTACTTTTGGGTTTTCTTTATTTTTATTTTTTTTAAAAAAAAGAGGGAAAGCATATTTTTGCCCCAAGTAAAAGAGAACTGCAATTTAACAGGAGAGGCGAGATAAGGTGTTTTCCAATGTTATACACACTTGACAAACCTTCTCTGAAAATAGACCCTGACCTCTTTACATTTTTACTATACTGTTAATTAAATTAAACCCTTTTAGTACATCCTAGACAACTGATTTAATTGGAAGCAAATTTCAATCAAGATAATTAGACTGACATAATTTAATCCTTTTTGCTGACTGATGTTTTTAAATGGAAGGAACATTAAGGAAAAACCAGCGTTGGATTTACCTTGGATAAGAAACCGATCTATATCATTGCCATGTCTGCTTTTAATAGTCAACCACCATGGCATGTAATTTGTTTTATTTTATTTTTTTCTGTTCCATACAGTAAATGCATAATGCAGAGACTGAAATATTTATTATAATGAAAGAGGAAAGTCCTTGGTTTGGGGAATAGGCTTATTCTCTCCCATCCAGCTCATCAGGGGTCACACTACTTTGGCCCAACCACTGATCTTTACTCCCCACCCCAGACCTCAGGTGTAAAGCAGATGGGTGTAGCTTGTACAAAACAGCTTCATGGGCTAAATGGACTGGCCCAGAGTTTCCCCACCCTCTGTACCAGCATTCTATTTTCTTTCCATTTCCCTCCTTTTTTGCATTTTGATTGTTTCTTTTAATTTTTGGCTAAGGCTAAAGAAAGTTCTAATATTTGGCCTCCTGATGAAAGAACAGGTTGGTGCCTGATAAATTTTCCTTAAAGGCATACTTCGCTCTGCCCATGTTGTGTTTCAGCATGGGCCAGCAAGTATAGTTCAGAGACACAAGTATATGCACAGCAACCAACCTGGATTTGTTTTCAACTGTGGACCATGATATCCTCTGGAAATTAAGTTAATGGAAACACACCAGTTTAATTTAGGGGTCCAATAGGTAGGTGTTGGTTATGCCCATCGTAGCTTTCATTTCTATGACTCTTAAGATAAATGAACTACAGTATCTGTATTCCAGGTGGGTGTAAAACGAATATGAACCTTTTCCTATTAATTTTGGGCTGTTTTTGTTTCAGAGCAAATGAAATGGAACTGTGTTTTTGTTACTACTTAACTCAGAATTACATTATGTCTGCATCAGAAGGTCTCTGTTCCATTTCATAGATCCGCCACCAAGTCTAATAATGATTTCTACAGCCTCTGATTCTTAGTTGAGCAATGTGACCAGTCACTTTAGATATCCACCCTGCTGTGCAACATTTAAGCAACCCACTTTTCTTTTACTTTATTAATCCTTTGAGCTGTGAAATTGTTGCATGTAATGGCATATTACATTATGAATGTATTGTGTCCAATTTATTTCTCTAATTTTATATTTATTTCTGCTTTGGATAAAAAGCGATAAAGACAGTTTATAAATAAATAACATGTATCATTTTTTATCGGAATTTCATGCTCACCGAAATGAATAAGAGCTCATCTGGCATAGATTGCTTTACCATTTCCCAGTATTATTATTTTTTACTAAAATAAAAAAATTCCTTCAGTAGCACCTTAAAGACCAACTAAGTTTTTATTTTGGTATGAGCTTTCGTGTGCATGCACACTTCTTCAGAATTTTTTACTGTCATCATTGCAGCTAAAATGCCTAGACACACTTTGTGATCAAAATTGAGGCAGTGATTCAGCACAATTCAAACATTGCCCTTTATTGTCTTTCTATATCCTTTACAACACGAGTATTTCCTTTTCTAAAAAAAAAAGAAAAAGAAAGGGTATAAGGAGCTTCCTTACAGTTAGATCTAAATTGCATATGACAGCAACAGTGTGGACATCACTTTCCCCACTTCTGTCACCTCATCCCAGTAATGCCAAACTAAATGTGATGTGTAATGTGACATTGTGACACCTCCCTTCCTCCTCATTGACTGCCACTTGCAGGGGTTCAGGACCAATTAGGTTGCGTCACACAAGTTGCTTACTTAGACGATGGCAGGGAGTTTCGAGTTGGCAGGTGCTACAGCCCTCTTCAGGTATGGCAACCATGATGGCACTTTGTGAGTAGAAAAGGGATTCAGGCAGTGCTTTTTTCGGGGGCGGCGGATGCAGGGGTACGCATACCCCTAAACATTTTGTGAATCTAGCAGGAGAAGAAACTTAAAAACTTGGGGGGGGGAATAATTTATTCTCTAGCACGGTGAATTGTCAGTTCCACCCCTGATGGCTGCCTTTTGTCCATTTACTGTATTTATTTTTCCTGATTTTCCCAATTGGTGATTTTCTTGAGTCAAAATGAGAGTACCCCTAAACATTTTTTTGGGGGGGGGGGAGCACTGGATTCAGGACTATGTCTTTTAGCCTGATGATTCAAGCCAGCTACCCTGTATTCTGCTATAACTGCTGCAGTGGAGAGCCATTTTTAAACATATCCTCAATTGTGCAAGGACCCCCCTCCCCCCAAAGTGGACAAGGCTCCGTATCCCAAAAGTTATCTGAGAATATGGAAAGACAACAGTGAGGGAAGGCATGGCCCCACAGCCTATTTCAGCTGGGTTTGCTGCTTCGTGGTTGTAATGTATGAAGAAGGCATATGTGCCCCATAGCATAACCCAGTACGGCTCTTCTAACCCAATAAGGATGTCTCCCAACTGGTAGCAATCAATGGATGTTATTGCTTCTTCACCCCTCCTGCACAGTTAAATGCAATTTTTGAAGAATATAGAGCTATTTTGGAAATTGAAGTTCTGTTCACGTCTGTTAGAAGCAACCTTGTGTAAAATTTGTCCTGAGTGGTCTTGCTGATCTGAGTGTCTATGAGATCAAACTATTTCAATCTACATATAATATTTCTTCTTCTTCTTCTGAGTATCAGTTTTACGAACAGAAATTGGGGTGCTGAAGTAAAACCATGCTGGCTTCTGTGCTTTTGGAGGGGTGTGTTCTCTAGTTATGTAAAGCGCAGTATCATTAACAATTTTGCTGATAAACCTAATAGGCTGATGGTGTGCTCTATTCTCTTAAAGGGTTTGATTTCATCATTTTCGTTTACAAAGCATAGCTGTGTGGGAAGGTGGGGGGGGGTCCTCAGTTAGGATTATGGAACTCTTTGCTCTCTTTTTCTTTTGGAAATGGCCCCTCGATGCAAATGTTTTCCCCAATTGATAAAACTTATTGTTAAAAACTCTCCCTGACCATGGTCTTGATCCATATCAGCTCCCCCACCGCCTGTGGCTGCATTTTACAGAGGAAAAATATGTTGCAAGTTCCAATCATGGAACTCCTGAATCACGCTTAGTTTGACCTTTCATTATCACGTAAACTAGTTCTTTCAAATGCATAGCTGATAAAAGGCTTGAAGGAGGATATAAAATGATAGCATTCAAGGGTGAGGGAGAAAGATGGTAACAAGATATACCATCTTTAAAGATTTGTAGCATATTGATATAACGTGAATAATAATATTAAAATATTGTCACATTACTGCTTAGAATGCTATGTACTTATGCTCAAGAAATGAAATTCTTACTTGCTATTTGTTCTGACCTTAATCTTAATTCTTTTTCTAGATTCTAGCTTTGCGTGAACAAAATGCACACATTCAAAGGAAAATGGCATCAGGGGAGGGTCCTACTGACTCAGAGCTCATCAAAGGAATGGAGCCTGGACAAAAAGTTCACGAAAAGGTATAAAGTAACAGCTTCCGTTTGAGAGTCTTCGTCATTTGAAAAGTTCAAATCAAAGCCCACTGCTCTAAGATCCCAAATCCATTTCTGCCTTCTAAGATGAACTTAATGTGATGAATAAAACCTGGCACCAATGCACAATGAGCCGCTAGTGTATTCTGAATCAATGCTTTGAGCAGTCTCTTTTGTTTATGCCCGCCTATAGAAATTAAAGCTGCTTCTTTCTAATTAAGATAGTAGTAAAGAAGTTTCATCCAGCATCAGGTTGCATGGGGAGGCCCCGAGCCCCACCCCATTTCTTAGATAATGAAACACACAGACACCAATATTTTGGGTTAATGGGATAAATAAGGCCACAACTTTATTGGTTACAGATGTGAGCAGTATTAGCTTAGGCCAGGCATCCCCAAACTTCGTCCCTCCAGTCCAGATGTTTTGGACTACAATTCCCATCATCCCTGACCACTGGTCCTGTTAGCTAAGGATCATGGGAGTTGTAGGCCAAAACATCTGGAGGACCGGAGTTTGGGGATGCCTGGCTTAGTCTCATGAGGGTCAACCACCAGTAGGGGGAGCCCTGTTGATGTACATCAACTGCGAGCCCCCCCCCAGGGTCACCAATGGGGTCGTGGTATGGCCTTAACCCTTACCCAGGCTTCGGACAAGATCCACACACCCAGATCCCTTTAACGGAATACCCTTAAAGTGGAGGCGCAGATGAAGGCCACAACCTCCCCTTCCATAAACCAGGTTTACCAATGCCTATCCGCCAAACCTTACTAAGTTGTGACGATTGCTACAAGGCAGGCAAAACCACATGGCTGCTGCCAATTTGCCAAGTGGGAAAATTCCTACTTAGCCCGCTCAACAGGCGACCAACCGTTGTCCAGGGCGGGAGGGCAGGAGATCTGACACAGGAGGAGAAGAGGAGACTGAGCCCCAGCCGGGTAGATGTTTGAATCAGGTAAGCCACGGTTGACCAGGTTGGTCGGCCATGGGCTGTGACGTGACCGGGACTCCCAATGACACGGGTGGCATTGCCATGCCCCCCCCCACTGTACACTGGGGGTGCTCGTGGCCAGCCTGCAACTTCACCCCCCTGGGAAGGTGAGCTGTTCTATAGGAACTTCATGCATAAATGAACTAACTTCATGACCTCATTAAGCTACAGAACAGATCTATTGTGGTATAAGTGCTGACGCTGCAAACCATTTTGATACTCTAAAGTCAGTGCTAGGAAAATCAGCCTTAACATGTGGGGTTTCCAAACAGTCCCTCTAAAGCAGGCATGGCCAAACTTAGCCCTCCAGATGTTTTGGGACTACAACTCCCATCATCCCTAGCTAACAGGACCAGTGGTCAGGGATGGTGGGAATTGTAGTTCCAAAACAGCTGGAGGGCCAAGTTTGGCCATGCGTGCTCTAAAGGTTTCTGCCAATATGCCTTAAACTGAAGCTTTTTAGCAGTATAATGCAAAATCAATGTGTGAGATTTTCAGCTATTCTTTATTCCAAACTTTTTTTGGGGGGGGGGTGTTTCTTAGCAGTTGAAATACATTTTTTAACATTCCTCACAAGCAAATCTAAGGGTGGAAGGTGATAGAAACAATTCTACTTGCACTTCTTATAACGGTGATATAAAAAATAATAATCAAAGGGAATGCTCTCCCATCAGATGTCAAAGAGAAAAACAGCTACCAGATTTTTAGAAGACATCAGAAGACAGCCCTGTTTAGGGAAACTTTTAATGTTTAATCGATTATTTTATTTTATTTTTCTGTTGGAAACCGTCCAGAGTGGCTGGGGAAGCCCAGCCAGGTGGGTGGGGTATAAATATATTATTATTATTATTATTATTATTATTATTATTATTATTATTATTAAAGCTGTTTTGTAGCAGCTTGTCATCTTGACAGCGTCTACTACATTTTGTAACTTTCTAGTTGTACTTTTGACATCCACTTCTTGTCATGTGTAGATAATTTTTAGTGCAAGAATGGAGCTCTTCAACAAGGGGGGGAAGCTCTTTTTCAAGTTGATCATCTGCATATTTTTATGCAAGGAAGTTACAGAAATGTTTCTGTGTTAATACCATGCAATACTTTGGAACGATGACAAAGAACTGTGGAGTCTTTCTCTGAAAGACAGTGCAAGGCAGTTCAGGGAAGAGACATAAAGGGAGCTATCACTGACCTTCAGAGGTTGATTATAACTTGGAGAAAATTTGCTTCAAGGAACTGATGCTATAATTTTGTGGTTTATTAAATATAGTCATTATGCTTGATGTGTAAAACATAGGTCAAAGGCTTGATCCTTGGCCTCCGAGGATTTACATTCTCAACTAGAAAATCAATACAATTCTAGCCCAAAATGCAGCTGTTCATAACAATATGGTTTAGTCCAAGAAGCAACGCATACACTGTCTGTGTTTACGAATTCTTTACTTCATTCAGTGGATTGTTATTGATAGACTTTAGTGAAAAACTATGTGTGCATGGAATTTGATCAAAACATCTGCTTGTTTGCCACATGAGATAGGCAAAAGGACTTACAAGGAGTGCAAAATGGACAAAGGAGAGGTAAGCAGTCCCAGGTGTAATCGGCATTGGGTGCGGAGAGGATGAAAGCATCTGAGAATTATTTTGAAAAGTTGCATCCAAAGCAATAATGTGAATGGTCCACAGAGAGATGTATGTGGAAAGAGATGTGTCGCTGTTTTGCTATGTACATTGTGAATTGTGGGGGCAAGGTAAAAATATAATGTGGTCTAGTAATACATTTTTAAGCTTAGTAATTATAGTGGACTGTAGAGAAGACTGGAATGATTTCTTTAATCGCACAATCTTGCCACCTTGGGAAGGGCTGTAGGTCATTGGATCTGCTTTGCATGCAGAAGTTTCCAAGTTCATTCCTTCACGTATCACGGTAGGGCTGAGAGAGAGCCCAGACTGAAATCCTGGAGAGCTGCTGAGCTAGATAAAGTAAAGATCTGGTTCAATATAAGGCAGTTTTTCTATATTCTATTCATGATGCCTGGTCATCTCTGCACTCTTCAGTTTGGAAGACAAGTTGTGTTGGTTTATGTGCTTTAAGACAAAAACGATAATTGTATTTCATTTTCATTTTTGTTGGCTTGTGGTCTTTCTCTTGTTAGCCACCTAAAGCTCTTAAACTAGAAAGAAAATAATATTTTACTTTCTGGATCGCTGTTCCAGGAACAGGAGATGTAGCCTGGGTTTGGTTGGGTGTTTTATAATGTTCACATTTACGCATGTTAAAGATTAAATAGATTGAGATATTAGCTTCAAGGCCATAATGCCAGGCTGCTGAAGAATTAAATGTTTATCCAACAAAATAAAAAAGTACATGATTATGAAATAGTGGAAAGTTCGTTAACACCGTGTCTCTTGATGTAGATGGTATTTGTAAGTTTTAATGTTTGGGAATCTTAACAGGAATATGAGAATCCAGAGATGGGGGAATAACTAAGAACCTCTGGAGAACTGAGCATAAATAATGCATCCCAGTGTTAAGATCAGTTAAATCTTATTTCCAGCTCAGGTAAGCATGCATAGGATTGCAGCCTCAATATTATGGCAGCTTTATTCACTTTTATTCACACTGTAAAGCATTGCCAAGTCATAAATATGTTTAAACAAATTTAGGAAGTATAGTCATATGCAAGAAACTGCAGACAAATAGAAAAGTCAATCATGCGGTTCATGAAGCTGAAATATCGCTGCTTTATCCTCGTCTAGAATTCTTCTCCCATTACATTGCTGGTATCTGCAATTCCTCCCTCTCTCTGCCCTGGCATGTTTAATTTTAATTTCTTAGTATCCAATGACATTCTTGCCCATTTTGATAGGTAATTGGGGGCTGCAAAAGAAATTTTAGCTATATACGTCCATATATTGAGCCTCCATCTGATTGCAGATACATGGTCTATGCAGACACCAGTTTGCGGTTTCTGCTGTGTTTTGATCTAGGGAGAGAAAGGAGAAATAGCACATTATCGGTGTGACTTTCCTCTTCTGGAAATTTAGGAAAGGGAAGACCATGATCATGCTTTCCACCTCTTCTCTTTTCTTTTACAAACCAGTCTCAGTTTGATAGCATTTGCTGGTTGTTTCCCCCTGGACCTCTTCCACATTTAATCTCCATTGCGCTTTGTGGCACAAATTCCCACAGGGTATTTTTGAACTTTGATTTTCTCCATGGCATGCCTACTTTGTTGTAGCTAATACCATCACTGATATCAGATTTGCTTGATAACACTTTCATCTCTCTCTTTCTCCCCCGGGCTATTACTACTATATTTGGACAGCTACTAAAGCTCTTTTCCAACAAAGAACTCTGCTGCGCTTCCACCATATATGGGTGCTGATTTCAGAGCTGCACCACGTTCTTGAGACTTGCAGCAAAAAAAAAAAGCAGCAAAAGTAAGATAGACTTTCACCAGTAAGAGGAATCTACTCAGCTCAGTTGGCCTATTCTGAGAGACAGCCAGTCAGCTTTGAAATACTCAGTTAACCATCTCTTCTTCCAGCTAGGGAGTCTTGTAGAGGCAAACTGTTTAACTCTGTGCTATTATGGACATTGGAAAATCAACACGGAGGGATGGAGTGCATGTAAGACGTTTAAATTATAAGTTGATTAGTTAATGTGTTTTATCGTCTTTGGTAGCTGTTGAAAAATAAATGATTCACTGTAGTAGGTGTGCTTGTTTGTATGCCAAATTATTAAAAGTGCTTGCCTGGGCTCTTAAAAAAAAAAACAAAGCTAGTATACTACATCATCAAGTCTCCACCATGTGTTATAATCTTTTAATTAACTGTTTGCATGGCTCAGCATATCCTTTGAAAGAAAGAAAAATGTGCTTCATTTGAAGACCAAATTAGCTGTCTCTGGTCTGCGGCAAATCCATCCCGCAGCTGCCTATCACCCTAGTTGGCCAGCTAGGGCTATTATAGGACAACATGCAGACATTGGCCATGCTGATTCATAAAAAGGTTCCCTTTAACAGGACAGCAGCGTAGACTGTAGCCATGTGCCTATGTTGGCTGTCAAGGTTGGTATGCTACCCCCATGTTGTAGCTGCCTGCTATCCTGCTTGGTCCGATGGGGCCACTGCAGCACATACATATTATCATTAAGTCTTAAGATTGCTCATGGAAATCATGGTGGCAGCCTTCGTGAGTGTGATGTCTTTGGAATATGGAAATACTGCTCAAAGAAGCTGCAGCTATGTGTTCCTCAGTATCTTTACCACACAAATGGTTAATAGATTATTGCATTTTAATGTTCTGTTCTGTTGGAAGCCGCCCAGAGTGGCTGGGGAAACTCAGCCAGATGGGTGGGGTATAAATAAATAATTATATTATTATTATTATTATTATTATTAAATGGATCATTCATGAAACCAGTTATTTGTGAAAATGAGCTGATGGATATAACGTATGAACTGGCTCCAAAATCAAATGATAGAATTTTCAGCTTTAGCAATTATCGTTACACAACAATATTCCTATGATGGTAGGTGGGGATTTAATTTATTAATTTGCAAATAGAGCTTAGTTCGGTTGTGTACTTCACATAATTCCAGTGCTTCTGTGTTTCTAACCTAATGAATCTGACTCTAGGAAAAAATATTTATCTATTACAGCTCTTCTTCTTCTTTGCTGATCACTCGTAGCCGAATAAGATTGTCTTCCATAAACACGGTTTTAACAATGAGTCCGTAAGCTAACATGAATTTAAGCCTATCAGTTTTATCAGCAGCTGTAAAAAAGAATTAAATTAATATGATATTTTAATGCATGTGCAGACATCTATATTTTTAATTGGGTTAAGGCAATTAGTAACTTGAATAGAAAAATACTGCAAAGAAAAAGCAAGGCAAATACAATTATTTCCTGCAGCATCACTCAACCATTACAATAACTGGGAGCTGTACAGCAAATATAAGCTTTCAAATGTATACATAGCAGAGGTTAGAGAATAAAAGAGACTAGATCTTTCACAGGTCTACATGTTCTGTCATTCTGAGGGTCCTATAAACTGACCAAGATTTATAACACAGACAGAACCCTATCTGTGCAATTACTCATATTTGGAGCATATCAGCAACTATGCCCTCTTGTAGTTACACACAATCCAGAACACAAGTGATGACTGCTACAGAAAGCGACATAACTCCATGCTTTTTCCTCACTAAAATGTTGGAGGAGGAATATGTGAACAGCTCAGTTGCCAGGTGTGTATTTGCCACCCACTATTGTCTGTGATAGGGACCCAGGTGGCGCTGTGGGTTAAAGCACAGAGCCTAGGGCTTGCTGATCAGAAGGTTGGCGGTTCGAATCCCTGCAACAGGGTGAGCTCCCATTGCTCGGTCCCAGCTCCTGCCAACCTAGCAGTTCGAAAGCACGTCAAAGTGCAAGTAGATAAATAGGGACCGCTCCGGCGGGAAGGTAAACGGCGTTTCCGTGCGCTGCTCTGGTTCGCCAGAAGCAGCTTTGTCATGCTGGCCACATGACCCGGAAGCTGTCTGCGGACAAACGCCGGCTCCCTCGGCCTATAGAGCGAGATGAGCACCGCAACCCCAGAGTCGGACACAACTGGACCTGATGGTCAGGGGCCCCTTTACCTTTACCTTACTGCCTGTGATGCTTTTGTTGTTGTTGCAACAAGACACCATGAGAAAAAACTGCAAGGAGCTATGATCAGAAATGGAAAAATTCGCTGAAGATAGGCATTTGAACATAGTTGCGTGAGAGTTTTCCTTTATTTAAATTAGGTTTGGAGTGCTGCCATTTTAGGCACCTGGTCTCTCTTTCTGTTAAAGCATTCACAGCTTTGTGTGTTCAGTGTATACCCTCCGCCTATCTTAACAGGAAGATTTAATAACACCCCTGTGTACCAAAGACTCTGCATCTGTGAGTCAGGAGATGTGGAGGACATTCAACCCTATTTGCTATGATGCACTTTATGTACATTCCCAAGACAAAAATTCCTCGATTACATCCTTTGTTCTTTTTCCAGCTGACCTCCCCTTGAGCAAATCTCTATTTTGCTAGCTGGCAATAATGTATTTATTACTGCAATAGTTGCAAATTTTGCTTTGGCTGCAAGTAAGTTGAGAGCTAGGTACCAAGACAAGTATCATAATGGGGAGTGTGAGAAGTGGAGTTCTTAACTTATGCAGGTGTGATTTTGCATTTTTGTAAGTCTGTTTTCCTGTTGTTGTCGGTTCAGTATACCTGAAGGAGCGTCTCCACCCCCATTGTTCTACCCGGACACTGAGGTCCAGCGCCGAGGGCCTTCTGGCGGTTCCCTCGCTACGAGAAGTTACAGGGAACCAGGCAGAGGGCCTTCTCGGTAGTGGCACCCACCCTGTGGAACACCCTCCCACCAGAGGTCAAAGAGAACAACAATTACCAGACCTTTAGAAAGCATCTTAAGGCAGCCCTGTTTAGGGAAGCTTTTAATGTTTGATGGATTTCTGTATTTTAATGTTTTGTTGGAAGCCGCCCAGAGTGGCTGGGGGAACCCAGCCAGATGGGCGGGGTATAAATAAATTATTATTATTATTATTATTATTATCATCATCATCATCAGTTTTAAATAAATTATTTGTATCCCATGCACTGTGAGACCATTTCCCAACTTGTGTCGAATTGTGACAGCTTATAGCTTTTAGCAATAAAGATTTCATTCATTCTTTTTCTGATAAGCAGTAGCAATCTATTTTGAAGACTTGACCACCATAGAAATCTGAATCCTATGGAAAAGTGCCACCAGTATTCCTGTTTATTTCATACACTTTGCTCCATTTCTTCAGTAAGTTGGCAAAAGTAGGCTAATGTGAGTGGTCTATGGTTTGTTTGTTTCTTAACAGCGTCTTTCGAATGGCTCCATAGACTCAAATGATGAGACCAGCCAATTGGTGGAACTGCAGGAACTTCTTGAAAAGCAAAATTATGAAATGGCACAGATGAAGGACCGCTTGGCTGGATTGTCTTCCAGAGTCGGGGAGGTAGAGCAAGATGCAGAGGCAGCTAGGAAAGACCTCATTAAAACTGAAGAACTGAACACCAAATATCAGAGGGACATTAGGGAGGTAAAAAATTATTCCACCTCCATTTGTTTTCGTTCATCTGTTCATTCATTCCTTTTGAAGCTGGTACATCTCAAAGTTGAGTTTAGATTATAAGCCATCTAATGACCTCCTGCTAGCTACATGAATATTGGCAACAATTGTAAATTGTAGTCTTTTGATGTATTGTTTGTTCTTTTAAGGCAATGGCTCAGAAGGAAGACATGGAAGAAAGGATCACTACCCTTGAAAAGCGTTACCTAAGTGCTCAGAGGGAATCCACCTCCATACATGACATGAATGATAAGCTGGAAAATGAGCTGGCAAACAAGGAAGCTCTCCTGCGTCAGGTTCAGTATCTGGGATCACTGCTAAGAGACTCTTCATAAGTGTCCTCTCATCATTTAGCTGAAAAGAAAGGCAAATGTGTGTCTTATCTTACTCTGCCATCCAAATATTGGTAGATTTGGATCAAAAGGGAATGAGGACTTTTCTTTTCAGCAGAAGTAGTCAAAGATAGGTCAGATTTGGGCCCAGATCTATTTTTTCCAGGGCTACGATGTTCAAGACAAGGCTAGAACATATCTGATTGTCTTATCAAGTCAGGTTGGCAAGATTCTGGGAGTGAATCCAGGTTGGGTGAGATGAAGGAAAATCAAGGTAAGCTAGAAAGGAAAGGTATGGCAGGTTTATAGCTGCAAGCTGAGCTACACATGAACTATACTGGCTTGATCATAAACTTGGACCATCAGTAGATTTTGGGGAAGGGTGAATGATGTGCAGTGCCAGCCAGGAAAGTATCTATGACTGCAGCATGCAAGCTATGTTTGCTAATATAAAACAGCTTAAAATAGTGGTAAACTAAGAGCGTGCTTAAAAAAAACAAAAACTTTTGAACTTGCCATAGGAAGTTTCTTACTCATAAGAGTAAGAAACCACTTGAAGGTGATATGTCTTGGTTCATGAGAGCAAGGGACAAGCTACTGATTGCTCCTATTTATATGTTTTATTGACTTTCCAGTTTGTTGTAGTGTTCATTCATATTAATGCTTTTTTTCAGTACATCTCTCTATATTAACACTTCTTCAGTACATCTCTATATAAATCATTACACGCTTCATTGGTTGGGTTTGAGAAAGTGGGGAAGATTTGCTCTTCGAGAGCCAAGCAGGATGAACCATTGGAAGTCAGTCCCCTGAGAACTGCAGCAATTTCCTGATTCAATCTTTTATTTATTTATTTATTTGATCATCTCATTTCTGGGTTTCAGATGGAAGACAAAAATAGACAGCTGCAGGAACGGCTTGAACTAGCTGAGCAAAAGCTGCAACAAACAATGCGGAAAGCTGAAACGTTGCCTGAAGTGGAAGCTGAACTGGCTCAGAGAATCGCAGCACTGACTAAGGTATTGTACACTTGGGAGCAGGTGAATTTCAGAAACACATTTTCCTTTAACATTGATTTTCATCCCTTTTCCCTTCCTTCAGCACCATCAGCAGCAATAAAACCCTGTTTTGGAGTGGACAAGATGATTCTACTTATTGGCACCGTAAATAAATACTAATTACACATACGACGTTATTTGCTTTAGCTTAATTTAACGGCAGAGGTATTGCTTCGTATTTCTTGTATGGCTTGAGTCCATTTCTCCCAAAATCCCAAAGGAGTTTATTTTATAATACTTTGTATTATAAAAGAGTTATGATTAATCCAATTCAGCTAAAAATCATGAACTTTATTTGCCATTGAATTTTTTTCCATGATTTTCCACATCACATTGATTCAAAGAAACACAGTGATCACTTTAATTAAAACAGACCAAAAGAAAATAGACACTTTATTTTCCAAGCTCAAATGAATCAGGGTTGCATGAGAGCATAAGATGGATAGGAGAAATATCCAGTGGATTGTTCCTATAGGAAGCAGTATCCCACAAGTTTCATCCAGATATACAAGTTGCCAGTTTGGATGATACACAAGTTCAAAAAGAAAAGGCACATGTCAATCACATATATTCTGCTGGCTCTTCTTTATAATGCCTAAAACCACTTTTGTCTTGCGTCCCCACCCCGCCCCCCGCCCTTGTGGACTTAGGCTCCATTTCTATGCACACTTTGTTGGAAGTCCATTCCTCACTGAACTGATTGGCACTCAATATCTGAATAACGTGCAAAGGCATTTACAGATGTGTTCTGGAACAAAGTAATAAAATCTTTGATAGCATGTGAGAGAGAGGGGGGGAGATTTTTCACCAGTAACTCAGAAAAGTCACCAAAAATTGGAGTTTTCTTTTTAAATGCTTCTCGGTTTTCTTTTTTTAAAAACAAACCAAAAGACAATGGACCATTCCTGTGGGGATCTGTTCTAACGCCTCTTGGATGTGCACAGAGCCTAGGGCTTGCCGATCAGAAGGCTGGTGGTGTGAATCCCCGCAATGGGGTGAGTTCCCGTTGTTCGGTCCCAGCTCCTGCCCACCTAGCAGTTCAAAACACGTCAAGTGCAAGTAGATAAATACCACTCCGGCAGGAAGGCAAACGGCGTTTCCATGCGCTGCTCTGGTTTGCCCGAAGTGGCTTAGTCATACTGGCCACATGACCCAGAAGCTGTCTGCGGACAAATGCCAGCTCCCTCGGCCTATAGAGCGAGATGAGTGCTGCAACCCCAGAGTCGTCCGCAACTGGACCTAACAGTCAGGGGTACCTTTACCTTTTTTAAGTAGTTTCATGAGTGAATATCTTCTTCCTTCATTAAGATTCCTTGTAATGTTCAGAAAAAGTCACACCAAGCTAACAAAGTGATGTGTGATTGGGCCCTCCAATGCACACAGGTGGTTATTTTATTTTTTTTAAAGTCTTTTCTGTAGAGTGAGCAGCTCAGCATGTGGGAAGAAAATTCTGAGATGTGTTTTCCTCCCACTCCCTCCATGGAACAAATGGAGAAACCTCCATGCACAGCAGCTCGAAATGGAGCACACACAATGCTGTCATAGACTGAAGTGTTTATGTGTTATGTGTTTATAGTCAGCTAATATAGGATCTACTGTAAACAACATTAGAAAAAGGAAGGTTGCCATGTTCATCCATTGGGTGGGTGGGGGGAAGACAAAAAAAAATACAGTATAGTTACCACTCTGTGATTATAAGTTGCATAGATTTCTAGTCTGTTTGAATGATCATTTCTGTATTGATGAGGAGAAGAAGAAATGGGGAAAAAATTCCTCATTCATAGGAATCCCAGCCCTTCTGTGTCTTTTCAGTTCTGTTCCTGTTAACTAGATATATATGATCTGTGTGTTCCATCTAGATTGTGTTGTGCAATTTATATCAGGAACTGAGTGAGACAGAATGTATACCAGTATGTTACTTAATTGAGGGCAAAACTACTATTTGGGCAACAAGATCACAAGCAATGCAGCCAAACATAGCCAAAAATGCATCTGTAGCCATTGATGGCACTAGTGACTCCCTCTTTTGAATGCCAAGCAAGAGCCTACTTGGTCTCAATGCCAACCAGGGGACCTTGCACTGCCTAGTTGTGGGGAGGGAGTTGAAGGCAAGTTGCACTCTACATTCAAACTGAGTCAACCCACTGCTAACTTCTCCCCAAATAGTTTTCTGGCCAACTTCATTGAAGCCAGCAGAGAGGGCAGAATCAGGGGAAATCAAGGGTCCTGGTGTATTACTGTTATTATGTTTTAAGTTTAAGCAAGGTAATCAACATAACTGACTTCTTTCCTAAAGACAGTGCATAAAAACGAGAATAGACTTTACTGGAACCCTCCCCACAATTCAATCTACTAAAAAGATGCTTAATGTACTGGGCTCAGAAATCCAGATTTTTTTTACTTCTGACACATTATTTTCTGTTGATCGATTTGTATAAGATTTCAAATGTTACATAGCAAGAAGAAAACTGACGTGAATTTAAACTGGTCTAACACACGTGAAATCTGAAATCTTGTTTTTCCCTCTGATGTGATCAAGAGTTCTTAGGTGATCACACTTACCCACTGATTACAGTTTTGGGGGCCGCCTTGATGTGGATACAGAAGATATGTGTATGCAGTTTTGCCACTGGTACTGAAGTCAATGGAGGAGTCCTTGAATATTGGGTGGGAGTTCACATAAGAACCTCCTGTACTAGGAAGTATTGGTAATCTGGTAAAACTATAGCCATGTTATGAATTTTCTCATCTTATAACTACTCTATAGTAGGCTTGTGCTGTTCATAACATTGTGTTTCAAATAATAATAATAAATATATTTTAAATGAATGAACAATTCTAATTCAACTAAAGTAAACCTATTCTGCATCCCTAAATTTAAATATATATTGGGTTAGATCTAGACTTAGTCATGCTTGAAGCAGCTTGAAGCACACCTTAAGTGCACTGGTTTTTAATGAGTCTGTCTAAGCATGATTAAGTCTGGAGCCAACTCATTCTTAGTATATTTTTGGAAGTTGCTTGTGGCCAGTTTCTCAGTGAGTTCCAGGGAAAGGGAGTTCCTGAGCTAAGAAGCAAAAGTTCAACAAACCAGCAAAACAAAAACAAGGAAGCATCCAATGGAAAAGACCAAAGAGAAATGCACTTTTCAGAAATGCACTTTTCATTAGTGCCCAACATGTTTCAGCCCACTTCCTCAAGGGGTTTTATGTTTTCTTGTAAACAGCTCAAAAACATCCACGTTGAAATTGCTGCAAGGCAAAACTCCTCAAGCGTTCTTCCAAGGTTCCAGAGGGAGGGAATAATCATGTCTAGGATAGTGTTTCCTCCTCTTTTTTTGCTACAATCAGAGTGAAATGGATAGGATACAAAAGGGATGAGTTTCTCAGCTTGCCAGACTGGCACCTCCTTCCTCCTGCCCCCCCGCCTACTTGGTTTTTATCTCAATATAGTGGTACCTCTGTTTATGAACACAATTGGTTCCGGAAGTCTGTTCATAAACTGAAGCGTTCATAAACTGAAGCGAACTTTCCCATTGAAAGTAATGGAAAGTGGATTAATCTGCTCCAGACGGTCCACGGAGTACTTAAACTGAAACGTTCATAAACTGAAGCGAACTTTCCCATTGAAAGTAATGGAAAGTGGATTAATCCATTCCAGACGGGACCACGGAGTACTCAACCTGAAGCATACTTAACCCGAAGCATGGGTGTAATTGGTTCCAGAAGTCTGTTCATAAACTGAAGCGTGCATAAACTGAAGCGAACTTTCCCATTGAAAGTAATGGAAAGTGAATTAATCTGTTCCAGATGGGTCCGCGGAGTTCGTAAACCGAAAATTCATAAACCGAGGTGTTCGTAAACTGAGGTTCCACTGTACTGCTAACAGCAGTTTGCTTGCTCCTTCATAGTATCAATTTCATACCGGTAGTATCAATGCAGTCACGCTGAAGAAGAATGTCAACCTGCAGACTATGTACCTCCTTTTTTCAAGCAAGCAGTTCTCCCAAAAGCAAAGAAAAAGTCAGTCATGAGGCCTTGCTTCTGACGTACCGTGTTTCTCATATTATAAGACACGTCTTATATTTATTTTTTCCTCAAAAAAACACACTATGGCTTATTTTCAAGGGATGTCTTCTTTTTTTCCTCCTCCTCCTGCCGCGGCCGGCATTGCTGCTGCACCTATCACTATGTCTTATTTTCGGGGTATGGCTTATATTCATTGAATGCTTAAAAATCCTGCTATAGGTACAACAAACACTGAAATAATGGGCTAATGCTGCCAATTTCTTCAAAAGTCCAATACAATACAAGCAGCACACAGGGGCACAAGATTCAATCAAGTTTCAATCAAGTATTATTAGTACAAAAAGAAAATAATAAGAGAACCATATACAAGTGCTGACACAGAAGCCAAAACTAAACGTCAAGCAGATAGCATATACAAATAAATACCGAAAGCCAAACCAGTCTTTATGGTCTTTGAGGCTATATAGCAGTCAGCAAAGTGGCAGCAGGTCGAATGAAGTGTCAATGATAGACAGGCTGCCAGCGTTTTTCGCCTGTTTCGCCCATATGACGGGCTTCTTCAGTAGTTTCTCCTTCTGCTTTCAGTTATGTTTAGTGCATTCACTGGTGGTATAAACCAGGTCTTATTAGTATTCGAACTAAATCACTAATATACATCTAAACAAACAAATATCAAAGGCAGTACTTACAATTCGTATGAAACCACTTATCTTGGCTTAGGCCACAATGCTCAAGTTCTTTTTCAAAAGGTTCTCTCATGCAGCTTTAATACATTTACATATTCACTGGTGATATAAATCAAATTCTAGTTATTATTTAGACTAATACAGTAGTACAATTTCTAAAATACATGTACATATATAGAAATACTTACATTTCTTATATTCAGAGTTTTCTTAGTTTGAGTATGTATTGACTAAGCAAAAATCTTGTGTTTGGAGTACACTTATATACAAAAAGTTGGTTCACAGGTGATAGTAATTAGGGATGACAATTAGGGGGGGCAGAAGAATGTGAGTACTGATAACACTTACAGTATCTCTATAATTTCTGTATGTTATACTGCTGGTGTGTTAGTTTAAATGAATACAGAAAGGTCAAGATCCGAGTTTAAACCGTCCGGTTGTAATGTCTTAAACATAAAATTTACAGGTAAGAAAAAAGTCCACTGTCGAAGAAATTATCAGCTTCATTTTATGCTCGGAAAGGTGTTGAATCATTGGATGAACCTTTATTATTAATATTAAATATTATGGGTGCTCTTTTTATCTTGTAGCATATATTGACACATTATAAAGAGTGTCTTCTCTTAATTTTGACTTTGGTCTTGTGAGTCACCAAGCCAAAGGCAGCCCATCAGCCATGTATGATCGTCTGCCCAGGGTACTGATAATCCTTCTGGTTTTGCCGCCTGCCTGGGACTGCAAAACAAAACCAGGGGAATTGCCAAAGACCTGGTAGACCCTAGTCCAGGTGGGCTGCATATGATTGGGTAGGGTTGCAGGTTGTGCCCTAAAATGTTTTCAATGAACTTTAATTTGGGCTGAAAGGGGTTAACTAGTCCAAAATCCAGAATTGGTCATACTCAGAATAGGCCCATTAAAATCAGTAGACCTAAGTCAGTAATGTTCATTTATTTCAGTGGGTCTACTCTGAGTATGGCTAACAGGGATACAACCCATTATTCATTCTGGGTTAAATAAGAAATAATTCACATTGACTTTTTTTAGAAGTCCATAATGTGTGTTAATGGGACATGCAGTAAACATAGGATCCATTGTGATACATTACCTAACTGAGCATTTGCCCAGATCGTTGTTCACTAAACTAAATAGTGGCATAGCCAGACATAATGTGAGACACCTGCTTTGCATTCACCACAAACTCAGTAACCCTTTCATAGTAAGCCCAGGGGAGTTGTGATATTTCCTTTAATTATATGCTTTCATATCTCTTAGGCAACCTACCATAACATTATTCTAGAGACGACTAACCCATTTGGTTTAGTATATTCTGTAACATAATATACATTGTTTTTGTTATGATAAGATTGTAGGATGGTCTATTTAAAAAAAATCGTTCATTGGCTCCTCAAAGTTGTGTTTTGGTCTTAAGTTTATCCAAATTCCAATCAGGCTTTATATTTGCCATAATTGCTTTGAGATCCCTCTGTAGAGGAAGAGTAATTCTCACCAGCCAGCCATCACTAACCTGAAATTTCCATACATAGGTTGTTAGCTTTTTTAGCATCCCATTGTTTTTAGTTCATCCGCATCAACTGCCTCATGTCACCCTATTGTAAGTGTGGTTTATTCTACATAAAATTATGTCAGTTAAGGTGTTAAATTTGCAATCACACTTTTCTTTTGAGCATTCTGTACTGTGTTCTGTTCAGTGTTGGTGTCTTTAGTTCTGATTTTTCAATTTTGTCCCTCTCCTTTTCCTTGACTTGTTAGTCTGATCCAACCTCTTCTACCTCATCTGATGATTATCAATATGTTATGGAAGCTAAACTGCAAGAAATGATCTCCATACGTAGGAAGGTAGTCCTACTGGACTTTACTTTCTATTGCTAAATAGAATCCATCTAAGTTTGTTTTCTTATTTTTAAGAACTCTTTTTTTAAATAAAAAAATTACATATTTCTTTTATTGATAATCAACCATTGTGCGGTTCAGTGCTTAAAGAGCTTACAATTTTATGATGGCAGGTTTGTGTTCAAACCATGCACAGTCTGCATGTTACATTTGGCTGATTTCATTGCTCATAAATAACTCCAATGTTTTGCTGGATGCTTGGATGTAACAGGCCTTTGTAGCTGACACATTTCAAGCAATGCTGTTCAGCTGCCTGTTTGAATAACATTTATTTTTGAAAACTAAGTTTGCAGTTAGTAGTAGCTTGCTTTACATTTTCTTTAAAACAAATTGAGATTTGGGCTCGGAAAGCTCTTTAAGTTTCAAAAAAAAGTCTGTTTATTTATTTTTATATAGGCAGAGGAAAGGCATGGCAACATTGAAGAGCGCATGAGACACTTGGAGGGCCAACTGGAGGAGAAGAACCAGGAGCTTCAAAGGGTATGTGTATTGCTGATCATTTAATTCATAGGTTGACTCGTTTATGTTAAATGCATCACGCTGTTTCACATAGTCCCCCTTTTACCTAAAAATTGAGTCTCATGTCTAGAAGGTCAAGTAGGAGAGAAGAATCAGAACACCCCCCCCCCCGGGAATTGCTTACGTTTATTTATTTTTTACATGAGGAATATGAATGGAACGATTATCAGCTATTGGATTTGTGCACAGCAATAGTGCTAATAAATTTTATCCTCTGGCAGTATTTGATTTTTGCTGTGCACTACTGTACCAGGGCATCATTACCGTGATTTCAGTTACAATAATCCACCACTCATGTTTCACTAGAGATAACTTTGGAACTGCCCATTTTGTTTCCTTGGTTCTTTACTGAAGGCAAGGCAAAGAGAAAAAATGAATGAAGAGCACAACAAGAGATTATCGGATACCGTGGACAGACTTTTGACAGAATCTAATGAGCGCCTGCAGCTACATTTAAAAGAGAGAATGGCAGCATTGGAAGAAAAGGTAAAGTGAGCAAAACAAATGGTTCATATCCAATGGTAGTCACGTTCCAAGTAGAATCAATGAATCAACCTAAGAAGAAATGTACTAAGCTGCCTTTTGCTTAGAGCAGGCTTCCTCAACCTCAGCCCTCCAGATGTTTTGAGACTACAATTCCCATCATCCCCGACCACTGTTCCTGCTAGCTGGGGATCATGGGAGTTGTAGGCCAAAAACACCTGGAGGGCGGAGTTTGAGGAAGCCTGGCTTAGAGTATTGGCTCATCTTCCTCAATACACTATTGAGTGTATAACTCAATTGAATATCATCCCATACTTACCTTGATTTGTATTTTTTGGTTTCTTTTTTCTGTTCTTGATACTATGGGGGGGAAGCAAATAAATACTTAGAGCACGATCCCTTGCCCATCAAATCTTCCCGTTCCTTTCCTGTATGTGAAATCCTCACTGACTTTCCTTTCTGCCAGCTTTATTCAAAACTCAATGGAACTACTCATTTGCAGTACTTTTGCAGTATTACTGTGTATTACTGTGTACTGTAATACTGTGTATTACAGTACACAGACTAGGCCATGCGCTTAATGTTAAAATGTCAATCTTATGTTGATAGCAAAATGTCAGTCCAATATTGATGTCAATCCTATGTTGATAGCAAATATCAGTCCAATATTCATGCCATCTAATAGTTATCAGTATTAATAGTAGAACTTTTAACATATTCATAAAAGGAATGAATTAACGAAAGACTATTAACAGTAGGCCTTTTTTGAGATAGTCAATACTTGCTATTACAATAGGAAGCGTGAAAAACATTACAGATTCTGCAGAAATGTATTTTATTTTGCTGTAATTTGCCTCTACTTTTGATCTTTTCTCTTTCTTAGAATGTTTTAATACAAGAATCAGAAAGCTTTAGGAAGAACTTGGAAGAATCATTACATGATAAGGTATTCTTTCTTTCCTACCTGCATTTACCTTTATTTTAAAAAGCAACTGATTACCAAAAAAAGAAGGAGGACTCTTTGGAATTCAAAACCTGAAAATGTTCCTAAAGATAATGGAACCTAGGGTTGCATCCAACTAAGACGCTGCAAGAGGAACAACTTCTACTTGTGCAGGGGAAGTTCTCTTCCCACACCTCCCTTTGTGTGCCCCTTGCACCCCCCTCTATATCTGATATGGAGCTCCCTCAACCCTCCAAAGCAGATTGCAGGGGGTGCAATGGGAGAGGTGGAGAAGTTTCATTGTGTGAGCAATTAAACTGGACAGTGCTATTGTTCACACATCCAAGTGAGTATATGAGAGAGCTGCATGCCACACAGCATCAACATTCAGCCATACACTACAGAACCCTCACCTCTGTAGGCTGCAATCCTTGGCACATTTCTCTGGGAGTGAGCCCCACTGAATGCAACTTACTTCCAAGTGAGCATGCATCAAATTAGGCTGTACACTTCAAGTAGCGTAGATTGGCCTGCTGATAATATTTATGGACCCCAGTGCAGGCATGAATTGCCCCCACAAAATATGTGGGCTGGATCCATTTGGTTGAACAAAAGACTTTCATCCAAACTGCAACATTCTTATGTAAATACCTCCTTTCCCACTCTAGAGATGCATTTTGATTGCTCTGTTTCCATAGAATGCTCAGTTCTGGGTAGTCAATGGCCAGAAACTTATTGAGGACATGAGTCTTGGGCTTTCAGCCCCACATCTACCCAATCCTGACAGTCATATTAAAAATAGCATCAAAATTGCCCTTTGCAAGTCAACACTGCTTAACCCATGTACCATTGATTTAATGAACCAGTCAAATTCATTACAAACATTTATAACAAATGCCATTTTTCTAATTCTTTTCCAACTTACAGCCAGTAGATAACATAAATTCAACCAATCATATTTAAGTCAGCAGAAAGTAATTTTGCTAGGTATCAGATTAAATAGAAATAGAAGGAGTGGAATGGGAAAGACTTGTGGCCGAGCCCTGAGTCTAGGGGCAAAATAACTGTTAATGCGTGATATCGGAACCAAACATGAAGGGAAGAAATTGTAGACAAATACATTTTTTAATTTGGCTGCCATTTGTTCCTAAAAAGAGAATTTTCAGAAGCAATGGATGGGATTAGACTTCTGACTATGACTCATGAGCTCCTTGTTGCTTCATTTGTTTATTTTAATAATTTGTCGGCCACATTCTGTTCCAAAGAATGGTACCCGAAGCAGTGTGCTTCCTTCCAATTATGCTTATCCCCACATTTTGTCTATACTTGTTGTCAGGAAGAGACTGAATCGGGGGGGGGAGGGAATGTCACATTTGCATTTACAGAATATAAATAGCTGTTGCCTATATGTATTTTGTGCAGTTGAAAAATATGTTTCCAGAATTAATTCATGCATTTGGTTTTTGATTTACTGCAATTATAGCCTGCCCCCCCCCCCCGGAAGAGCTCAAGACATGCTTGCCCTATGTTTTGTCCTCCTAACAACCAAGTGAGCTGGGATAGTCCAAGAGAGAGTGGATGACCCAAGATACTTCAGTTTTCTTCGTGTCCTGAGTGGGGACTTGAACTGGAGCCCTAGTCTGACACTCGAACCACGATACCATGCTGTCCCCATTTTTTTTCATTTTCTTAGCTAAAAGCACACAATAAGTGGCACAGCAGAAGGATACTATGATTCTTCCTGATACAAGAACAAGTAGGGGCAGGTTTCACGGGAAGAGGTAGATCCTCTTTTCCCAACATCGTACCCTCCAGATGTTTTGTACAATTTCCATCCGTCAATGCAGCACAGCCATGATAGCTGCTCCTTATGGGAGTTCAATGAGCTGGATCCGGACCTATTCATACTTAAAGTAGAATACTGAAATCAATTCTTTTAAAAGGACTATCTTAAACCTAGGTCTGGATCTGAGCCAAATGATTTAGTATATAAAATCCTGTGCATTTTTCTTTGACTGCTTTTGTTGAAAAATTGAGCTGCATTTTTTTTTCACTTTCAATAGAGAAGTGTCTAGATTACTGATGTTGTTCCTACTATATAAATTTAGGAATAGTTTCTTGATTATGCAGTTCACCCCTGTTCATTGAGGGCTAGTGGTTTTATCATGCTAAACTGAGCTAACTGCTCTTCTAGACCTTTATAAAAAAATTGGGGGAGTGTTCTTTGTCCTCGATCCTGTCATTTGTGACTGACCCATAAGAACAAGTAAGAAACAATTGATTTGAATCTGATGACTTTCAGTGTGCCTCAATGACAACTAACGTTAGCTGGGTTTATGTATTTGTTCCAAAATGTTATTCTTTTAAGAACTCTGTACAGTCAAACCTTGGTTCTCGAACTAATCCGTTCCAGAAGCCTGTTCGGCTTCTGAAACGTTCAACTACTGAGGCACAGCTTCTGAATGGTTGCAAGAGCTTCCTGTACTCTAGCAGAAGGTGCGTCGGACGTTTGGCTTCCGAAAACCATTCAAAAACCTAAGCATTTACTTCTGGGTTTTTGGCATTTGGGAGCCAAAACGTTCCAAAAAGGAGGCTGAGGTTCAGGAGCTGAGGTTTGAGTGTATAAACTTTAAAACAGCAAAGAAGGAATGCAAAATTGGTGAAAACTGGAATCTTTGGAAAGTATTTATAGTCTTCCATTTGTTATATCTGGCATCACTAAAAAAATCACCAATGATTAGTTTGTCTAGCTAACAAAGAATTTTTTGTACAATTCTCCCATTAATAATTTATTTTTCATATTGTAAAAATATCTATTGCTGTGTTTTGTTGGGCTGTTTAAAATGATTAGTTGGTTTGTTGCAACTTTAACCTTAATAAGTAATGCTAGTCAATAAGTAATGAGTCTAACAAATTACTTATTTAACAAATATTAGTTTTAATGAAAATAATAATTTCTGTACAACCCCTTGCTAGGCTGATACAATATAAGTTGGTACTTTGTTGCCGAGAAGCTTAATGTTGTTCATCAATATTAATTTTGATAAATATAAGTTTTGATAAAAAACATTGTTGACTTATTATTATTATTGTTATCATTATTATTATTTTCAGGAAAGATTGGCAGATGAAATAGACAAGCTGCGAGTTGAATTTGACCAGTTGAAAATAAGAGCAGGTTCTTTAATTGATCCCACGTTGTCAAGGTAGCCTAAGAAAACCATAATATTTTCTTACTTTTAATATTTTTTAAATCATACTATCTTGAAAATACTGTTTGCAGTTCACCATCCACTATGTGTTGCAAGCAGCCTTTGAAAATGTTACCATTTTAATCACCATCATTTTCTAAGGCACTGGGTGAAGTGCTTCCTTTCATAGCTGTGAATGGGAAATCTGCTTTAGGCATTTATAGGTTGTTTTACGTGGGTTTTGAGAAAGTCATGGGAGGAAGAGGAATGGACAAATAAGTCTATGTTTAAATTCAGATGTGATGAGTATTGCATTAGTTCTCCTGATTATAATGCTAGCACATCTGTTCCATTTTCTAATGTTCCTTTCACATTGCAGTACCTGTTGCATTAGGGAACCTGTAGCATTTAGTGCTAATGTTCATTCACACCAGTGGTCAAGGTGTGACGCACAGTGAATCTCACTGGACAAGATTGATGCTCCCCCATTCATCCTTTCACACGTGTGCTTCTGTTTCCCCATAACATCCCCATGAAAAGAGAAAGTAAGAACTGTATGCCAGTGTACCACCCTCAATTTTGTCCCTTCCACAATTTTCTGGGTTAAGGGGCTGCAAAGTGATTTCTCTCCCCCCCCCCTAGTTACAAGTCGGTAGCCATGTGAGCTTTCGTGCGCATGCACACTTCTTCAGATACACTGAAACAAGTCACCAGACCCTTATGTATAGTGAGAGGGTGGGGAGGGGTATTACTCAGCAGGGTGGTGGGAATGGGTGATTGGCTGATAGGTGTGGTAAACCAGTTGACAACTGTTAACGACTGCAGTTGTTCTTACAGGAAAAAGCAAGGTGTGAGATGGCCAAAAAACAACTTTATCATGTGGATACTTATCCCATTATACTGTACATGATAAAGCTATTTTTAGCCATCTCACCTGTTGCTTTTTCCTGTAAGACCAATTGCAGTCGTTAACAGATACACCACAGAGTGTTATCACTCTCGTAGCATTTCAGGAAATCACCCAAAATTGTTTTCTTTACGTATAGAATGAGATTCCATAGGATGAACGTCTCTGCACATTGTAAAATAGTTGATAAATTATTGATTTTTTTAATCTATTGATTTTTTTTACAGTTTGGCTTATTTATTTGCATCTGCTAATTCATGTGCCACAACTGTTTTTCAGACCGCATCTTGATTCATCAGCAGAACTGAGGTACTCTGTGAGCTCCCTAGTTGATAGCCAACCAGATTATAGGTCTACTAAGGTGATAAGAAGACCAAGAAGAGGCCGAATGGGAATCCGGAGAGAGGAACCAAAGGTTTTTCTTGTTGTTGTTCTTTGTTTATTAAAAGCAGTGCTCCTATTATAGTAATGGAAATGGATAGGCTTTAGCCATAGTGGTCCAAGGAGTCTGGATGGTCAGTGACAGAGGCACAACATTCACTGCTGCGGAGGAATGTTGGCTTTGTAAGGAGGAACTGTAGTCCAGCCAAAGCCCTGCCTCAAGGCCATTCCTCTTTCTGGAAAGTGACTCTTGTACAAGTGGCCTGAGAAAACTAAAAGGGTGTTAATCAATGCCAACAGTGTTTCAACGTGCTAGGCTTTCTGTTTTTAATTTCTCTCAAAATTAACATTTGGAATGAGGCTGATCGGTATGCATTTCTTTCCAATTAGGTGAAATCCCTTGGAGATCATGAATGGAGCAGAAGTCAACCGATGGGTGTTCTGAGCAGCCATCATTTTGAGAGTGACACTGAAATGTCTGACATTGATGATGACGACAGAGATACAATATTTAGCTCTATGGATCTTCTGTCGCCAAGTGGACATTCTGATGCCCAAACCCTTGCTATGATGCTTCAGGAACAACTGGATGCAATCAACAAAGAAATCAGGTACTTGTACATCACCAAAAAGCAGAGAGCTTTCTCATCCCAGGCAACAAATTGTGCAAATGCTTGCAATAAATAAAATGGGTTTATTCACATGCATCTGGCTGGTCTCTGAGGGAAGCAGAACAGCCAACTTAAGTGGAATTTTATTCATATCAGCAGTGCAATCCTGAAACACGTATTATGTATTTTTCAAAAGAAAAGGCAAATGCGTATATTTGTTTAAGAGAATTTGTATACCGCTTTATTGTCAACAAAACCAGTAAGCATTTAATGTCTCCCCAAAAGTAGACCCTTTAGTTCAGCTATGTTTATGTAATATACAGCCATAAGAGACAACTACACAATACCTTTTGGCCTATTAACATTTCAACTGTTTGTTGTGTAGGTTTTCCACCTTTAAGGTAGAATGTTTCAGCTGTGGTGAACCTTTGAAGCCATTTAAGCAACTGACTCTACAACATTGCTAAATCGATTGGAATAGATTCTTTGACTACAATGTACATCGTTTATAATGTTTGACATTTTATTATTATTGTTTATATTTTGCTGGAAGCCACCCAGAGTGGCTGGGGAAACCCAGCCAGATGGGTGGGGGTATAAATAATAAAATTGTTATTATTACTATTATCTTCTTATTTAAAGCTCACTGATGGGTCTCCAACATGATGTACTGGTGAAGCCTATGTCATTTGTGAAAAGCACCTTATTAAACTGTTGCCAGGGATCAGGGCAAGGAAGCAATTCACTCTACAGTGGTACCTCTGTTTACGAACGCTTCTGGTTACGAACACTTCAGATTACGAGCTCCGCTAACCCGGAAATAGCTGGTTGCGAACTTTGCCCCAGGATGCAAACGGAAATCGCTCGCCAGATTTGCATGTGCAGCAGGAGGCTACATTAGTAAAAGAGCGCCTTAGGATAAGAACGGGTTCAGCTTAAGAACAGACCTCCGGAACAATTAAATTTGTAACCAGAGGTACCACTGTATTGGAATATAACTCACATGACATTAGCTGTTTTAATTCTGCTGCCTCCCAATTCATGTTTATAGGTTAATCCAGGAGGAAAAGGAATCAACGGAATTGCGTGCAGAAGAAATAGAAAATAGAGTAGCCAGTGTAAGCCTGGAAGGCTTAAACCTAGCCAGGGTACACCCTGGCACATCTATTACTGGCTCCATTACAGCTTCCTCCCTTGCAAGCTCTTCTCCTCCAAGTGGGCATTCTACTCCGAAACTCACTCCCCGCAGCCCAGCCAGGGAGATGGATCGTATGGGCATCATGACACTGGTAAGAAAATGTACAAATACAGTTTTGTGCTGATCGTTTCATTTATTTTATTACTTCTCCAAATAAGTTTTTTTTCTATACTTGTTTCTTTTCCTGCTCATTTATTTATTTGCCTATTATTATGTTTTTGTCTGTGGTAAGATCTTGCTGACCATTAAAACAAAATGCAATAAGACTTCATATAGGGCCATTGCCAGTGTAACACAAGATACAGTAAACAATAAAAAATAGTAATGAAACGAATTTGTAGGTTGCAGGGATAAGGACTCAGTGCTCCAGAAAGCTTTTTAGGATATCAAACAATGAAAAGTTTTGCGGCCCTTCAAAGACTTAACAAATTTATGATCGTATTCGTGTGAGAATCCTTAAGTGCTTTTCCTAATAAAAGTACTTCTCAGATATATCATGTCTGTTTGCACAGTGTAAGGAGGCAAAATCTGGTGCTAGGCCTTGGTGGCTGTGCTGTAAAAAGACTATAGGGCAGGGGGACCTATAGGTGGTACTACATGGGGACAGAACTTAATTTGCTGCATGGCAACAAATGTGACTTAAGGCAGCCCTGCTTGTCCTGCTGTGCAGTTAAAATAGCAGCATAAGAGCTATCTGCAAATTAAAAGATTCAAATATGTTTGTAGAGTTGGTTCCAGAGAAAACTAAGCAGAATTCTCATCATACAGGGGGGCTTTCCTGAGTCCTTCCCCCATCTACTACAGAGCCCATAATCTCCTAAAAGCCTTCTAAGGCATACCACCTTGAACAATGTTGGATGAGGCTAGTGGAGCTGCAGCAATATGGGGAAACGGGGGGGGGAGAGATTTCACGGGGCTGCTTTGCATAAGTGGGAGTGTTTTTCACCTCGCACAAGACAACTCTAGATTCAAGCCATAGTAGTTTATTTGAAGTTTAGCAGTTTCCAAAACATTGATTTTCCTGTTTGATGTTGAAAAATGGAAATGGATAGGATATCAGTATATTTTATTTTACCTAAACGGTTTTGATCATTCCCCTTTGTTCTTTCCTTTGTCCTTAACTCCAGCCGAGTGATCTCAGGAAGCACCGGAGAAAGGTATGCATCCTTTTCTCTCTTTTTTAGCATTTGCACTTAAAACTCAGTTTAACACCAGAATTTTTCCACAGGTTTTTAAAAGTAATTTTGCAAAATGAATTTCTGCATTTGTAATTGGAACTTCAGAACATCTAAAACCAGGCCTCAGCTCTCAAAACTCACAAAGATGATGTGTCATCTTTGAAATTTGATGTGTAACTCATTGTGAATCATAACTTTGCATATTAGTTTATACAGCTGCAGAAAACTTCTCATTATTATTCAAATAGTAAACCACCCTGAATGTTATAGCAATACATGACACAAGCATATATGAAACTACCAGAAGTTGTCACTACCTCAGGCTTATTAAGCAGAACCCTGGTAATTCTGTACTGATACATAATTTTGATCTTGCTTTAATATGTATCCAGTCATAACTTTGGCTATGTATGTGGGATTAATGAAACAATGATGGCATGCATCAAATTACACAGAGGCCTGTCTTTTGTTGGTCTCAATTCTATACACTTCTTTAGTGGCAGTTGGTTTCCTCCCTGAAGCTACTTTGCAGCCATAAACTTTGAATACTGAAGTGTTTTGTGAGCTAGAATATCCATTGTATGTTCACATAAATTAGCCAGGCTTTGCAAACATGGAGTGTGAGAAGACACGGCATGTGTAAGCAGCACAGTCCTATCAGCCTGTTCTGTACTGGATCCATATAAAGTTAATTAAATGATGCCCGAAGTCCAAACATGACAGGAAGCTAATTAATTACTGGCCCCATCCACTCTTGGTTTTCCTTAAAACACAATTGGGAGGGTAGAATCTTGAACAGGGCCATGGAGGTAGTTGAGGACATTTAACTTGACCATCACTATGGTCCAGATACAGATTGCCCTGCCTCTGCAATTGCTGTTTAGAAAACAAGCATGGAAGGGCCAATTATGTGTGTGGTTTATTTATAGTTTTTTATTATGTTTTTGATTATTTTATATACAAAAATATAAAAAGGCAAATCACAAGCAAAAAGGCAACACAGAGATGCAATAAACATTAATAGTGAAAAGAAAATAAATTAACCAAAAAAAGCCCACAATAATTATGTATCTATGTCAAGAGGATGGGGTGTGGAATTATCTGTTAACAGTCCAAACTTGCTCAGCATCCTTTGTTTATGCAACCCTGCGTAGGGTGTCCATATAGTCAAGAATCTTCCACTCCTTTTCTGAATAAAGAGGACTTTCTTGAAAGTCCTCAGTTGTGTCATGTCTTCCATCCATTGTATATTTGAGGGTGGAAACTTTCCATCCAATATGGAAACCTAAGCATTTAGCCCCCAGGGGTGCCTACAGTGGATTACAAAGAGTTGGTACATAATTCCACAAGCTGTTGACACCATTTGACACCATGTTGCCTGGGGGGCCACCACAGCGCCAGCACTGATCTGTGCTTGATATGTTTCATGGCCAGTTGTGCGCTTATTGTCCCATTCAGTTTGGGCCTCAGAGATTGGAAAATGGGACTTGAATGGCTCTCTGTAGGGCCATGATCATATCCGATTATCTCCTTGGCATTTTTGTTCTGTTACTTTTGTGCCCCACAAATGGAACATGGTTTATATGTAAGCCCTTATGCTTGCTTGGAAAGTAGGATGAATTCCAAACAGATTACCTGCTGCACCATTTAAATTATTTCTTGCAAATAACTTAGAAAGTTGGTTTCTAAGCTGCCCTTTATGGACATGGTTTGTTTGTAGATCGCAGTCGTCGAAGAAGATGGGCATGAAGACAAAGCCACAATAAAATGTGAAACCTCCCCTCCTTCAACACCTAGAGCCATTAGAATGACTCATACTCTACCTTCTTCATACCACAATGATGCCAGAAGGTAAAAAGCTCATTGCTTCAGACCGTAATTCACAACTTTAATGTGCTGTGTTCTTTTTATAATGCCCCCATTCATATGACTTCCAGGTTAACTTCCACATAACTTCCAATGTATTCTATTTATCTGGAAATGCCACCCTGCAATGGCTTTTCTTTTTTTCACCACTTCATGTCAGGATCCATGAGAAGTAGCTTATCTGAAGGAGAAACTGGACATGTTTCTTTGTGAAAGAGTGGCTTTTATGGAACACCCTGCTTGCATTGATCGTTTTAGTTCCTAGCTCACCCAGGCCTCTTATGTGGTGCAAATGTAGCTCTCCAAGAATAATTGTTTCTTAATTAAAAATTTGTACATCATCACCGAGGTGGGAATTGCCTAACTCTTACAACTTGGCTCCTTGAATTCCAGTCTGATTTGGATGCCTGGTCTCCCATTTTGTAGCCCCTTTAGATCAAACGTGAGCGGAAGTCAGATCTAGATCTACTGGTAGATTTTTTGGTAATTTGTGGTAGGTGAGCAAGGATTCTGACATCCAGTTGCTTAAAGATGGCAGATACAAGATCACCCCTGCCCTGTATTACTTTGCTGAAATAAAGAAAGCGGTGGGTAACCAAAAGTGGATTTTGGTGTGGAAGGACATCGAGCTCCTCAAAATAAGTTCCTGGGTTCAGAATGCTATAATTCTAAGGGTATGTTGTTTGGCTCCAGCCTCCAGTTGTAGATCTCAGGGTTCTAGTGAAAATCAAGACAGACCACACAACCCTCTCATGCTTTAAGGAATTGAGCTGGAGCAAAATGGTATATTTTTGTGGTTGCTCTTACTACCTTGCTGTTGGCTCTCTATAAGTGAACAAAGGAGAAGGCACCACTCACAACAATGATTAAAATGAAAAAATCCATATCAGATTCAGTGATGGGGTTTGATATTTGTGTGCAGAAATGCAACTAATACAACCAGTAACTTGAATCTTGGCTGACCTGTGCAAGGAGACCAGTGAAGGACTGCAATTTTTGACAACACCACTACTAACCTTTTGAACCCCATATTGCAAAATTCTTGACAATTTCAATCAGGACAATCAGGAGAACCAACTCCCCCCCCCCATTGAGCTCTTCCTCCTAGATGTAGTTTTCCTCTAACATTGTTCGGAATATGCAGAGTGGGCATTTGCAAAGCCTTGGTAATATTGTGTCCCATGGAATAAGAGTCACTTCAAGTCCATCAGTGCCCTCCAGGTGGCCATGGCACCACACTGGGACACAGATGAGGTAGGGGATGGAGGCAGTGAGGTCAAGGGAACTCTGGGTTGGTGATATCAGCATCCTGCAGGTGCAGGCACACCTGTGAGGCCACCACCACCAACCCGGAGCACCCAGCCTAGCACTTCACCCCATTCCTAGTCTGCATGCTGGTGCCACTGCTTCCTTACACATCGCTAATGTTCAAAACACCGCCAAGTAGGACATAGCATGCCACTTCTGCATAGCTTGTTACTCTGGTTATATCACTTGTATGTGTTTGTTTTATGCTAGGAATCTGAGCTTGAACATATTACATAATTTGCAATCTCTTTTTTTTTTTTGTGGAAAGTGCCCTCCACATAGGAATTTGAAGGGTTCCCAGAGTATGTTGAGTACACTTCTAAAGCCTTTTATTATTATGAGCTAAAATGCCCTTGTAAGAATTGTGTCTTTGTTCTTATGGTGTGGAGCAGGAAGACGGATCATTTGCGGAGAAATTATCTCTCGAATTGGAAGCAGGAACAGTTTTGCTGTCTACATCTCGGCAGAGATCCTAGAATCATCATTTCCCCAAGACCTAGTTTCCCAAGACCCTAGGATCAAGCAATATCTCTGCTTCTGAATCGAAATGCAATGCAATGGCAGGATTAATGGCTCAAAACTTTGAAATCCGATTTACATTTATGCTATTCCAGACTTTCTGTATCACTAGCTATACCTCTATTCAGCAGCAAATGAGCAAAAGTCAAAAGACAAGTCTTAGCTCACCTTCCCACTGTCAAGAGCTCTCTTACAAGCCAGAGTTCATACATGGGAGCACTCTTCATGTGCTCTGATGCCATGTACGAAAATGGCAGGGATAACATGCCCCTTCCTATAGCCCTACCCTTTTGCATGATCACAATGCATGACATCAAAACACCTGATGAGAGATTAGATCTCCTACCTGCAGCAGATACAAGCCCAGCTATAGAGCCTATCACCGCCACCTCCTCCAGTCACTGCCATGGCTGTTGGTTGCTTTTTGGAACTTATAGAAATCCCTTTCTGGATATGCTCAGAATATGTTGCTCTACATCCATGCCTAGCAGGAGGAAAATACCTTTCACTAGGTTTTCACCCTGCCCCTGCTCAGAATAGAAATTTCTCAGGTAAGATTTTTGAAAATCCCATTTTTGGTTGAAAACAATGTTGTTACAACTCAGATTTGTTTGGTTCTTCTCAACACATATTGCTCTGAACTTTCCAGCCAAAAATTATATTAATAGGGCTTTGATGAATTACACTTCCTTTCTGTCACTTTTTGTTAGATTGAATCATCTTGATCAGCATTAGTGAGACATGAAAATTAGCCATTGTGCTGTTCTAAATATTATTATGATGCAGGAAAGAAGCCATCAGAACCTGATTAATGTTTCCAATTATGAAGACACTCTTAGATTCCAGATAATTTGTTTGCACAGCTGCTTAGTTGGGGATGGGCACAGGACCTCATAAGGGCAATAATGTATTATCTATCTTTTGTGTGTATTTTATAGTAGCTTGCCTGCATCCTTGGAGCCAGAAAGCATTGGTTTTGGCAGTGTCAGTAGCAGCCAGGATTCCCTACACAAAGCTCCCAAGAAGAAAGGAATCAAGTCTTCAATAGGACGTTTGTTCGGTAAAAAAGAGAAGGCTCGACTTGGACAGCTCAGTAAGGAATTAGTTGTACCAGGCTCGGGTCGCTGTTTTTCAGTATTTTTTTTTTAATGGTTTTGGCTTCTTTTTCAGTTTTGTTTTGCTTTTCCAAACATTCATTTCTCTTCTAAACTGGTGGGATCTTTTCCACATAATTCTGTTATATCATAACTAGTATTGACTGTCACATCGTTCACTGTGTTTTTCTAAATGAGCAAGGTGAACAGGATGATATTCCTTTACTTAATTCTGCTGCCTTTATGGAATTACTAACGTGTAACTTTGTTAACACCTATACAATTTAAAAAACCTTGATAGCAAACATATGAATCTGTTGACTTAGCTAAAAGGCTCCTTTCCAGAACAACCATCACCGTCCTTTTTCAGTTTTGTTTAGCATCCCACCTGACAGAAGACGTGGCTAGCAAGAAACTCAAAAATATCATTGGTTCCCATGCTTTTGCTCCTATTATGAATGTAGTTAGCTTTTAGCCTTCATTTGCTTGCCATGAATCCCCTCCTGGACTGTTTTCCAGTCTTCGTAGCATAAGGCTCCTATCTGTTTTGATCTTATACTCCGATCGAATGAGTCACTCACAAAAGTGTCCACAGACTGGGAGAGCTATGCTAACTGCCTGCTGCCGCCACTGTGGCTTGCAGAACCACTGGCACATTTGTAGCCAGCCAATCACAACAGCAGAAGGGGGCGAAGGAACATCTAGCCCCAATCCAGCTGCTGCTGAATTGGTAAGGTGACTGATAGTTGTAATCCTATTCATTTTAATAAAACTACAACTTTTAGTGGCTTTGCTAAGTTGCCATTTGTAAAAGCAAAACAAAGATTTAGGTAACTGTCATTTGAAACAGATGGCCAAAATATATTGGTGATTATGGATCCTGTTAGAATATGAAGAATTTCCACAGTATCTTACAGTTAATAACTTCATATCATTGTCCATTTACGTTATTCAGGGGCAACACTTTAGGTAAGGTTTATAATGTATCATTTCATTCAAATAAAACTGGAAACTTCCACATCTCAGTTTCCACAGCCCTATTGACAAGAAGGAGCAAGGAAACCAATATTTAACCTAAATATTTAGGATATTTAGTGAGCAGCCCCAGTTTACCAGGGCACGCAAATAGTGAATACGGCCTGCCTAAACCCCATGTTTTAAACTTTGGTTGTAAAATATTGTACATTCTGAAATATAGTACAGTATATATAAACAAAAAAATAAATAGGTTGATAATTAGCTGGGTGCAGAATGGTCACTTTTCTGATTATTATTAACATTCTAGTTTAGACTGTCCTTTCATCTGGCATGGGGAGAAATGAGGTGATTGGGGTTTTTTTTTTTTACCATAGCTAATTTAATATATTTCACAATCAATCTAATGATGAGCCCTTTGACACAAGCTAGATGTTCCCATCTGCACAGACTAGAAGCTTAATATCTGTACCATGGCTTATTCATTCTCAGTTAAATTAATCAAGACCCATTTTATTGATATTGGCATACTAAATACTATTGGCATACTAAACACTATTACGTCTGAGTATCTTCTTCTTCTTCTTTAGTAAGTTGAAGGCCCCAGGGATCAAGATATAATAAATGCATTCATATCTATTACACTCTTTAGGACAGAATAGAGATGTCAACCTGTAAAAGCTGTCCTGGGGGGCAGTATCAGTTGCCCAATGTGCTACCCCCTCCCCCTGACAGTAACACACCATATCATCATAACTGTGTAATTGGATGAAAATCCATTCATAGTTCTGAAGAAGTACTTGAAGTAAATCATTGCCAAATGTTTGTAACAAACAAGGATTTTCATTGTGCACCTTAGTTCAACCAAAGCAGTAGTACGTTCAAAAGTAAAATATGCAACAAATATTAATAAAATATATTCTGCAGAATATCTGCTCCCCTTAGAAAAAAGTGTGAGAGCAATGGCAGGAAAAAGATAGGCTTTCCATTTGCATGATTTTGGAATGGAAAGCCCACAACTGATGCTCACAATGATCCTTCATAACTTGTATAACCTGTATTTTGTGCTATCTGTACTCAAACATGAAGTACCTCATAAGAAGGCGAACGCTATCTATCTAGAACCTCCATATTCATTGTTGATATACCATTGAATACTGGTTGCCGAAGAAAAACAATGGGAGAGCACCATTGCCTTCAAGTCCTTCTTCCTGGAGGCATCTACAGTACTTGCTGGTCTAGATCAACCTCTAGTCTAATGCCTTCTGATAGGGATTTGTGCTCTTGTATATGGCAGCAATTATAATGTCATTTGGTTTCTTTTTGTCCTGTGTCACAATAGGACATCTTTTTTCCTTTCTTTTTGAATGAGAAAAGTTGCTTCAACCATGCTGCTTCTTCTCTGGTCCATGATCATTATCAAAGATTTTCTTTCAGAATACCATGCTGGTCCTTTCTGTAGTCTTAGTTTCCATAGCTTTCCACTTCTGATGATTAGCTAGGATCAAGTCACCTAATGTGTTAAAGAGATCTAGTCTAGTGTTGTTGTTTTTCTAATTCTTCGACCAAAAAAACCTGACTGAATGATACATATTTAAGATTGAGAGTAGGGAAGTCTCTCTCTCTCTCTCTCTCTCTCTCTCTCTCTCTCTCTCTCTCTCTCTCTCTCTCTCTCTCTCTCTCTCTTTTCCCTTCTTTGTCCTTTGAACTTGCTGTCCTTTTGTTGTCTCATTGACTCTCTCTTTCCACAGTCTTCCAGCATGCTTTTGAAACATCAACTTTTGTTTGTGTTCTCTATTGTTGGATCTGTGGTGTCTTTTCTTAAATTCAAATAATGTATCACATTGGTTGGCAAGAACAGGGTCCCCCCCCCCACCCCCAACTAATTGGAGATGGAGAAAACATGTGAAAATGTTTAAGAATACGACTTGTGTAACCACCCAGTTACCTTGTGGTATTGCTTTTAATTTAAAATAGCACAATGGTATACTATAGCTCATGCCAATGTTTCAAGCTCACAGTTGCTTAAATATCAACCGTAACAGAATGCATGCCCTAATTGTGCTTGGTACAGCTGAACAAGAGGAGATTTACTGACTCTGATATACTATATCTTAGGCAGTGATCCTGCATGTACATCTTTCATCTGTCTGTGCAAACAGTCTATATTGCTGGTGGCATGCTCAGTGTGTTTGTGTGTGTCTCCAGACTCGAAGATGTCTGAAAGAGGGATGTGTATAATCATCTTACTCCTGCCTCCAGTAAGCAAGCGCTTTTGTCTTGTTTCAAAAACCTGCAAAACCTGCATGACTAGAGGCAACAGCGAGCAGAAGAAAGGCTTAATGGGAACCGATATCTCTCTTTTAAAAAACCAACCCATTTTCAACCACCTTTAAAAGTATTGGTTGTATTCGTAAGTAAGGAGGTTGGAAGGCCACTCATGCAAAGGAACTTTCCTAGCCCCAGTTCCTCACTACCGCACCCCAACCAACCAATATTTGTTGGTATTTTAAGGTTGTATTTTGCTGCTTGGTGTGGTTTTAACTCCATTTTATAATTCTTTCCCAAGCTGTTTTTGTTGTTGTTGCTGTTGCTGTTGACTTTTGTGACTTTGTTTTCTGTACATATTCTTTCCCCTTTTTGTACGGCACCAAGAGAGAGCAATAGCTATTGGGCATCTAATAAATGCATTAAGTAAAAAATGGAGCCTTTTGGCAGCTGACGAGTCCTCAAGAAAGGTTTTGGTAGGGTGTAGTGCCCCTAGAAGACACTTTTAAGAGGCCCAGGAGGCTGTATTAGGAAAAAGGAGTGCAGAAAAGCCCTTTTCCATACATGATATTCCACTCCCATAACTTCTGGCTACAACCCATTTTCTGTTTTCATTCTGTTAAGAGGGGGAAAACCCAGCTAATTTCACACTTTCTCCAAAGCATTAGGAAACTACAGTTTCCTACACACAGAAGACTCTGTTTTTATCCTGTAGTGCTATGCAGTCATCAGTACATAATATGACTTGCCTCCATATTGAACAGTCCTGCAGTCAGCAAACATTTCCCATACCTCACAGGAAACCCTGAACAAGACCTTTAGTGACTGTATTTTAATAATTTGCTGTTGAGGCACCTGTGGCTTTTGCTGCTTCTTTTTCTAAGGCGTTGAGACCATGCTACAAATGATTTCCTTGTTGCTAGTTCTTATATGTCCCAGCGGATAGTGAGGAAGTAGCTTCTGGATTTAGGTATCTTGCTTTGTTTTCCACCCCAAACAGACTTTACAATTTCACAGACAAAATGCTAAACTAATAGAGCCACTTGAAAAGAAGGTCAATGGAGAAAATCTGTTTGCTGTTTTGACACAGGAGGTTACATGGAAACAGAAGCCGCAGCACAGGAATCTCTGGGATTAGGCAAACTGGGAACTCAGGCAGAGAAAGACCGAAGACTAAAGAAAAAGTAGGTTGCTTATTCATGCTCCTTTTATCCTGTCATCCATCTGTAGTGCATTTCCTTGATCCTTTCCTTATGCTCAGCATGGATTGCACCTGCTTGGAATATCCAGTAGGTATTTGTTTTCTATTTAAATATATTTGATTAGCAACACTTAGGACAATTTACAAACATATAATTTATCAAAACAGTGTGATAGCTTGCAAAAATAAAACAAGTTTCATTGGCACTTAAAGCAGCTGAGATACACACACACACACACACACACACACACACACACACACACACACACCCCTAAAGGATTGTGTTCATTCCTCTATGTGGATTTCAGTAAAGAAAGTCAAGAGGGAAGGCTGTTTGTATTTATGAGCCGCTTATTATAAAATGCAAATGTTCTCCTTTGACTCTATTTTCTCTTTAGAAGGGGGGCAACCTAGAGTTTTGTGTATATGAATTATAGGATAATTATATGCTTTCACCCACTGCATTTACTTGGAAGTTAAATTCAGCAGCTGCTATGATTCAGGACACATAGGCTTTGATAAACTGTAATTACTACTGCTTCTCAATACCTGCTATGCTCCGTTTGGAAACAGATTTTTTAATATATATAAAACAAAGAGTGGGGAATCTTATAGGGGAATAAGACTATGCAGTGTTTTGAAGTTTTGCTTTTGCTTCTGTTGGTATGCCTTCAGAAATTTCCTTAAAATTTTCTCACTCAACTGACTTCTGCTGATCCTTTCCTCAAATATTGTCAGCTTAATATTGTCAGCTTCTCCATAGGTGTGTTCCAGCATTTGACACTTTGTTTGTAGTATGCATATTAACCATGTTTTCTATGCCATGTATGACTGCAAGAAAATGTATTTTCACCATTCACTGTTCATTGTTCAACCTGATCCTGATTCAGCAATCCAAAGCTGCAACCAACATAATTGTTCTGCCAGACTTTTATCTTTTCCATGCTATTTACTAGAATCCTTACCTGATTTCTTATATGAGCTTTGGCTGTACAGAAGAAGCAGAGAACCAGACTGGGATTTGTATCATGCTGCCAAGATAGCCATTAGATTTAGATTTAGAAGAAAATATCAGATAAGAGGTTTCTGACTATGAACGGTATAAAATCTTTACTGAGGATCTCAGGAATAACTTCTGGTTATAACTTCTGTAATATTTTTAAATTTTATTTCTGGCTTCCCATTCCTAAATATTTGTAATGACTAGCACTTGAAATCCTTACCCCAGTTGCCTAGAAGAAAGTCCCATGGAATTCAGTGAGGTTACATATGAGTAGGCATGGATAGGATTGCACTAATAGCATCACAGGAACAAGACCTTTAGTGACTGTATTTTAAAAATCTGCTGTTGAAGCAGCAAAAGCCACAGGCCTCTTTTTCTAAGGCGTTGAGACCATTCTACAATGGTGATGAATGAATGAAAGGGAGCAAGCAAGGATTATGCAGTTAAATGCAAGTCAGAGAGGCAAGGAATTCATTTTTATTGGTCTTACCGCCAATTTGCTTTGCAACTTTAAATGTTTCCCGCCTTCCCCTATTAAGTCTGTAATTTCACATTGCCTGTGGGGTGTTTTGCTTTCTTTAAGTTACAGTAAATGTTTTCCTATCCTACCATGAATTTGCAAATTTTAGTGATAGGATATATGTTTTAGAGATCAGCATTTTCACATTGGTGTCTTTATTTGCGTGTTCATTTTGAAACACTTTTATCCTATCTGTTTGCTTTACAAAATCATTCAAGCAGCTTTTAAAGAAATCTCGGTTGAATAGTATCTGGCCCATTGACTTCTCATGTCTTGATTTGGATTGTCAACTGAATACAGTCTGCTGCCAAAAATGTCTGCCACACAAGAAGTTTCTGGGGCTCTGAATTTTGCAGACATTGTGTTTGAGACTTGCCCATGGAATCTTTCCCTGCTACTTATCTGTGTAATAGATCTTAGCCCTGTTCAAATGCCAATTCTGGGCCAGAGATAGTGAAAAAGTGAGAAGGGTTAATTCACTACTCTTCAATACATGGCCCAGACCCACACCAGTTGTTTGTGCACAGGCTCGTATGCAGGAGCTACTCTTGGTATTTTTTCAGGGTACAGATCACATCGAAAGATTCTAGGTTCATGCAGTTTGTAGACACATAATCTCTGGACAATAGATTGACTTAATTCATAAAGGTTGCAAATAGGGCCAAGAGGCATCATCTTAAACATGTCCCAGCCAAATTGTTGTCTGCACAGCACCCTGGTTGTTTAGATATCAAGGCAACTGGGCTTCTGCTAGATATTACACTGGAGATCATTCTGCTAAGACAGGAAACCTCACAGGGTACCAGTAAATTTAAGGCCTCCATGTACCACAGTTACATGATGGGCCAGACTTTCAAACTACCCTAATTGTTTGAAAGATGGGTTTTATTACAGTAGAGCTGTAGGATGTGGTACCTCCTCAAAGTAATGGTATCAAACCTTGTTGCTTCAACAGAAGGCTTGTAACTTAATACATATTTTTGTGTGCTCACTAAAAATGCAAATGACATGCAGTGTCTTGGACAAATTTATGTCTAGCAGCTATTGAAATGTGAACATGTTTACCATGTTCACCATAAATATCTAATACATCTATAGTAGTTTTCACATGCTAACTCACTGAGGTCTACATGGGCTTAATTTGTCAAAAATGCAATCAAAGGCAAATAATTTAAAATGTGGAATATATATATTGCTCACATTGAAACTGTACCCATCTAAGTCACATCTTCAATTACTACCATTGGCTGCACATGTTGGTAAAATAGGTTTTACAAATGCAAGGTGAAAGCTTAATTATGATTTTACTATGTTAAGATTTACTGTTAAAATCCTACAAACTGCTAGTTTCATTTGGATGATGATGTAATTTGTATAACGATGTAATTTGAAGGGATTTTAATTATCATATACAAATGCTATACTCTATATATATATAACGAGAAGCATCTCCAATAATCATCCAAATTTGGAACATTTAAATTGAATGTTACTTTGGGATGCAATTGGCCAAGCCTTTCAAGAACTCTAAACTGCAGTGGGTATAAGCTGTGACCAGGGTTGAAAGAAGCCTGATTTTCTCTCTTCTCAGCAATTCTTAAGGATCAGCCACCCCACAAATTATCAGAATCCTCTATATAATGCAACTACCTCTTCCCTCGAGTCACTGACAAAATTACCACACTGACACTGACAAATTCCTTCTGCCGCTTACCAAATTTGTCACTCGCAGCATTTCAACCTCTGGCAAGGATGCCTTTGCAACTGAAACTAGTGCTACCTTATTATCACCAGTAACACAGTACGATAATTTGAGGGGGGAGAACTGACAGATTTGTTTGTATTTGTTCAGTATCAAAGGCAATCTGAATGCACAAGTTCTCCCTAATTCTTAATGCTTCTTTTCAAACGGTACAGCATATGGCTCCAAGCTGGGTGTAAGGACACAGGCAAGCAAACCAACCGTATTCTGCTCCCAGGTGGAGAATACTTATTGGAGTATCTCCCGAAGTGCTTTCTTGCCACTGCAAGAGGGAAAGGATATGACAGCTCTGTACTGCCATTCAGCCACACCTTGAATTAGGAAAAGGTCATTTAGGAGGCAGAGAAGGGGATGACAGGCTGTATGGCACTTTTATCCAGCTGCAGGATGATGCACATACCAACCCATGGGAAATCTACTGGTGCAGGAGGCAATATGAAGATCTACATTTCTGCAAAAGCACCCACTTAATCGACAACTTGTGGGATGAAGCTGGTTTGATCTCTCTGCTTTTTGTGTGGGTGTGGAAATGGCAGCCAAGTCAATGAAGATGGTCTTACAGGAGAACTTAAGAAGAGCTTTGTGGATCAGACCAACGGCCCATCTCGTCCAGCATCCTGTTCTCACAATGGTCAACAAGTGGCCTGTGGGAGACCCGCAAGCAGGAACTGAGCACAGTGACTGCACTTAGACCCCGCCTTTCATAGCAGCCTACCCGGATCTCCCCTTGCTTTGTTTTATCCTCACAGTGAGGTAGAGCTGAGGCTGATAATTAGCACCTTAGCCAGTGCAGCCACCAGTTGCTCCTGCTCTGAAGCTCGGCGTTTTTTATTACTTATAAGAACTTCTCATTCATTCATTTAAAAATGTCCTGAAATCCATATATTACAAGATGTGGATGACTTCTGGTCTTCTATATCATTGGATTTCCCATCATAAAGCAGTGCTGAGGAACCTTAGGCCTGGGGAGCTGAATTTGGTTCTCCAGGCCTCTGTTTTGCCCTCAGAACTTTCCCCAGGCCACACACACCACTGTCCTGAGTTGGGAGCAGGTGGCGCTGTGGTCTAAACCACTGAGCCTCTTGGGCTTGCCGATCAGAAGGTCGGCAGTTCGAATCCCCGTGACAGGATGAGCTCCCATTGCTCTGTCCCAGCTTCTGCCAACCTAGCAGTTCGAAAGCATGCCAGTGTGAGTAGATAAATAGGTACCACCATGGCGGGAAGGTAAACAGCATTTCCATGCGCTCTGACTTCCATCATGGTGTTCCGTTCCGCCAGAAGCGGTTTAGGCATGCTGGCCACATGACCCAGAAAGCTGTCTGTGGACATATGCCAGCTCCCTTGGCCTGAAGCAAGATGAACACCATGCCTGACAGTTGCCTTTGACTGGACTGAACCATCCAGGGGTCCTATACCTTTACCTTTAACACCCTGAGTGTTTTTGCCTGGGTGGAATGTGTCTTTGGAATTCTTAATGCCTTTTGCTTGTTTGGATGGAGAATGGGGGTGTCTCTCTGTGTGTAGAAACTTCCCTACTGTATAAAGGTAAATTTTTAAAAGCACTGAAAATAAGTGCTGGAAGAGTTCAGTCCTGCATCTGAAGCTCTTACAGGACTATCCCGTTACCAAGCTTTCTTCCACATTAGCCATTTCATCTGAAATGGACGCCATTTGTTCTCTCATTTTTGAATAATCCAAATGGGACTGTTGCTAACGTGTTGTATTCTGGTTTTTTTAGCCATTCTTCTCCCGCTTTTCTACACTTTTGATTTGTGGCTCTCTTTCTTTAAACTGTTAAAATGCAATTGCAGCACAGTCCGGCAAAGTGCTTTTGAGGCATCCCAGCGCTAATGTTCCCATTAATTTTCCTCTTAGTCCCCTTTTTAAAAAGTGACTTCCACTTCTCAGCTTCTGCCACCTTAATTAGTTTCTTCCTATTCTCTGGTGGCATTTTTGAATTGGTCCATAACTAGGCAGTTCATATATAGGGGGAGCCCTTAAAGTGCTCGTTTTCTCCTTGCAGCTCATTAGTTAACCCTGCTCTTTAATTTTACAATTGGAATTTCTTTGAGTTGAAAATCAGATCATACATTTCCTAAATAAGTTTAAACAGACATTTTATTTTGTGTTAAATTTTCTTATAGTTAAATGCAATGGAATGGAAGGGGAAAGAAAAAGTATAATGCCTCAAATTACCTTTCTTGGAGATGGCAGATGTATTATTTATATGCTTGTTTAGATTCATTTCTGGTCTTGCAGCTCCTCTTTTTAGAGACATTCTTAAAACTGGCAATATTATACAATGTACCGGTAGTATTAGTTACTGAATAACATACAGAATTAAATAAATCATAATCATGCTTAATTTAGGTGCTTTTGCAATCTGGTTCAGTTTTAGGTTTCTACTTAATGCTGATAATATGCATTTTATATATTTTCAATTTTATTTAGGTGGATAAAATATTAAGCATTGGGTTGGCAGTTATAGTGTTGCTGCTGTCAGAAACTTTTGTGACTGATTACACCCGTCTCGTGGTATGTAAAGTTGTCGTGTCTTGTTTGCGGTCTGTATCATGCCGTGGGTGTTTGTCTCCTGCTTTCCAACTCAGGAATTCCATGATAGATTGGCACGTTGTCCTACTCATGTGATATGTGTAACCGTTACATTCAGTTCGCATGGGACGCAGCTTGGGTGCAAGTTATTGGTCCTCCAGGGTGGTTTGTAGGGTGTCCATTCTTGTGAAGACAATCCCAGTGTTCTTTTTCTCTGTGGTTTCAGTCAAAGTTCTGACGCAAGGGGAGAGAATTGGCTTGACCAAGCAGATGTCCATGTTCAGAAAGGGCAGGCATGGCAATGAAAGTTTTGTTTTCCATTTCATGGCAAACTCTGCTTGACATAGGTTGTTTTTTTAAAAGGGTACATGGTTGACAACAGAAAAACAATATCCACAGATTGCATAAGATTGCACTGGACCACACAACATTACAGCTCAGTTCTTAACAAAGTTTCCATATGCATTAGACACTGAAAGCATATTGAAAGCATGCAGCCCGTCCTGTCCCCCAAATCTTGGGAACTGTAGTTTGTTAATGGCACAATGAATTGTTACTTTTTGGTGAGTAAACTACAGTTTACCATGATTCTTTGTTTGGTGGGGGGATGTGCTATAAATTTATGCTGTGAACACAGCAGGTGTAACGTTCAGACCTGGCCTTAGATTTGATAGTAGAAAATAACCCTTCAGTCTTTAGCAAATGTATTGTTACAAATTGTACACTAGTTGTTTCATGGGGTGGGGGATTAATTCTGTCCCAATATATAAACATGTACAACTACTTAGCCTAAATTCATTGACCTGTAAATGCAGGAGATATTGACCCTTCCAAATCACACTGAAGAGATTGCCGATGAGAGGAGGAAAGCAATCCCTAGGCTGGTCTCCTTCTCAAAATGGAACTAGGATTGGTGGCAGCTGAGAGTATTGATCTCAGGAATAGGAGCTTCTCCATGCCAAGCTATTGGATGTAGGAAATTCTAACTGCAGCATTTCCTGCCTGCATGTACATCTTCATGTAAATATCTATTTCCCAAATTGGTCCATCCTTTGTTATCATCAGGGCCTTTTTAATTTAGTTGAGTAATTATATTAGTTTGGCTTGCTCATCTTTAGCTAAAAAATAATAAGTTTGCTCATTGTCATATACACAGTATTGCCTCTAATGAGCCTAGTAATTAAGTGCAATTTAAAACAAAACAAAAAACTGAATTAATTGCTAACCACCTATTTTTTTCCCTATTCTTATTGCTAGAAAAAACAACAACCATTAATTTAGCCACTATGGTTGTATGCTTTGGTTTAGCCCTTCAGAATACTTAACTATCATCTGACTCTTAATTATTTCTAATTGCCCATTATTGACTAAATCTATGTTTGCCTCTTCTTTTTGTGTCAGGACCCATAAGAAATCATTATATATTAACATATCTCTGAGTTGATGCACAAACTTCCGCCTCCCTCCACAAATAATTTTTCCTTATATATAGTTGTTGCAACGCCATACCTGCCCTCTCTGGAAAAGAGGAAGGACAATATTCAGTGAATTTAGCAAAGGCAAAGGTAATCTTTTGAGATTAGGCAGTTGTTGTTTTTACAAAAGCAGTGTGGGAAGGGTCGGGTTTTAGGATCTTTGCTACTCAGCTAATAGTAAACCTTCAGTCCCTTGCAGATGTTGTGAGAAGATAAATAAGAGATCCATTAGGGCAAATGGGGCGCTGCCCCACCAATCTCGGGTTGCCCTCAGCCAGCTCCCACCTGCCTGCCATCTTACACCCAGTCATGGGATGGGTCTGCCTGCCTGCCTGCCTGCCGTTTGTTGGATTTTTTTGAATAGTCAAGTTACTTTAGAGCCGGTCTAATGTAAATACTGTCTGTTTAAGAGAAACAGGTGCCGGTGTTTCTGTTAATTGCTCACAGGGATGGGCTCTGCTTCTTGTATATAAGGCTCTGCCAGAAAGTCTTCTGTATCTCTTAGTTAGATCTTTCAGTTTGATTCATCTCTAAGTAGATCACACTCTCAGTTGTTCTCAGTTGAAGAGATTCCTAGTTGAATCTTAGTAAGAGAGACTCTCAGTTTAAGAGATTCCCAGTTGAATCTTAGTATGAGAGTTGCTTAGTTATAAAGCTAGTTTACTGTTAATTCTCAGGTAGTTTAATGGGAGCTTTGTGGGAGTTTGTGGGAGGTTTGGAATGTGGGAGAAAGCATTTATCTTTAGTTTAAAGTCTCTTTAGAGTCGGTTTGTTTTTCAGTTAAAGAAACCCAACAGTTTGTATTTTCTTCTGTATGCTTTTACAAGCATACAGCTAGTAACGGGCTTCATATAAGGGAGATAATTCCCTACACTCTTGGTGGTGTTTTCTTAGCCAGGTCAACTTCTGACTGCGTATACTCTGCGTGAAGCGTACTTTAAAGGGCCGCTGGAAACTGGGATATATGATTTAGGTTAAGCAAGTTTCAATACCCAGTTTTCTCCAATATTATTCTTATCATATATATTATTTCTCAATACCGTTCTTGCTCCCCCTACTGCTGGTCTGTCTCCCTGCCACCTGCGCCACCAGGCCCAGTGGAAATGAGCCACCCCTGTTGAAGCATAAACATTATGGACCACCTCCCAGCTCAAGAAGCCATTGCATCTATCTCTACAGACCAGTTCGCTCAGTCACAATCTTTCTTCATATACAGCACAGTGTTTCCAGGTGATTTCCCCCTGAAACAAACAGCTGGCACACAATGGGGAGCAGGATCAGAATCATGGAGAAGAGATGTAAGCTTTTGCTCCCATAGCAGCCCCGAGCAGAATTAGGCCCTCCTCCCCTGTGCCTGCTCTTCTCAGCGGGATCAGAAAAATATGCTGCCCAATTGTGGCTGCATGAAATCTCCATTAGGAAGTTGCTTCTGTATTTGTGGGAAGCCTGGATCAGACACCCTAGTTTCCAAATTATTGTGCCCCCATCCTAGATTGTGCACCAGTTTGTTCATCCTTCAGGGGAAAGCCTATTTAGATGGGGGTATGAATGGCTCCTAGGTAAGGAACTGTATCATTAATGGACATGGATAAATTATAAGGAAAATTGCTATCATGGTTCAGGGAGGTGATGTTGCAAATATGAACTGTAAGGAAGGCAAATGTATGTTTTTTTCTTACGTGTTGACTAAGGCTAGTTCTGTTGTCGTTGTAATCCATTTTGTATGTTCTACATTCAAGTGCCTTCAATTCAAGGTTAAGCTTGAATAATTTGCATTTCTTTATCAGGGAAATACAGTTTTAGTGCCATCTAAATGTATTTACTCTGTAGAGGGCTATCTATTTAATTTAGCTAAAGCAAGAGAGATCGGTTTGAATTTTTTTAAAAAATCATACTTCTATGCTGCTTCTTTAATTTTTTATTCTATCATATGATTTCTTTTATGGATTGACATATATTCATTAATATTTGTGTGCTTTTCTTTTCCATCCATCTCTCTTCATCTCATGAAAAGCACATCTGGGTAAGTTAAACCACAATGGTTGCTGATCATATTCATTTTCAGCACCATATTTGGATTTCTTCTTTTATTTCCTCCTCTTATTATATTTTTTAATTTCTATATAACCACTTTAATTTGCAGATCTATGTGGAGAGTTAAACCAAAATCAAACTTCAAAATATTCAAAACTGGGCAACATGGGAGAACTTTTCAAGGTCTACTCCTGTTTGTTCTCAACTTGTGGATATATTGATATATTTTCATATGAACTGAGTGAAATTCTAGATGAGCTGAAATAAATGACCAAAAAAACAAACAAACTTGTGCTCTACCTCTGTGGTAAAGTGTTTCACTAGTATTTCACTCATTCATTTGTTCATTCGATTGTTCTATATGACCCATATATAGAACAACAATATTTTGCATTGATTTTCCCACTCTTGGTTTCATTTCTTACCGATTCAATTAATTTGCAAGTTTGCAAATATCTTTTTATTGCTCTTCTCAGTTTGGCTAAAATTATTCCGGCTGCAATCCAAACTCACTTACATGGGAGTTAGCCCCACTGAAATAAATGGGGCTTGGTTCTGGGTCGACACGGGTAGGTTTGCACTGTTGAAAAAATAAAATAATAATAATCAGGTAGTAGAAGAGGAAAAACTCCTAGTCAGACCTCGTATAGCCCCTTCCATGCAAAGTATGTAGAGTTTTACACATATATAAACTTCCAAACATCTCTGTGATTAAAACAATAAGCTTACAAAAAAGCCCTTTTGTGTGTGGAGCTGGAAAGGACGGAAAATACTAATTTAAGAGTTTTATGTTAAAATGTATTTCTACAATGGGAACAATCAAATATGGATTTAATATGCTTTAATATACCTGAAAACTCCAGGGGTCTGTAATTGTATCTTGCAAGCTTACGATAAGATTCCAAGGCCACATATTATGCAGGCTGGTTGATTCATTATGGTAGTGGTGTTATATTTTGAGCAGTCATTATTTCTCATTATAATTCAAAGTTAAGGCCCTGGCTTCTAGTGGCTACTCAGCAATTCCAAACTACGGTATATTTCCATTTACCTAATGAATGCTTTTAGGAAAAAGCAATAACTTTCATCACCTTGAAACACATGCACAGCAATGACAGCATTATTTAAGCAAGCTGTGCTTTTATTAAAAGAGTAATCAAACTTCATCACTTTTTAGATTTTAAAACTTTTAAATTTGATTTTTTTAAAATTATCTTTTGAGGATTCCCCCGCCCCCTTAATTCTACCAGAATGTATATAGAAAATGAATTACACGTGTATCCAGAGAAGTTCAATAGTGACTTTAAATTGTGTCAGAAACCTAGCTACGCTGTATGGAGTAGAACTGGGTGCTGTTGACTGTTTTGAATTTATTTCATGGAGCAGTTCAATGCTCACACACAACGCTAGGCCAAACCATGATACGGCTTATAGAAGCAAATGTACAGCTTCCTGGAGAAAAAGATGCAGATGCTTTGCTTCTCAATAACACAGTAACAGCAGGAATGGAAAGAGGCAAAGAACTTGTGCTCTTCTCTCTTGAAATCCAGCCATTTGCCCTAAGCAGGGCCGGCCCAGCCAAGAGGCAAGTTGAGGTGACTGCCTCAGGCAACAGGATCCACAGGGGCAGCAGATCTAGCCTCCAAGGAGATCATTGCTTGCTTGCTGCCGCTGCCGCCGCCGCCGCAACTCCTGCTACAGTAACATCAATGGGCTGCTTGGAAGCTGGATCTGCCGCCTCCTTGGCAGCCCCACCAAAGCTTTCTCTACAGCAGCCTCTTGGCAAATAAGAGACACTGCTGGTCTCCTTCCACCCCTAGAGAAGAAATGGCAGGGGTTGCTCTCTGGGATCTCCTGGGGTCTGCACCCACCCAGCGTAATTCAGAGCAGCTCCACCCCTGCACAACAACCTTTCATTCACCCTTCAACCGTAGGGTTGATTTGATTCCCCCACCGCCGCCAAATTCCTGACGTAGATCTTCACTCACCCCTTCTTCCCTGGGAGGGGTGTGTGTGCCATTTTGTGGTTCCCCTCACGTGCCGACATGTCTTAGACCAGCCTTGGCACTAAGCCATGCTTTGGCTTAGTGCTCTGTCTGGATCAGGTTTTAGTAGTGAATAAGGAATTTCAGTGGTCAGCAAGACTTCCTTAACAAAGGCAGCATTCAACAAACCATTGAAGAGAGCAGTCCCATAATTTTCTAGTCAAGTTTCTCCAGCTGGAATCCCTTACTGAAGTGGAAGAAAGTTCCAGAAGTGCAGCAGAAGGTTCCCTGTTGGACCGTGCCCTTCTCCTGCACTTTTTTTCTATGATAAACATACATACTATCCTGTAATGTAAAGCTTATGGCACTATGTTGCGTTATAAACAAGGCTGCATTCCTATTACTACTTCTAAGAAAAAACAGGTGCTCTTTATTCCATCCAGTGGGACTTAATCATTTCATTCTGCACTGGATTATATCTGCATAATGAGGTGCAAATGTTTCTGCTCATCTGATATCTTAATGAAAGAAAATGGTTGAAAATCAGTGGCATGCAAACTAAAGTCAGCACCCACTTTTGCACTTGTGTTCTCAATTGGAATTCGCTGAACATTAATGCTATTCTCTCACGCTTCATATTTGTATTTCCCCCCTCCCCTTTATCTTACATAGAGAAGTGTACTGTGGGTGCTCTGCTCATTACTGGACCTGACATTGAATGGCCAAGATTACTTATAAAATTCTCTCAATTGTGCAGTGACTGCCTTGGCAACCCATTCTATTATTTTTTTCCCAGATGGTTCATGAAAGGTATCAAAAGGACCAAAATACAACTAATTATGCATATCTATCCCATGAACAGCATAAGGCAGGCATCCCCAAACTGCGGCGTTCCAGATGTTTGGGACTACAATTCCCATCTTCCCCGACCACTGGTCCTGTTAGCTAGGGATCGTGGGAGTTGTAGGCCAAAACATCTGGAGGGCCGCAGTTTGGGGATGCCTGGCATAAGGCAATGACTGAGGAGCTGACCATGGTAAAATCATAGTTCACCATCTTCTGCAAAAATGAGAGATCCTAAGTTGAGTTATGAGATAGCAAGCTGCTATTGGATTTCACCATGGTATCTTTAAAAAAAAGGACGTGGGTGGCACTGTGGGTTAAACCACAGAGCCTAGGGCTTGCTGATCAGAAGGTTGGCAGTTTGAATCCCTGTGACAGGGTGAGCTCCCATTGCTTGGTCCCAGCTCCTTCCAACCTAGCAGTTCGAAAGCACGCAGTGCAAATAGATAAATAGGTACCTCTCCGTTGGGAAGGTAAACGGCGTTTCCATGCGCTGCTCTGGTTCACCAGAAGCGGCTTAGTCATGCTGGCCACATGACCCAGAAACTCTACGCAGGCTCCCTCAGCCAGTAAAGCGAGATGAGCGCCGCAACCCCAGAGTCGTCTGCGACTGGACCTAACGGTCAGGGGTCCCTGTACCTTTACCTTAAAAAAAGTAACGAGGTTCCCTTATCTAGCATTTTCCAAGTCGACTTAGCATATATTTCCAGGTTATTATTTTGTTTGTTTACCCGTTCTTCAAGTTTCTAAGGTCCCAATTATATGTGGTTCAGGTGATAGGTAAATCAATGACCCATGTCAGCATTCCCTTCATACCTTGTCATATTTCAATGTTATTTACCATGTGTGCTAGGCCCATACACACCCAACTCTAGCATGACAGCACTAACCAGTCCAGCAGTAGGTGGGTGAGAGAGGCTGGCATGCTAACACTGTATGCATTTGGGTTGGCATGCATGGGTAACGTAATAGGAAATGTTTGCAACATTCATGCACTTAACTGCTTTCTTAATGACTCCCTGCCGTGTACAAATTGGAGCTCAGAATGCCACAAACAGTATTCTCAGGGGATCTTCCATCCACAAAACTGCCACCCCTGTTTAGCTTCATTGGTGAAGCTAAACAAGGTGCATTTACCCTTCTATGGACCTTTTTAATTTCTTCAACATTACTGCAATTTTTAATACTCCACAATATATATATATATATATATATATATATATATATATATATATATTAATGTTTGAATATGTAATGACTTGTAGAATGGAATGGTAAGAAGGTCCATTTGAATTCTAGTTTTTTGCATAGACTAAAATGGAACAAAATGAGTTTTAATTATTTTTGCATTAAATTGAAAAAGAAAGCAATAACCAACAGCACTGTATTAACTCTATAGCATTCCATTCATTAGCAGCCCTAAAGGAATGGAGGGGGGGGGAATGTTCTTTTTGAATGTCAGCATATTTTAGGTTATCCTGTATAATTTAATGAAGAAGCTGCAAACAAGTATATGAATAAATTCACTTTAGTAAATTCAGTTAGGAAGGATTGGAGAATGTTATTATCAAAAGAGCAGTCTTGCTCTTGAGCCATGATATTTAACACATATAGATACCTTCACTGACTTCAATGGCAAAATTCAAAATTGGCATCATCAAGTTAAGACAGGTTTAGATTAATCATATGATTGATTGATAATATTTTTTTAAAAAAAAAACCTTATTTGCATGTGTGTAAAAGATTAGATTTTGAAAACTGTCTTCTTTTTATAACGGTGAAAAATAGTGTCCACCTTTTTGCATAGTTAGTTTGCATGCACGAATAACATATCCTGGTGTACAAAATGGCAAGCACTTGAAATTATATAACCTACGTATTTCATTTCTGAGAAATCACCAAAAGCAGTTTGATCACAAGTGTTCAAGCACTCCTTTACCGTGGAAGATATGTGTTCCCCATTTCAGCCAGGTGACATATTTTCTTTTCCTCCTCTGCAACAGCCACTGCAATAGGAGCTATGTACTAGAAAGTTCTGGGCCATGTCAAATGGACAGCTATTGATTTGACAAAACAATACAGTGTACAAAAACACTTCTTCCGTGATGTAAGAACCTTCTCCCTCTCCCAGTAACCATTCACACCTGAAGCCCTCAAATGACTAAGTGATATTTGGTTTTGGAAAGAGCCCAACATGTGTATTTCAAATCCAGCTCATACAACAAAGAGAATATGGAGACCATCTCTCATTGTACTGCTTAATTACTTTCCACAGAAGTCAGTGTTAATTTAGCAGGAAATAGTTGTTCTTTCTCTAAACAATATCCTGAGCAAACATACATATGCAATGGTTTATAACACAACTGAATAGTAATGGGTTTTCCATGCAGCTTGAGTAATGCTGAAAAATAAAGTTGAAAAGTGTTTTTGTCCACATGTTGGACATTCATGAGTGACTGGTCACCTACCAGGGATGCTGTGAAAGTGGTTTTCCTGCATTTGCAGAGGGTTAGAACAGGCATCCCCAGACTTCGGCCCTCCAGAGGTTTTGGACTACAATTCCCATCATCCCTGACCACTGGTCCTCTTAGCTAGGGATCATGGGAGTTGTAGGCCAAAACATCTGGAGGGCTGCAGTTTGGGGGTGCCTGGGTTAGACCTTTGAGGTCCCTTCTAACTCAATGATTCTGTGAATTCAGCAAGAGAATTCATGGCCGGGGAAGCCCATTTTTCTCAACAAGAGAAATAACATTTTCTCTTTCGTCTAAACAGTTCAACAGTGCTGACGGACAAATAAAGGCAGCTAAAGAAATGTATATTTGATGTGATTTACCACAGGCTAACTGTATCTGAGCATAATTATGTCTGTGGTGCTCCTAGGTAGCACCATATGCTTTAATAGATTTGTGATGGTCTTTTAGGCATGAACTCCTGGAGGAAGCTCGGAGGAAGGGCTTGCCTTTTGCACAGTGGGATGGGCCCACGGTGGTTGCGTGGCTAGAGGTAAGTGCTAGGAAATCTTCTGACAATGTGGGCATACCTGATTGTACCTGAGTGTTATGAATCATTTAAGATCTAATACAGGTTTGGCATTCATAAAGGAAAAACAAAAGCAGCACTAATTCATTCCTTTTACTGAGAGTCTCCCAGAATGCCTTATACTATGCTCCAGCACAAAGCAGCAAGTTCTCCAGCTGTCCTCTTATAAAAGCAGAGAATGGACAAACCTTTCTAAAAATACAGATTAATCTAAACAAATCTGAGGGTCTGCAATGAATACAGTCATACCTCGGTTTAAGTACGCCTCGGTTTGAGTATTTTCAGTTTAAGTACTCTGCGGACCCGTCTGGAACGGATTAATCCACTTTCCATTACTTTCAGTGGGAAAGTTCGCTTCAGGTTAAGTACGGACTTCCGGAACCAATTACACTCATACCTTGGGTTAAGTACGCTTCAGGTTGAGTACTCCGTGGACCTGTCTGGAACAGATTAATCCACTTTCCATTACTTTCAATGGGAAAGTTCGCTTCAGGTTAAGTCCACGGCTTTCGTAAACCGAAAATTCGTAAACCGAGGTGTTCATAAACCAAGGTTCCACTGTACAAACAACACCACATACCACACTGTAAATAATGATCCTCAGTTCTATTAAGTGGAAAGTTGCTTTCTGAGTTGAATCACTCTGGCTTCTGAATGTCCCTGTAATATTTAAAATCTGAATACATCAGTAAAGATAGAGGAGTGTTCAGTAGTAATAATCTCCACTTTCTTGAGTACAATCACTATAAATCTGTTTGTTCTTTAAAAAGCAAGCCATTTAGAAAAGCTAAAGAGTTTGCTCTTCCTTCTATGCTAAAAACAGATGCTGTGTTTCAGGCCACAATGTGCAGGATTATTACTGTTGAAGTGAGATTCATGCACTTGTATTTCAAAGGTAGAAGCACTGAGTGTGTTTGGTGAAGCAGAATTCCCCAATAAGCTTTAGTAATCAAACATATGTTCTCCTACTTGGTTTACAAGTTGTGAGAGAGTGAAAGAGTGTCTTTTTTTAAAAAAAAAGATTTTTATTAAAACACGAGAATTTTTACATACATTATATTCTCTCCTTCCAATTTTTAATTTCCCGTACCATTTTCCCTTTCCCTTCCCACCCCCTCCCCCACCCATAATCCATTGGAAGGGTTCAAACTGTTGTCCTCAGCCACGGGCACAATGTCTTTAATTTCCACTGAATGTCTTCTGATCCAGTAGTTGTTATCCATTGAAGATAGGAGTTCCATCTGGTCCTTATAATAGTAGACTTGGCCCTCCATGTTATTTCCTGTGACGTTACTGCCACAATGTCTGACTGAATAAATTCAAACAAATAATTAGTCCAGACCTCTACTGTCCATTTTTCTCTATCTTTCCAACCTAAAGCTATTGTTGCCTTTCCCGCTAGTACCATTGCTTTGAAGGTGTGCTGGTCACCTTTCTCTATGGCCGTGTTTCCTAGTATACCCATTGTCATAAGATTGAAGTCTATAGGTAACTTCACTTTTAAAACTTCATTAATAAACTTAAGGATTTTATTCCAAAATCCCCTTACCTCTGGGCATTCCCAATACATATGGGAGAACCATTCCCTTGGCTTGTTCTCAGTGCCAGCAGTTAGGGTTCAATCCTGGTATCATATTAGCTAGCTGGGCCGGAGTTCTATACCATTTTAGAAAGAATTTTAGTTCGAGCTCCCTAAATTTGCTTACTTTAATCTCGTCTATTCCTTTCATTATCCTTTCGACCTTTGATTCGCTAATTTGTTCTTCCTTACTCCACATCTTTTGAATAAGTTGGGTTGTCAGTTCTTTATTTGTAATCATCCTCTTATAGATTTTACCTATCATTCCTTGTTTAGTTTTTTTCCATTTGTTTATATAGTTCCTCTATATTGGCTCTTCTAATCTCATATTTCCTATCTCTTGAGCTTTAAGAATTTTATTATATAACCCTCCAATTTTTAACCAGTATTGGTTACCTATGTTCTTTGTTACTTCCTGCAATGACTTTAAGGATTCTCCTCTATACATATCTTAGACTATGTGATATCCCTTAGCATTAAGAATTTCCCACCATTTGGGGTCGTCTATTGCCTCGGGGACACAGGTGGCGCTGTGGTTAAACCACTGAGCCTAGGGCTTGCTGATCAGAAGGTCAGCGGTTCGAATCCCTGTGACGGGGTGAGCTCCCGTTGCTTGGTCCCAGCTCCTGCCAACCTAGCAGTTCGAAAGCACGTCAAAATGCAAGTAGATAAATAGGAACCGCTACAGCGGGAAGGTAAACGGCGTTTCCATGTGCTGCTCTGGTTTGCCAGAAGTGGCTTTGTCATGCTGGCCACATGACCTGGAAGCTATACGCTGGCTCCCTCGGCCAATAATGCGAGATGAGCGCTCAACCCCAGAGTCGGTCACGACTGGACCTAATGGTCAGGGGTCCCTTTACCTTTACCTTTATTGCCTCATATATGCTTTCTAAGGGTGCCCACAGAGAGATAGTGAAAGAGCGTCTTGAGCTATTAGGATTTTTCAACGCAGAAGGAACAACTTGAATCAAATGATACAAAACAAAGGTGCTGCATTTAAGTGTGTAAAATGTACAGTTTTAAAAAAGGAAAAGTGCAGATATTCACAGGATCTGAAAGCAGCAGCTTCATTCCATTCATTTTCTGTGAAGGAAGCCTAAATTATTAAGAAGGCTTAGCTGAAAGATGGGAACCAAAAGTGTACTGATGGAAGAGGAAGTTTTGTAGTTAAAGGCTAAAATGTGGCTTTGCCCTAGACTATTTGAGGGCCCCCAAACAAATTAAAGGGGGGGAAACTGGATGTACATTTCCAAAATATAAGATTAAAAAACAATTAAAATGGCTTTAGATACCTATAAATTACCATATAGCATATATTCAACAGAAAAAACAGTGGCAATTTGTTGTTGACAAAGGACAGTTGGACATAGAAAGGGTCCCATTACCTCCAGTAGCTTAGGGCCTCATCAAGTCTAAATCCAGCTCTGGGGTGGCATTTGTTTCCAAGAATGACAACACTGTTGTTGAACTGAATTTTAAAATCATTTCACTACACTTGAATTGCATGTACTGTAAGCTATGATTAAGCCAGAGGTTTTGAAGCAAAGGATTATAGAGGGTGAAAAATGTTTCGTTAAAACTTCCCAAACCTTACCTGTTTTGCACCAGTTCACTCCTGTTCAGAGTCTCTATCAGTGACATGCTTTGGTTTGAAAAATAACTCTGCTTCTTCCTAGTAACAAAAAGGAAATGTAACCAAGCCCGAGTGTGTGACTGTTAACACTGTCACTAGGGAAAGGACTGCATTAAAGCAAAAAGAAATTGCCACTGAAATGGCAGCCCCTTGGGGTTATGAAGAGGTTCACAACGGGGCATTGCCCTGAATGCCATAAACAGGGACAGGTGACAGTGTGGTCTGCTTGAATATGAGTCAGGGGGCTTCTTTCCTTTTTGCAGCCCTGTCCAACACAAACAACAACAAGCACCCCATATTTGCCATACGCACACCCCGTTTCAGCTCCAGGCATAAAACTTCAGCAGTCAGATTTGCTACTTTTGATGCTCATTTTTGTTTCCCACCCTCCACCCCCCAACAGTTGTGGCTGGGAATGCCCGCCTGGTATGTTGCTGCTTGCCGTGCAAATGTGAAAAGCGGTGCCATTATGTCTGCCTTGTCAGATACTGAAATTCAGAGGGAAATTGGAATCAGCAACCCTCTTCATCGCCTAAAGCTCCGTCTGGCAATCCAGGAGATGGTATCACTCACAAGCCCATCGGCCCCTCCGACATCTAGAACGGTGAGTCACGTTCCTCTCTCACTCAGCTAGAATTCTGCCTGAGCATGGAAGTTAGCCATTTATGGACCTCTCCTTTCTCAGCAAGGCTTGTTTGTCTTATTTGCTTAATAGTTTTATCTTTAGTGATGCTTTCCGCCAATTTACCCAAGGCAGACTTTAAGCTAACGGACATGTAATTTCTCGGTTTCCTTTTAAACACTTCTTACCATGCAAGGAGACAGCAGAAATCATGGGATGAGAACATGCAGGAGGTAATGTTTTGGGGTTTGATTTTTGTTTCCCCACTGTTTTTTCCAATGGAAATAACTTCAGCCATTCCCAGATTGGATCTCTGGTGCTTTTTCATTCCCAAGTGGCCGCTGCTAACTCTTCAGTGGTTTGCATTAGTTGTAAAAATGATTGTCAAGCAGGCAGACATAGCACAAAGAGATGCTTTTGCTGATATTCAACAGGAGTTGGAGGGCAAGCACCCCCATGTCCTAAAAGGCAATTGTTGAGGGAGTCATCTGGTGTGTAAGGAACACATTCCCTGTGGAAGTGGCTTTAGCCATGGGCAACCTTTGTTTGGCAAAGCAGTATGAGGGCACCTGTGCTAGTCAAAGTAGCAACAACATCAGCATGAAGTCACAATGGCCATTGTCTCCTTAGGCAGGCAGCAACAATAGTGAGGCACACAATATTTCTCTCGCACTGAAGTAGGCATGTGTGGCCAGAAGTCTCTCTCTCTCTCTCCTGTTGTGCTGGGCAGAAGCATTGGCCTCTGTTGTCTCACTGAAATAGCCAAGAGATGCCTCAGCAGAGAAGTATGGTTTTTTCCCTCCCCCTTTTTTGGTAAGTCCTGCTTCTGGCCACAGTTCAAATTATATTTGGGAGCAGCTTCACATATGAATTTTCCCTGCACAGGTGTACAAATTTGTAGGAGAAACTCCCATGCATCTAAAAGGTGTGCATGTGTCTGTTTTGTGGAGACATATTGAGAAATCATGATTGCCATGATCTCCAATGAATTCCAAGTAACAAAATAAGGTGAGGGTTACAGATTGGTTCATTTGTCTAAGAAATGCATCAGTCCTAAGATACAGCCAAAGATTAGAAAACTAATATATGATGTGAACAAAGGGCCAATTTTCTGAATTTATTCTTGGAAGAAAAGGAATTATACTTGCCAAAGTGCCAATATCTTTTCTGAAGATGTTTAATACTTTTTTTAAAAAAAAATGTAGAAATTGCTGGTTCAGTGGGGGCTATTCTTTTCTAGATATGATTTTCAAAAAAAAAGAAAAGAATGAATATGGTCTTGCCAACCCTTTTAGCTTTCTTTGATATATTGCCTGAAGAAGCAACCCCTGAACTGCGCTTTGAATTTTGCATTGCACAAAATGTTAGAGGCAACATCTGAGAGCTAGCAAAACAAAATGAGAAACCGTGTGGGGGTGGGTGGGTGAGCAATGTCTCTCCCCCCTCCATTCTAGAATAGTCATTTGATGACCCCATGTTCCCTGTTTGCATCCTAAAAGATTATCTTTTTAAAAATTAGCACCCTAACCTAGATCTACAGACTTCAACCCATGCTTTCCATTTCATGAGGTTTATCATACGAGTTAAAAGGTTTATCGTATTAGAAATGCCCTGTGCATATGTATGTAGCCTTTGGGTCTCCAAAGACCTGAAAAAGCATACCTGTCTGCTGAAATAAGAGCCACTTGAACATGCTCTATATAAGAAGTAGTAACAGTCGTGTTTGGAAATGGCAATCTTACTAGTATTCCTTAATACGCATTTAATGGAATTCAGGGGATCACCTCCGTATCTTTTTTCAAAGTGGAGGAAGATGAAAAGCAGCTGTCTGAAGTTGGTTCTGGCCGCTGCTCAACTGAGGCAAGGACATGGTTGTGCTCATTGTGATGCTGTATGCTGTTAACTTACAGTGTTGCTGCCTTTCTTCTTTAACACTGCTTACCTAATGCGGATTCTACCTGCCTCCCTGTGGGCATTGGCAATAGCCCTCAGGCAATGTTTGGGTGACCCATGAAGAAATGGAAACTCTTGCTGCTCCAGCTAAAATGGTTAGTTTTAACAACAGCTTTTCATATTTACTTCAATGTCAAAGTATGGATTTTAGTTAACACTATATGTGAATAAGCTATAGAACAGCTGCATATTGTTTTACACAATATTTATTTGAATTTTAAGCTATGTACGCTGAATATTCCGTATATACAAGGAGAATGTCACGGTACAGTTAATGAGTCAGATAATTCATGCCAAAATAAAGGAAAACAATAAATGGAGGTGCTTCTGAAGAAATGGCCTGGCTTTTCACAAGTTGTCCAGTGCAGCCTGTGTCTATTTAGTCAGAAGTAAGTCCAAACTGTACATAAGGTTGTAGCAATAATCACCATTTTGAATTCTGTTTCTATTAGTTTAATAACTTTGTTCGTTTTATTTCCTTGGCGCAGCAATTATTGCAGTTTGTTTAAGTAGGCTAGACTGGAAATAATTCTCTGTGGTGATATATATTTGCTGAAACCGTCGTTGTGAAAATGTGCATTGATGACAGGTTGTGATGACATCATAGTGCCCGTGTTGCTGATGCAGTAATATGCTTTGTGACATAGTGCTAATCCCAGAGGTATGATGGCAGACTGTTTACTTAGAAGAAGTTCACACCATACATCTAAAGTACTATGATACCAGTCATGACTTCCCCCAAGGAATCCTGGGAGCTGCAATTTGTTAAGGGTGCTGAGAATGGTTAGGAGACCCACCTGTTCCCCTCACAGAGCTACAATTCTGAGAGTTCCCTGCAAAGAGAGGTTTTACTGTCCACACTGTCAGCTCAGAATTGGCTACCTCTGTCCCATATTCCACCTCTACGTCTGTCCTGATGCTTACCTATTTCCATTACGTGAATAAATCTTCCCAGAGTTATATTTACACATGCCCCCTCTCCCTGTCAAATATGAAAGCAATGGTGGAAAAACGAGAATCAAACTGTTCCCATATCAGCTGTTTTGTGTGACCATGTGGGACATTTCTGTCTGTTCTGTAAATTTCCCCAAAATGTGTGCTTTCCTCACTGTTTAGATGGGCCAGTGTGAGATGTATTAGGGTAGAGCATGCAGTTGCTTCTTACCTAACTTTTAATTTTATTAAGAGTATTTTGTTAGCCAGCAGTTAACCCTGCTGTAGGTTAATTTCATTACCCTTCTGTTTGAAACGCACAGTTAACGTACGGCACTGTATCTGTTGTTTTGCTTTCTTGACTCACGCTGTATTTCATTTTGTGTTCTTAACTCGCTTTACTAATGGCTGTCCTCAACACTGCAGAAAGAGAATGAGGAAGGCAGCTGGGCTCAGGTAGGAACCTTTTCTGGTATGACTAATAATAGCTCAACATCTGGCACTGGGGAGCTGTCAGCCCCTTCCACAGAAGAGTTCAGTGCTTGCTCTTCATATTTATTTAAGTATTAGAAACTAGGGATATTTTAATGGTCTTGTTCTTTTTTTCTCTTTTTGCTAAGACAAGCTGGTTTTGTGCTGCTAATTATAATTGAGCCCCAGGCAAAAGCTTCAATGTGCCTTAAAGGGTTAACCTACGCTGAATCAACTTCTCTGACTCAAGAATTAATCCATACACACACCCTTACTGCAAGACAGGCAATCCAAGATGCTTGGAGCAAGTGATGAGAGAATTGCCTCCTTGGGAATATGGATGGGGGGGGGTTGACTCTTGGAGTGGGGAACTTCTGGACTGTGGGTCTGACTTGGTCTGGTATGGGTCTCAGTTTGGCCTACAAGGCCATTTCCCCCCACACCCTGACATTGTATGTGACTTCAGGTGTGGGGCAGGTAGACATAGTTGCCAATGCACAACTGGAAACCTTCCGTTGGAAGTGGCAGGAAGCCTCCTTTATCAATGAACAATCAGTTGATTTGCAGTGAGAAGAAGCTTGTTTGGGATTGGTTGTGCTTATCAGATTCCCTATGGGGAACTCGTTAATGCAGCCAACCCCTGCCCAGAGCAGGGCATGGGGCACTCCAAGCCTGCAGAACCTAGGCATAGAACCAAACCCATTGCATCAGTTGCATGAGTCCCCCATGAGGAACCTGGTCATGCAGCCAATCCATGCAGGAAGCCAGCTTGGACTAACTGCCTGTCAGCTGATTGATGGCGACTTGAAACCCCACTTTGCTTGATTTTTCTTCTGTGGCATAACTTGTCATACCACAAGGCAAAAAATGTGTCTCCTGACATCTTAGTGATATCAAGTGATTGCCAGGTGAGCAGGGCTCCGTCCACTTGTGAAAGTAGCCCCCAGGGATTAAGGGATCCAATTTCCTGCTGCTGCCTCTTCCATTACTATGCCTGCTTACTACCGTATTGCCATATGACTATGTACTGTTAAATGAGTCACATTGGCTTTGTTTATCTTTGAGAGGACCAGCGCTACAAGTATTTAAGAAACATAAGCAGTCTGGTGTGGCAAAAGTAGTAACTTTCATTTCAAGCAGTGGATTTTCTTCTCCAGGAGGTTCCTTTGCCAGCTTTTTCACAAAGTTCACTACCCTTGTGGCTTGTGGGTTCTCTTCACTTCTGCCATCTGAATGAGAAAGGTCTACATGCCTGCTAGAATCTGTAACTTTCGAAGGCCAGTCTACACATTATACCAGCCACATGGAGGCCAACTGAAATTATTTTCCCATGGCAGTTCCACAAAACTAAAGTAACACCATTTCATCTCTCAAGATAACTTTACATGCCAAACCTTGTTTGGGCTGAGGTTTCAGGAGCTTCTGAAAGTTTTGATTTCTGACATAGATGGTAGAAATCACTCATCACCATAGGATGCCTTTCTCCTGTAACCAGAAAGGGCCCTCATGGATAATATTGCTTTATATTTCCTTATTTCTTCTGTGCGCCTGTTTGCTAGAATAGGAATGCCGATTGTTGATTAGAGCTGATATTATGGCATATATAGAGTACTACCTAATATTACTAAGGAAATTGGAACACCAAGAGAATTGCAGTTGTTCTATACTATGGACACTTATATTTTCCTATTCTTCACTACCTTCCACCCCAGACTCTTGCTTATGGTGACATGAATCATGAATGGATTGGTAATGAATGGCTTCCTAGTCTGGGATTGCCACAGTATCGAAGTTACTTCATGGAGTGTTTGGTAGATGCAAGGATGTTAGATCACCTGACAAAAAAAGATCTCCGGGTACACTTAAAAATGGTGGATAGCTTTCATCGGTGAGTTAGCACAGTATCTTCATTTATTATTTATTAAAATCATGTCTATGCTACTTTTAAACCAGAAATAAAAGTGCTGATATTACCAAAGCCAAATGTTTATATCTGGTAAAAGATATACGATTCCCCCCACAGATATATAAATCATTTCCAGAGTTTGTCTCATGTGAACAGAAAGAAGATGTTTACAGTATTTATAAAATGTTTTAAGAGGAGCTTTTCAAATGCACAAAATCTTCCAATTTGTTTACTTTCAATGCAAGTTGCCTTATAATGTCCTCTTCCCCACCTTAAATAACAGAACAAGTCTGCAGTATGGAATCATGTGTTTAAAGAAACTGAATTATGACCGACAAGAACTAGAAAGGAGAAGAGAAGCAAGTCAGCATGAAATAAAAGGTAATACTTTACTAAAGGAGGATATATTTAATGCTTGTCTTCTGAATTTTTATTCTGTTGGACCCAATAGCCCCAATGTAGTTATATGAACAAGTTTTCTCAGGCTCAGAATAGGCTTGTCTAAAATGAAATAATTCCTTGAGGCAAAGCAAGGAATTAAGTTTATTCATTACTAGCTGTTCCCGGCCACACGTTGCTGTGGCACTCATTCCCCCCAAAATGCGTGTTCTGTTAAATCCCCCTGACCCGCCCCACCCCATTCATCCTTCCGAAAGGCATGTCCCTCCCCCACTTAGCACCCCTGGTCCTTACACCAGATGTCACGACACCTCTCTCTGTGGTCCCCCTGCTGCGTGATATCATCTTCCTCCCGTGTGATGGCACCCGTCACCCCGACCCCTCTCTCTCTTCCATCCGCACACCCCATGTGCATCTTGGGAAGGGCCTGGTCTGTTCCCCTGGCTGGGCAATGCTGGGCAATGCCATGTTATTGTGATGTCACAGATAGTCTGCAGCCAATGGCAACAGCTGAGGCATCCTCAGCTGTGCTGCTTTGATATCCAGCAGATGGTAATACAACTAACGTTGGAAGAAGGTTTTTCTAAAACAGAAGGTCACAGCTGGGACATCTATATAATCTAGGTATATAAAAACACTCGTGTACAGTGTGGCAAGGTTGTGTCAAATTTTCAAAGCAATCGGTCAAGCACTTTTGGAGAGCATAGATTAGTCACAAGGTCATCTTTACATTTTTATATAGATGGAATCAGCATAGACTTATCAGCACATTACAAGGAAATGTGTCCAGAAATTTTATGTAGCTATCATACAAATTAACGGGAATTTTAAAACACAATATATCTGAACAATGCAACATATAATTATGAGTCTATTGAAATTATATTGCTTTGTTTGGATTTAAAAAGTCCATATAATGAAATTTCTATATAAATTCAGAACTGGTTCAGCTCAGCCCTCCATGCATTCTTGCACTTCGAAAATTCAGTCATTGGGAAAATGCTTTTCTCCCTCCTTTTCATAGATGTGTTGGTATGGAGTAATGACAGAGTCATACGCTGGATACAAGCAATTGGATTGCGAGAATATGCAAACAATGTGTTAGAAAGTGGTGTGCATGGATCACTCATAGCCCTGGATGATAACTTCGATTACTGCAGCTTAGCTTTGTTGTTGCAGATTCCAAATCAGAATACACAGGCAAGTAAACTAAATTACTAGTTGTAATTACTTCCCATGGATTTTAACAATTTTTTTAATTGCTTGCTTCAATTGTTTGATTTGCTTAACCACAGGCACGGCAGATCCTTGAGAGAGAATACAACAATTTGTTAGCACTAGGAACAGATAGACGACTTGATGAAGTAAGTAATTTTATTTATACTTAATAGGTAGCAGAGAATATGAAATGGTTGATTTTGGTCTTCATATATATATACATACCCCTACTCGCTTGGCCCAGTAACCCTTATTAAGCTGGAGATTCTCCTTCCCAACCCATGCAACTACTAAGCTCACTTTTCACCTTTTGGGGGCCACTTCACTCTTCTATTCTGCAGTCCTCCTTTGCACCTTTTTTCACCTTCACCCACATGTCTCTTCCTCCCCCCCCCTTTTGTGCAATTTCCTCCCCCTTGCACACAAACCACTCCCATGGTGACCTCTTGCATCTTCCGTACATTGCAGCTAAGCATCCATTTCATATTCGACCCAACCATGAAGCCACCGTCTCCTCTTATTCTTCAGACCCTTCCCCATGCCTTCTACTCCCTCTTTTTGCACCCCCCTAGGCATCTCTTTACTCCACTCTCCTCCTTTCTTCTCCTTTGTACACAGATCACCCCATTCCCATGCCTTCTCCTGTCTCCTATTGTGTAGGTCTCTTTGCACCTACACGCCATTATCACCATCACCTTTTTTCCCTTCCTCTTTTTGAACTTTCCCTTCACACAGATCACCCTCATTTTCAGGCTTCCCCCTCTCTCATTCTGCAGTTCCCTTGGTCTACACAGCCCATACTGATATATGTTACTATATGTATGATGACTACAATATTAAGAAAAAGCCTGTCAGTTTAGAAGAGTTTAATTCAGTTGACGAATGTTGTACATACATAGGTGTTTTCTTATTAATGAAATATCACACTGAATCTTGAACTTCCATGTTGAAGGCAGCACATGGTACCAGGAAATACATGATTGTGGAGAGATACTGTAGAATATTTGAGGGCTTCACATCCTTGATGTCTCTCATATGAGGCAGCTGAGAAATGGAAGAGGAAGAAGTTTGAAAAAGCCATATGTTTATTTTCAATTACTCTTCTTGCTGTACTCAATGGCAGAGGTTTGAGCAAAGCAGGAATGGAAGGACACTGAAGGGTTGCTGTTTATATCTATATCTATATTTATCTATCTTATACATACATACACATACACATACACACACACACAACCAGATTTAACAAGGGAAAATAGCAGTGATGGGTACAACATAGAAGCTAATACAACAGAGGCGTTCCCAACTTCCTCCTTACTATACTCAAGCTTTGTTTTAAACCGGCAGTTCCCCCAGGTCACACTCTGCTCAGTCTAGTCAAAATTCTGCCATTGTTTAAAATTCCCTCTCGATTTTTCTATCTCTGCTTTATTCAAATCTCTGCTGTTCCCTCTGCTCCATCCCTTCCTTACTCAGTCTTTTACTGCTGAGAAACCTGCCTTCTCTTTTGCTTTCCTATCCCACCCTGACTTCATGCAAATTCAGGATTGTGATGAAATACTGCAAATCCTCCACTGGAGGCTGTGCAATTACAGTCTTACAGAACATAGCTTTTAGTAAAAAAAAAAAATACTAGTCAATTTCATTAGTTGTGGCCCACCCACCTACCCCCATTTTTTGATTATATTCTTATTATTACTGTTCACATAGGACATTTTAGATAGCCATATCCCTCTATAATCTTTTGGTAATTTCTTAAATAATAAAACCACAGAGGTATATTAGTTAGAGTGTCTCAATGGTGGGTGGGCAGCATATAATCTCCCCAGCACTCCACTCAGCATCTCCCTACCCTTTGGGTCCAATGGGGACTATATCAAAGGATGAGTTGAGGGTTATTTATTACATTCCATTTGATGCTATGTTGTGCACATCCTATATTTCAGTGTCTCTATTTGGCTCACTTTTTCACTGTGTTCTGGCCATATAGAGTTAACAATGGCTATATATGGACCATTTTATCTGAATATGTTCAAAAGGAATGATAAAGCTATACATTGGCCAGCCTAAAACAAGATTCCCTTGTTAAGTATCTGTTTCTATTTGTAATAAGCAGAAGTCTGCCTTTCTACTGATAACTATTCCTCAAAATTAAATACTGTATTTGCATGTCAACAGAGTGATGACAAGAATTACAGGCAAGGCTCTTCCTGGCGAAGACAGTTCCCCCCACGTGAGGTCCATGGAATCAGCATGATGCCTGGCTCCTCAGAAACACTGCCAGCTGGGTTCAGATTAACTACAACATCAGGACAGTCACGAAAAATGGCAACTGATGGTATGGGGCTAATGCTTATTTTCATAACTAAAGGTGTCTAAGCATTCATTATCTACGTGAAAGAAAATATGCCAACCTTGCATAAGCAATGTAGCCAGCAGCTGCTGTTTGGTGTGAAATATTTACACATAAACTGTTTTAAGAGATGTAATACTAAACCATGGTTTAGTGGTACGTGAAAGAGCTGCAGCAAACTTGGGCTCATATGCTTGTCCCCGTGCCCCCCACCTGTATTTACACAGTTTCAAATGCCTGAAGGGTGTGAATGTATTTTTCATTTCTACATTTTATTTATCCATTCTATTTGACAGACATATGCCAAGAATGCTTTGATGGTGTTTCCTGCTTGGCAGGGGGTTGGACTGGATGGCCCTTGTGGTCTCTTCCAACTCTATGATTCTACTTTATTGGGCTAAGAAGCAGTACACACCTTCTTTCCCCAATTGTCTCTTATCATCAGAACAGCAAAAGAGAACCTTCCCACCCAACCACATGGTCTGTCTGCCGTGTCTCCTGTTCCAGCAGAAATCCATATATGGGTGTGAAAGAATGAATTTATAGGTGAAACTCGGAAAATTAGAATATCGTCAAAAAGTGCATTCATTTCACTAAGGCAACTTAAAAGGTGAAACCAATATATGAGATAGATGCATGACATGCAAAGCAAGATATGCCAAACCTTTATTTGTTGTAATTGTAATTATTTGTCGTTAGGCGGGTCAATTATAAATGGAATGTAATTAATGAAATGTAACAGCGATTTTGGGACGCGGGTGGCGCTGTGGTCTAAACCACTGAGCCTAGGGCTTGCCGATCAGAAGGTCAGCGGTTCGAATCCCCATGATGGGGTGAGCTCCCGTTGCTTGGTCCCAGCTCCTGCCAACCTAGCAGTTCAAAAGCATGTCAAAGTGCAAGTAGATAAATAGGTACCGCTCCAAGCGGAAAGGTAAACGGCGTTTCCGTGTGCTGCTCTGGTTTGCCAGAAGCGACTTAGTCATGCTGGCCACATGACCTGGAAGCTGTACGCTGGCTCCCTCAGCCAATAACGCGAGATGAGTGCCGCAACCCCAGAGTCGGTTACGACTGGACCTAATGGTCAGGGGTTCCCTTTACCTTTACTTTAATAGCGATGTATGTTTTTGTATTATTGTAACTATTTGTTTTATGACTGTGGAATTTCCAAAAGAAAGCATTTGTAATGCAAATGCCCTGATAGCATGGTCAGAATCTGTAAGGGGGAGGGAGTACAGAGTACCCCCCCCCAATCATCAAGAGTAGCTCCTCACAGAGTAGCGAAGTAAACACAGACTGCTGGGAGGGAAGTCAGGACACGGAGAGAGAGTGCCCGGGCTCAGGCAGGATGAAAGAGCCCAGACTCTACAGACGGGAGGAGAGAGAAGCGGAACAGGGGGAGAGGGAAAATATGGAACGCAGACCCTTTCTGCCGGTTCCGGAATTACAAAGGAGGAGAAAAGGAAAGAGATTCAGTGTCCCGCGCCTTTTATGTTGGGGGCGTTCGCGCCGAGGGGCACTTCCGGATTCTGCATCGGACTGAGGAGACATGTTTCTGCACCTGCTTCACTGTACATATCTGCACCAATAAACACGTTATGGAAAAGTAACCTGAGGAGCGTCGTTACTCGAGAGTAGTCACCAGAAACCCCTGACAGCATCTTTTAAAAAAAAATCTGAGTAACAGATCAGGCACTCTGGAAATATACACCTTATTTGAACATTAAGTGTACATGTGCACATTCTCTCTTCCCAACATGCATAACAGAGCAAATCTGCAGCTGTACCCGCTGCCCCAGGCCCTAGTGTTAAGTACTGAGTATTATTTTCAACAAATGAAAATCGAATGGGGGCAACCATGCAATCCACACTAAATAAGCTCCAGGAGTTGGGTCACAGAGAATACCTTGGGCTACATGTTTTCTTCCTCTTCCTCTAATTCCAAGATTCTTCTTGTTGTTTTGGCTATCAATTTGCAGTGGCGTCAGCACGGTTGCAGAGACTAGACAGCTCGACAGTTCGCACGTATTCATGCTGACAAGGCTGGCATGGAAAAAAGGACGGAGGTGAACTCATGTGAGTAATTAAAAAGCTATCTTATTTGTTGGGCAGAACTGAAACAATAACCATAGCAGTGTAGGGTTCTCTCAAGGGGCCTAGGAAGTTCTCACTGTGGTACGTCTGGGCACTGGGATAGTGAAGGTATGCCTGGGCTGTACAACTTCAGACTATCCTTAGACTGTGTCTGCACATTAACAGTATTGAGTAATAAGGAGCTGTGAGTTCTCAACATCTAAGCCTTGGAATGAGACTCAAATGAATCTAAGGAACCTGCCAGACACTGTAAAATAGCACCTTCAGGGCAAATGTCAACCTTGTTGGTGCACTTTTCAGCAAAAAACTAGCATAGGACTCCAACCACATTTGAAGCAGATTCTAGCACCGGACCCCAAGATGGATTTCTCTCCAAAATAAAAGCAGACGTAGCACACTTGTTTACACTCATCATTAATGCCATGTGTAGTTTAGCTCTGAATGTAGAGAGTGGGAAAGCTTTTCCTTTCTCCCAAGCAAAAACATTAAACCAAATGAGGACAAAAGCACTGCAATGGAACAGCTTGTAATTAGAGCTATGTAGGCTGTTGTTAGCATGCCAAGGGTATGAAATTGTGTGCCCCAGAGCATTACAAATTTCACTGCAAGTTCAGATAGTAAAGAGCCAATGCTTGCAAATATCAAACCTATGATTATCTAATCTACTGCTACTACTACAGAGTCAGCCATTGCTTGAGAATACAAATTCTAAAATTAGGAAATACGAACAGCACTAGACAGACAAAAATAATGTGCTAAAGGTATAGAAAAATGAATCAGTGCAATTTGCAAGGACAGTACTACTCAAGAGTGCAGTCTATGGGTTCATTGTAAATGCCATTGCCCTTGACATTTATTCCACTGGTAGCTACAGTAATTTATGGACCAATACTATCACCAATGACATCTGAAACATTTCCCAACATCAAAGGAAACATTACCAACAATCCTACTAGAGGGAAAAAAGCAACCCAATTTATTACCTTAAAAAGATGCAAAGATAGTGAAATTCTAACTGGAATATTTATTGTATTAACACGTCTGCTTCGGTATATTATACAGTGGTACCTCTGGTTATGAACATAACTTGTTCCAGTGGTCCGTTCTTAACCTGAGGTACCACTTTAGCTAATGGGGCCTTCCCACTGCCACCGCAGTGTGATTTCTGTTCTCATCCCGAGGTAAAGTTCTTAACCCGAGGTGGTACGTCCGGGTTAGCGGATTCTGTAACCTGAGGTGTTTGTAACTCGAGGTACCACTGTATGACTAAACAATTACAATCCAAATTCTCACAGAAAACAGTAACATTTACCTTGATTGCTTCAGGTAAAATATGCATACTTGAGTGGTAAAAGGAATCTGGGGCTCGTAGCTCCATACATACAGATACTGCCTATGTTTAAATTTCCTGAGTGCTTCAAGACAGGTTTTCCCCATTGTGTCCGCAGCCCCTTTTCTCCACAATAATCCTGCCTGCTTCAACAGGGCTGTGCTAGAAACCATTTACTAATTAATAATGAGCCTAAGATAGAGATCACCAACCTTTATGGGGGGTACTTCCGGGTTAGTGGATTCTGTAACCTGAGGTGTTTGTAACTCGAGGTACCGCTGTATGACTAAACAATTACAATCCAAATTCTCACAGAGCACCACATGCTGTAATCAAGCACACACCACAACTTATTGCATTGGCTACACCAGAATGATTTTTGAGCCTAATTTCCATAGAGGGATGAAGAAGGGTGCCCTGCATTGCCAGGGAAGACTTCTGCAGGGCCCACAGGCACCATGTTGGAGACCCTTGGCTCAGTAACAGAATGTTGTAATGGAGTTATTACTGAATGTACTATTTTTCCCCCACCTCTAGATGCCAACTCTACCTGAAGTGCACTACCACCATGTTACGAAAAGAAGCTTTTTATTCAAGAACAGGGTATAAGGAAGTACACTAGAATATTTATCAGACTAAACTACATGGAGATCTTTTTACGAATTGCGTTTTAAGGTGCAGCCTGCCAAGTACTACCATCATGCAACTCTAATTCATTTCAATGGAGGTAACATAAGTTTCAGACAGCCCCATTGAAATGACTAAAGAATGTGCAGCAACAGTACTGGCTGGACTGCGCCCACTGGGTAGTTCCATAAGGTAATAGTTACTAATTAAGTTTTTTTAAAGAAAAATAATAAACCCCAATGTATTTATCATCATAAATTTGATTGAAGTGCAGGAAAGCTTTTATCAAAAGGAGACACTCATTTCTAAACTTGTTTCATCTGTTTTATTGTAAAATACTAGAATTTATGTATTTACTGTGTATGTATTTCTTTTAATATGTGTAAGTCTCATGTAAATGGATATAAATATGATTTTTTAAAAAGAAATTAAATCTATGGTACATGGGGTCTTAGTGCAAACACTTGACAATACAGTGTCAACAATACTGTTTGTATCCTTCCATTCCACCATTTTTACAGTTTTGAATTGTAGCAAAGTCAATTGGATATGTTTAGCAGAGTTATTAGATGCTTCAACATGTTCCTACTTTTTAAAAGAAATCTGTCAATATCTAAAGCTCAACACCTGCCTCTGATGATTTACAAAAGAAAGATTTGAGCCAAAAATGGACCTCTGAAGGCAAAACAGAATTAATTGTTATATATACTTGTAGAAAAGCACTGTGACTGCTCTCCTTTTTAATATCAACATCAAAAATCAACTATAGGAGGTTAACAAGAGACATTCTCCTCAATGGCTACTTATGGACCAAGAAGAAACTAGCTTTTTCTAGGACTCACGTTTTGCCTTCCAAATTCTTCAAATGCCGGCCAACGTTGGCATAGAACAAACACCAAGGGGAAATAAATCCTGATCTTCAAGTTTTCAGTTATATAGAAAAATGCTGCCCTCCATTTCTTCATTATAATAGGCATTAGACAGCTGATTGACTAATAACATGTTTATCCAAGACGGCCTTGCTGAGACTTCTCAGAAGTCAGTTTTATCAGAGGAACTAACTGAAAAGCAGAAAAGTTAATATATAATGTACAAAAGCTTAGAGGAGAAACTATTATCTGCTGTGGCTTTATTTGGTGGTGTTATTGATGTTTATTCTTTGTTTATATGGGAAGTTTCAAAGTAAGACCTATTTAATAATGTCATTTACCTTCTATTTGCTAATCTCCCGCTGCCTGATCTTAGCTTCAGACCTGTCTTTTGGTTATTCCTTTCAGCAGGTTGATCTGCAAAACATCTGCACGTACATTTGTTTCACTGCATTTTGTTTTGCTTTATTTTTTTTACTTAAACAGACCTCAGTTAACCAAATGGTGACAGATTCTTTTTCTCCCCCGTTGTCAATAAAAGAAAATCAGTGCTGTTTTATGTGTTCAGTGTCTGATGGAACTGCATGGTGTGCCACAGCTTCAAACGGAACTTTAAGAGGCAAACATTGCTTCGGGGGTGAATATAAAGCATAACATTTCCTATCAACAAGCAACCAGAATGTGCTTTGAAAGATAATAATGCCGCCTGCCACAAGATGGTGCACTGAACGTTACTGCTTCATAGAAAGTAACATACAAAAAGGGTTCCTTCTAAGTAAACTTTGATACAACCATCAAGACACTGGCTTGATCAATTGATTTCTATGGGATATAACTCTGTTGTTGTAACCACTGCTATAACATGTCTTCAAAGTTCCAAACGCCTTTTAGATCAATATACAGCTGGAATCAAAGGTACAAACAACCTGGTAATCTAATTCTCCCACCACTGTTTGATCCTGAGCAAGTTAGTTAAGTCCCATTGATATAAGTATGATTAGTTTTGGTTTGGAGTCAACACACTATATAACAGTACAATATAATCCTATAAATAGGGAAGGTGATTTGAATTTAACAAGGCTTACCTATGGGTAAGTATGTAGGACTGCAGCCATAATGAATTTTTTGCTGAAGCCTACAGATGCCTCAGTTTCTTTTCTAGCTACCATGTGTCCTAGAATATACACCAGGCTTCCTCAACTTCGGCCCTCCAGGTGTTTTGAGACTACAATTCCCATCATCCCTGACCACTGGTCCTGCTAGCTAGGACCATGGGAGTTGTAGGCCAAAAACATCTGGAGGGCAGAGGTTGAGGAAGCCTGAAATACACTAATTCTAATAGTAGTTGCACTATGCAATATTACTTTTCAGTAGACAACTATAGCAAGAGCTTCTCTTCTTTATACCCATAGGTGCTGAGTAGAAAATAGATGAGTTAAGTTTTTATTTCTCTTCTGCCCCAAACTGATGGGTATACAGTATTTCTTCCCTGCATGGGCACCCTACAGGTGGGGAAGGACCTACTACCCTGTTTCCCCAAAAATAAGACATACCCATAAAATAAGCCGTAGCAGGATTTCTAAGCATTTGCACAATAAAAGCCATACCCCAAAAATAAGACATAGTGATAGGCGCTAATCTGGAGGGCGCCAAGGAAGAGGCGAAGCTGGACGCGTAAGACACACACACACACACACCCGGAAAATAAGCCATAGTGTGTCTTCTTGAGGAAAAATATAAGGCAGTGTCTTATTTTCGGGAAAACATGGTAGCTATAGGGCTCAATAATACCTCTCTCACCTTTACAATGTGCATAGGCATAAAGAGGCAGGACAGGCCATGACAAGAAATGAGAAATCTATGTTCCTCCCATATATACATGTAACTTTAGGGTTCCTGTAACTTTCAAAAGCAAATGTGAAAGGCATACAAATACCTCCTTTAATTAATCTACTGCTCCGCCTACCTCCATACTTGGGAAACATGTACAAAGGAGTGCTTATGGGAGAATCAGCACTTTGATGCCTGTGACTCACCTCCCATATACGATTTCCATATGCTGCTGTTCCAAATTCATGAAGAGCCGGTCCTGTAGAGACCTGGATCCCAGGATTCGAAGGACATACCCATAATAAGCTTTTGCTCTCTGAGATGTAGCCAAGTAGCTAGAAGGAAGACACGAAGTTAGGATAAATTGGTCCTTATGTCTTACATATAATAAAGTTTTAAGAGTGTCATCATGTAGCCCCCTTTGGAGGATCTGTAGTGCCAAATCACAATCCTGACTGCATGAAAATTGGGGTGGGTTAGGGGCACAAAAAAAGAGGACAGATTGCACAACAGCAGCGGCTGTGACATGGGAGCAAGACAGGAGAGACCAGGGCCATCTTGAGCACCTGTGGCGCCCTGGTGTGACGGATCCCTCCGCCGCCCCACTGCTGCCCCGTTTTTCAGCGCGGAGGGCGGGCGGGCTCAGCGTGCAGCGCGGTCGCCGAGGGTGCTGCTGCGCGGCAGGTGGGCTTCCTGCGTGGCGGAGCGGCCGGCGGGTGGGCAGCGTGGCTGTGTGGCGCCCCCCCTGGCGGGCCGGCGCCGTGGGGCCTTGTGCCACCCAGCCTGGCCGTAGAGCCAGCCCTGGGAGAGACAAATGAGAGGGGGAAAGTGGTGGTTTAAAACAATGGGAGAGGCTGAATAGACTCGGAAGGGAGAAATACTTTAAAAAAATAGTCTTACAAGGAAGACTTTCGCATCTTCCTTCTTGCTGTTTTAAAGCATTTTCCCCACTTCAGTGTCTACCCACTCGCTCTACTCAAACCCCTGCCATTGCTTAAAACCACAAATTTTTCCTCTCCATCTCTGCTTTGTTCGAATCTCTACAGTTGTTTAAAGCTACCACATTCTCCTCCTTCCTTACACTTTCCCCTCTTCCATTCCTCAGCTGCTTCACATGAGAGAGATGCAGAGCCTTCAAATATTCCATAATACCCTCTCAAAACGTATTTTACTCCTGGTACCATGTATTGTGTTCAACACGACGTTTCAAATTCAATGTTGTATTTCATCCATCCATCCATACACACCCACACACAAACATACAACATCCATTAACTGTGCTTAACCTTCTCTAACAGAACATGCTGACTAAAAGGCTTGCCCTCAAGTTTATATTCGTCTTAAAGCCACAGGTAACTCTCACCTCACCTGGGGTTATGTTCTTCACCATCGCACATATAAGCAAAATCACTAAAGCCCGAACAATCCCTAGAAGACCACTTAAAAACCATTTTTCAAATGGCGGCACCTACCTATCTATGAGGGACGAATGAAGTCATCCTCCTCCCTCGCTGGATGATGCTTCTGATTATATGAAGACCGAGAAGTGCTTGGCTATGGTTCAGATTCAGAGGTGGGTTGCGCGGGCACATCTGCTGCTACGACAGCAGCGGCTGGTATCTGTGAGGAACATGGTGATTGGCAGCTACCGATGTTGTCTCTTGGGCTCATCAAACATTTCCTTTTATAGTCTCAGAGTGTAATCTCACAGATGATCTTGAGGCTGCGTTCCAAGCAGATCTTAAAGCTGTTAAGTCAACCCGGCCTGGCTTCAAATTCCATAGCAAGCTGGTCCCCATCTGTGATAGAAGGTTTGAAGTCATAGAGGTTTGGTGTCTTTTGGCACAATAAGCTGCCATCCATGGAGCATGTTTCCGGTTCGTGTCCTCCAGCCACAAGTTCAGTGCCGTCTCAGTCTCCACCAAAGCCTTGTCCTACACCTGGCTGCGGTCAGTGGTGTGCTTACTGCCACAGCCCCATGGATCTCCTTTTCATACACCTTGATGGCATGGATGCTGGACTCATTCTGGCCAAATTTGTATGCCACAGCACTCACAGACATGCCAGCCCTCAAGCAATCCAACAAAGCCAACACCTCTATCAGCAAGAGAACCACCCTCTACCTTTTTGTTTTCTCGGACGCTGATGACGATGGTGATGATGCTTTGTGTTTTGGTGGACCATTCTGCCATCTGAAGCTGTGCCAACCACCTCCCTCACACTCCAAACCCCTCTGTTCAAACTGCTCCACATGTTTCTCTGATCTCCTCCAATCACCCTCTCCAACTGCCTCTTCTGCACTCAAACACTCTCACAAACACAGCTGGGATTGCTGGTCATTTCCCCCCCCCCTGCTCTCACCCCCTTCCCCCCCCAACCCATGCATGTACAAGGTCATGTTTAAGTCCCGTCTATGTGAAGGGGAGAGAGACTTTAAGCCAAACTGAATACACCACCAGGGTATCTGAGATGGAATTTGCTCTACATTGGACAGAAGATTCGGGTTGAACTAGATGACCCTTATGGTCCCTTTCAACTCTACAATTCTGTGATTCTCCCCAATCCCACCCCCCTCACCTGCTACAATAATGCTGTTTTCCAACCACCAGCAGCTACTTTAAACGTGTTTCTGAAGTGGGAGAAACGTAACATTTTTCACATGCATCCTGAACTGCAGTTCTACGGAGGCAATACTATATGCTATTTCTAACCATTTGATTGACTCTAATCAAAGCTCTATGAAGATTTTCTAAAGTTTCTTTAATTCTCCCTTTGACTCTGCTGTTCAGTCTGTGAAGCCAAAATATTCAACAGATGTCTTAAAGCAAACTAAGGTTGAATAAACAAACGTGTAAGTTTGCACCTTGAGTACTAAGATTGAAACTGTATTAAACAAAAAATGGCATTGCTTCTACACAGGAAACTGGCTTATACAAAGTCAGATCATTGGTCCATCTAACTATCTATTACAATGATTAGCAGCATCTATCCAGGTTTTCTCAGCCGTAGCTGGAGATGCCAGAGACCAAAAAGAGGGCCTTCAGTGTAAAAGTGTGTGCTACACCACTGAGGAATGCTCGTTCTAAAGGTATTCAGCATTACTTCCATTTTCTGGGATGAACTTGTACTTACAGGACAATATAAAATAAGCCTTTGTTCAAAAATGATGGAAAAGCCCACAGACCACCAAGGTCTTCTCCTGTTCTGTTTGATTATCATCATCATCATCGTTTTACCTACAGGTAAGCTTTTGCATAGGGCCATTTTTTTTTCATTCTGTGCCCAAGGCCCTGCTATTTCCAGTCTTGTTCTCTGTGCTGATCAGGATAATCACTTGCTGGACTTGAAGTACTGATCTGGATCCAGATAGGTGCAGAGCTCACTCTATTACAGTGAAGAGACAAAATTGCACCCTTGGACAGGAAGTTCAGCATACAGCCAGCAAGACCCAAGAGTCTTCTCTGCTGCTTGATTGCCGTTAAGTATTAAATGGGTTCTAATGATTTGGATTTCCGAATGTAGCTTGCAAATATGCATGAAGAAACGTGGGGGGGGGGAATGTATTGGGTGTGATATATAATCTAAACAACTCAAAATAAAAATGGTAAATTTTATTCTCATGGCTCTAAACTCGTAAACAATAGTTTCATTCATTACCTTAGAGTGCAGACCTGAGGTGGTGAATGTGTTTGCATGGGTGCGTGGGTGTAAAGCTGAAAATTGACCTCCACTTCTAAACTTTGCTTGCTTGTGGCAGCCAGGGCAGCGAAGCAGGTAGACTTTTCCTTTGCTGTGTGGATCTTTGCCCACCCTCTCAATCTTCCAGCTGATTCCAATAGAGGGGGTGGAACTTCAGATAAACCGGCTTCAGGGTTCTCTGGAGGGAACACTGTTCCTGGGAACCCTCCAATGAATGAAGAAGCCTTGCATCCAGCAGATTCGAGGCTGCTTCCATCCTACCCCTGCCTCACCCTGACTCTGGCTACAAAAGAACCAACAGTGATAATTCTATACACACAAAGGTAGGCGGCAGCCTCTGCTCCACCCTTGCCCCTTCCAGCCAATGGATGTGGAAGTTAGGGTTGCTCTGCCCACCTCTTGAAACAATATTAATATATAAGCACACTTAAATTTCCCCTGAATTCAATGGAAGAAGTACCATATGAGCACATGGATTAAGTGTTGCACTGAAATTGATGGGGCCTAAAAGCGCTAAAATTTTGGCTGGGTGTGCCCTGCATCAGCAGCTTCATCTTTGCATTTGATATAGGTTTGGAGCAGCATGAAAGTTGCAAATGCGATTATTTTAATAGCTATTTGAGCCTCAGAGAAACTGTTTGAATACCCACCATAAATCATTACACCAGCAATCCAATATTAATTACTTGCCACTGCGGTATAAGGCCTAGCGACACTTTTGCAGAAATAAAATTAGTCCCAATGTAATTTGATTTACATGATACTCCTGGCTTAATTAAATGCAGTTAAGTTTTCCAGGTATTTTCAGATCTTAATAGGTTTTAAACCATTACTTTAACTTGGTCTTCAGCATTTCTTCTACATGTTTAAACACAGCCGGGTCCTCAATGGTTGGAGTTATCTGGAAAAAAAATAAGCAAGAGAAGAGAATCAAGATACTATGTTATAGTTAACAATAGTGTTAGCAAGTTCAAGTCTAGTGAACTTAGTTTGCCTAGTTTTGTGGAAATCATACGAAATCCCTGTATACACCATCAAAAAAGTAATGTAATGGCTCATAGTCAGCAGTGGCACTGGAAAACAAGTTTTGTAGCAGCCATCTTCTTGTGAACAACCACTGTCAGTAGATGCAAAAAAGGTACTGTAATCTCACACAAAATGATTCCTTAGTACAGAAATGGATTGAGACTATTCTCATTTGTTAGCCGGCCTTCACCCTATAGTCCCAGGATGTGTTACGTTCTTAAGGTGGGTCCTAAAAATATACGCCTCAAGTGTCAAAGGTCAGGATAAAGAAGTATATATAGCAAGGGGAGGAAATGCAGGCACTATCCTAAAAGCATTTGACGCTCCCAAAGTTGTTTGGCTACACTTTGTAAATCTATATGCCTGCTACAAGGTGGTATTGGAGCCAGGTTAATGGGACTGGTTTGCTTTACATAAGATATGCTGCTGCTTAAAGCCACTTAAATGCTACACAACATACTAGGCATAACTTTAGAGGGACAGCTATAAAAGATTATGAAAGCTGCAGACAGCACAATGTAATAGCAAAATATCCAGCACTTTTATCACAGTAGTAGTAAAAGAATGCAGGTAATTCACCTTGTATGGCTTGCCATTTACCAAGGAAGAAAGAGTTGACCGTGGTATCTTGCCAGAACGTGTCTTTGGTAACTGTTTAACAAACACTGCTTTCCGGAAGGCTGCCACGGGGCCAATATTTTCTCTAACTCTCTTTACGATTTCATCCAAAAGCTTTTCCTCTTCAGTGTTTACTCCTGATAAGCAAGGTAAGAGCACCACGGTCAACAAAAGTAGTCTGATTCTTCTGTACGGTTACCATTTTGTTAGCTGCTACAGGCTGGGAGTTGAGCCTAAGGCTTCCCTCCGCTTTTCAAACAAATGTCTCACCGTTTCTTAGGACGCACAGAGCGAGTGGGACGTGGCCCTTTAAGGAGTCTTCGTGGCCAACAACTGCACAATCTGCCACAGCGCTATGGGAGAGAACAGCCTGATTGGGGAAACAGAAAACAGCAACCACCATGCGTCAGTGGAGCACACATGTTCCTTATCAATCCAGAGAACCTGATAATGCAGAAGTCACAGTTTCTTTCCTAATTGGAATACCACAGGGAGTTTTCAGAGTCATAGTGGAGATAGATGTCTAAGTAATTTCCTGTTGGATGGGAACTCCTTCAAAGATAGCAGCCTAAAGAACTGTGTGGGAGGCTCTTTAGATCAGGAGTGGGGAAAGTTTTATAGCTCAAGGGCCACATTCCGTTCTAGAAAGCCTTTTGAGGGCCACATGCCCGTGGTAGGCAAGAGCAGAGGCCAAAGTGGGTGGAGGAATTAATGTGAGTTTCACCTCTGCACAGTAGCCTAACTTCTGAAACAGAAGCACACACCCCCTCTGTATCCTCCATCCAGACAAGCAAGAGGCATTCTCAAAGGTCAACAACACATTCCAGTCAGGCCACCTGGGTTATGAGGCAGTGTGGGTGAGGGGTGTGGTCTGGGGAGTTTTGAGGGCCAAACGGAGAGACCTTATCAGGCCACATTTGGCCTCCCGGCCTAAGGTTCCCTACCCCTGCTTTAGATACATTCTTTTAGCATACACTAAAAACCAACCATACTTTTCTGCGCCTGAAGGAGTCGAAGTGACCAACAAGTAAAACAAAACAAAACACAGAATCACACCATCAAAAATGCATTGTCAAAAACACAATCTGAGTTACAAAAACCACAACCTGACCAATCACCAGAAAACAGAAAAACCAGAATAAAAATTAAATTGAAATAAAGTAGCAGCAATAGCAAATCTTTGTCTTAAAAACTAACCAACAAACCAACTTCTTCAGATGCCAGCAGAACAAAGATAAGAGAGGAAGCTGACCCCTTGGGCAGCGAATTTCACAGATGACGTCCTGCCATAGAAAAAACTCTTCCATGCATTGCCACAAAATGTGCCTCAGAAGGCAGTGTGACGCACAACGCAATCTGAAAAAACAAGCAACTTCACAGGCCCTTCAAGTACTTAGATTAAAGCCCCAAGGAGTGTGGGACCAACGGTACAAAGTCAATACCTCTGATCGCATTAAAAACTGAATCAGCAGCCAGTGTAGCTAAAACAATGATATTGTCACATGATCACAACTCCTGGCCTGTCAAGATTTTAGCAGTAACATTTTGCACCCTTCTGAAGTTTCCAGGCAGCATTAGACAATGAAGCCCTTATGGTGATTCACAGTGTCCATAATACAGAAATCTCAGTTTGCCGGGAGCAGGATTTCAGAATTATGTGATGCTACATTTCTGGCCTACATGCTCACAACATTACACTTATTTACTATTGTCTGGCTGCTGCCCAAAAGAGATGTTTCAGTGCCTTTTTACTGAAATATTATTTAAGCTGTAACATTTCCTTATTAGCTTGATTAATAAACCTACTGGGAATGCAATATTTCAAATTACAAATGTACATTAGCAATCCAGCCCATAAGACTGTGTATAAATGACAATGACATTCATCATAAACAACATGCTGATATAAATCATATTAGCTACCTTAGCGTACATTTTATTGTTTTGTGGGTCTCCATTTGGAATAATAACATGCACAGTATTTTAAGCTGTAGATCAAACTATCAGTTAATGTCTTCCTTAAAACAGGAGAGACAGACAGAAAGTTGATACATTATTTATCAGCAAACAACTTTATGGTGCATTCAGCAAAACAATCGGTTTCCACCCCGCTATATGGTAAGCAAAAAATGGGAATTAAATAGCTTTTTCAACACCACAAGAGAGGCAGCACTGCAATAAAGCACAACCCACAAAACAACTAATTTAGCCCAAGTTTTCTTTCCCTAAAAATACAGACTCAGCAATAATAATAAGGCGTCAGTTTACCACCACCTCACATCTGTTTTGTGAGGAGGATGGAGAAGCAATTAAGCTGTAAAAATAACAATAACTGTGCCCTTACCTTCTCCCTCAAGCAGCGAGAGCTTTGAGCAAGTTTCCTAACACTTCTTTAAAAACCAAAAGTTCAACCGGCCTTAAAGCGGCTTTATGACACTTTCCCCTAAAAACCGGATCAAAGAGAATTAACGCAGAAGAGAGAGAAAAGGTGGGTCTGTATTAAATCATGCTCCACTAAGATTCAGACCCCATACTTATACATCCATTTTGTGAAGGTGTGAAAGGTACCAGGAGTGGGGTTGAACAGTGGTTAGCATGATGATGATGGTCTGTTTTTATGAGTGCTCCAATGTGCATAGATACTGCAGGCAGCTCTAGACAGCAGGCAAGCAAACCTCACATGGGAAGGAACTGTCACTGGGTCTAATTATCTGGCCATGTTCTTGGAGTGGCATGTGATGGTATTGAAGGGAGGTGCTTCCACGTAATGCACGGGTTCAACTTTGCATTTATTTATTTAATAAAGTTATATCCAGCTTTTCACCATGGAGGTCTCAAAGCAGCTTACAGCAATAAGATACACATCAGACAAAATATGCCCGGGGAGCCGATTCTTTCCTGCTGCCTGGGAAACCGGTACTCTTAATTACTCCCTTGTGGTGTTCTCCTCGTTCTGTACTCTTTGTCCTCCCTCTGAACATCGTTTACTTTAATTTACTCTCTTGCTTGATGCGTTTATTGACTCTTTTAAGAATTTCGCAACTTTCAGCCTCGACAACCTGACTATTTTTTTCCTGATCCTCTTTTCTTTGCTGTTTCTATGGCACCAATTATTCGTGCTTCGGATTCTTCATTTAACTCTGTTTCAACATGTACATTTGATTTGTCTTTCTGCTCCCATTATTCTTCCCCAGGTCAGCCATAGATTACTTCTCAATTACGTTTTCCTTCATATATCAAGGTCCTGTGCCATTAGTCATGACTTCTCAATTTCTTATCTATACGCTTCACACACACCCTTAATAAGCAATCTTATTTATCTTTCTCGGTTAATTCATTCTGTTGCTGCTGCTTTGGCTAGTCACTTGTTAATTCACTTATTCCTCATTTTCTTTCTTGTCTATTTTTATCTCTTAGTTTTTGCACATGCCTTTGATAAAGCAGCGCAAGTTCATTCATGAGTTCCTTCTGATCAGCTCTTCTTATTTATCACCATTTGTCACAGCCTCATGGCTGTTTTCTTCCTTTTCTGCTCTTCTTCTCGTCTACTTGTTTGCTTAGGGTCGTGCCTTCATGTTTTCTAAGCAGATCGCTCACTTTCTATTATTCCCTTCTGTATACGGTAATTTCAAATCTCTCTGTTATGGCTTCTAGCCTCATAGATGACTTCACTGGGTTTGTCTAATTGCCACCTGGTTTCTCTCCTTTGTTTCCAAGCAATGTGTATGCAGTGTTTTCTCTCTCAAAGTCTTGATTATCACTACACTACGTCCTTTTTAATGTAGTCTTCATTCATTTAGTTTCATAAACTGCCTCATCTTCACATTTCTTTTTTTACTTTCTATAATTTTTCTGTTCGTTGTTATCCTTCAGTATTTGAGGCTGCTTTCTTTTTGTCTGGCTAACCCTGTTCTATACTTTAATGGTTTTCTTATCTGACAGTCATGAGTCGGTGTGAATGCCGTTTTTCACCCTTGTCCCTTTTCTTTTGGGCGTCCTTCACGGTTCAGGTTTCGCTGTCTCGGTTCCTGCAGCCATTCCCCTAGCACTGATTATCATATTTAGGTAGGTTCAATTCAGCTGTACTTCCCTGCTCCAGCTCCCCATCACCATATTATAGTTTTCTCCTTATTTGCTACCTTTTTCTTCTGGGATTTGGATACAGTTCCTTATACTATCTAAAAATAAGTTTATTTGGTTTTCCCACGTTGGTTCTTCATTCATCTGTTGCTGGTATCACTCCAATATCTGCTCCTCTCTGGAATCAAAGTCATATTGGGTGGTTCTTCTCCTTTCTAGTCATAGTTCTCCTAAAATGTCATTGCCATCATCTTACTTCTTTCAGGAAACTAATATCACCCTTCCACCTGTTGACACAGCTCATTCTTTAATTTTATCTTGTTTGGATTACTGTAATGATTTGTTTACCTATGTCTCATCATAGGCCTTTAATTTCATTCATTCATCTGCTCTAATTATTTCCCTTGCCTGGAAGCATTATTGTGTTTCTGCATTTATTCCCTGGGCATTCATTACCCTATCTCTTTTTCCTGGTTCAGTTTACTTTACACCTTTACTTTCATTTTATTATTATTCAAGGTATTTGGAAATAAGACAGTATATAAGTCCATAAGACCTTAAGCCCCCCCCCTCCCAAGGCCTGATTAGGCCTGCCAAGACTTGGTGGGTGGTCCACCAGGCCATCTCAGACAAACCATGCCAACCTTTCCCATCATATATGATGCCAGGAACAAGAAAGTTCAAGCATCAAAAAGTTGGTACTTTTTGAATTTAGCTCCTTTTTTCTGTGGCCCTGCACATTGACATTGCAAGGTGTGAGGGCTTCTGGTTCCGCCTGCAGGAATGGCTGACCTGTTTTCCATCCCTCCGACCTTCATGAGGAATTTGGCGGTTGCTAGGGGAGTAAATGGCAACCCCCCTACCTCTCCGGGGGTTACGGAGAGGGGCTGCTGGCCCGCGATGCCCCCAAACCCACTCCGATTGTTTAAAGAGTGGGGGGGGGCTTGGGCTGAAAGCACTCATGAGGAATGTCGGAACTCCCGAACGCCAAACTACATGGCGGGATCTCCATGATTAAAGAAGATAATTAGGTTTTAAATTCATGGACATGCTTCAGAAGGAGGGGCAGAAGCTCTGTTTACTGCCGAGGAATTTACGCTGCTGAGGGTGAGGAGTCAAAGGCTGTATTTTATCTCGAAGAAGGATTGATGGGGACGGAACGACAAGGGAAGTGAGTCTTTTTTATTTTTTGCATATACTCTATGAGTTACTTCATACCTTCCCGTGATGTCCTGGTTTGTTTGGAACGAACGAGAAATAAAAGATATCTGTGTGAGTTGAACTTTATAAACTGTTGATACTGAGTATATTTTTTGAAGATGTAAAATTGCTGACGAGAGAAGCCCCCCTCTAACTGGATAGAAGGAGTGCCTGGAAAGCATTTGGAGGATTTATGGGGTGTGACGCACTTTGAATTTGAACAGCGACCTGAAGCTAAGTTCAGCTATAGGGCAAGGAGAGCCACTAATTTATCAAGAGTTTATGCATAATGTGACGGCTGGATCTTCTGCCTGGAAAGCTGTAAATTTTATAAAGATCGTTAATCTACATAGTTATGAGAAGAAAACGAAAGTGACTTGAGTTTTCTAAGATGGCGCTGCTCCGTGTTGAAAGACCGACGCAACAGGGACGCTCCAGACCAAGAAGATTTATGGGGAGGCCGGACTGATTAACTCACACAGGAGAAAGAACATATGTGAAATCTCATTTGATACTTATCTCAGCAGCTGGGGAAAAATCGGATGAAAGAGGAAAACATCTTTGTGACTGTAAGGGAAAGATCGGGACTATTATAGACTTTGAGTGATGATTTGGACTTTAGAAAAAGACGGCAGTGGGCAGTTGCGAGGAATCCCCAATTTCTTGAAGCATGGGAATCCCGAAAATTTCAGATGATTTGGCATAACATTCGGTCTGATTGATATGTATTTGTATAATTTGAAATAATGGATGTGATATAATTGTTTTTAATTGGAAAAAAATTAATAAAAATATATTATATAAAAAAAAGACATTACAAGGTGTGAGATTCAAAAAGTGCCAAACCTTTTGATGCAAAGGAAGAACCAGGAACACTCTTAGGTCACCTCCATGCCATGCATCTGCTACCAGACCAAGTTCAAAGTGTTGGTGCTAACATACGTGTCAAGACCAGGTTACCAGAGAGACTGCCTTACTCCTTATATACCTAGCAGATCCCTGCGGTCTGCAGGATAGTTTCTCCTGCAAGTTCCAAAGATCCAGAGGCCTGCTCTGTAATAAGTTGGAGCAGGGATTTCAGTGTGGCCTCCCTGATCTATAGAACAGCATTCCTGTTGAGATATGAACAGGTAGCCATTATCTGCATTTTCCAGGGACAAATAAATAAATTTTTTATTCTGGCAGGCTTTCTCAGCAGGATATATGGGAGATTTAGTTTTGTCTTAAATGTATCTGAGTTTTTGGGCTTTATTGTACAGTCCCTTCATAATAAATTGATGGCAATAATACATTTTAAGCACATATGTTCCACTTTTATAGTCATGACTTCCCCCAAAGAATCCTGAGAACTGTAGTTTTACCCCTCACAGAGCTACAACTCCCAGCACCCTTAACCAACTACAGTTCCCAGAATTCTTTGGGAGACCATGTGTTTTGAATGTATGTTGTGGGTGTGACCTTAGTATGCTTCCAATTCTTCATTTGCAGACACAGCTTGAATTCAAGTCTTATCAGCACAGGAAAAATGTTTATTTGTAGCATGGAGGGGAGAGTAAGTTGTTACTTGACATCAAAATGACATCAGGTGACCAACAGGTAGGTTGTTGGTCCCATTCCCCTGTCACAATGGCCTGCAAACAGTGAGGGAGCTCAGAATCCAGTCCCTGGTATCAGGGCTTTTCTGAAGTTATGAAGTTGCCGATGTGGGCCACAAATCACTCAGATAAGTTTCAAAAGAACACACCTTTGTGCTGGATAATACAAGACCTTTTGTACTTTGTAGGTCAGATTTTAAAAATGTATGCCACTGTTCTTCTCACTGTTGAAATGACTTTGTACACATTACCTGAATACCATTCATAAGAAGCAGAAATGCAGAAACATCCTCCACTAGCGATCTAAATCTTAGCTGGAGTTTTAATATGTATTTTTAAAGCATTTTTACAGACCGCTTTGCATTTACCTCCTCAATTGCGCCTGCTGAAATCCTATGACCTGCAACATTGATCACGTCATCCACTCGAGACATCACATACAAATAGCCCTCTTCATCCATATAACCTGCATCCATAGTATTATAGTACCCCTGGGAGCAAAAGCAGGAGGAGAAAGAAAAAATATATAGATCAGAATATTTGAGATCAGTAATACTTTTTAAAAAAAATGTTTATTGCTCATTTTATTGATGTTCCTTAAATACAGAAACATCAACAAAAATTACCAAAGAACTAGACCACTTTTGCCACAATTCCCATCCTTAGCCTTACTCCAAAATAATCCTAGGTTCCTGTCCAGTCTTTACAGGCCAGATCTTGTAGAGCAGCTTTTCTGCAAAACAACAGCTACTAATCTTGATGGTGATATTTACCTCTAATACTGGAGATAAGCCTCTGAAATGCACTCATGCCACTCTTATGGGCTTTGTGTAGGCATTGGCTTCGCCACGGTGGGTACAGAATGCCAGACTAGAAGGGTCTTGGATCTGATCCAGCTGAACTCTTATGTTCTTAACAGTATCGTGTAGAGCTGCTTAGCACACACCTTGTTTGCCTCATGTGCAATCTCCATAGAATCACAGAACTGTGGAGCTGGAAGGGACCAATGGGGTCATTCCTGCAATGCAGGAATCTTTTTGCGCAGTGTGGGGCTTGAACCCACGACCTTCAAGGTTAAGAGTCATTGCTCTACCGACTGAGCTATCTCAGCACGCCAGCATTGCACATCCCATAAGAAGCCGGTTGGCCTTTAGTAAGGAAGTGTAGAAGAGTAATAGAAGAATATGCAAACATGGGCATGAATGGGATTCTTACACTACAGTGCACAGCATTTATGAAGAAGCGGAGTGAAAGTATTTATTGAGCATTACAAAATGCATCTATTCTATTACATAGGGTAAGCAACAAGCTGACCTCCAGTTGCTTTGAGAAGCCATCAACCCCAGCCAGCGTGGTCAATCAGAGGGGAAAGCAGCATCAGCGTCAATCAGAGGGGAAAGCTTCATGCTAGAGAGCCAATGGTAGCTTACTACATATTTAGTTCATTTTAACTCCTCTTACTGGAAATTTCTGGAAGTACATTTCCTTGTACAGGTCCTCATTTTTCCAAAGGCCCAGAAAGGCTCCTGGAGGCAAAGGCAGCCTGTTATTTAAATAAAAAAGCAAACACACATAAGCACAAAATTAATTTGGAACAAGGCTATTAAGGAGAACAGATAGTTTTTACAAGATTATTACACAATGGTGATTAAAGCTTTTTGTTTTTTTTAAAAGTCATCTCCTGAAATGTGTTGGAAGGATAGAAGCCAGAAGCAACTATCTTCACAAGTTTAGTGGAGCTGGTCAAGGATTGAAACATTCTGATCAAGAATATGAAATATTTATGCCATACATGTAGCTAATAATCAGTTCCAACCCAAATATTTAATTTTTTGCTGCTCAAGTCAGCACAATACTTTTGGGAGATACAGGGATTTACTTTGTTCCTTCTCATAATAATAAAAACAGAGATGGGGACGAAACCTATTTTTAACAAATCCATTGCACAAATTATGGTAGCTTCTTGTACTATAAAGACATTCTCCTATAATAAGACACAATGCCCACCCACCCCGTTACAAATCCTGAATATTTTCACCTAATGTGCAATCTACCTGTTTTTATGTATTGAATCCTCAATTTTAATCTGTGTAAAAACACCTATCTCACCAGTGTTTATCCTAAACTGGAAGCATAGCATTATGGTGGTGGTGGGGGGCTATGATTAAGCATTTTTAAAATCAATTCACAATATTATACATTGGTTTACATTTTAAAAATAGTTAATTTCTGTTGTCATTTTAAATTGCAAGTTTACATAGTTAACTAAAGGAAAACAGATATTAAAATATTACAAATACAGTACAGTACTCACAGAGTCTGCTGACATGGGAAAATATCACTACACCTGCACTAGATGTGAACTACATGTGAACAAAACAATCAGATTGCTTAAAACCTATGCAGGTAATAAGCCAATTGACAAGAGCAAAGGTGAGCCTGCCAGACCCACTAAGCAATATGTGCATGGCCAACCGTCTGTGCCTCTGCATGTTTCTCAATATGTCCCAAGAGCCAGGGGCATACAGAAGCAACAAGATTTCCCAGAAACTGCTTAGTGCTGTGGGTATGTGTGAGAGAGGAACCTCTCAATTCCCCACTGGCTGTAGCCTGGGAAGAGTCCCTAGGTCTGCAATTCAGGCTCTGGGCCTTAGATTCCCCATCCCTACCACGAAGAGCTGTTGGCAGTGACTTCCCTTCTCAGGTACAGCCCAGGAGAATTGTGTTTAATTCAACTTGCAAATCCTAGCGCAAAAAGAGTGGCCAAGCTCCCTTAGCTGAGTAGTTAAGTGACAAAACTTCAGAGGCACACTTTTTGTGGTGGAGAGCATGAGAAAGATTCCCAAAAAAGTGGGGGAAGGGAAGGCTCCCCTTGAATTCACTTTTCTGTTAGACACTGTCATAAATCAATGGCTTGCAAACTGCATCAACTGATGTTTTCCCGATAACCCATCAATATTCTTCAAACTTCCTTTAACAATAACAGCCATTTTTTTATGACCTTAGAATTTGTTGTAGAAAAATACAAGGAGATGTCCCCCTAAAAGGGAGCATTCCTCTTGGGAGTATGTTGCACTCTGCCTTAAATCTAATTCACCACCACAAAATAGGGACATAGCTAATGATAAAAAGCAATTTTGGGGGGGGGGGGGTAACACTTCCAAGACAACACAAACTTCTAATCAGGAAGGGCACAACTCTACTCCCTTCAGCGATCCACAGCCACTTCTGAGTCTGCGTTCACGTGACAGCTTATTCCATTTCACCGACATTCCCCTAATTGTTAATTTCCACATATTTGAGCATTCGCATGAAGCAAAAGCCACTTCCAGAACACAATGGCATATAGCAGATATTTAATGCTCATTTCTGCATTATTTGATTCTTGGGGGGGGGGATCTGCTTGCAGCCTCCTCAACCCAGAAAATCATGGAACTAAAGTGATGGAATGTGAGGCCGTACACAGTGCTTTTCCTGCTGTTTTCATGGGGAAATGGGCTCATGTGCGCACGGAAAGGGTGGGGTGGGGAGTAGGAATGTTGTCCAGATCTGATGTTCATTTTTCATCGCACCACACCCACTGGTGTGAATGAAATTTAATGCAACGTGCCAGTAGTGTATCGGTCAAAAAGCCACAGTTCCATAACACAGCAGACACGGCAGTATAAAAGGCACATTAGAAAACCAGACAGAAGTGCTATCAGAAAGCTAACACATTATCCACATCTGAATGCACCCTATATTTTCTAATCCACCTCTTCCCTTATCTTTCTCCTAGGCCTTGTTCCTTGGTTCAGCCTGCCTCCTTCATTCAACCCCCCAGCTGCTCCCATTTCTGGATCCCTTGTCCTCTTAGCATCGCTCTCTGTCTCTTCCCATTCAGCGTTAGTCCTCATTCCCCCCCCCACTGCCTATTCCTTTCCCAGGGATAGGGAATGTGTGAGGTTTAATCTCAACTCGGGTGACTTTTACAGTCTTTCGCAGGAGACTGTTAGCACTTTCCTCGCTGACAAGTTAGAATGCTTGTGAAAAGCTCTAGGACATCATAACCGTTTCAGGCATCTACAGCCACAGGTTCCGTCATCACAAAATCCCTTAGCTCACTACGATACCATTACCCACAACCTTTGTTTTGTGTTCTTGGAGGAGTGGGGAGAAGACTGCTTCCAAAGGTGGCTAAATGTTCCAAGTGCTTTGCAAAATACTGAAGTACATATTGTGATACCAACTCCCTCAAAATCAATTTCGCCAAAACCAAAATTCTTACTTTTGGCACGAAAACTCGGAAGTCACTCTGGAATTTTGAGGGCCACCCCATTGAATATTGTTCAGCATTCAAATATTTGGGAATCACTTTTCAGCATGGGCTTAGCTGGTCAGCTCACCTAAATATGACCATCCTGGCCGCCCGTAGAACCATCAAAGCCTTGGAGAAATTCTTCTATGCAAAAGGCGGCCAGTTGGTTCCACCAATCAGGAAAGCATTTATCAGCAAAGTCCTCCCATTGTTACTGTATGGGGTCGAAATTTGGGGGTGGAATTTAAATATACTACAACGGCTGGAGATTCTACAAAACTCATTTGCACGAAAGATACTGGGTCTCCCCAAGGGCTCGGTTGCTGCACAGTTAAGAACAGAACTGGGCCTCCCCTCCATTGTTGCGAGAGCCCACATTAGAATTATCTGTTTTTACTGCAAATTAATAACTGCCCCAGGTTCCCTATTAGCCAGGCAAGCCTTTTTAACTTGCTCCCAAAGTAACAAATGGTCTAAGGGCATGGAGACTATTATTACACGCTACTCCCTCCCAGAATTCGACACGCTGTCATCTTGGGACCAACATAAAATCCGGGCCTGGATTCTTACAAGGGACGAGGCCATGGACCGGGCACGGTCCACCACAGCCCGCCTCTCTATGTGGTTTCCTAAAGTGAAAGTGGTAAGATCACTTGCCAACTAATTGAAAGACCTGATGGAGCCCAATTTGAGAAGAGCGTTCACTATGGCCCGTTTCCATTCTATACCCACGGCCTTCCTGCAGGGGATTTACTCTAAGACCCCTATTACTCAGAGCCTATGCCCATGCACAATGAATGAAATAGAGGATTTTTTACATTTCTTTTTCTACTGCCCCATTTATGAGCCAATAAGATCTAAGCTCCTCCTCTTGATCCCGTCCACCATTACATCTAAGGAAGACTGTTTGAAATTGCTTCTCGTGGACGCACATCCCCTAATTTCACGTGAGGTGGCAATCTTCATAGTGCAGGCTCTGAAACTCAGGGCTACCCTGACAGGGTAGTGTGTCCTAGACCTGGACCTGTTTTACCCTGTTTCTCATATTTTAAGACATACCCATAAAATAAGCCATAGCAGGATTTTTAAGCATTCAAGGAATATAAGCCATACCCCGAAAATAAGACATAGTGATAGGCGCAGCAGCAATGCCGGCCGCGGCAGGAGGAGGAGGAAAAAAATAAGACATCCCTTGAAAATAAGCCATAGTGTGTTTTTTTGAGGAAAAAATAAATATAAGACATGTCTTATAATATGAGAAACACGGTAATTCTTTCTATTTCATCTTTTAACTGAATGTGCCGAGCCTATTTTGGGCTATTTTATGCTTTACATATATCTGCATATTAGATTTTTGGTGCTGGCATCTAAATCTTTGCGTTATTGACTTAGGGTAATTTAAATGTTATTACACCAGCAATATCGCCTTGAATTATGCTTTGTTGCTTGTCTCTGGCATTTTGTATTGTTTTATTTTGCTATGGCTGTATGCTAACGCAATAAAGGTTTGAGTTTTGAGCTTTGCAAAATGCTGAAGGATAAGAGGTACCTTGGCTGCACTGAACCTTGGATTCTAATTCCTGTTGAAGCAGGCTCAATGGTCTAGTTCTAACAGAGTTGAGAATAAAATGTTGCCTAACTTCTAACCTCATGTCAAGATGCATCTGTATTAAATGAAACCTTCAGGAAACAGAAGTTACCTTGTATGCATTCAGGGTACCAACAGGACAGTAATTCATAACCGGCAACATAGTTGCACCGTTGATTTATTTAACTGTCTTAAAAAGTCCTTGTGACAGCGAGGAAGGACAATTCTCATTGACAGAGCCATTAACGATTCCCCTGGGGCTTTTTTGTTTGGTTTTATTCTGCTCCTTTCAGCTTAGCCATTAAGTAAGAGAGCCCATCGCCTCTCAGCACGCACAGACTTTCACCCGTATGAATTCCAAAAATAATAATTTTAAAAAGCTGACATGCAATAGAGCAGAAATACAAAAGGTGTTAAATTAATTCCATTTGGTGATTTGCAACAGGGTCATATCAAGTGTAACAAGAATAGATATGCATACATAATTGAAAATGCAAAAGTTTGTAAGGACATTTTGTATTTAGCACACCGCTTGTGCAAAAACTTAGCAATAGTCAAGTCTTAGAAGAATGTGCCGTTACACACACACCGATTTTTTCCTCCACCCATATTTACAAAGTGATTCTTGAGGTTTCTCAAAGTCAAAATTCCTGCGGCACTATAGACACTAATTGGTTTGTTTAGTGTGACATGAATGTTAGCTTGTAGCAGGAATGAGACAATATGTGCAGAAAGTGTGATGCCTGCTATGCTTTAAAGAAGGCAACATGACACTTTAAGATTAGGACCGTTCCTGAAATCATCAGAAAATCAACTGCCTGAAAAGCCAAGCTTACACTCAGCATTTATTAGTATAAAAGAAGAAGTGCTAGAAGGTAAAACAAAGCTCTTGTCAAAAATGTATGACTTGTTGTTAGAGTGGTACACCAAAGATGAGTTGACAAAAGAGGTGATGATTAAATGGGCAAAGGATTTTGGGCACAACATTGAATATGACGCGTGGTTGAAACTATGGAATCAAACTTTAAGATTTACAGCATGTACCGCCTTGAAAGAAAATATATATAAGATGATTTATAGATGGTACTTAACACCAGTTAAACTAGCTAAAATGTATAGAATGAGTGATAAAGCATGCTGGAAATGTAAAGAGAGAGATGGTGAATTTTATCATATGTGGTGGACATGCGATAAGATAAAAAGATTTTGGGAGATGTTATATAATGAATTGAAAAAGATGTTCAGATATACTTTCCCAAAAAAACCGGAAGCATTTTTGTTAGGAATAATAGGAGGAGAGATTAGAAAAGAAGATCAAGTGCTGTTTATGTACGCGACAACCGCGGCTAGGACATTGTTAGCCCAAAAATGGAAATTACAGGAACTACCAACAATTGATGAGTGGCAGAGGAAAATGATGGACTATGCTGAACTTGCTAGACTGACTTGCAAGATCCGCGACCAAGGGGAGACAAGGTTTCAAAAGGACTGGAGTAAATATGTGGATTATATGGAGAAAAACTGTAGATCTTTAAAAACACTTGCAGGATTGAAATAAATCCTACGAATTGACTAAAAAGTTAAAAAGGAACTGCAAAAAAATGGGGTTAACAAGAAACCCGCATGAAGGGAGGGGGGGAAGTCATAGCTCGGCAGAGCAAGATGTAAGAGGAAAATATAAGATGTTTTGTATAAAAGATTGTTTTTTTATTTTAATTTGTTAAATTGGAAAATTGAATAAATTTATTTGGAAAAAAAATTAGTATAAAAGAAAAGAAAAACCCCACAAAAAACTAGAGATTAATTCCAAAGTTAGCTCAGCATTTTAAAACTTTGGATAGTAGTTTTACATTCTAACACAAACTATACTGAAGTTGCACCCTGTCTGTCAACATGGAGAATTACGGAAGGGCATTATTCCTTAGAACTATTAAACCAGTGTGCTCCTCTAACTACTGACACTCTGAACATGCAAGTTTTCAAAAAAACAACAACCCATAGGTGTTTTGTACAACTGCAAAACAAAAAAAGAAACCGTCTCAGGGTAACTTTATTGGAATTAGCCTCGCTTTAAACACTAGGTTGTGATTACATTTTTTTAAAGTATCATACCAAACTGGGGGGCTTTTTTGGGTGGGTGGGTACCTGAGATTTGTCTAATGTTTAAGCAACTGGCAGAATGCCAGTCACTTTGTTAAACACACTGTGTAGGCTTTAACAATAACAAAAAATGAATACACACAAACATTGCCAGCTATGATTGACAAGCAACTGAAAAGGTGCAAAAATATTTTGCATGCACACTTAAACACACAGAGACTTGCCTTTACATTCCACCTTCTCTTGTGGGGAAAACCAACAAGTATTCAAATTATATATATTTTTAAACTTTGATGTGGGAGCAACCGCCTTCCCCTTCACTGCAAAGTAGAGTGCTGTGATGAACTTAAGGATGTTACTCATCGACAGTAAGAGCCTAGCGGTCATATCTGCATAAAACAATAAACCAGAATGGCTTATTGCGGGTTATTAGGAATGAGCATGCTGCTTTGCTGCTCTACTGGCATAAGGGGGATAGCCAACTAGGAAACCTTGGCTTCCCATTACATCTAAGCCATGGGTTATGGTTTCTGAATCCCTAGCAAGGCATGACTGGTACCAATTTGCAGCTCTGGTTTATTGCTGGTTTGTTTATCCTGTTTGCACTAGGGGACGAGCAAAGTTGGAGAAACTGGACAACGAGTACCAGCATGCAGCTCATTCTGTCTGGAAGTCTGGCTTAACATTAAGTGCAAATGCAAGCACTGTGTTTCAATAACAGTCACAGGTGCTTCCATTGGCATGTTACATGCACGCCTCGATTGGCACTTGGGTCCAAAAAAAGAACCTGTAAAGCAGCCACAGATGTTGCATTTGTGATCTAGCATTGTCCAGACAACTCCTATAAAAGCAATAATGTCTCCGAGCATTAGTTAAACATGTGCTTTGCTGTCAAATTAGCAACAGAAATGTAGAAAAGAGGAAAAGCTGAAGCTAAAACAGTGATAATCAGCTGAGCAAAAGGATAGTCACCTCAAGTATTTCCAGCAAATCAGGCAAAAACTGCAAATAGCACGTACCATGGTAGCAGAAGCTTAGTGAGCTCCTAAGGAGAAGCAGTGGAAACTGAAAAACAGGTAGGAAAGCAGAAAGGGAGATGAGAAACCCAGCTCACATTGTGTAAAGATGCTATGCAAGATATTATTCTTTCATGAACCTACCAGGTTGGAGATGCAAAATGATAGAATCATAGGCTAATATGAAAGAACCACAACGGAAAAATAAGTTCCTACATAAATTCTGTCTCCATTAGGGGGTGTGCACTGTGAAAGTAATTGGAGGACATGAGGAAAAACGTCAGAATTGGTAGTCTAGGTGAATTTTTCATGTGTAAGAAAATTTCATTCCTTCTCACCAGATTGTGTGTGGGGAAATTTGACACTCTCAATGAGACAACATGCCAGAGAGTCCCTGAAGCACAGACAGAACAGTACTGTGCAATAAGCCTGAGATAAATGAGACTTACTCCCAAGTAAATGTGTGTGGGACTATGAGAGTCTATTCATTTATTCATTTCTAGACTGCACTTCATCCCAATGGTTTCTGGGGCAATAAATAAAACAGTTTAGAACAGCAAATACAGCAAAAATCAACATCCATAATGAATAAAAAACAATGAGAGGCAGCAATAGAATTGTGAAATTATAGTGCAGAACAAGCATAGCCATTTAAAAGGCCTGGGCAAGTTAAATGTTTTGACATGACACCAGAAGGGAGCCCACATGTTGAAAGGAGCAACAGAGCCTTGTTCCAACGCCATGCAGCTTCCATCCCACCCATAGCTGCCAAGTCTCCCGTATTCCCCAGGAAACCCCTGTTTTTCCAGCTGTTCCCAGCTGAAAAAATGGATTTTTTTGTTTTTCCCCAGTTTATTCTGGCGCGGCGGCCATTTTGGAACTGGGCAGAGCATGCTCAGAAGCTACTTTTGATGCAGCTCTGCCCAGTTCCAAAATGGCTGCAGTGCGACTTCTGGTGTGGTGGCCATTTTGCAACTGGGCAAAGCAGCATCAAAAGTCGCTTCTGAGCATGCTCCGCCCAGTTCGAAAATGGCAGCAGCACTACTTCCGGTCTGCTACTTCCGGTCCGATTCCTTATTTCTCTGACAGGAACTTGGCAGGCATGATCCCACCCGCTCCTGACATTCACGTCTGAGCAGAGAAGCCTATGCATGCAAGTCTCCACATGCCTAGGTTTCCAAAGAACCCTGTGTTAATTAGGCTCCATCTCCTGTAGAAACCTATACATGTAGAGGTCTATGAGCATAGGTGCCCCTTGCTCAAGATCTGACACTATAGGCAGGGTCAAGGAAGCCATGCAACATCAGAGTATTTAGCGCCGCCGGTGCAGTCAAGTTTGCAGTTAATCATGATCATGAAGAGGCCTTAACAAGGGGGGACTTCATAAAGACAGCAACCTGCCAGATTCCCAGGTCTGTACTGGAGAAGGCAACCAAGAGTGCAGGCCTTGCCCCAGAAATACACAAGAGGACCTCCTGTGCTAGGCTGTGGATTACATTCTCTCTAGGAAGCCAACCAGCCATAACAATGACAAAGATGGTACAGTTCTCAGAAGCAGAGAGGAAGGAACCAGAGTAGCTCGAGGTACACCCTAATTCTGGACTCAGAAGCAATGAAACACCACACCCAAAACTCACAATTTGCACTAGCTGGAATATGCCTTTACAAAACCAGTTCTCCCTCTCTGCAATGGCATCTTTCAAAGCCTGGACCTTTTTCCCCCGATTCCAATTAAGCTCCCACATGGAATGAGGATTGGCTTTCAAGTATTCTCCAATGGTACTGTTACAGAAGCTGCAACAGATCAATGAAGCAGCAAGCAGCCTCTGAAAAGAACCCCTAATTGAGCAAAAGAGGGGGGAGTTCATATGTCAAAATAAATTAGTTTTAACTCTGGAGTGTAGAAGATGTTACGGGCTAAAGGGGCAATATTTGTGGTCAGTATCAGTAAGTATATTCATTCAATATTCAATTATATCACGGTGTTTTGGCTCACTCCTTCCGTCTACTTTACAGCATTAATCCCTTGAAAGGTTGTGGGCTGCTTACTTCACCACAATATTTCCTAAAGTCTTCGCTTTTACAGCTTGCTTGTCGTCATCCAGAATCATTACTGCAAGAAAAAAAAGACAAAAGGATTCTGTCACAGTGGCTGGATCAGGCTACTTCAGAGTAACGACGCTACGCAGCTCTGCATTTTATTCTTTTATTGGTGCTGCGTATTTACAGTGAGGAATTCATTGCTATTTACACAGAGTGATGTTGTCAGTCGCTTTCAGAACCTCCGAATGACTTTTGGCGCGTCTTTCCCCAACACAAAAGCTTTGGAAGCCCCATCCTCTTTCCCCTCCTCTTCCTGCGTAATTCTGGAGTTGGGGGGATGGGTCTCCCCTCCTTCTTGGCCCCTTCCTGTTCCACCTGGGACCCTGGCTCCGCTACCTTGCCTGAGCCTCGGACCCGACTTCCTGCTTCCCCGCTGGAATCGGAGCTTCCTCTGCTTTCCCCTGTGCTCGGGGCTGGGCTTGAACTCAGGAGGGGAGGGACTTCGCGATATCCCCTGTCCCTCACATCCACCCCCCTTCCAAGCTCCCCTTCTCCCCTCCCCAGGTCCCCCCCAGGTGTCGGTGACGACTGGAAGCCTAAGAACTCAGTGCTTTCCGAGCCCGTTGGTGTGAACACCTCCCCCCAGTCCTGCGAGCCCCCCCCTTCCGCCTGGGAGGACTGGAATCCCAAAAATTCCGTGGCGTCCGAGCTGGTGGGGGTAAAAATGTGCTGCCAATCTGCTTCTGCCTCTGACTGTGTGGATCTCGGTGACACCCATATCTCGTCTCCCGAATCCTCAAACTCCGCTTCCCAGCGCCATGGTGAGCTGCTCTCCCTTGCCTCCTCCTCCTCCCCCTCCCTTTCCATGTGCCAGGGCTTGGGTCTGTGGGGATAGAGGGCGTGAAATTCTTCCACCAAGAATTCCTCCTGTATCTGAGTGGCTGGGACCCATTCATTCTGGGACGGTGGAGCATCCTCCCATGCCATGAGGTACTCCAGGCCCCCCACCCCTCTCCGTGAATCAAGGATGGCCGTGGCCTCATTGAGTTGCTCCCTGCCTCCCCTCTCCCCCCCTCCCTCGGGGGTTTGTTCGCTGTCTCGGAGCCTGCTGCTTTCCCTGTACGGCGACAGCAGCGATCTATGAAACACTGGATGCACCCTCATGTCCTCTGGCAGTGCCAGCCTGTATGCCACCGGGTTGACCTGTTGCGTGACCGTGAAGGGGCCCAACCTTCTGGGTGCCAGCTTCTTGCACCTCCCTCTGGTGGGAAGGCCCTCCGAGGACAACCAAACCTTGTCCCCCACCCTGATGACCTCCCCTTGTCGCCTGTGGCGATCTGCCCCCTTCTTGTACGCTTCCTTGGCCCTCTCCAAGTGTTCTCTGAGCTGCTGGTGCACCGTCTCCAGTTCCTCTGCCCAATCCTCAGCCTGTGGGCCCTCCTCCTCCTCCTCCCCCTCCCTCTCTGGGAAAGATCTGAGGTCGCGCCCGTAATTGGCCTTAAAGGGCGACACCCCTGTGGAGACGTGCACTGCATTGTTGTAGGCAAATTCTGCCAGTGGCAGGCGATCCACCCAGTCCGTTTGCCGCTGGCTGACGTAGCATCTCAGGTACTGCTGCAGAATGGCGTTGACCCTCTCCGCCTGTCCATTGGTCTGCGGGTGTCTAGCCGTCGACAAGCTGACCTCCACCTGCAGGAGGTTCATGAGCCGCCGCCAGAACCTGGAAACAAATTGGCGGCCACGATCCGAAATAACCCTTAAAGGTAATCCATGCAGTCTGAATACGTGATCAACAAACAGTTTGGCTGTCTCTTCTGCAGAGACCGCCCTGGCACACGGTATAAAGTGGCACATTTTGGACATGAGGTCCACCACCACCAACACTGCGGTCTTGCCCCTGGAAGAAGGCAGGTCTGTGATGAAGTCCATGGACACCACTTCCCACGGCCTGTGTGGTGTGGCTAAGGGCTCCAGCAATCCTGCTGGCGCTGCTCTGACCACCTTTGCCCTCTGGCAGGTGTCACAGCCCCGTACATAGTCTCGAACATCTTCCCTCACCCCTGGCCACCAGAAGTGTCTCATGACTAGGTGAGCGGTTTTGTCCCTTCCAAAATGACCCGCCGTTGGGTTGTCGTGCATCTGCTTGAGGACCGTACGTCTAAGCTGGGTGGTGGGCAGGTACAGTGCACCCTTGTAGAAAAGCAGCCCCCTGCGTTCTGCAAAGTCCTTTGCCTGCTCCCTCCCCCCTCTCAGTTCTCTGAAGATGCGGTTGGCAAATTCATCCGCTGCCGTCAGTGCTGTGAGTTCTGCCTCGCTCACCACTGCTGCTCCGCAGGACCATGCTGACGGGGGGAAAATGTGCCTGGGTGCTGGTGGCGCCTCCTCCTCCATGTACTCTGGCTTGCGGGAGAGGGCATCCGCCCTGACATTCTGCTCCCCCGGGATGTAGTGGATGGAGAAGTTAAAGTTCGAGAAGAACTCTGCCCACCGTATCTGCCGCTGGTTGAGCACCCTGGCCGTTCTCCAGAACTCCAGGTTCTTGTGGTCCGTGCACACCTGGATGGGGTGCTTGGCGCCCACCAGGAAGTGTCTCCAGTGCCGGAACGCAGCGTGGATCGCAAGGAGTTCCCTGTCAAACACTGTGTAGTTTCTCTCTGGCTGGGTCAGCTTCCTGGAGAAGAAGGCACAGGGTCTCCACTCCCTGTTGGCGTCCAGTTGCAGCAAAATTGCGCCCACAGCTTTTTCCGAAGCATCTGTCTCAATGCGTAGGGGCGCATCCTGCACCACGTGGAACAGGTTCTGGTCTGAGGCGAACACCCTCTTGAGGCTTTCGAACGCTGCCTGCGCCTCCGGTGTCCACCTGAACTTCTGCTTGCCTCTCAGGCAGTCCGTGATGGGAGCCGTAACGCGGGAGAAGTTCTTGATGAACTTCCTGTAGAAGTTGGCGAAGCCCAGTAAGCGTTGGGCGTCTTTGCGCGTCCTGGGGCTGTGCCAGTCCAGGATGGCCTGCACCTTGTCCTTGTCCATCGCCAGCCCCTTGTCTGACAGCTTGTAGCCCAGGAAGTCCACCTCTTTGGTGTGAAACTTGCACTTCTCCAGCTTCACATACAGGTGGTTGTCCTTCAGGCGTTGCAACACCTCCCTGACATCCTTCACATGCTGCACAGGGTCATCGGAGTAGATAAGGATGTCATCCAGGAATACCAGGCATTTCCTGAAGAGTAGGGACCCCAGGACGTGGTGCATGAAGGCCTGGAAGCATGCTGAGCCCCCTTGCAACCCGAAGGGCATCACCAGATATTCAAAAGAGCCCAGAGGCGTGAACATCGTGGTTTTCCATTCATCGCCTTCCCGGATCCTGATCAAGTTGTACGCCCCCCTCAGGTCTAGCTTGGTGAAAATCTTGCCCCTGCGTGCCGCTGTCAGGAGATCGTCCACTCTGGGCATGGGGAAAGCCACTGGCTCTGTCACCGAATTCAGCCGTCTAAAATCCACCACAAGACGGCGCTGTTGCGTGTCTTTCTTGTCCACCCAGAAGACCGGGCTGCCCCCAGCTGCCTTGCTTTCTCTGATGAACCCCCGCTTGAGGTTTTTGTCGATGAAAGCGCGCAGATCCTCCAGTTCCTGATCTGACATGGCGTACAGCTTGGCTGGGGGTATCGTTGCCCCTGGCACCAGGTTGATCTGGCAGTCAAAAGGCCTGTGTGGGGGTAGGTGGTCGGACTCCGCTTCGCTGAAGACCTCCTGCAGGTCCCAGTACGGCTTGGGTATCGCCTCACCCCCTTTGACGTGCATGGTGGCCACCGTGGCTATCGGAGGCCCCTCCCCTGGTTGGTGCTGCATGCAATGCTCCAGACAAAAGTCCGACCCAAACGTGATGCATCTCTGGTGCCAACTTATGGAGGGGTCGTGGCGCGCCAGCCAGCTCATGCCCAAGACGATGGGGGGGTCTGAGATGGTGGTGACGTTGAATGCCAGTGTCTCTGAGTGCCTTCCCACTGTCATCCTCATGGGGGGGGGGTTTGATGAGTGATGGCCCCTCCCAGCAGCTCTCTGCCGTCAATGGTTGCCACGTGCAGAGGAAAATCCAGCTGCAGAAGCTGGATCTGGTGCGCTTCTGCAAAGTCCCTCGAGAAGAAGTTCGCTGAGGCACCACTGTCAATTAAGGCAAGGACGGTCAGGGGATAGCCATTTGGGAGCGTTAGCGTGACTTCTAGAACCACTCCTGCTCTGGGAGGGGTGGGCTGGCTCTGCTCCTCTCTGTGCGGGTGGGTGGGCTGGGGCTGTTCTCTGCTGACTGTGCCTGGCTGCCGCCCCTTGTCTCCTGCAGCCAGGCTTTCCCGTTTCCCTGCTGTGGTGCTGCGTCAGTGGGGGAAGGCACCACCGTTCCCGCCTTTCCTTGCCACTCCCTGCGATGTGGGCAGTCTCTGACGAGATGCTGGGGGGAGTTGCAGAGAAAGCAGTTCCCTCCCCTTCCCTCCTTGCGTCTTGGCGCCGCTGGGGTTTGAAAAGCCCGCGCGCGCGCGCGCTATCAATCTGCATGGGTTCCTGGTCCTGGCTGGCTCCAGGCGTGGCTTGGAAGGGCTGTTGGGGGAGTGGCTTCTCCTGCGACCGTGGGAACCAAGCCCGCTTTGCGCGCGTTGCTTGCTTGTCGTTCCACCGGGATTCCTGTCTCACCCCCACCGCCAGAGCCGCTTTGCTCAGCTGATCCATACTACTGGGCTTTGGACCTCTCGAGAGCTCATCCTTCACCTCCTCACTCAAACCCAAGTAGAACGCTGCTTGCATTGGAGCTGATTCCAGTTCCCACCCCAGTCTGTGCACCAGCATGGTGAATTTCGCCCAATATGCGCGGACTGTCATATTTCCTTGGCGCAAATTATGCAGTTCCTCCTTAGTCTGGTCCATATGACTATCTGACGAATACATCGTTTTCAAACCTTCTAGAAAGAGTTTGACATTTTTCATGCAAGGATTCTTTGTTGCGATTAACGGTCTTAGCCACTCCCTGGCTGCCCCGGTCAGGTGCTCCACAATAAACGCTACCCTGTGCTCATCGTCAGGGAAGTCATCATGGTGCAGCTCAAGAGCATACACAATCTCAGTCTCAAAGCCATGATATTCCCTCGGGTCTCCATTGAACTTGCTTACTAGGGTCCCGGCTCTCCTTCCTGGCAGCACTTGGACTGGGGGTGCCCCTCCCGCCTTGTTTTTCTCTGCATCCAGTTTGTTTTGGAGGTCTACCGCCACCGCCCTTAATTGCTGCTCTCTTTCCTGGAGCGCTCTCACCTGTTCCGCAAGTTGTACCCGGTCGTCCTGGAGTTTCTTGGTTTCTTCTTTAGCTGCCCTTAATTCCCCCTGCGCCTCCAACGTCAGCTGCTGCAGGTCCTGTTGGGCTTTCTCCGCGATCTGCCGCCATTTCTCCGCCTCTGATGCACTCATCCCGGCAACTCCAAAGTAGCCCAAAAAAAGATTCGGAGGTTGCTGTCACAGTGGCTGGATCAGGCTACTTCAGAGTAACGACGCTACGCAGCTCTGCATTTTATTCTTTTATTGGTGCTGCGTATTTACAGTGAGGAATTCATTGCTATTTACACAGAGTGATGTTGTCAGTCGCTTTCAGAACCTCCGAATGACTTTTGGCGCGTCTTTCCCCAACACAAAAGCTTTGGAAGCCCCATCCTCTTTCCCCTCCTCTTCCTGCGTAATTCTGGAGTTGGGGGGATGGGTCTCCCCTCCTTCTTGGCCCCTTCCTGTTCCACCTGGGACCCTGGCTCCGCTACCTTGCCTGAGCCTCGGACCCGACTTCCTGCTTCCCCGCTGGAATCGGAGCTTCCTCTGCTTTCCCCTGTGCTCGGGGCTGGGCTTGAACTCAGGAGGGGAGGGACTTCGCGATATCCCCTGTCCCTCACAGATTCACTAAAATATTTTTCCCCCTCCCCTCCCCTCTTAACTAGTGTTCAAGACAGAGGAAAGCTTCGAGCTTAATTGCTATGGAAAACACAACTTGAGGAAAGCAATTACAAAACATTTGCAGTGCCCAATTAGGCTATCTTGGGGCTCTTGTTTTTTGCAGATTAGACTGAAAAATTAGTTTCAAGTTACAGATTCAACTCAGAGGAAGGCTGGACAAAGCTGGAATGTAAATTACCTTTATCAGAGGGCAAGAGATACCTTATTTTTAGAGTGGTTTAAGATGCTAGGCACAGCAACAAGCACAGACAGCTACACGGGAGCTGGTGCAGTTTAAAGAGCACTTGGAGGTTATAGATGCCAATTTACAAAAAGTGGCAGTTTTCACCTAATTTCATCCGTCTTTAAAGGTCAAATAGAGCCCAGAGGGTATGTATTTACAATCACTGCACTTCCTGTTTCAGCCCAACACCAGTCACTTCCCCCACTTTTCACTTCATTCCTATCTGCTGTAGAGCAAAACCTTATTTATTAGTTTGGATGTAATGGGAAACTGTGGTTTAAAGTTAACTAGAAGCGCTGAACCCAGTGCGTGAGTGGAAAAGGAGTGTACATGCCCCACATTCATTCTTGGCTTAATGCACCAAGCCTGGTATTGTTTCAGCCTCATAATTATTGGCTCTACTGCCAATAAAGGGCAAGAAAACATCGCACTTTTTCAACCTTCATCTACAAAACCAGTCAACTCTCTCCCCCCCCCCAAACTAACTGAGCAATTCTCAGGCAAGTGAAATTGATCTTAAAGTTACCTCAGCCTGCAACCGTGTAATACTTACCTGGTAGTAAGTCCCAGTGAACTTAATGGGACTTGTGTCTGAGCAAATATGAATAGGAGTACACTATCAATTACATGTGAAGAGCAGGTTAATCCCTAGATAATTTTGGTCAAACCATAATTCTAGTTATGAAAATATTGCAGCTTTCCTAATCTTACGGTTGCACATGTTCCATTCAGTTGTTTTCCTGGCTAGAGGCAGCTACTGCCTTTCATGCTTTATATGGATTCAAAGCCTACATTTCCCACAGCAATCTTTTTTTTTAATGCTGAACATTAAAGATAATGTGCTTAGCATTCCTTTCAAATATCAGCCTCTGCAGAAGACTGCCTTCCTGGTACCCTGTTTCTCATATTTTAAGACATACCCATAAAATAAGCCATAGCAGGATTTTTAAGCATTCAAGGAATATAAGCCATACCCCGAAAATAAGACATAGTGATAGGCGCAGCAGCAATGCCGGCCGCGGCAGGAGGAGGAGGAAAAAAATAAGACATCCCTTGAAAATAAGCCATAGTGTGTTTTTTTGAGGAAAAAATAAATATAAGACATGTCTTATAATATGAGAAACACGGTATAAGTGGAAAGCAGGCAACTTTAAATTAAAAACAGCTAGACACTTGCGGAGCTCAATGGGCGTTTGCTTTCATTAAAAAAAAATGTTCCTGGGGTTCACTGGCTAGACTAGCTAGGAACATCTTTACACACTATAAAACACACAAGTGCTATTTAATGTACAGAGATCAAAAACCAATATCTGAAATGGGGACATCTGTTCACTGCTCATATTCTCAAACAGGGTATTACAGAGTACATGGTAGTTTTGATGAGGACAATTGCCCTCTGATGCCATGGCCTCCTGTGTATGTTTCTGCTGGCACTCCTGATGCATGTACAAAGAACAATATCCAATTTCACACAAGGCAGCTTTCATTTCCTCTCATCCCCTTGTACCCTCTTCTCTGGAGGGGCCCCCCAGCCAAGGAAGAAGTCTGCAGGAAGATGTGGGGATGGTCTCTATTCCACTAGGGATGGATGTCAATGGATATCACCCAGAGTTCCCACAATCACAAAGTATCCAGTACAACATCAGAAACAACTCTGGGCACATATCCCTATTATTATTATTATTATTATTATTATACCACGCCTTCCCTGGCAGAACTCAAGGCAGCTTACAGATAAAAACAAGAGCAACTAAAAATGTAGGAAAAGATATTAAAATACAATTCAGCATTGATAAAAATAGAATTAAAACTATATACATATATAAAATCCGTTTAAAATCACCAATAGAAGCAGCACAGCAGCAGCCCTTTAATTAAAAGCAGTCAATTATATGCAGAGGCTGCCCTAGCTTTGCCATAAATAGCAAAATCTACGCTCATCAAGAAGCATTTCCACATACTAAGGTGTCTGTGAACTTTTGGGCTAGGCTGATAAAACAGTCGCTTTTCCAGTTTCACAAGCAGACCCAACTTGCCCAGAAGGTGAGGTCATGAACAAGATAAGATTTGTGTTTGCAGAAGTGGCCTCAGGCTTCTGGATTCATCTCCTCCTCCAATTCAGCCCATAAGTGACTCCCTTGGGCTTCTGTGCCTATAGAACTACTGACCCACATGTGGCAGCCCATTTGGATTGGTTCATTCAAGGTGACTTCCAAGCAGAAAATGGAAGCAACACCCATCCATGCTACAGTCTGTTATGCCTGCTAGCAATGATGAATATAGGTTATTGCTGCATTAGGGAATTATTGGGGCATGGTGTAATTCCAAAACTGGACAGCAGCAGGTTGAGAACAGGGAAAAAGCTGTTTTGATGAGGGCTTGTCTGAAGTGCGTTCTGACAAATGGAGATGGTGCTACAGAACAAAAAAAGGTTAAAGTGGCCAAGGAAGCCAGATCAATAATGGGTTTGGTCCTCAGCTGTGAAATACAGCAGCCTCCCAGCTTTAAATATCATCTTGGTGTTGCACCCTGTGAGGAATCATGTGCTTCTTAGAGCTGGTAAGCCAATACTGTATCATAATGTTATATATGTAATTGTTTATTATTATTATTATTATTATTATTATTATTATTATTATTATTATTATTATTATTATATCTACCCATCTGACTGAGCGGCTTCCAGCAAATGAAAACACAGTAAAACATCAAACATTAAACACATTCCTATACAGGGCAGCCTTCAGATGTCTTCTACAAGTCAGGTGGTTGTTTATTTCATTGCCATTTGATGGGAGGGCATTCTACAGGAATAATAATAATAAAAATAACTTTACCATTGTATCCAGGCACCAGTTTTCCTGTCTGTCCTGAGGGAGGAGTTAGCGAGTTTCCTAAGCCAACGCAGGAAGCTGTTATTGGAGATCCTGTTTCTGTAAAACAAGAAGAGGAACTTATGATAAGATCGGTAGTTAATGACTTAATATTAATTGATCAACCAAGCTTTTTAAAGGCCCACATTATAAGCAAATGTTCTTAGATGCAAAGTAATGATAGTTGTCATTATTACAAACAAAATGAGCTCAAACAGAATATATCACATAGTTGATAGCTAACCTCCACTTTGGCATTGAGCAGATACCAAAATCTATCTGATCAACAATGTGTGGCTGTGTAGAAATTGAGTTGCTTTTGTCCATTGAGCTTAGATGCATAGAAAACAGCGTGTTTGATATATTACTATAAGCAGCCCTTAGATGGCAAGTCAACTTTAAGGATTCTCATAAAAACTGGAGCTATTGCCCTAAAGGATCTCAAGGAGACTCATCTGGCCAGTCCTGTGAAATTACATCTTAAGCAGACATCAGTTCAGGAAAGCACATGAATCATGCTACCAATTTTACTTGGCTTCAAAGAGACAACTAAAGAACAAGCAATGGATCACTGACATGCCCATCTGCTTTGGTGGCAGTGCCAGAATTATTAATAGCTTACGTGACTCCTGTTAAGATCAGTTTCTCAGGGCTCCTGCAACAAGGAGTTCTTGGTGGTGCGGGGCAGGGGAGAGAATAGTATGCAAGGATTTACTGTAAATTAAATCTCTAAAGCTACTAGGGAATTGAAATTGCTACCCGAAGCAAAGTTTCAACACAGGTTTTAAGTTTATGAAGTGCAAACTGAACACTGATAAGTATCTGTGACACTCAATGACTAGTTTCCAAAGGGCGTCAAATTGTCAATAAGTTGGGGTTTTGGAAATCTGTTACTTTGCCATTTGTATATCGATCTAAATGCTTATTTGGGGTTTTGCAGTGAAATTTAGGGGAGAGGTATTTGGAAGGTGGTAAGTTTCTCCATTATCACATAGCATCATTAAAGAAGTTCAGAACTTTCACCCAACTGTACTCATTTACTTGCAAACTTCCAGTTATTAGGCCATACCCACTGCCCATTCTTGAAGATGCCTCCGTGTTCATGCCTCAACACACCACAGGAAGAAGTAAAGAACCTTGAATATGAACCAAGGACAAATTGGAAATTAAAAAAAAAAACCCAAATCCTTCCTTTAGGCAATCTACACTAGAGGCCAGTTCAGAAGGCAGCTGTGCTGCATGAAAAGCTGCCCAAGGGGTCAGAATCTCAAACAAGAGAGATAAGAGCAGCAGAAGCTGCTAATGCCACAGCTTGAAGAGTCTTAAGTGGGGAAGGGCAGAAGACGTAAGCCAGGGACAAGGCCTTAAAAAGACACTTGAAAATGATTAAAGAAGGATGAATGAATGGCAAGGAGAAATGGAAAGGGGAAGAGAGAGAGGGCAGTAGTAAGAAGAGATGAAAAGGAAGTGAAACCCAAAGGGGAGGGGAATGGAACATAGACAAGAATAAAGAAACAGGAAGGTGGGAGGAAGGCAAAAGGTGGTGACATGGAGCTTTAATGAGAGAGTTAAGGAACAAGAAGAATGATGAAAACAGAAAACTGCAACATACACTAAAGTCCTGTGATACAACCCATAAGCTTCCAAGACATTGGTAGGAGCCAAGGGAAAGCTCAGACACTTGTCTCAATGTGATCTGAGCAACAGAAGTTTCCAGTGGGATTCCTTTAAGCCTTTAAGGCCAGGCATCCCCAAACTCTGCCCTCCAGCTGTTTTGGGACTACAGTTCCCATCATCCCTGACCACTGGTCCTGTTAGCTAGGGATGATGGGAGTTGTGGTCCCAAAACAGCTGGAGGGCCAAGTTGGGGAGTGCCTGATTTAGGCAAACATATGGCAGTCAAGCATACATTTGTAATACATATATAAAAAGGTTACACTGAGTGACTAAATTTACCAATTCACATAGCTGAACCTTCTGGTTTATAAAGCAACTCCTAAAATTGCTGTAATTCTACCCATCAGCGCTAACATGATGTTGATGGTTGGGGATGTTTGGGGTTAGAATGAAGCATAATCCCCTCTCTGCCAGCCTTTGCTTTGGAGACAGTGGCAGCTCTTTTGCTTTAATCTCCTTGTTCCAGGTTAGGAAAGCTGTGCCGAACATTAATATAGCTCACATGCACATTAAGACAGTACATGTGAATAGGTCTCAGCAGTCATCAGTTTTACTCCAATTTCAGGGAGGGGAAAAATAGCACCTTTTGTCCTAATGGACATTGTTATTGCCTCAAGCTCCTCTAGTTTTAAAGCAACTTGTTTAATTACCTAGGGTGCATTTAGTCATTTATATATAGATTCCTTATCATGAGGTTACAAATCCATTGGCATAAATCTGTAGGTGCATCTCTTTCACGACTATGTTGTATGTTTATAACAACATGGAAGTAATGAGAACTTTGTAATGAGAAATCGCTGCCATAATCAGAAACACAGTCCATCCTCTTACTCAAAGCAGGATTAAAACACACACTAAATTCATTTCAAGATTTGTCATTAAAAAAAAAACCCTCAAGCTGTTAGCTGGCCCCCAGTGAACATCAATAAAGCAGTACTGTAATTTTAGTTAAGTAAGATGTTTGACAAATATCAACTTTGTCATTGAAGCAGAAAGCAGGTTTGGCTAACAGATGATGGAAGGATCATGTGTGGCCTGAAAAAGACACCATTATTCCATTCCAAGGGATTAGAATGGATGAAATCATCCTTAATGAACTTAGCAGTCTCAATCAAATTATGCTACAACTTCACTGGTGGCATAGGAAAAGGTAATTTTCTCATTGCTCTCCCCACCGCCTCATTTTAGGACCGGAATAGGCCTGCTGGATTAGACCAAAGGCCCATATAGTCCACTACCCTGTTCAGATAATGGCCTGTCAGTTGCCTATGGGATGTCTGCAGCACAACATAAGCATAAGCACAACATAAGGTGGATCCTCTTAACACAGGCATCCCCAAACTGCGGCCCTCCAGATGTTTTGGCCTACAACTCCCATGATCCCTAGCTAACAGGAACAGTGGTCAGGGATTATGGGAACTGTAGTCCAAAACATCTGGAGGGCCAGAGTTTTGGGATGCCTGTCTTAACAGAAGGGCCTTGTTGTGCTCGACTCTGGAACATTATTCCCCAACCAGCCTGGGGGCGGGGCTGGCCCCGCCCTCAGCCGGTGGAGCCATAATATTCCAATGGCATTAGCCAATGGCTACATGGCAAATTTGGGGTTGGGGGGTTATATTTACGGCAGCATGACGTGGGGAGTCATCTTGCTTCGTGCTATTTTCCTATAGCCGAGGGACAACATAGTCATAATGGCTAGTGGCCAATGTAGTTGTTTTGACAGGGTGTTTTGTTTTGGAGAAAGGAGCCAAGCATGTCTAGGTCCTCCTCTGTGAAATGGGTATTTTGTAGTGCCCGCAGCCATTTCGACAGCCCGCTGCTCTAGCCTACTTGGTTTCTTGCTTGCAAAATCAGCCTTGATAAAAGCCTGCCAAGTAAAGAACTATTAGTAACTTTGTTATCACTATTGAAAAATCACTTTGTGGACTCAAGTTAATTCTGTTACACATACAAGCTGTCAGAAATGTGGAGAGCTAACAGCAAGAAATAATAATTTATTTGTACCCTGCCCATCTAGATGGGTTTCCCCAGCCACTCTGGGCGGCTTCCAACAAAGATTAAAAATACATTAAAAACTTCCCTAAACAGGGCTGTCTTCTAAATATCAGGTAGTTGTTTATTTCTTTGACATCTGATGGGAGGAAGTTCCACAGGGCAGGCGCCATTACCGAAAAGGCCCTCTGCCTGGTTCCCTGTAGCTTTGCTTCTCGTAGTGAGGGAACCGCCAGAAGGCCCTCGGTGCTGGACCTCAGTGTCCGGGCAGAACGATGGGGGTGGAGACGCTCCTTCAGGTATACTGGGTTGAGGCCATTTAGGGCTTTAAAGGTCAACACCAACACTTTGAATTGTGCTCGAAAACATACTGAGAACCAATGTAGATCTTTCAGGACCGGTGTTATATGGTCTTGGTGGCTGCCCCCAGTCACCAGTCTAGCTGCCGCATTCTGGATTAGTTGTAGTTTCCGGGTCACCTTCAAAGGTAGCCCCACGCATTGCAGTAGTCCAAGAAAATCACTACAACAACTGCAAAGCCATGATTCTGTAAGCAACGGCAATAAATTATTATGGAAAGTTATATTTTTAAAGGCTATATACACAGGAAATCTCGGAGGATTCCTCACGAGCCAATAATCAAAAGATCCTGAATATTAATGAAGGTTACATGTACCAAGAGAGACTAAATTAGTGTGCTGCCTATCCATTCACTAAAACAACATACTTCTCCAATGTCATTTTGTTTCACTTCCTTTCAAAAACAAATTCCATTCTCTAGATAGTAAGGATATCCAAACATAGCTACTCTATAGCTGAATATTCTTCAGCTATCTGTACAAAATGTTCTATTTTTAGTATTCAGCATACCTGAGGGTACCAGTGCTATGGCTCTCTGATCCACTTCTACAGCACCCGTGAAAAATCAATAGGAGGCTAACTCATGCAAGAAAGAATTCTACTCTAAGGGTACTGCATGGCAGATATGATTTTTATAGCAAGTACCATAAATTTAAGTGCTAATTTTAGTGGGCTCATAAGCTCCTGAAACTAGTTTTCTACGGATCAGTTAAAACAGGAGAGCATTTCAGCGGCAGACCTTTTTGTTCCTGCATGGTTCCTTGTGGGTTTATTCATTTTACGGGGGAATATACTTCCAACCCTGCATGAAGACTTGCTGTACCGATACAGAAATGCTTTGGGATGGGGTTGGTGACCACTGCAACACTGATGTATGTACAGGTGTTATTACTAGATATCGGAGGCATAGTGTGTGGGGGGAGGTGGGCTGTCACGCCAGGCAGAGTTTTAGGGGGGGCACATTCCTCACAACACCCTGCCAGCCCACACCCTGTTGCCACCCTCATGCTGCCCTCAAGCGTGATTACAGCATATGCACAATTTTGTTGAACGCTCATGGAATTAAATGTTTTATACTGTTACCCACTGTACATATTGAGAAAAATCATGGAATCATAGAATAATAGAGTTGGAAGAGACCACAAGGGCCATCCAGTCCAACCCCCTGCCAAGCAGGAAACACCACCAAAGCATTCTTGACATATGGCTGTCAAGCCTCCGCTTAAAGACCTCCAAAGAAGGAGACTCCACCACACTCCTTGGCAGCAAATTGCACTGTCGAACAGCTCTTACTGTCAGGAAGTTCTTCCTAATGTTTAGGTGGAATCTTCTTTCTTGTAGCTTGAATCCAAAACGACCTCAATGAAATCCTGAGGGAAGGTAAACTATAGTTCCAATCCAGCTACCGGTAGTTTGCTTAAATCGCTCTGGTTAGTTGAAATAAGCAGGACTTAACTTAGGCTGGGTTTTCTGGCCCCCGTTTCTGTCGCTCACTTTATGGAGCCTGCAGAACAACCAGCAAATCAAAAGATCACTAGAAGAGCAAGCTAGTCACCATGCAGAAACATTCGTCCTTCTGAAGGATAACTCCCTACTGTATAAGTAAGGTTTTTCAAACATAGAGACGGTCATCTGTGTTGGGAAAATGCAGTTTTATGCTGTAATATATGAAAGGCCAATTCTTCTGTCACATGTAGCATACATTACTGGCAGTTTATATGCACACCAACTGCTCAAAACCATGCTCAAAAACACTGCACACCGTAAAAAACTGCTCAAAAACACTGCACACCATATATTCAGATCATCTCCAGTACAAAGATGCAAGTGTATCTCTGCATACGGATGACATTATTTATAAAGAGGTCCTGATTGTGCAGCATTTTCCAGCAGAGGGGCCATATGCATGCTCCTTACAGCCAAAAGGTCCAGGTGTTTGCCTGGGAGTCAGGGAGTCTCGCAGAAGCAGCCTGGATGCAGTTGAAGCCTATGAAGCAAAAGCAAGAGGATGTTCCAGCAGCATTAGAGGTCTGGAGGCAGCATCCTTCTGCCTCACTGTGTAAAGCAATAGAACATACGTCAACTGGACGACTGGATCTGTCCCCTCTTGATTGGTCCTTTGCGGTATCCTTCCACATCAGGCAATCTGTGGAATCTGCTAATTAAGTTGAGCAAACCTTATATCCAGAGGAAAAATGGGGAGTGGGAGGAAGCAACAGGGAATTTTTTCTCCATTCCTATCCCTACTTTCTGCCTTGAAATGTGGAAGCCCTCCACAGATGATCAAGCTGTATATCCATTTGCTTTTTAATCCAAAAAGTCTGAAACTTTTTTAAATCCTGTTCTTCTTTCTGGGTCAACCAGGCCCCCTTCTTTCATAGCATGCATGACACTGCCCCGCAGAAGATGTAAGGAAGAGGCAAGCAGTCAGACAACTATTACATTGTAGGCAAGGAAAGGCAGAAGAACTACAGCATTCTCCTCTGACTAAGGGAGAAAGAATCGCCTCAGAAATCTCTCCCATTATTTACTTCCAGTATGTATCATGCATTGCATAATACACTTTTTTCCCCATGCACATGATTACAATATGTGTTTCCCAGTTTTAATTCAATCAAAGTACCTTATTAGCTTTCTCCGTTGCAAATGTTTATAATGCTACACAGTGGACATTAGATGCAAATTGCTGTTACAAAAAGTAATTGCATATCTCATTTACAATTTAATCGTGTCCAGAAAACATTGTTTCTACTTTAGTCAGACTAATACCATAAAGATGAAAAAGACTGATTAGGCTGCTAACTATTTTAGTTGGGTAAAAATTACCTACAGCAGGGATTAGTGTTTTATAAACTGCTTCTTGCCCTCTCTGCAACAAAGGCTCCGCTGTGGCTGCCTTAAAGCTTGCAAAGGATTATTCTTTCTATAAAAGAGATTCATGGAGCTTAACTCTCAGTTCCCTATTCTCAAATCATCAGTAAAACCATCTACTTTACCCTAATGAGGACTCCAGTCTCTGAACTAGAAAAAAAAAAAGTGTTGCCAGGCAACACAAATGACATCAGCAGCCTGTAACATTTTCAGAGGAAATGTATAAAACTAGAGGCTGTCACAGCTTCTCTCGCTTATGGAAATAAGATTTTAAAAGCGACCCCTCCAACCCAATTCTTCGAGTGGATCTTAAAATAACTTTTGAGATCAGAATCATGTCTGAACGTGTGATTTAGCTATTCCTTTCCCTACAATCAGAGTAATGACATAATGGACAGGAAGAGGGGCAGAGGCAAGAGGAAGCGATTGAGCTAAAACAGTTAAGAAGAACTGAAGAGATTCCCGATACATGCTTAACTTACATGCAGCATCAGCGACAAGTGAGGTGGAATGGATACATTCTCAATTATAATGAATAAGACTTGTAGAGTGTGGAGGGAAGGATCTTCAGAGGAATGGGGAAGGCAGGCTAACGCTGAAACTCTACAACTGGAGGCAGGAGGGGGGAATAATATTTGTACTTTGGACAACTGGCTTAGGTGGCACTAGGGATGGAGGAGAAATTTAATACAGTTTGTATTTAAAGGTAAACCTACTGATTTCACGTTTTCCAAAAATAATTCCCAAACTGAAGCTCCGCCATCCATCAAAGCACAGCCATCCACTTTTCTGAATTTTGTAATGCAGTTCTTCACTCGGGTAACATTTACAAAAATGCATATACTAAGGCAAAGTGTTCATGAATGCATTATTGAAAGGAACATACAAAAATGTGTACAGTTTCTGTATTAGGCCTCATTCCTCTTTTCTTCTTAGTTTTAAGCTGCTAAATTAGATCATTGTTTTATATAAACCTATATGGATTTTTGTTGTTGTTGTTGTTGTTTGTATTAATTTATTTACTGATGATACTGCTTCATATATATTTGTTTCACTTAATTGTTCACCTGATCTGTTGTGAGCCACTTGGGGCACAACTTTGTGGGAAAGCAGCATACAGACGAACAGATGGTGATGCTAGCTACCCTTGCTATAGAGTCTGTGCCAGGCATAGGCAACCTTGGTTCTCCAGATGTTTTGGAACTACAACTCCCATGATCCCTAGCTAACAGGGCCAGTGGTCAGGGATCATGGGAGTTGTAGTTCCAAAACATCTGGAGGGCCAAGGTTGCCTAAACCTGGTCTATGCAATACAGAAGAAAGAAAAGCACATGTCTGGTAGGAACACAGGTAGCTTTTTCATACCAAGTCAGCCCAATGGTCCATCAGCTCCCCAGTATTTTAGACTAGGGATTTTTGCAGGGCAAATATGTCTGGAGATATTATTATGTATAGCCCATCGGTTCAGACAAAACATAGTAGGGAATTACAGCCAATATATATTATGCTAGCTGAATTGAAGGCAAAATTATCACAGATACTACTACTAAACCATTTTCTAACAGTTTTTTCCCTTTACAATTCTGGCACCACTTTCATCAAAAGTAACTGGGGTGGGACCAATTCTTCTTTTCACTGAATTTATGGCTCTAAAGTTACACTGCTCCTGTGTGCAGACCACTTGGGAGAAATGGATTCTGTTTGCTTGCTTGCTTGCTTGCTTGCTTGCTTGCTTGCTTGCTTGCTTGCTTCCAGCCAATATATCATCATCAGAAGGAGGAGGAGGAGGAAGAAGATTCCACCTAAACATTAGGAAGAACTTCCTGACAGTAAGAGCTGTTCGACAGTGGTATTTGCTGCCAAGAAGTGTGGTGGTGTCTCCTTCTTTGGAGGTCTTTAAGCAGAGGCTTGACAACCATATGTCAAGAATGCTTTGATGGTGTTTCCTGCTTGGCAGGGGGTTGGACTGGATGGCCCTTGTGGTCTCTTCCAACTCTATGATTCTATAATTCTAGGAAGCATTCCTGGCACCTACTTTTATGTTTTCTTGTCACCGAGTGAATATATTTTTATTTCCCCAAGCTTTAATCATCTGAAGAGGCATTATCAGGAATGCTGACAGTTTTTCTTGTGCGTTCTTTTCCTTTGTGTATTGAAGGATGAGAGACAGAGGAATATACAGAGCCCAGTCAGTGTAGCAGTAACAAGACTTTGAACCAACAGCAGGTGGGAGAGAATTTAAAGCACCAGGAAGCAATGGGAATGTGAGGTCTATCTACTGGGGTAACATATTTGCTAAACATTTTAGGATTCTTAATCCGGATCCAGATTTCACCTGCAGGCAGACCAGTTCCGGCAAGTGAATGGGAATACCCACCTATCTATCACCTGGTTTCACCATGAAGTCAGGTGAAGTATCTTCATTTCCCTGTGTGGTTTTGATTTCAAATCAGGTGGGAAAAGAAAGTGGGATTTGCAGCACCAACTAATTGGTGGCTGCTTCAAATCCTGCTTTCTTTGCATGCAGGGGCAACAGAAGCAATACAGTAAGCCCTGCAAGTTCCAATCAGTTGGTTAGTGCTTCCAGCAAGCCCCATTTGGGGCTGCATTCACTTTATTACTAAGTAGAATGATGCATGTCTTTTTTCCAGTAGAAGAATAGTAAGATAATTCCCAGTTCCAAAATAAACCAAATAATTCAGTTTTGTGAGAACAGAAACTTGAAAAATAGTAAGAGGGGGCCCAAATGAAATTAGGAAGAGAATAAGTTGAATCACAGCCATGGGAGTCCATGGCCAAATGAGGAATGAATCCCAACTATTCCCAGCTGTAATGAGAAATTCACAGAAGAGCGAGAAGCTCCACATATCAGTTGGCTTGAAAACAAAAACTTTATTCAGAAAAGTGGCTATAAATGCACAGAACTCACCAGTTTGCCACCAGTGATCCAAAACCGGAACCTTGAAGATTTTCTTGCACCATTCTAACGTATCCACATCACAGCGTTCACCAGCTACAAAGAGTGTTCGGAACCTGTTTCAAATAAAGATTATTTTCAGCATTCCTCCGCAATATAAAAAAGAGAAGCACGCTAAGGTAAGTGTTGTGTGCGTGCTTTGAAGAATAAGCTATGGAGTTTCCCTGTTGGTGAAGCTGATTTAACAGACGGCTGTAGGTGAAGGAAGGGAGCTCTGAGGTGACTAGCATGCGCTGCAGTTGGCAGAAATTGCAGCGACACTTCTTAGCTGAGAAAAATCTGTCGTAAAGTGGGCTCTCTTCCAAGGGCACGACTGAGACAGGGCATTTTTCTGCTTGAAGTGAAACAGCAACTTAGCAACCTCCTCCCCAAGAGCACAGAATCAAGACTGGCCAAGTTAATTTGGTGACGGAAGCAGAAAATCCCCCCCAACTCCTCTCTGTGAGAGTAAAAACACAGTTAAAAAAATAAAAATGAATAACTAACCATTTGCTACCCTTTCATGACACTCAGTATCAGCTGCCTGAGTTGACTGCCCTACTCTTCCTAATGGTAGAGCCAGCCCTACCCAGGGATTCATTTCAGTACCAAATTCATTGTAAAAGGAGGGTCTCCCCAATGCAGGCTCTCAATTCTCCCTGCTATGAGAGAGGCAGAGAAAGCAGCATACAATAGGAGGTTCCCACAAACTCTTCACGGTAGAATCCTGGGAACTAAGCAGTAAATAAATAGGACCATAGACAGATATATGAGAAGTGACAATGGCATGCGTCTTGCAAATGGCAAAAGGCACTTGCAAATTATAAGGAGGGAGACACGTGAGAATCCTGTCCATAAAATGGCAGAATAAAACAGAGAATATGTTATGTCAGCAACTGAACAGCTACAGATGAATTATTCAGAGGAGCTCCCATAAATATTTATTTTTCGTTTGTAGGACAATGCATACTAGGTTTAATGTGATAAAAGGCATGTTCAAACCTATGCAAGCAGATCTCTTCTATCCTTACTACAGCATTTTGGCCTCTTCAGCACTTTATTTGTAAGACAGGGCCACCCCATTGGCACTTTGGAAGCTATGCAAGATCCTACCTCCACTCCGGTAAACAGATGCTGAGGAATCATTACTATTTAAGCAGCAAAAAGCACAGTCATAAATAACATAGCCAGAATTCCTAGCATAACTTCTTCAGATTGTAGTATCTGTAATAACTAAATTCCACAACAAACATTCATAACTAAAAACAGCCGGCCTGTGATGCCTTAAACCAGGTGGGGAAACTATGGCCCTCCAGATGTTACTGGACTAAAGATCCCATGATCCCTGACTGTTGGCCATGCTGGCTGGGGCTGAGGGGAGCTGGAGTCCAACATCTGGAGGGCTAGCAACTCCCCATCCTTGCCTTAAAGGGTAACAAAATTTCTGGTATGAGGGCTAGTAGTTTGGGGTAAGTGTAATATTGGTGAGTATCTAAATAATGTATGCTAACAAGGATTTATTTAGCCAAGGTTTTATTGTTTGGAAATTGCAGCTAAATCATTTTTTTTCCCTCAGACTTTAATTGTCTGATGACTGCAGGGTTTCTCATCTGAACATTTTTTGTAAAAAACAGATGGCGAGTCGTCATATGCAGCCCTATCCAGTGTGTGTTTATATGGGGGAGGGGAGAAAAAAAAGGATTTCAGTGTAAAATAATGGGATATTTCTATTTTTAAGAACAAGCCTGAGACATATTCCATTCTGAACCTACCTCTGGGGCTGCCAAACTACCAATTTTGATCATTTGTCACTGCAAAAGCTCAAAAGGTCAAAACAGATTACGCTCTGATGGCTGGTTACATCTTTCTCTTTCTTATAACAAATATTTTATGGTATTATTATATTGGAAAGTCTTTGCTTTATCTCCAAACTAGAATTTGAAGCCTACTTCATGTCATGATTTCCAATTCTGCTTTGTCAGCAAACCACGGTTTGTGCAAATCATAGTTCGGCCTATTAATATGTCACAGCACATGATGGGTTGCTCAAACTAGTAAGGGAGAAAAGGAGGAAACTGGTGCATTCTGAGGGAGGAAGGAGGGAGAATGCAAGCTTGAAACACTGCAATGATGGTTTGACCATTTGTACTGTATGTACTTATGGCCATGGTATATATGTACACACAAAACCTATTTGTTATAGCATCTTTACAGCTGGCTGAACTCGTGATATACTGTACACTTGGGGCTTATTTCCGATAGTGAGTAAAAACAAGCTTCTGGCTTAATCTAAACTCACCTTGTCAGGCTGTGCTGTTTCCCCAAGTTAGCCTCGGGGTCCTGTTGACGGATTGCTCTAATTGCAGTCGGTGCAGTAAACAAGGCAACGACTCCATGCTCTGCAAGCACACGGAAAAACGCTCCAGCGTCTGGAGTTCCCACAGGCTTCCCCTATGAAGAGATTTGGGAGGTGTTTTTAAAGTTGTCGTTGGGTAAACGTGTTCCATGAGTCTTCTGCGATTTAAGTCTTGAATGTAACAGTAGTTATCAACTTGTCAGCAGTGTATTCAAGCAACTGTTAAACTGCCTTTATACAACTAGAAGGAAAGCATCCATTTGCTGCTCCATTAAGGGCTCAGTTCCATCTCATGGTGCACTCAGAAAAGCACTACATTCAGATACAAAATGTGTCTAAGATTTCAATTTCTTGGCTGTGTCAGCACCAGTGTTTTCTTATTTATTCACTTACATTTCTATTCTCCAAGACACTCAGGGGGGGGGGGGTGTAATAGCTGCAACACCATCAACACCATTTTATCCTCACAAGGAGTTGTCTCTGAATTGTTCTGGTATGTGAGAAGTAAAACTAACCCTCCCCTGGCTATCTATACGCAGTTTTTCGAAAACAAAGGAAAGCAACAAGGGATTAATATGGGATTAAACAGCCTGACACACCGGGTTTTGCTGTCTTACAGGAGCAGATCCTTAACAAGCTGCGACTTCCTGCATCTCTGAACTCTGCTAGGAGGCTAACAAACATAATTAGCTAGATGCAACATTGACTTTGTGGTCTGAACATACAGGAAAGCACCTGCTCAGACCACTGGACTTTGTAGAAAGCTCTGAAAGATTAGAGGGGTTGATTCCCAACCCTCATCCTTACACAGTAAAACAGCACATATGGGATGAAGAGCTTCCACCCCAAATTCCTTCCAGATATCTAGAAATAAAGAAGCTATTTTGTTTTGACAAGTCTCCTGTTGTAAAGATGGAGGGAAGGATGTGCAACTGGACAGAATGTGCACTTGAAAGAACAACTGCTACAGGCAAGCAGCTTCCGGTTCACTACACTGCTGAATATTGGAGCTTAATGTGGGAGGGGAAAGACAATCAGGGGAAAAGATCGCTGAGCACCCATCCCAAAGCTTGCATCAAGCCTGGCTTAAAGATCAAGAGCACAGTATTTCACAAATATGGATGTGAAGTCCAACGTAGCCGCCTTAGCTAAGCCAGGAATGTATGTTCAAAAACAAGTCAATGCACTGACAGTAGATATTTCATGCGTGTTGCATGTGTGGGTTTTTTAAAGTAAACAGCAGGAGCAAATGCCCCAGCTGAGACTGCAACCCTGTAATGGATATGGGTGTTGGTGGTGGTTTTAACTGTTAGCCACCTGCTGTGGTCAAAATCCTGATAGCCCACATGCGTCCACTATTGGGCAAAGCTCCTATACGGGTCAAAGAGTTAAAGCCTCCTACCACTCAAGACTTGATTCCTGGTTGGCTCTCAGTATGTACAGTTTAAACAAACCTCAGTTTCCCAGATTTGAATGCAATGGGAAACTGTGGTTTTAGTTATAACCAGAAGCAAAGATTTCCATTCTCCTCCTCCAGCACACAGAAGAGGAAAGGTCCTCAGGCTCACTGACTGACATAGTGGGAGGCTATGGCTTTCCACTGCTTTCTGATCCAGGACAGCAGGTGACTTTCCAAGTTCTGCCTCCTTTGGATGTGCAGAGCTTCCCTGGCCATTTAAGAACCAGCTCAGTCCACACACAAGGCTGCAGAAGAACAGTCATGTCAAACCCATGCTAAACTTACATAACAGTAAAACATGCATTGGTGTTCTGTTGTTGTTGTTTTTTCCAGAATTCTCCAAGAGCTTATTTAGCCTATAAAAAGTAATTAAATAACAGACATTAGAATAAGCAGTCACCTCGTATAAAACCGTTGTGTTCCCGTGCAAGAGAGGTCCGTAACAGATATAAGAATGGCCAACCACCCAGCCTAAATCAGATGCTGCCCACCAAACCTAAAAGAAAGAAAGATTTTATTTAAGTTTAAGCACGGTTTTTCATAAGCATGAACTAGGTGAGGCTGTCCCTGAGGTTGGTCCAAAAGCTGCTGCAGCTTGACACCTAATAGCATCGTAATATTGCTCCCATCTGACACCGTCCTGGAAAGACTCACACTGCCTATCAATTAGCTACCAGGTGAAGTGGGATGCGCTGGCACTGGTGTTCAAAGCCCTATACATCTCAAATATTGTCTCACACTTTATATACCCATCTGGTCACCGCACCACAGAAAAGGCCTTCTATAGATACAATGTAGGATTCAGGCCTTTAGTGTGGTGGCACCTACCCTTCTGCTACACATCAGACATGATCTCCGTTATCTTTTTGGCACCTCCTAAATGCCTTCCTGTCCCAACAAGCCTTTTAAGTGGAGATTTTAAATTCCAGTCTGAATCTCTGCAGTGCACTTGAAATTGTTTTTAAACATGCCTTTTAAAAATAATAATCATTGTTAAATCACTTTGGGATATTTCACAGGAAACAATTTATAAAATGAAAAATAAATCAATAGAAGTTACCTCTTTAGATTTAAGGCCGTAAACAGCTGACATGGTCCAGTTTAACATAACGGCATAGCCACCTGTTGGTCGAACAACACCCTAAGTGAGAAGCAATGTGAAATTAAGATCGTTTGTAAATAAATTATGCCCTGAAACTTCATCCCACAAGGAAAGTTACAGTTTCCATAATTTAACTTTCTGAAGCAATTAGCAACTCTCCCCCTAGCTCCTAGGAGCCCTTCAGAATAGCAGAAATAGCCTTTACTTTTAGACTTTATCTCTGCAACTAGGAGGTGTGGAATGCTGTTCTTTTGAAATAAAAGTGACTGTTCTTTGCAATTTTGTTTTTGTCCTATATATTGTGCTAAAACCAGACAGATGCGCTGCAGTAACCTAAGGCTCCTGACCCTAATGCACTTATAAAGAACATTACAAGATTTATGTTGAACCTCGGGTAACTGAATAAAAACTAGTAGCTTTCGGTCCAAATTCTACAGAGAACATACATGCCCAGATACTGATGTTTTCAGTTCTGCTTGAACCCTTCCAGATCTCACATGAGAGAAAAGCAGAGGCTGGAAAATCCATGCATCTGGCTTGTCATGGTCTCCACTTGGGATTTATTAGAGAGAGGGAAACACACCACTTGCCTTTCCATAGAACATTGTCCCTAGTTTTCCTGGTTTTGTGTTACGGTACTTAACTGGATATGGCTTTGGATGGTACAGGGAGCACGATTAGCCAGATACATAGCAGAGTTTCTTGCACATCTAAGTTGGCAATGCTTCATTCATGGGATACGGGCAAATTTATTTTCTCAGTAGACTAAGGTCTTCCCTCAGAGGTAGGCACAGAGGAAAGGGACCTTTTTGTCTAAGGCATCTCGCTCATGGTCCTCTTCCCAGCAAGGTTTTCCTGGCACTTATGCTCAGGTCTTTTCATTTTTTTATTTTAAAGGTGCCAGGCAAAAGCATCCACCTGCTCCCCAGGTTTTTAGTCTCTGATGTATTTTTTCCATCCGCTGTGTTTACTTTCAGGAATGCCTTCCACTGTTTATGGTGTTCCTATTAGTTACTGTAAACCTTAGTGGGGAATTCTGAATCAAAGGGCAGTATAGAAATGCCTTAAATTAAATAAATAAAACTGTCTGCCCCCCCCCCAAGATCCCTACATGAGATGGTGAGAAGCCTCGCCAGCCGCTTGTGCGAGTCATTTGCAAATACAGCTAAGGCTTAAGGTGGGGGACTCTCCTCAGCCTGAGCACCACATTCCTATCTGGGGAGAATCCCAAGGGCCAGACAGGAAGGCCAGGAGGGCCACACTAGGCTCCTGGGCCTGAAGTTCCTCACACCTAACCTCAGGCGATTCTCCATCTCTCCTCATGGACCATTTGCTAGCAATCCCTTTCTTCATCTACTAGTCTATTCAAGTTAGCTATATGTTGCTGTAAACATTCCTCTTGCTTCTTGTTTATGTGTGAGACTCTATCTTTTGATGTTGCTTCTTCCCATATGCTATTCCATATATTTCATGTGGTTTATTTCATCTGCTTCATCAATTTCATCCATATGCCACCACGACACAGGAGCTTAGTTCTTTGATCTTATCCTGATCCAGCAGAACATAGGACCAAAAAAAAAAACCAAAAAAAACTGTGTAGCGTCATCTGGGGAGAAGAGAATCAAGAGAATCTGAAGATCAGAGACACAGTGCAGCTACCTAGGATCTTCAAGGTGAACCGCTGCAAGGTGCAGTGGCAGGCTGGGAATACTTTGGTTGGGAAGTGGCTCAAAAATTCACTGACAACACCGCTTCAGACATTAAAAGTGATGTTAGAGGAATGAAATACGATTAAAGTCAGCTCCAACAACGCTAATCTTTATGAGTGCTAAGCTGTGGGAAAACATTTTCAGCCTTTTAATTAAATTCTGCCTCATGTGGAATAGAGCATAATTTGGTCACAGATACTGAAAGGCAGGGCCTACCTTGGGGGTGCCAGTTGTTCCTGATGTATACAGAATATAAAGTGGATGGTCCGAAAGGACAGGGACACAGTCACATGGCTTTGCTTTCGCCATTTCTTCATGCCAGTCCAGGTCACGCCCTGGTTTAAGAGCAACATCTCCCTGCGTGTCAAGAGACAGAGCACTGCAACCATTTAAACTGGATTTAACAACAAGAAGAAGAAAGGTTCAGAAATAATTAGCTGTTCCTTGTGGAGCACCAAATATTTCTCTACCACTTGACTTTGAGCAGCTGTAGTGAAACTTACAAAATTATAAGCTTTAAACAAGTAAAGCAATAGAGGTTTTGCCACAGAGAAAAACAAATGTTACTTAAGTATCGTAAAAATGAAATGTTCCAATTAAATATTCAGGGAAAATATGAAGTCAGAGAGGGAAGGGAATAGTCCAAGAAAGTGTGTCAAAGTATTTGCTGTAACTCTACCATGTTAGGGCGGCTATAAACCAGAACTTTGTCAGGTTGGTGCTCAATCATCTCCAACGCTTTCTCTAAAAGTGGTATGTATTCGACTTTTCTTCCAGGTTCTATTCCGAAATTTGCCGTTACCACCAGTTTGGGCTAAAAGAAGAGAGAAAGCTTTATCAGTTGAAATAGTATTTTTGAAATGGACAATATCATCACGGATCTTTGGGTTGTTTCACAAGTTACTTTGAGATTAGGCTAGGGAATGAAGAGGCCCGCCTCCAATTCCTGTAAATAACCATATTCCAGTCAGATCCCTAAGCTGTTCCTGAGAACAGGGATCCAATACAAACCACACCTCCCTTAAAGGTAAAGGTAAAGGGACCCCTGACAGTTAAGTCCAGTTGCAAACAACTCTGGGGTTGTGGCACTCATCTCGCTTTACAACAGGCTTCCTCAACCTCGGCCCTCCAGATGTTTTTGGCCTACAACTCCCATGACCCCTAGCTAGCAGGACCAGTGGTCAGGGATGACGGGAATTGTAGTCTCAAAACATCTGGAGGGTCAAGGTTGAGGAAGCCTGCTTTACAGGCCAAGGGAGCTGGCGTTTGTCCGCTCCGCAGACAGTTTTTCCAGGTCATGTGGCCAGCATGACTAAGCCGCTTGGAACACCAAAACCAAAGCAGCACACGGAAACACTGTTTACCTTCCCACCGGAGCGGTACCTACGGTATTAATCTACTTGCACTTTTGGCGTGCTTTCGAACTGCTAGGTTGGCAGGTGCTGGGAAGGAGCAACGGCAGCTCACCCCATCGCAGGGATTCGAACCGCTGACCTTCTGATCGGCAAGCCCAAGGCTCAGTGGTTTAAACCACAGCGCCACCCGCGTCCCTCCCTTACCCAGTCCTAAAACCACAAGCTCACCACTAATACACAGATACACCACACTTCACACTGCTTTTGCTATCTATCAACTGTGAAAACCTGATATACCATTTATGTGTAGACATTTCTTTCTTGGTAAGAGAATAAATTATTTTATATGGATTTTTAAAATGAAAATTCAGCACACATTTCCCTGAAAACATTTCCTTGAACTGGGAAGGAGGAGGGAAGATTTAAAATGTATTTGTCTTATAACCTATGTGAATATATATATATATAAGAAAATATATCTGTTTTATAACCTCTGCCCCACGTAAATATAAGTTTCTGAAGTGCTCGTGCTATGAAAGTTGTACAAATAACCTGTGATGACTAAAGAGGCTGCTGAGAAAGAGAAAGTGAAATAGCTGGGAGAAGTTTTGTATTTTCTCTTTCTCTCTCTTTTTAACCACTCGTGAAACATTACAAAGAAGTGTCAAGACTGAACCTCACCACCTAGTGGATTTCCTTGAAATAGCGGGTTTGGAACAGGATGAGGTGAGCTGCCATCTTGGTTCCTCCCGTGTCTTCAATCCATTCCCCCCCAAGTGACCAGCTGTCGGCTGCACTTGTGGGGAAAGAGTGCTTGACCTACTTTCTGGAGAAGGGGCAAGTGAGCAAATTCCCCTTAGAAACAGAAGGGCATGACGACAAATGAGGAGCAGTTTGCTTGACCACTGATACTTTCCTTTACTGGCAGCAAGCAGAGACTGCACACATTTTTGAAGACTGAAGAATGTGTCATTTTGTCAAATTAGAACACATTCCAAGCCCTCACACATATTCCCCCCCCCCCCAGAAATGCAATGAGAAACTGTCTGCCTATTTCTTCCAAAACTTTTCCAATTTGAAAATAAAGAATTATCATGTATTCCCTGTTTATAGGAAAAGGTAATCAACATTATCGGTGGAGTGGTTCCAAGTACTTGGATTTTATTGTCGAATTTTCATTATCCCCATCAACTGGAAAATTTCAAGGATGCTTTTTACACTATACCATTTCTTTATTTTTAAAAAACCTATTAAAGGGAGGCATTTCTTAACCACAGTCACATAAAACTAAAGACGCGGGACAGTCTATTCATTGTATTGCAACAGATAAAAGAAAAACCTACACTTCAATTCCACATCTTTAATCACTGTTCGCCTTTTAGACTTCCAATAACCTGACAAGACTAACAATGATCTCGGGCGGGCTTTTGTGATATTCCCATAGCTATTTAAAATTCAAGATAAACCACCGGAAAACTGATATGATGTGTGTGCTACTCTGGAGCAGAATGGGAAAATAATTATTTTTATTAGCAAGAGTGAATGTGTACTCACCTCTTTAAAACGAGCACCGTGACTAAAGAATTTGAACAAATAATTATGAACAAGGAAAGAAAGAGGCAGCAGAAATAGTGTAAATGAAGTTCAATCCTATCCTGTAACTGATGCTGAGGAGATTTATTCTCCTGCAATGCCTCAAAGGAAGTTCGTTTCCCTTCATTCCTCTACTTACACTGGTATCACTTGCAAACACCATGTCAGTAAGAGAAAAGCAAGAATTAGCCAGAGCAAAGTCAGCCAGAAGCTGGCAAGGGTTGACTGAAAAGCAGTCAATTGTAACGGAGCTCTTTCTTGTTAATATTGAGATAGCTGAACCACACTGTGAAAGGTAGACAGTATGGGGAAATATCCATTATGGCACCTGAAGACGTTCTAATGCAGCCGTGACTATCAGATGTTTTGGACTATGACTCCTACCATCCCTGGCCACTGGCCAAACTGGCTGGGGCTGATGGGAGTTTTAGTCAACAACATCTGAAAGGCACCATGTTGGCTACCCCTGCTCTAGAGTGGAGCCACATCTAGCATGTTTGATTACTTTCTGAATGTATTAGGTGCAGGGATGCCAATAGGATTTCCTGGGCCCAGTATACTGTAGGTAGACCGGGAGCCCTGCCCCATTCCCCATCCCATAAGGTAAAGGTAAAGGAACCCTGGATGGTTAAGTCCAGTCAAAGGCAATTATGGGGTTGCAGCACTCATCTTCCTTTTGGGCCAAGGGAGCTGACATTTGTTCCCAGACAGCTTTCCGGGTCATGTGGCCAGCATGACTAAACTGCTTCTGGCACAACGGAACACCATGACGGAAACCAGAGCACATGGAAATGCTGTTTACCTTCCCTCCTATTTATCTACTCACACTGGCGTGCTTTCGAACTGCTAGGTTGGCAGGAGCTGGGACAGAGCAACGGGAGCTCACTCTGTCGTGGGGATTTGAACCACCAACCTTCTGATTGGCAAGCCCAAGAGGCTCAGTGGTTTAGACCACAGCGCCCCCCACGTCCTTCCCCCATCCCCCATCCCCTATCCCCACCCATCTATTGATGACTGTTGCTTATGTAGACCTATCCTATCTCACAAAGCTGTTGTGCATATAAAAGGGAGGCAGGGTAAACATATACTGTACAACCTTGAGCTCCTGAGTGAAAAAGCGAGTATATGCCACACTCCGCAAAGTTGCACTATGGAACACATCCCCATAGGCTATAGTTCAATGGCCACCAGCTTGGGTGGCTTTAGAAGAAGGTGAGACAAGTTAATGTATGAAGCCGTCAGTGGTAACTGGACACTCTAGCTATTGTCTGCCCACACAGCTGCTTCTGAATAGCAGTTGCTGGAAACCTTAGGAGGCGAGAGTGCTATTGCATTCAGGTCCTGGGGCCCGATCCAGCAAGACCCTTCTTTTGGATTGCCATTCACAGATCATGTAAATAAAGCCAGAAAAGCAGCTTCCTACAATGTTTCACTGTCCTGATGTTTACCGCAAAATACCTAAACAAACAAACAAAATGTCGATCATAATACTATTGGGGGGGGACCCTAAAACCCTCAAATGATGTGCAGTTTCACAGCTTTAGTGTCTGAATGACCAACTCTCAGCCTAGCCTACCTCACAGGGCTGGTGTGAAGATAAAAGTTGGAAGTGAAAGACAAAGTACACAGCCTTGAGCTCCTGGGAGTAAAACTGCGAGACAAATATACAATAAGCAATAAGTATATGCAATTTCACAGCTCGCAACCCATTTTGCCTACCTTGATAAACAAAAAAGTATCGTGGTGTTGAAGTACAGTCTTGTAGAAATGTTAACATGCTACAGCAGTAAGGTGTTTGCTGATTCACCTTGTATTTTATATTTTTGTTTAGGGTTAACAGTGTATTAATAAATAATAGCCCTGTAATGACCAGCAGACCAGCAGTGGGGACATGGAAACTTGGGAGCGGGGGAATTGCAAGGGCACCATTTTTCCAAATAGGAAAGAAACCCCGTTAATTTCAAGGAAATTACTTCTGAGTGTTGTTGTTTAGTCGTTTAGTCGTGTCCGACTCCTCGTGACCCCATGGACCATAGCACGCCAGGCACTCCTGTCTTCCACTGCCTCCCGCAGTTTGGTCAAACTCATGTTCGTAGCTTCGAGAACACTGTCCAACCATCTTGTCCTCTGACGTCCCCTTCTCCTAGTGCCCTCAATCTTTCCCAACATCAAGGTCTTTTCCAAGGATTCTTCTCTTCTCATGAGGTGGCCAAAGTATTGGAGCCTCAGCTTCACGATCTGTCCTTCCAGGGAGCACTCAGGGCTGATTTCCTTAAGAATTGATAGGTTTGATCTTCTTGCAGTCCATGGGACTCTCAAGAGTCTCCTCCAGCACCACAATTCAAAAGCATCAATTCTTCGGCGATCAGCCTTCTTCATGGTCCAGCTCTCACTTCCATACATCACTACTGGGAAAACCATAGCTTTAACTATACGGACCTTTGTCGGCAAGGTGATGTCTCTGCTTTTTAAGATGCTGTCTAGGTTTGTCATTGCTTTTCTCCCAAGAAGCAGGCGTCTTTTAATTTCGTGACTGCTGTCACCATCTGCAGTGATCAAGGAGCCCAAGAAGGTGAAATCTCTCACTGCCTCCATTTCTTCCCCTTCTATTTGCCAGGAGGTGATGGGACCAGTGGCCATGATCTTGGTTTTTTTACCTTCTGAGTAAAACATACTTTTTACTTCTGAGTAAAACATACCAAAGCCAGTCAATTGTGTTTTACTCTGTAAAGGCACCACACTTGGAAAGTGAATGAAATAACATGGACGCAGCAGAAATTGCTAAACAAACATACCCCAGTTATCTTCCTCCGTCCACCATCAGGCTAGCAGCAAGGAGCCTCTCCTGTTTTTTCTGCTGCTCTGGGAGGGCTCTCTCCCAAGTCCCAGGTGAGACTGCTCAGCATTTCTTGCTCTGATCACTTAGCAACAGAGATTAAGTGTCCTTACTAATGGTGCTGCCTGCTGAGTGCTGAAGCATTAGAGCTGCCTCCATGTTTTGTGTTCCAAGTTTCTTCAGAAATATCCAATTGACTTTCTTTTTTTAATGAAAACTAAGAGGCTGGGGTCCCCGCTGACCTAGGGTCCTAAATCCTGCCACTTCTACCCACCTGTCAGGAATCCTGATTAGAAATGCCAGCTCCTTAGGAAAAGGTCAGTTCTGAGGCTGAAAACTCTGTCATTAGAGCAATTCATATCCTGCTTAAAAGCAAATAAGTCTATAAAGGCTACCAAGCCTCAAAAAAACCTCTGAGTGGCCTGGCTGCAAAAAAATAAAAATAAAAATCACAATATCATCATGAAATCAAAATAGTATTTTCATTTACAAGGCTTTCCTTCCATGGTTGACTAGTGAGTAGCACAGCAGTAGGGCAGATGAAGTACAAGGTTACTTGCCAGCTTTAATACAAGACCCTTTTCAGTTCGTCGCTCCCATACTTGAGCAAAATTAATTGTTACCTTGGCATGATCAATGCGACTTGAAAGCTCTTTTGAAGCAAATCCGCCGAAAATGAGACTATGAATAGCTCCTATTCTTGCACACGCCAGCATTGTGTACATCGTCTGTGGAATCATTGGCATGTAGATGACAACACGGTCTCCCTTCTTCACACCGTGGCTCCTCATGACACCAGATAGCTTGGAAACCTGAGCAGGCAACAGTGTAAAGTTATATGGAGGTTACTCACATAGTACTAGCACCAGATTCCAGGGGGGCTTCAACACAATGGTGCCGATGGACCCCCGTCCTCTATGTCCTTTATCCCCCTTAATGTAGCCATACTTTGCTCTTCTTCTGCCATTGCTGTCACAACAACACCATCACTTACCAACCTGCGAGCTGCGCCAGTGAGTGATGTTTTAGCAGCAGGTAGGGAGCGGTGACACTTTGGAATGAAAGACAAACTCTACTCCAAACCACAGGTGCTGGCCGCCATTTAATTTCCCCAAGATGTAATGCCTCTGGGCCCACAGATCTATGCATTCTATAGATTTGCATTTGGGGTGAATTAAAATGGCAGGTGACCACCACCAATGGAAGCTTGCTTGGTTCCTATTCTAAAGTGGTGCCACTGCCCACCCACTGCTAAACTGGCTGCCGAAGGCTTTGGTGAGGAGAATGAGGGGACTCATCAGCCACGGGGGCCCTTGGTCAGTGCCTAACTGCTGGCGCAAGGCCTGTATTCGCATGGTGTGCTCTATGAGAGTAGAGTATCTCAGGCAGTAGAGCATGAGACTCAATCTCAGGGCCATGGGCTGGTGTCCCACATTGGGCAAAATATTCCTCCATTTCAGGGACTTCGACTGATCCACATGGTCCCTTCCAACTCTATGATTCTGTGACTGTTCTTTCATTAAAATGGCCAAAATGTGGCTATCTCCCAAAAAAGCCATTTATGGAAAAACATTCAAGATCAATAACATTTCACTCTTAAGAGAAGAAAATGCTGCACAAATCTACCACAAGCAATTAGTGAAGCATGCTAATTCAGTATACCACTTGAAACGACACGATCAAAAACTGAGGCAAGGTGGGGGAGGGAGACGAAGATTTGCATCAGTTAACTTGGGATAAACAAGAAATTAAAAGTTTGTATTCCTTTATTCCGTAAAGACAGACCACAACCAAAAGTAAGCTCTAATCAAAATGCTATTAGTAAAAGGTACTTTAGAAACACACGAATAAATTTCACTGAGCTACTCCATTTTATTAGAAATGTATGCAGTGTAACATTTAATTATCCTGTTTGGCAAGTTGTACTTTTTAGCAAGATAAAGCTATATTAAATAAACCCAGATAGGCATGTGTCCCGAGTACAAGGTCTGCCTCTTATAATATTTATGAGACTATATCAAATCCTGCCAACGTCACATGAGCTCCTCATTTCAAACTAGTTACTTGGCTCCATGTTTCCCACCCCCAATTTCTTACGAGTTCTAGCCAAATAAATCTAATAGGACAATAAGTGCACCCTTTCTGAAATCCATCCATCCGTGTGTCATGCTAAATCATAGTTTAGCGTGATAAGAATGAGCCACACCAAGAGAGATACGGGAAAAGGCTGTGGCTCAGTGGTAAAGCATCTGCTTTGCATGCATAAAGTCCTGGGTTCAATCCTCACCATCTCCAGGTAAAGCTGCCCCTTGCCTGAAACCCTGGAGAGCTGCTACCAGTCAGTGTAGACAATACTGAGTTAGGGAGACAGAGGGTCTGACTGTGTGAAGCAGCTTCTCCTCCTCCTAAATATCAAGGTGCAGGAAATTAAATTTCAATTAATGGTATACATGTGGCAGCTATCAATGCAGCCACTAGGATCACAGTTAATGTGAACCGCTGTTCATAAACCACTTGGTGGAAGCTAAGCAAGCCAAAGTAAGCTGTAGCAGGCATATGCAAAGAATTACCCTCAAAGGAAGTAAATTAATTGTGATTATAACCTCCCATCTAGTTCAAAAAGCAGGTGTTGTTCAGCTAAAGCAGGAAAGCTCTGCAGATCAGGATGCTGAAAGTGAGAGGCAGGATGTTAATGGAGTCATGGAAAATGCAAGGGGTAGCACTTTTGCTGTGAAAATCTAGGAGCTAGCCTAGTCTGCAACAACCATTTCTGACTCCAGCCTAATTATGTGTTTTCTTGCTTCCTATGCAGCTTTTTTCCAACTGAGCTGTGATCTGTAAGAAATGCACTCTGGCAAAAAGAAAAAAAAAAGTGTGGTTGGTGTTTTTTTTAAAGACTATAGTGCTTCTTATACAGAATATGATTGTTGTCATTAAAGGGGAGGGCCCATAAGTAAAGGAGATTCAAGAAATTTTGGCTGGACAGCAGCCCAATTGGAAGTTGACATATATGCATATCAGTTTTGAAAAGAGCACCTGTTTGCAGCTTTCCTGCTTTTTTGTGAAGCTCATTGTGCACTGACCCATTATTTTAGCTCCAGTTTGCAACTCAAAACACTGAGCAGAAGAGTCTCAGTAACCAGGGGTGGGAAGTGGTTTCGGGCTGAAAGGCCTGAAGCCCAATCCATAGCTCTGCAGCTTTTGTCACTTGCCTAATAGAAACTCTACCTAGAAAAAATGATAGCATTTCTGAAATACTGATTCTGTCAGGCACATGTTTCCTCGAAAACAGCAAACTAGTGATCCAGTGGTGCCTTGTGCTTATGTTAGGTAAAGGTAATGGGGCCCCTGACCATTAGGTCCAGTCCCGGACGATTCTGGGGTTGCGGCACTCATCTCGCTCTATAGGCTGAGGGAGCCGGCATTTGTCCGCAGACAGCTTCTGGGTCATGTGGCCAACATGACTAAGCCGCTTCTGGCGAACCAGAGCAGCACATGGAAACGCCGTTTACCTTCCCTCTGGAGCGGTACCTATTTTGATGTGCTTTCGAACTCCTAGGTGGGCAGGAGCTAGGACCGAGCAATGGGAGTTCACCCATCGCGAGGATTTGAACCGCCGACCTTCTGATCATCAAGCCCTAGGCTCAGCATAGCTGCCAAGTTTTCCCTTTTCTCGCGAGGAAGCCTATTCAGCATAAGGGAATTTCCCTTTTAAAAAAGGGATAACTTGGCAGCTATGTAGGCTCAGTGGTTTAGACCACAGCGCCACCCGCGTCCCTTATGTTACGAGCCATCAAAACAGGCCCATTCAATTACAGGAGGCGGCAATTTTGCACATGTTCAAGAAGAGGGTGGAACAGAATGGGGGGGCCTAACAGGATGGGTCGGGTTTAAGTGCACTCTGCTGACACGCATGGCGAGACCAGTTTGATTAACAATTGGCATTAATAATTGTATTAATTATTGGGGTCACGAAGAGTCGGACATGACTAAACGACTAAACAACAACAACGATTGTATTAATTGGTTAAAAAATGGTATTTTTATAATGAGGCTATTGGAAATATATTGGAAAATCAATAAAAATGTATTTTTAAAAAAGAAAATGTGGTTTGTATAGGCTGAAAATGTATATTTTATTTATGTTTAAAAGGAGATCAGGAAAAAGGGAGAGGAAATAAAAGGATTTCCTCCCAAAAAAAGATTTGTTGTTTAAAAACGGTATTTTAAAGCACACTTTTATCGAGTAATGCTATTTAACGTGATCTCTTCCTCTCTTTTTGTAACAGTTCAGGTAATTTTCAACAAACAAAAGAGTTGACACAATGCCATGCTTTGATAACTAACCTTTAAATCCTTTCTTGGCTGCCAATCCCCAAGGATCATGTAATTACAAAGGAAAAGGCTTCTTCATGTCACCTTACTAACTTAGGAAGTGCTGCAGTCAATTTGCAGCTGTCTGACATCTCTTTCCACAAAACCTAAATTAGTAAAATAAAAAATAAACATTCTATGCAGCTCAGAATGCTGTGGACAGCTGAAGTAAAAAAACAAAACATGTTGTTTTTAATGAATAATATTAGCACAGTTTCAGAGTTGAGCATAACCTGAAATGAAATTGTATAGACGTGACTAGCATATTTTATAAATAATCCACCCCACTTTACATTATGCTGGTCAAAGATTTATCGTAACCAACGAAGACAGAAGACCCAAAACAAGCCGCCTAACTGTAATTTACTGGCTAATTCATAATTTCTTCATCTCACTTTCCATCAGCAAAGTGGCACCTGACACAGTACTGAACATCTTCATCTTCATCTTCATCGTGGCAGAGCAATGTTATGGTGGGAGATTTTGTTACAAAGATTCTGCCTCTCCCTAAACCTTGCTGGTTCACTGTGGCCAGGGCAAGAGGCAAGGGTGTGTTTTTTTCCTTATGCCTTTCCTTCTTTATGAAAAAAAATGTCAGTGGGAGGGAACTGAGGACAGTGGTACCTTGGTTCTCAAACTTAATCCGTTCCAAAACCAAGGCATGCTTTCCCATAGAAAGTAATGCAAAATTGATTAATCCGTTCCACTTTTAAAAACAACCCCTAAAACAGCAATTGAACATGAATTTTACTATCCAACGAGACCATCCATCCATAAAATGAAAGCAATAAACAACGTACTGCAGTCGCAGTAGCTAAAGTGGGTTATACACAGTCACAAAAACAAAACAAAAAGAGCCACAAAAACGCAAAATAAATAGCAAAAACAGACAGAGCTCAGAGTAACACTCAAAACAGAAGTGTGGCACTCAAATAGGAAGCGTACCACTCAAAATGGAACACATTCGGCTTCCGAAAAATGTTCGCTAACCGGAACACTTACTTCCGGGTTTGCAGTGTTTGGGTTCCTGTGGATCTTTGAATATCCCTGGAACGTGCCTTGATTCACTCCCAGAATGCCGTTCACTCCACCACAGCTGGCAAAACACTGCCAGTGGGACATCCATGCCATTGAGCAGCCTTCCAGGGGGTTTTCAGCAGTGCAAGTGTCATCCTGCCAGCCGAGCTCCCTCTCTACCAGCAGAACAGCACTTATGCTGCACCCAATGGCCCTTCAGCTAGCCTTTAGCCAGCTTCAAGATTGTGCCACAATTGTTTAAAATATTAATAATTGCAGTTAAAACTGAGGCAACAAAATACCCATGAAAACCAGAAGGCTACAAAGAATCAACTCAAATCATCAAAACCCATCACCAAATGCCCTTATTATCAAGTTTTAAGCAACCTTAAAAAGTAACAGGTGAATGGTGGATAAAATGACCATCCAAAAGCACAGGTGTCTCCAAGAAGAAGGTACAAAGGAAGGTGCCTTATACCAAATCAGACCATTGGTTCATCTAGCTCAGTCACTGGCTGGCATTGGCTGTCCAGGGTTTCAGTCTGGGTCATCTCCCACCCTGACTGAATTTGGAACCTTGTGCTCTCAACCCAGATGTTTTGCCACTATGCTAGGGCCCTTCCACTAAGTTCTTGCCCTCACAAATTTTTTATATTTGTAAAAATCCAGGACACAGAGCAGTGTGTCCTCTGTGGATCTAGGCTTAGGCAGTATCTCTTCTCACTCCCCAATAAGGTATTCCCAACCTCCAGAATCCAGATCATGTAAGGCTGAATTAGCACTGTTGAATACAAATTCATATGCAAATACCGTATGAGAGTGAAGAACAGGCATCCCCAAACTGCGGCCCTCCAGATGTTTTGGCCTACAACTCCCATGATCCCTAGCTAACAGGACCAGTGGTGAGGGATGATGGGAATTGTAGTCCAAAACATCTGGAGGGCCGAAGTTTGGGGATGCCTGGTGAAGAACTAGCAAAAGCAATTGCAAATAGCTATGGAATATAACTTTTGTTAAAGGTAAAGGTAAAGGGACCCCCTGACCATTAGGTCCAGTCGTGACCGACTCTGGGGTTGCGCGCTCATCTCGCATTATTGGCCGAGGGAGCCGGCGTATAGCTTCCAGGTCATGTGGCCAGCATGACAAAGCCGCTTCTGGCAAACCAGAGCAGCACATGGAAACGCCGTTTACCTTCCCGCTGTAGCGGTTCCTATTTATCTACTTGCATTTTGATGTGCTTTCGAACTGCTAGGTTGGCAGGAGCTGGGACCAAGCAACGGGAGCTCACCCCGTCACAGGGATTCGAACCGCCGACCTTCTGATCAGCAAGCCCTAGGCTCAGTGGTTTAACCACAGCGCCACCTGGGTCCCTCGGGTCCTTTGTTACACTGCCTCAAATTCAGCACTGCACCAAACAAGTTTTTGCTAAGGTTTCCTTTGAGGGTTGTATGCAATGATGTGAGAGCAGAGCTTATCTCACAAGGTCATTCTTCTCATCTTCCCACCCCCCTCACTCCCACCCACCCCCCCCTCAAAAAAAAATCTGCTCCAGAGTTCCCCCCAACCCCCTGGAACAGAATTTGAAAGCACTTGGAGAGCTGGAGGGGGAAGGAGAGGAAGTTCAACTATGTCCAGAGAGTCCAATATATGAGCAGAACAGCAGATAACCTATTGCAGGGGTTTGGACCAGGTGACCCTTGCAATTCTATGATTTTATGATAAACCCATACTTTTCTATTGATCAACAAACAAGAGCCAGAAAACATTGTTTGAAGGGAGTTTGCATTCCACAGTTTTCTGCTATCTGTGATATGTTTCAACTGACAAACTAGGCACACGGCCACTGCTGTAGCAAGAGGTCACTGCTGCGGGAAAGTACAGAGCTGGTGGGAAATGAAAGCCAACAAGCAGCTCGGAACCATGATTCACCTTTACATTTGGCTTGATGACAAAACTGAATCGCTCTCAGAGTGCAAGGATTACCTAGATCAGGGGTCAGCAACCTTTTTCAGCCGTGGGCCCGGTCCACTGTCCCTCAGACCATGTGGTGGGCCGGACTATATTTTGGAAAAAAAATAATGAACAAATTCCTATGCCCCACAAATAACCCAGAGATGCATTTTAAATAAAAGCACACATTCTACTTGTGTAAAAACACCAGGGAGGCCCCACAAATAACCCAGAGGTGCATTTTAAATAAAAGGACACATTCTACTCATGTAAAAACACGCTGATTCCCGGACTGTCCATGGGCCGGATTGAGAAGTTGATTGGGCCGCATCCGGCCCACGGGCCTGAGGTTGCCTACCCTAACCTAGAGCAAGTGCGCTGGAAAAAATAAATGATACAATAATAACTCGGACAGACTGCAATACAAGCTGTGCTATCAGGAATGTGCAATTGAACATTTGCCAGAGCAGCAGCTACTTCTGTAACTCGTCCTCTTTCTTTAAAGTAATTTTTACTTAGTTGTGTAGGACAAAGCATATTCTGTACAATTGTATCAATATATCAGAAAAACAAGCCTAGGGTAAATTTAACTGCCTGAGCAGAAGCTGTGCAAGCAAATTTGCTTTGGGAAGCTAAGGCCAGGATCCAAACATCTATTATAGATGCATCATAGAATTGCAGAATCATAGAGTTGGAAGCGACCCAGAGGGTCTGTCTAGTAGTTCAACCCACTGCAATGCAGGAATCACAGTTAAAAGACTAGTGTGTGCTTAAGTTATTCCCCCACATTGTTTCTCCCCATACCATGTCACAAATCGCTTTTGATTTGACTCTCATGCTTTGCACGATGGGAAGGAGCATAAAACCTTCAAGAAAAGACAATCTAAAGCCTTCTTGGGCGCACACAACTGGTTCCGGGGTTCTCTGGATCCTGTTGCTGAAACCTGTCTCAACTGAAGCAATAGTATGCCAAGCGGTTTCATACACAGAGTGGAAATATTTTTATAATTTGTTTTTAATTTGCTTATCATATGCCTAGAATCATAGCTGGAAGGGACCACGAGGGTCATCTACAGTATTACAACCCCCTGCAATACAGGAATCCTGCCCATAGCCAACCCTAGGTGGATCACAGGGTGGTTTACAATATAAAAACACAAAAATAAAAACACAACACAGCAACAAACAAAAGCAATAACCTCACCCACCCACCCAGTTTAAAAGGCAATAGATTGCTTAATTAGCAATGTCCTGGGAAAAGAGGAATATTTTTGCCTGGAACCTAAAGATACGTAACCAAGGCACCAGGTAACCCCCCCCCCAGTAATATCTGTAGAGTTTATGTAAAAAGGGATAAAGCTTTCAAGGACAGACTATTCCATCAAGCCTAGGCATATGCACACACAAAAAGTAGAACCCAGCTTTTTGTTTTGATCTGCATACATATGGCTGTTCTGTATATCGTGCAAACATAATTTGTCCTATAGGAACTTTTGTGTGCAAGCTAGGTTTATGCTTTAGTGACTTGCCAGTGTAAACGAATTACAAAAATCTCTTCTTGTGTGCTTAAACTTGATCAACTTAATTAATGATAATCTCCTAGTACCCCTTTCAGTCGTTGACTAATCATATGTCATACAGTTGGTGTCCATGTACACTCATACATTAAATGGAAAGGCGATATGGTTGTTCTGTTTGCTGAATTAGATGAACGAGGGCAGCAGATGATTAAGAAATAGCAGAAAGGCAAGAGGTTTGTTGCTGCAACAAGATTAGTTATCAACATCAGTTGATGTTATCAGTTAACAGCTTGGAAGTTTGCTTGTTTTCCACAATCATGCAGTATATAAATTTTATGAAATACACATGCAGCAAGATAAATGAACAGAAAAAAGTGTTTCCTGTATTTGAAGTTTTACAACCATGTTATAATAATTTTGTTCAATTTCATTTGGTTGCCTTGCTCGCTAAAAAAAAGATCCATTAAACACACCTGTTCAAGAAGTTCTTTGTAAGTTATAAACTCTTTAGCGTTTGTTACAGGACTGTCGTGGATGATAGCAATCTGGTCCCCTTGTCCATTCTTGACATGGCGATCTATAGCATTATAACAAATATTCAGCTCTCCCCCAACAAACCTAGAGAGGAAAGAAGAATGAAAACCACTGGGTTAAAAAATAAATCTTGCCAAATGAGAATTAGTATCTTGTCCTTTGCCTCAGGCAGCAAAATACTGTGTGCCAGCCCTACCATTAACTATCCTACCTTTTGACCCTCCTCCCCAACATGCCTTGCCTTACTTTATAGTATACATATGGAGTTGCGAACTAGCCAGAAACAAAATGTCCTAATACATTTATGGGACCTTAGCAGGTTTCTGACCTGCAGAAATCGGCAAATGAAGCTTTCCATGGCATGGAGATAAGGATTATTGCAATAGCCTATATAGATACGTCTATATCTATTTCAGAATCTGAGCAAAGCCACAGTATCCTATATAATAAAGTGCAAGTGTCTCTGCGTCCAGTCCCTGTGTCCGCGCTACTGCGCATGTGCCCCACGGACACAGGGACTGGACGCAGAGATTTGGAGCGCAGAGAGAACTGTTGAAGCGGCGGTTTGCCCGGGTGATGGCTCGGCGAGTGAGAGCGAGGCTCATTGATGTCACGCCGGGCGGCGATTGGCGGAGGGAGTTGGGTTTCCCGTGGGAGCAATCGCCGAGGCGAAAAAGGAGGAGAAGGGAGGTGGAGGAGGCCGTCGCCACTCGGGACAGCAGGAGGAGGCGGAGGAGGGGCCGGTGGGCCTCAGGCGCTCGCCGGCGGGTGGGGCGAGAGCGGGAGCTGCGGCGGAGTGACACGGGGGGCAAGGCGGGAGAGCGAGGGGCGGCGCGCTTACCTGAGGGGCGCTGCGGGAGGCGGCAGCAGAGGCCTCTTCCTTCTCCTCAGGTGAGGAGGAGAAGAGAGGTGGAGGAGGCCGTCGCCACTCGGGTTCTAGCACCCGTTTACTTAAGGGGCTGAATGACACTAGTTAATCATAATCTTGTAGTACATGCCATCTTTTAGCACAAAGCTTCCTTATTAACTATTATGGTTTCTAGAATATAATGACTCCGCCTAAGAATATATAGATGCTAATTTTATAACATCCAAGTTATTATCTTCTTCTCACACTATTAAAAACATTGTTATCCCTGTAGGTGCTATACAAAGCAGTTCTTCTGAATCTCTTTATCTTCCAGAATAAATTATAGGTTTTTCCTATCTCTTAAGGCCAGTATACACAATACTATTGCTGTACACCCAATAATCGCCTCTGGGTACACATGCATGTGGATGTATGTAAACTATGGAATGGCAATTACCATAGCAATTCTTTGATCAAGGCAGCGGGTTTCTTTCAGCCTTGTGAACTCAGCAATTGCAGACAATATTACCAGAATATGTGCATCTATCAACATTCTGAAGAATGTGGAAACTACAGAGATATGTAATATCAACAACTAAAGTATTGTGTGGATCACCTCTTACTGATTTTTTATTTTTTATTTTTTTGGCTAGGAGGTCATAATACCAAGCAAAACTACCAGCAGGCTATAAGAACATAGCCATCCCAACCCAAGTTGTCCCAGTAAGGACAAAGTTCCACTGTAGTTTGAATATTAATTCAAGTTAAACATTGTGCAGTTCTGTCCTTGACCACATTCGGTAAGGTCAAAATGTTAGGACAGTTCTTTATTACCAGCTGTGGCGAGTCCAGAAATGGATGTAAGATGGACTAGAATTCATCTGCACTGGCCAGTTTTCAGGAATCGCATATGCACTGAAATGTGCACCTGAATACCACTAGTGCCTGCAAATTAGCCTCCACTGACTCTTCACCCCACTCACAGAAGCCCACATTATAGGAATAGCCTGCACAACTGGAGGTATAACATCAGTGCAGGGCTCTCCTGTGTCACATCATTCCTAATTTGAGAAGCTATCTTCATACAATAGCCTCAATGCTTTAAAGTGGACGGGAAGTCCAAATGTCTCTGTATTACCCTTGAAATTGGGGGGGGGGGGGAGAGAGAGAGAGACAAGATGGAACTATATAGAAACTTACATGCAGTGCTCTAAATAGAATTTTACCTTTGCTTGCTGCTGCAGATCCTGCAATATCAACTCAAGAACCAGTTTAGGTATTTTTCTCCCCCCCCCCTTGTGCAAATCACAAGACGTGGCTCATGTTGCATGGGGAGTGGTGGGAGATTCAGGACAGACAAGAGGAAGTGCTTCACCCACAGCACACAGTTCAACAATGGAATTTACAATGGCTTGGCTATATTTTTGATAATGGTTGCTCATCAGGTGATTAGTAAACACTGGGAAACGGGCCTAGGGTTAACATTATCCAGGTGGTACATAAGGATCTGGCAAACTGCTTTAGCTGAAACCTTAACAGGAAGACTGAAGAATATGAAAGGTTAAAAAGATTAGTTTGACACAGTTTGGTTTCATTTCATTTTGATAAGGCTTTTATTAGAGTTTATCATAGTACAATTAGAAAACTAATCTAAATTTAAAAAATTTGAAATTTGAAAAATGCAAATAGAATATGGAGTCCTCTCTTAAAGGTACCGGTAGTTCTTGACCCTTACTATCCAGAAGGTAGTAGCCCCTCCCAGCTCTCACCTGGGAACTTTCCTTTCTCCTACCAGCCTCTCACCCTGGGAGACCAAAATTTCTCTGCCTCCCATTCAGGCACTTTCATCAACTACAGTGATGAACACCAACTTAGATGGGTTTATAATGGCAGTAATGTGCTATCTCCACAATTAGAGGCCGTATGTCTCTTAATATCAGTTGCTCTTATATTGTTCTTGTAGAGGCAACTAGTTGGCTGGCAACTGTGGGAAACAGGATCTTAGTTGAGAGGGGCCTTTTGTGTAATCCAACAGGTTAGTAATAATATATTTCTGGCAGTGGTGCTGCAATACAAATGCTCCCTTTCTGTGCACATCAGACGGTGCTTATAAATATTATACAGCATTGTAATGAGTAACAAACAAATCCCAGGTGCATAATCCAATGGCTGTGCTTGTGACATTTCTAGCACACACTAAAAACAAAACAGAACACCCAAGTCCAATAGAATCATCTTCATGGATCTTTAAAAAAAATTAAATGACTGAAAAGTCCAACAGTTCTTTTTTCATAAAAATATTCCAAGAGGCTCACAACAGAGCAAAACCAGAAATTATAGGAAAAGCCTAAATCTGGCAACAGACAGGAAGGGTTTTGGTTTTGTTTCTTAACCTGGTGTGGGTATTCATGCATGCATGTGTAAAAGAGAAAGAAATCTATAAGCAAGTGATGCTATGGAGCAAGAACTAGCTACAGTAATGTGATCTGCACAGAAACAACAGAATTAGGAAGCATAATTGTTTTAAACAAAAGCAAACACCAAGATCCAGACAGAATTGTCAGCTGGTATAGTAGCACAACACTTCAGGCCATTTTTTGGCACAAAGTTGACAGATCAGTGTGATTTTTCATTCTAAGCACTAGCAGGGCTTTTGTTGCACTGCCCACTGTGATCCAAGCCAATTTTGCTTGTGTTCCTTTTACCCACAAGAATTCTTAAGTACACACTCAATATCAGATTGCAGAACTAGCTGGAAAGCATATTATTGTTCAGAGGTGCTTTCCTTTCACAAGAGATTAAAGGAATATAAATACAGAAGAAAAAGGATAATCTTAAATAAATTATACGAGATAGTTCTCTGTTAAAGTACCTGATAGTATATATTAGTAGTGGCTTATGGAACAAAGGACGCGGGTGGAGCTGTGGGTTAAACCACAGAGCCTAGGGCTTGCCGATCAGAAGGTCGGCGGTTCGAATCCCCACGACGAGGTGAGCTCCCGTTGCTCGGTCCCTGCTCCTGCCAACCTAGCAGTTTGAAAGCACGTCTAAGTGCAAGTAGATAAATAGGTACCGCTACAGCGGGAAGGTAAACAGCGTTTCCGTGCACTGCTCTGGTTTGCCAGAAGCGGCTTTGTCAAGCTGACCACATGACCTGGAAGCTATACGCCGGCTCCCGAGATGAGTGCCGCAACCCCCGAGTCGGTCACAACTGGACCTAATGGTCAGGGGTCCCTTTACCTTTATAGATCAAAGGAAGCTGAGTTTATTGTCTACTGTGACTGGCAGTAGTGAGGGTTTCAGACAGGACATTCCCAGCTCTACCTGAAGATATTGAGGATTGAACCTGGCAAAGCAGAAGCTCTACCACTACATGGAAGTATTTATATATACCGTATATATGGGGTTCAAGACAGCCTACGAGCCATGTTCTGTAGTCTCAGATGCACGTGGGCCAGCCAAAATCTGACAAGTCCAAGAAAAATGGCATGTCTTACACCTGGCACCAAAATGAGAAAAAAAATGCTGAACTCTAAGGCGAAGGCATTACACAGCCAGAACATCACTGCAGAAAAGGCTCTCTCTGGTGCCACCACATAACAGATTTCCCTGGATGATGGAAATCTGGTTGAGTGTCATCAAGATACTCACCCCAAATTCTCAGTTGACCCCCATTCAGTGGCCTCATGGAAATGTTACAGAGCATAGGGGACACAAGATGGAACCCTGTGGCACATAGCACAAGCACCACAGGCCCAAGCAGAAATCCTCCCATATCACTTCTGAAATTAACACTATGGGTAGAAGCAGAACCATCAAGTCAACATGCTCTCAACACCCATCCCACCATCCAGGGAGATACTATGGTTGATGCTGCCAAAAGCTGCTGGGAGATCAAGGAGAATAAAGAGGGTCACTCTCCTCCTGTCCCTCTCCCATCCAATGTCATCCTTCGGGGTGGCCAAAATTGTATCAGTGTCCAAACTGGGCCTAAATCCAGATTGCATGGGTCCAGATAATTGGATTCCTCCAACTGCACCTGGGAATGAACCAGCCCCAGCTTCTCAATCACCTGGTCCAAAGAGGCATGTTAACAGCCAGATGATGGTCATTATAATCTCCTCTGTTCAAAAGGGACTGCTTAAGGAGCAGCTGTGCAACCACCTGGGTCAGTGTGGTGGTCACCCCTCTTTCCTGGCGGTAAGAATTTGCTGTCACTCAGACCCACCCAGCAAATCCCTTCTAGCTAGCACTAGAGGAAGAGTTGGTTGCCCAAAGCCTTGCTAGCCTTATTTCAATGTGCCTTTTGCAGCAGTTTGCTAGGCAAAAATTCAACAGGTGACGACGCAGTTTCTCCCAGAAATGGGAGGTGAAATGATGCACAAAACCGCAGAGTTGGAAGGCGTCTCACGGGTCCTCCAATCCAACCCAGCACCGATGCAGGAAGACTACAGCACAACACCGGTTGTGTTTCTGCCTGTCCCTGACGGAAGACGGGGAGGTGGCGCAGCCCAGCGAGGGTTGTGTCAGCCACTCACCAGGAGGTGCTGTAGGGATCTCTCCTCTGCATGGTTTGAGCCCAGGGCTTGTGCCACTCGATGCCCTGAGCTGCTTCAGCCCAGTGTTTCTCGGGCTCCTCCACCGACGCCCTGAAAACCGCTTCATAGTCGCCTCCAGGAGCGGCTGCTCGCGAGGACAACGAGCGGCTGAGCGGGAGGAGGAGCCGGGCTGCAGGCGGGCGCCTCGTCCAGCAACTCGGGAAGCCGAGCGGAGGGACGCGCCGGAGTCCCACCTGCGGAGCCCAGAGAAGGCCTCGGGCGCTGCGAGCAACTTGGTGCAGCCAGGCTCTCCGGCACTGCTGGGCGCTCATTTTCCCTGGCCGCCCCTCGACAGCACCCAGGCGAAACTGCAAACTCGAGCGCCCTATGCTACACACTTTTGGAGACGGGGAATCTTATTAATTCCTTTTTCACAAAGTCAGCAGGAAGAGCCGAGCTGGATTCAGGACCAAAGATTAGGACCTGCTCCTCCTCCACCACCCACTTTGGTGTTTACAAACGACCAGTTTGCAGGAGCTCCAGTCCGGGATTTGGTGTCGACTCCCCAGCCCGCCCTTTGTTTTGTAGCGAGGAGGCCCTCTGGGATTTGCTCCGGTTGCATAATACAGTATCGCCCACCGACCTCTGGGGCTCAGCATAGTCTGCAAACTTTCCCCCTTTTATTACTTACTGCTCCAAGTTTGCTAAGTGCCTGGAAGTAAGTGGACGCGGTTTAGGAGAGTGTCCTGCTTCTCCCTCACTTCGCAGATTCAGGAATTCGCCTTTCCTTCTTCAAGATCCTTTTAAAAATCATGGCAATCTGCTTTCTGTTTCAGAGGCAACGGCGTATTTAAAACTAGCACAGCAATACAACATTTCTTTCCTGATGAAGTGTGCATGCACACGAAAGCTCATACTAAAATAAAAACTTAGTTGGTCTTTAAGGTGCTACTGAAGGAATTTTTTTTTGTTTCGACTCAGACCAACACAGCTACCTACCTGTAACTAACTCTTTCCTGATTTGTTTCATTCTCTGTTTCAACAAACGGCAATATTCCATTCCCTTAAAAACAATTTTCATTCCTGTCCACTTCCAACAAGTGCACTTCATTTTAAATAAGCTATATTAAAATCATATTCCATTTTTCTTAAAAAAAACAACTTAAATTTTATATCCATTATCAACCTTTATCGAGGGAGAATTAGAGAGGATTAGGTTGATATGGAGACACCACAATAGGGGCGTATATTTTATCCAGAACAAGGCATGCATTTGACTTTTTGAATAAAATTAGATTTGGAGATAAAGCCATTTCAGACACACCAGTTTCAGAGAGATCTCACCATGGAAGGATTCCATGAACTCACCATGGACTCTCACTGTGTGTGGAGAGATGTGTAGATCCACTCACAGAAGGATGTTACTACTGTATTATATTTCCTAATTTAGGAGTGCACCAAGCCAAAGAAGTTATAAAGGACTGGGAGACAAACAGTGTCAAATAAACAATACCTTTAGAGGCACTAAGCAATGTGGCTAATAATAATAATTATAATAATTATAAATTATTATTTATATCCCACCCACTCTGGGTGGCTCCCAACAGAATATTAAAAACACGATAAAACATCGAACATTAAAAACTTCCCTAAACAGGGCTGCCTTCAATTCAATGTAGAATAGTACCAACCCTAAAATTAAAATAAAACAGATTTATTGCAACACATGACAGGATCTCCTCACGCTGTTCCCATCTACATCTGTAGAACGCCCTGTGGTTTATGTTGGGATAAGTAATAAGAGAACAGAAAAATAGGGGAAAGAGTGTGGAGTGTAAAGAAGTCTTCACAAAGTTCTGATTGTTCCCATGAAAACTACGTCAATGCTCTTTTTAAATATCAAATGTCAAATTCTTTCCCTCCCCCACGCCCCATTTATTTATTTATTTTACTGGTGCCCTAAGCACGTGCTTAGCTTGCCTATTGGGTAATATGCTGAAGGGGAGATAAACTTTCACCAATGTGCTGTACTTTTGCAAAAGAGCACTGACCCCAAGGGTATTCTTTTCGAGAATCATATTTCTCTGTAGCAAATACTGAGTATTCCAGGAAGGTAGGAGCATTTCATAACAAGTCCCCAACTGTGACAATCGGCAGGAAAACGTTGTCGAACAGGCAAGGTTGCTATGGGAACACCTAAATAAAAAACCTGAAAGAACACTGCTGATATGGGTGCTGTGCACCTTAACCCTTGATGCCCTGTTGCAGGATCAACTGGTGTGTGGTGCTTAATATGAGTGACTAATAGGCAAAAGAATAGGCATCTTAAAAAGCAGAGACATCACCTTGCCGACAAAGGTCCGTATAGTTAAAGCTATGGTTTTCCCAGTAGTGATGTATGGAAGTGAGAGCTGGACCATAAAGAAGGCTGATTGCCGAAGAATTGATGCTTTTGAATTATGGTGCTGGAGGAGACTCTTGAGAGTCCCATGGACTGCAAGAAGATCAAACCTATCCATTCTTAAGGAAATCAGCCCTGAGTGCTCCCTGGAAGGACAGATCGTGAAGCTGAGGCTCCAATACTTTAGCCACCTCATGAGAAGAGAAGAATCCTTGGAAAAGACCCTGATGTTGGGAAAGATTGAGGGCACTAGGAGAAGGGGACGTCAGAGGACAAGATGGTTGGACAGTGTTCTCGAAGCTACGAACATGAGTTTGACCAAACTGCGGGAGGCAGTGCAAGACAGGAGTGCCTGGCGTGCTATGGTCCATGGGGTCACGAAGAGTCGGACACGACTAAACGACTAAACAACAACAATAGGCAAAAGAAACCCACTGTGTGTTGTTACAGTACGATGGTGTACATGTCTACTCGGAAGTTAAGTCTCTTGGTGGATAAGTGGGCACAGGATGGCAGCCTAGGCTTTGGTTTAGGGTTGGCATTTGGGAAAGAGGGTTCTTCTGCCCTTAGAGCTAGGGGCCAGGCAGAAATTCAACAGGTTATGCCTTTTCTAGTATGGGAATACAATTATGGGTAAAGTTTCCCCATGACTCTACTCTCTATCATTTGTTTACAAAAATATTTTTATATACCGCTATTCTGGATCTCTTGAGTGAGGTATGAAGTTCTGAAACAAGGACTGCGCCTACTTTTTTTTGAAGCAAGCTGAACACCACTCCAAACCTCCATCTTCCAACTACTGCTCTTCACTAACCCACACTTGCAGACTACCGCGCTACTGTGAAATGTGCAAAACTTAAACGGAGCCCTTCAAGATATACAAAGCAACTTGGCTCAGAAGGGAAGCAGAGTTCATATGAAACACAAAAGGAAAAGGAAATATAAGTGACTTTCTCCTCCAACACTGTAAAAACTTTGGAAGCCACAACTTTAAACAAAGACAGTGTAACAGAATAGTGTATGTATGTGAATGACTGTAATTGTGTTTTTGTTTTGTTTTTAAGGGAGGGCATTCAATTTCATTGTACTATTTAAAGTACAGTGACAATAAAGTATCTATCTATTTGTTTAAAAAAATCAGAGCAGTTTGCAACAATTATACTGGACCTATTATGTGTTATGCCCTGCCCACCATATGGCAGCCATTTTTTGACCAGTGCCTCCCCACAGCATTCTCCCATTGCTCCAAAAAGGCTGGCAATCCCTGGAGTAGACAGTAATGGAAGAAGAAGAAAAGTGACCCAATAGTAGTATTGTGTGTTCCAGCCATGGTGAGGTGCGCACTTCAATCTGTGGTATTCCACTAAAGTAAAACATTCCTAATAATGTATAATTCAATGCAATTAAGTTATAGCACTCAGAGTCTAGTGACAAGGGCATAGAAAATGCCATTTTGACAGCTCTAGTAGCAATTTGCTTGTGGCACAATGCATACCCCCCCCCCAAAAAAAAGTCCTTCTCACCAAACTGTTGATAACATACATCAACCAGTGGTTGCTGGTGCCCATTGGGACTGGTGGGGTGGAACAGTAGGTGGAACTACAGCCAAGCACGTGTGGAGCCAACTAATTCTAGTTTTGTCTCCATCCTCCACCCTGCTGAGTTCAACAAGGACGACACTGAGACCAAGGTGGAAGAAGCAGACAACCAGGCTTGTATGTAAGATAGCAGGGTGGGCTTTGAAGAATCAAGACTGAGCTTGGCGAAGCACTGCTCCTTTTGCCCTAATGGCCTGGCCTCCAATGACACCAACCAGAGCCATTTCTACTAAATTCACTCATATCTCAATGTCGGATTTCTCTCACACATAGCTCTCCCTTCTGCCAAATCTTTATCCCCTGGATGGCAATAAAGAGTCAACGCAAATGCTTATAACCAATGTCCTCTTTAAGTGACCCCCATCTTTCTTTTTCAGGTGATCACAGCATGGTGCTCAGAAGGCTGCTGTTTCAATTTGTTTGAGTAATAGCAAACTTAAAGGCAGCAAAATGCAAAGCAACAAAATGCATTTCTCAAGCCAATTTGTTTGTTTATTGGATTTATACATTGCCTTCCTGACAATGCACTCAAGGCGGTTTATAATTTAAATACTAAAAAACAAACAAACAAACAGCATTATATAAAGCAAAGACTGACAGAGTCTTCTCATGTCATCTAGGAACTGTTCCCTGACCTGGGCTTCCTTGCTTATGCCTTCCCTCAGGGCATGCAGGCAGGAGAGGAACTGCCCCAATTCTGACGCATTTTTGTTATGTTCTAATGCAAAGATAGGCTTGATGATTAGCTATGAATGAAACCCTGAGCATGTATGTTCCGTTATTGCTAAATGAATTATTACTAAATGAATAAGCTAATCAAGGTAAAGGGACCCCTGACCATTAGGTCCAGTCATGATCAACTCTGGAGTTGCGGCGCTCATCTCGCGTTATTGGCCGAGGGAGCCGGTGTACAGCTTCCAGGTCATGTGGCCAGCATGACTAAGCTGCTTCTGGCGAACCAGAGCAGCACACAGAAACGCCGTTTACCTTCCCGCCGGAGCGATACCTATTTATCTACTTGCACTTTGACATGCTTTCGAACTACTAGGTTGGCAGGAGCAGGGACCAAGCAACCGGAGCTCACCCCGTCGCGGGGATTTGAACCACCGACCTTCTGATCGGCAAGCCCTAGGCTCTGTGGTTTAACCCACAGCGTCACCCGTGTCCCAAGCTAATCAAAGGAAGTAGTAATTACTATACTGTACATAGTAAAGCAAATTAAACTGGAATTTGGGTGTGTTTCCAGAAATCGGTGAAGTACACACAACATTAAAAGCAGCAAAGCACACTGTTATTTATTTTCTACCATATATTTAAATGTGCCTGCTTATTACTTCTTTTCCAGTAATGTTCAAATTTACAGATGTGATATGTGCTGGTTTTCTTTCCCCTGAATTCTTTAGGGGGAAACCATGTTTCTCTACAATAAAATTGGTATGGGTATGTAATGAAGAAACATTCCACAAACTCATTTGAACCTGCAAATGAGTTTGTATAATGTGAATTAATACCACTACACATCATTTCCAATGGCAACTAATTGACAGTATGCCTCTGGGATCTTCTTGGACCTCACATCTATCTGAAAAACAGCAATATTTGCTCCAGTTGTAAATGTTTGTAAATGGAAAGTGGCTACAGTCATGAGAACCACTGTAGGAAGTACAACAGAAAACACTAAGCATGTTCAGTTGTCACACCTGTATCAATAACTCAAAAGACGGATTTGAGAATCACTCGATTGGACTGCATGAAGAATGCACACCTGCAAACCTTATCTAGGTCAAAATGACAGGAGGTATTTTTTTTCCTAAATTAAGAGCACAAGCCTGCCAAACATTAAACACATTTCAAACAAATGGCACTTCTTCTTTCAGATCTGTGCTTCAAGCTCAGCAAATTGGCCACGGATGGTCTGGCTCTGAGCAGCTTGGAAGTATATCCTCACAGTATTAGCACATTGCAAGAGGCAGCATTAGACTAGTACAACTGATGCAGCCACACTGGGCCCCATGTTGCAGGGGACACCAAAACAATGCTGTAGAATGGAGTTCGAGAGGCAGGGGGTGCCTATTTTAGTGTCACACAGGGCTCCGCTAAAATTTGAGAACCCCCAGTCTGCCACTGGCATTGCCAATCCCATAGCTGCCAAGTTATCCCTTTTTTTAAGGGATTTTCCCTTATGCTGAATAGGCTTCCTCACGAGAAAAGGGAAAACTTGGCAGCTATGCAATCCTCAATTTAAACCAATATGACACTTGTGTGATTCATACAGATGTGATAAATACAAGATTTCATCATTTGGTTCTGTTAGATCCTAAATAATATTGAACAATCTTTTTACTAGAGGCTTTTTAATTCCAAATCAACGTACAGGCAGCTTAAAGCATCATATATCATACATGGTTTGGAAATGTGGGTGCGCATAGAAGATGGGTTTGGTGGACAGCCCAAAAAGGAGCATGTAATAAAGCATTGAAGTTCTTTCTGGGATTAAGGAGTAGCATCAAGGTAAAGGGGCTGGTTAGTGAATGTCCCAAAAGGGAGACTGGGATGGGCCTGGTCTTGGTTGGGTTGGACCTGTTCAGTCTTCCTCTGCCAAAGGCAGCCTCTGGTCCTGGGCCTTTGGTGGTGCTTCTCTAAGTCTCTGCAGTGGTCATTCCATTATATAAGCCCCATACTATGAATCACATACATGTTTTATGGGCAATACTATTTCATGGGCATTGCAGAATGCACTCTTTTACGTAATTATAACAGGGTGGGGAATACTTTTTTAAAATGCAGTCCAGAAGTTTTCAGTTTGTATTAGATTTTAATCCAGAGCTTGTTTTTTTCATTTTGTATATTTAAACTATTATTTCTATTGATTATTTCATGCTTTATGGACAATAAGCAAGTTTTGTAGCATTTGTTGTTTCACTTTTCCAGCAATCCATTTAGTTTCATCAATATAGCTCTACTCCTTTGCCATCTGCTTTCCCCCCTACCATTCTGTTCAATTCTGGACAGTTTAGAGAGAAATGGGTATTATATGGTGATTCTATTGGTTCATATGGCTTCTGTTTCTTTTAATGTTTTTCCGTAACTTGCTTAAAACCAATTTAAATTGCAAATAAAAAGCTTGGGTTATCCATGTGATTAAAAAGAAGCATGGAAGTTTCATTCATAGATGGATGGATGGATGGATAGATAGATAGATAGATGATAGATAGATAGATAGATAGATAGATAGATAGAAGACCCTTTGGGAAGAATTTCACATAAATATATCATAACCCTCAACACTTTTCTCATGAGGGGGTTGAGGGCCATGCGGCTTAGCCATGTGGCCATTATCAGCATGCATTCCCCGCACAATCATGCATTTGGTGGGACCTAGGACGGACACACCCTTCATATGGAGGAGCTCTATGTATGTACATCAATACGCCTTCTCAATGTCCGAAAACTTGGACAATGGAGACACGTGGTTGCCTACGTGGCAGGGGACAGGACAGGCCTGTACGGCCTTCCAGCTTTTCATGGATTCTTCGCATATGTGAGGAACGTTGTCTTTTCTCTTTCATAAATTTCTGAACCTGGAAATATGGTGATACATCATAGAAACTTCAGTCCCTGAAGCAGCAAGGTAGCTTGCAAGCAGAGGAAACAAATGTTATCCCAGTCAGGATAAGGTGACTTGAGGAGCCAATAGGCCCCTGTCAATATACCGGTAACTGTTGACTTTGGATTAATTAGCTCCCCTTTCTGTGAAACTTATTGCTCTGTTCAGCTGAATGGCTTGAAGTACTACTAAGCCACCAGCCTGCCCTGGCAATCTAATTTCTCCTCTTTTCTGAATCTTTGGGGCTAGGCGGCAATAAATACTCAACATGATGAACAAGTACAACTTATGCAATAATTAAAGAATCTGTTTTTCAAAGACTGTTTGTTCTTTCTAGTGCTTTTTCATTATCTCTGAGTTTACTATCTCTCATAATGCTTATTTGCATATTTATACCAGCATTCTGCTTACTCTTTAGATTATTCATGCCTGAGAAAATATTCTGAAACAGAAAGGGAAAGTTTAATGAGTTTCAAGGGGACATGTGGGGGGTGGGGTATGTAAAATATAGAAACAAATGTCTGAATAGTTGCCACAAAATATTTGCTAAAACTCTGCTTTTCAGCTTATGATATGTTCTCTCCATAATGTATATACTATAATTTCTGTAAATGCACCCAGATAGACTCTGGAAAATAAAGCCAAGTTATAACAAAACAAAATAAGGCTGAATTCCTAACTGCACCTACCTGGGAGTAAGCCCTACTGAGTTCAATAGGACTTCCTTGTGAGTAGACATGGTGAGGATTACATTATAGGTGATACTTTTGAAAGTGCAAACCTATGCATATTTACTAAGAAGGAAAATCCATTATATTCAATGGACCTTACTCTCAGTAATAAAACTCAGCGGCAGTTTTTTTGAGTATACATATTGTGTGTTTATGGGTAGGGGGCGGTTTCACGGCATGATGCCGGAGTCCCTTGTAATTATTGAGCTCTGGATCCAGAAAGGGTTGAAATCTAATTGAGGATTCCATTGTTGAATTAGCCAAGCAAGAGTCCTAAGTACCACCTAAGTGTGGTGGTTAGGAAAACAAAGGAAGTGACTTTGTGCCAGAAGACAAATGGGTGGCCCTCCCCTCCTCACCCAGTGAGAGGGACCATAGCCAGAGTTGAGTGTGTGTGAGCTGGGATAGAGGCAGGCTGCTGGGAGCGGCTGGGGAGTGAGAGCCATGCTTGATTTCTGATTGATTTCCAAGGCCGTGCTGTGAGCCCATCCATCTTAGGCTTTGCAGAATGAACTATTTGCGTGTGGAGACCTTTTAACCAGCCCTAGGAATAAATTCAGAAAGGACTCAAATTTTTGGTTTTTGGCAGCATTTAGGCCACAGCTTTATTGATTACAAATAAAGTGAGTGGTTGTATAGGCTCTGGTTCGATTTGCTACCTGAAGCCCTGCAGGCAGCGCTGACTCTGGGCACCAACCATAAGTCAGCTATGGGTGAACCCCTGGGACAGCGACAAGCAGGAGCCCTGCTAGGCCACCACCCAGATGAGCCCTGAACTCAGGCTCAGGGCACAACCCCGCACGGGGAGACCAACCATGAGTCCGTGGACTCCTTCTTAAAGGAATACCCAACACATAGGGATGGCTAGGCATCCTGCCACCCCTATCCACCTGAACCAGAGCCTATCCGTAACCTTACAAGTTGTGACGGTTTGCTATGCGGCAGGCGAAACCCAAATGGCACCAGCCAATCAGCCAAGTGGGGAAAATTCCTGCCGTGCCCGTCCCAATGACAGGCGACACACGACGGCATAGCAAGGTCAAGCGCAAGCCCTAAATATAGGGAGAGGTAGTCGGGTGTTCCGATGCACTGAGCCCGAAAGAGGAAGCTCAGGGCACATGCATCAGCTTAAGCAGTGGTCCCTCAATCGCTTTGACTGGCGTCCCGTTAGCCCAATTTCTCCCAAGATTGAGGGACCACCAATAGGGTGTTGTGGCCACTCCAATGTTCCCACCCACAACACAAGGCCTGATTGCCAGGTCCCACCGCAACACATGCACTCCTGTGAGGCATAGCTGCCAAGTTTTCCCTTTTCTCGCGAGGAAGCCTATTCAGCATAAGGGAAAATCCCTGTAAAAAAGGGATAACTTGGCAGCTATGCTGTGAGGGAGGACACGGTTTGCTATTAACAATTACCAAGAAATAAGAAATTACCAAGTTTGAACATTCTGCATTTGCATTAGGTTGGCTTTCAGAGTTTTTGCATGAGGATATAGTTAAAGAATACAATAGGGAAATTCATGAATGACAAATTTAGAGAACACAATAGACAAATGCATGAATTAATCTCCTGCCCCTGGTTTATAGAATTTTAAAAGAAAAGAGGGAAATAAATTAGTTTTGTTATCTAGAATGGATTTACTGTAATACTACTAGAGTATTAATGGCACAGAAAAGTTTTAAATGTACCACACATAGCAAAAGAAAGCATCTTCTCAACCACCATGAATTATTGAAGGATTCCACTTGAAGATGAGAGTCCACCTACACATTCTTAAATATTGGCTAAATTTATTGCTACTTAAATTAATATTCAAGAGCTAAGTGGTAGAGCACATACTTTGCATGCAAAATGTTCAAGGTTCAGTTCCTTACAACTCCAGTTACAAGGATCTCATGTAGCAAGGCTAGGAAAGTCCTCTGAGACTTTGAAGAGCCACTGCCGGGCAGAGTAAACCAAGGAATGTGCTAGAGGGATCAATGGCCTCACAAGATATGGTGTATTTTTTTGTAGTTGGCAGACAGGTATCAGCAATATGGCTGTCCCTGTTCTGTCGAACAGCATTCCTGTCGAGATATGGCAAGTGCCCACATTCCAGAAACTGTTGAAGACAATTTTGTTCTAATGGGCTTTTTCAACAAGATAATTGGGTCTTTACCACTTGTCAGGATTTCAGTCTTGTTTAAAAGGTATTGTTTTGTGTTTTCAGCTGTGTTTAATTATTTCATGTATAAATTAACATTATTATTATTATTATTATTATTATTATTATTATTATTATATTTATATTTATACACCACCCATCTGACTGGGTTTCTCCAACCACTCTGGGTGGCTCACAACAATATATTAAAAACACATTAAAACCATAGCTGCCAAGTCTCCCGTTTTTTTACGGGAAACCCCTGGATTTTAATCCGTTTCCCGCTGTTATCCCAAATAGAAAAAAATCCCGTAAATCCCCCGATTTCCTACCTGCCAGGGTGGCTCCTTCTGCGCATGTCTGGACATGCGCATGTCTGGACATGCGCAGAGCCGATTTCGGGTGCCGCTCTGTCCATGTCTGGGCACTGGAAATCGGGCAGTGCTGGCACCGAAAGTTGCTTCTACGCATGTTCCGGTGCCGCGCCACTGCTGATGCTGGATTTTTCAATTGGAGATTTGGCAGCTATGATTAAAACATCAAGCATTAAAAACTTCCCTAAACAGGTCTACCTTCAGATGTCTTCTAAAAGTCAGATAGTTATTTTATTTCCTTGACATCTGATGGGAGGGCATTCCACAGGAAGGGCGCCACTACCTCTGGAAGAAGAAGAAGAAGAAGAAGAAGAAGAAGAAGAAGAAGAAGAAGAAGAAGAAGAAGAAGAAGAAGAAGAAGAAGAAGAAGAAGAAGAAGAAGAAGAAGAAGCCATGCTTTGGTTTCCGAATGTTTTGGAAGTTGAACGGACTTCTGGAACAGATTCTCTTCGACTTCAAAGGTACAACTGTATATGTAAAAAGGGAGCAAGCTTTCAAGGACAGATTATTCCATCAAGCGTAGGTTTATGCTTTAGTGACCAGTCAGTGTAAACCAATTACAAAAATCTTGTGTGCTTAAACTTGATCAGGTTAATTAATGATGATCTCCTAGCAGCCGTTTCAATTGTTGCCATACATTTGGTGTCCATGTACACTCGTATATTAAATGGAAAGGGTGATGTGGTGGTTCTGGTTGCTGAATTAAGTGAACCAGGATAGCAGATGATTAAGAAATAGCAGAAAGAAAAAGAGGTTTGTTGCTAGAACAAGATTAGTTATCAACATCAGTTGATGTTATCAGATGTTGAAGCACATATGGAGCAGGATACACCAAGCTACCAGCAGCTGCCTACTGACACTGGTCTTGGATTCCTTGACTGAATTATGAAACCATTCTTTTTTTGCACCTTGCAAGCATAGTCCATTAATGAAACTACCAAAATACTTAATTGCTTCAGGAGCAGACTTGACAGCAGGGATTGGAGGACTTAATTCAGCCTGAACTGTTTCCATGAACAGCGCTCCATTGGTTTTTGTGCATACTGTACTTTGTTAAAGTTTTAACTGTAACACTGACATTGGTGGTAGCTGAAGTGGAATCTGTGGCATGCAACACCTTCCACCAGCTATTTGCCACCGTGGACAAACAGTCTGGCCGCAGCTTTGGTAACCTCTAGATTAGACTGCTCAATGTGCTGTACGAAGGGCTGCCTTTGAAGGCTTCTCAGAATTGGTTCAAAATGTTGTTGCTAGGTTACTAGCTGCCACTGTTTAAATAGCTATGATGGCTGCCATTCCACTTTTTGGATTCAAAGCACCCACTGCTGCCACCTTCCCTAACCCAAGCTATATCTCTGGGCTTTGGGGAGGGGGGAAAGGCAAGACAGCAATTCACAGGATCCTCCTTCTGATGAGAGTTATGCTTGCCTGAGCCTGCTCATAGGGTTCAAAGCAGACACCTCACAACACATCTAGATGTGAGCACTCTTACGCCTCTCTCCTTTTTATGCTTTTTCATTGCTGAGAGGAGTGCAACTGAGCTATATTCACACTCTAGCAGCAGTTGCCAAGGCGGTGGCTTCTACGTAGATATGCCGTATTTTCCCGTGTATAAGACGGGACTCTTTTTTTGGGACTCCAAATAGAGCCAATTGCACATCGGCGAAGCCCCTAATCATCTGCACGCTCGCCAAAAGCAAGCATCAATCGCCTGCCTAATTACTGCAGCAGCCAATAGCCAGTGGACCTTGCACCATCCACCAATCACCCGCAAAAACCCTGCAAACAATTCCGGCTCGTGGCAGCCACCAATCGCCCATCCCACTTCTCCACTATCCATGTATAAGACGACCCCAAATTTTTAGCATAATATTTTAATAAAATAACCTAGTCTTATACTCGGAAAAATACGGTACTTGAGCTGCAAGTCTCATCATCCCTGACTACGCACAAGTCAACAAGCCCACTGACTTATCACTATAATCAACTCTGCATCTGGATTGAGTTTGAAAATATTCACCTTCATCCACTCCACCGCTGGTGGCCGGCATGGATTTTGAGACCTCAGGGCCCCATCTGGAAAAGAAGAAACAGAACTGAGTTTCGTCAGCTTGCTGACAGAGTATAAAAGTGAAAAGCCTTGGCATTTTGAAGTATCACCACAGAACAATAATATATTATTATTTTCCTTGTCTATCATTTCAAGCCATATAGGTATACCCAAGAGGCAAGAAGATTAATGCTTTCATCTTCTTATTTATTAGACTGGACTGGCTCCATTATAATCATGTTAGTAGTAATCATGTTAGTAGGAAAACAGAGTATGAATTCCATGGGTGGCTCCCATTCAATATATGATTATCTCAAAAGCAAGTTAACATTTGAAAGTGGCTTGTAGCCTCTTCCCCCCCCCCCCAAAAAAAAATTACCGCCGCTTCTGAGGTAATGCAGAAAACATTATTCACCTGGGGTTATTTCAAAGCAAAACACAGAGAAAATATAATTTTAGTAAGCTGGCACTGACCCAGAGGTTGAACCAAAACAAGCCACAAACATTCAGAGACAGAAGCAGAAATCAAAGTATGATTGTAATTAAAATGGGTTTTTTATGTAGCCTTCATGATGTGCTTTATAAATACCTTTTGTCTGAACAACTGCAGACCCAATTTAAAGATAGAAAGAAGAAATTGCATCCTTTGAGGTGCTGCAAGCAGAATGAAATGGTTTTGCAAGCATCAGTGTTAAGACACTTGCGTAAGTCTCAGAAATGAGCTCAGCTGAACAAAAGCAGACATTTAATGCACTATATTCTTGTTTAATTCATAGAATCATAGAATCGTAGAGTTGGAATGTGTCCCAAGGGTCATCTAGTCCAACCCCCTGCAATGCAGGAATCACAACTAGATCATACATGACAGGTGACCATCCACTCTCTGCTTAAAAACCTCCAGGAAAGGAGAGTCCACCACTTCTTGTGAGAGTCTGTTCAACTGCTGAATATTTCTTACAGTCAGAAAGTTATTCCTGTTGTTTACTTGGAATCTCCTTTTGTGTAACTTGAATCCATTGGTTCGAGTGTTTGCTTCTGGAACAGGAGAAGCTTGTTCCATCCTCCATGTGATAGCCCTTTAGATATTTGAAGGTGGCTATCTTATCTCCTCTTAGTCTCTTTACCAGACTAAACATATCCAACTCCCTCAACCATTTCTCATAAGGCTTGGTTTCCAGACCCTTGATCATCTTGGTTGCCCTCTTCTGCACACGTTCCAGCCTGTCAATATCCTTCTTAAATTGTGGTGCCCAGAACAGGACACAGTACTCCAGGTGTGGTCTGACAGAGGCTCTGAGATTACATCTGCAACCTCCTTTGTACCCTTGGGCGCAGCTCTAGGTGGTGTCTGGCAGTATTGTTTGTACCCACATGGATCAGAAGGAAGGGGTTGTGGACAGTGATCTTTATAAGATTTGGCAACTTCTCTGTTGCATCATGAAACTTTGCAACTGGAAGACAGCATGCCTCCTGGAACATCATGTTACTTCCACACATGGCTCTCTGTCCCCCTCAGTATGGAGTAACCTACCCCAACCACCACACATTATTTTCTTCCTCTGGGGAGTGGCAGGAATCATTCTGTGCACTGTACCTTCCACAATCACCTGGGTGTATTCTGAGGTCTGCAACTGCTGTCCTTGTTCCTCTGGCCCAGAATCAATGTCCAGGGTAGGGGCATGGAATCGATTTTGCAGCTCCAGTGACACAGCATGGCTCCTGACAGTCTTGCTTCTATGTGACATGTTCTTCCAGGGGGTTTTCTCCTGCAATGAGTGATCAAGTCAAAGTTGCAAATATGAGTCCATGACAGGGTATAAATTGCATCATTAAGACTGCAACCTGATACCCACTTGCCAAAGATAAGTCCCACTGAATTCAATGGGCCATACTTCTGATGGAGTGGTGTTGTATAGAATTGTGCTGCAAGGCTGCAAACCTATATACACTTACCTGGCAGTGAGTCCCAATTAAAATACTGCTTATTTCTGAGTAGCTATACATAGGATTGCACTGTAAATAATCTGTTGGCTATGGATGAAGAGCGTTTAACATGGAGACACTGTGGCAAAATATGCTAATCTTCTGAAATTATTTGCATATAATGTGATTTGTATAAGCAATGGTTATGTCTTCTGGTTTGTTTAATTAAATGAAACTGTTTCCATCAATAAATATCCTTAAACGTCTGCATGTATTGAGATACTACAGTATCTATCATAACTGATTAATCCATCCATTTAAACAGTGAATCTCTATAATCCGTTGATAGCCCTGAGATACTACAGTATCTATCATAACTGATTAATCCATCCATTTAAACAGTGAATCTCTATAATCCGTTGATAGCCCTACTATGCTGGCTCTTAAACCAACTCTTTAGTCTGGAGTTTTGATCGCATGTATATTTAACAGAATCAATTTGCCTACTAGTAATTTGAATCTTATGGTAGATATGGGTAGCCACTCAGCCTAAAGCACTGTGCCACAATGGAAATGCAATACCCAGATTTTCCCACTGTGCCTATTTCCCAAAACATAAACCAAAGCTTTTATTTTTGATGATCCTCACAGCTTTCTTTTCCCTCTCCAAATTCTAGTAACACAATGAGTCACAGTAAGCTTAAATGAACAACTACAATGGAGCCAACTACCCTCAGTGTCTGATTTTAAATGACTGTTTTGTTGGAAATTTAATGAAGCTTATATTTGGGAAACTGAACCTGCGCTCTGAAATGAATGCGAAGACCTTCAGCCTGGAGTTAATAGTGAAAAAGATGATTGCTTCTCCAAGAAACAATGCAGCTGTCAAAATTGCTATTAATGTGTACATACTTTTAAGACTCTCTTCATACATAGAGATTCATATGAAGTGTGTGGGCAGATGTGGAACAGGAAGAAGAATGAGACTTGTTAGTCAGTGTGAACATATTCCTTTCAATTAATCATAGCAACCTTTCAAAGCTCTTAAGGGAAGGGTTGCACTTTCATATTCCTTCATGCAAAAAGATTTTTTTAAAAAAACCTTCACTACAATATGTCGTTAGAAAGTAACCATGTATTGGTTACCAAAAGTTTTGTCAGATGTGTTCCAAAAGAAAAGCTCTTCTGAAATATTTAGCAGGTTACGTTGAAGTTAATTAATCCTGTTTAATGCAGGCCAGGGTCTGAAGGCACGTGGAGCCACATTCTGGCTGAAGCTAAGCAGGTCTGGGTCTGGTCAGTGGCTGGCTGGATGAGTGACTAGGAACCACATGCATACTTCATTGGGTTCCATGCTACTTAAGCTGACAAATGTGCACAGAGACAAAAGTGATGCCACCGGGGGTTTCCAAAGCACAAGGTTGAAAACGTGGGTCATCCTTAGGTTAGACCAGTACCATGCTCCCAGTTACAAAATACTGCTGAAGACTATTGAGTGTGGCTGCTTTATCTAGGATTATTCTCTACTGGAATTATGGAACTGTAGGTGGACAGTGCACATTAGCCTTTCCAAGGCTAAATCTGTGCTGCACAAAAAAGCAAATGTGTACAGCAAAAAATCTTTTTGAGGGCCTCCAGACTATCACTACTATGTAGGAGGGATTCTGCATCCCAGAAAATTAGTTTGCACAGTTAAAGTGGATTTGAGCACTCTGTTGTCCTGTGATGGGCTTCATTGATGCCCCCCGTCAGGCGCACTGGACTCTGAACTTTTATTTAAATAAAAATAAGTCTCTAGCCGTCCTAGAAGGAAAATAATGAAGTAAAGTAAGCAATTTCTGTGAAATGAGCAAGCATGGCTGCTCCTGCCTGTCAGGTTTTAGCCAATAAGTGAAGTCAGAGCAGTGATTGATAAGTGAGTTGTTTGGACACCAGATGATAGGAATGTTTAGAATCTTAAAGAGCTGCTATTTCCCCCTCCGCTTTCTTGCACTTTTCCTGCTTCTGTCTTATTTCCAGTTCTTTGAATCTCCATAATTTGCCTTTGCAACTTTACTGTGGTGGGTTCATCTTAGATCAGGTAGTCCTTAGAAGTTATTTTCTGCAAATACTACTACACAATAAGTGTGGAAGGATGTCAAACAATCCCCACCCTCCCTCCCAAAAGGCAAATGTGAAAACGCTGTGAAGAGGCTTGGGACATGTCTCCTGCTATGCAGGAGGTAAAGACCAGACAGCTATTAACAATTCATTGTATAGTTAACTTAAAGTACAATGGTCTATATCTATTATTAGAAGAAAGATTCTTTGTGTAAGCCCAGTATTTGGTTTAAGATGGCACTAGAGAAAACTTGGAGTTTGTGTCTATAACAGCTGCATGGCAGGCAGAAATTAAAGTATGAAAATATAGTTATGGAGAAAGCTTCACCACAATTGCACTACTGTAATTTTGTGTTATGCCATGCCCCCATGGCAGCCACTTTCTGATTTACATCCATGACAAGTATGACTCCAGCTATTTAAATTTATTACAGATCATAATTGTAAAACTGAGTTTGTATTATATCATAGAATCATAGAGTTGGAAGGGACCATGAGGATCATCTAGTCCAACCCCCTGAAATGCAGGAATTTACAGTTGTCCCATACGGGGATCAAACCTGCAACCTTGGCATTACTAGCACCATGTTCTAACCAACTGGGCAGATATGCAGGCTATTTGCTTTATTATTTATTTGGGGGCAGGGGGTTTTATACGATATGGTGTACTGCTTAGATGTTCCATATTAAGGAGTATAGAGATATGTTAAATAAATAAAAGTAAGTAGATCATATTCTAGAACCTTCTGCAATGCAGGGAAGTTACATGATAGATGAGATAATAAGGAAAAGGTTCCCCATAGGCAGAAAATTTTAAAATCACTGCTCTGAACAATGCCCCAAATATGTCTTCGTCTTTTAAACTGAACATGGGAAATAAAGCCTTGACAGCGAGTTTGGCGCTTCCAAAAAATGAAAACCTGATGCTTTTCAGGTCTATTTATTGTATAAGCTTTCTGTGGCTCTGCTTCTAGTTAGCATGTCGTGTATATTTATAGAATAAAAGAGGAGGAGGCTGACGGACAAAACAATTCTATAGAGTCCAGTTAACTTCAACATATGGCCTGAGTTAAATAAGGCTATGAAACTGAAAAAAGTTTCATAACTGTGCCTCATGATTTGGGCATATTTTTTCTGTCAGTAAAGGTATGTCTACTCTGATTAATGCTATACAGTATATATATGTATTTACCAAAGTATAGCTTAAAAATTATTGGTATATGGGTGAGGCATAATTTAAAGACTCTCCTTTCTATCATCATTATTATTCTTTATATTTCTGTACCACCCTTCATCCAAAGATCACAGGGTAGTTTACAATATCACAAAAATGCATACCCTAATACTGGAACCATGGCAAAGCATTGCCACCCACTCCTACCTTGGACAACCACTCCAGAAGGATAGCATGATATCAAAAGCCACTGAGAGGTCGAGGAGAACTAACAAGGACACATTTTTTCATATCTCTCCTGGCAGAGGTCATAATGCAGGGCAATCAAAGCAGTTTCTATGCCAAAACTCAACTTGAAATAGATCTAGAAAATCAGTTTTTCCTGGTCCATGATCACCCTTCTATTCTCCTAACAATGCAGACAATAAACTATAGCTTGGTTAGACCATGTGGACCATGTGCCTGCATGAGAATGCCTTGTGGGTTTTGGGTGCACCAATTTAGGACACCCAACACCTGCCTTAGAAGGTGGGAAAGGAAAACCATGAGAAGAGCCAGTTGCACACAATATATGCCTAGCTTCCTGGAAATCTCAAGCAGGAAATATTGTGGTGTTTGTGAGAAGGAGATACTTTGTGTGCATGTGAATCACCAGTTAGAACCAAAAGAACTACAGCTCATTAGAAGGCGGCTATGGGGGCATCCACCCTCCCACCATGGATTTGAAGGGTCTTCAGAGCCCCAGGGGTTCTCGTGCCTTCAGAAAACACTGAGTGAGCTCTTCACTCAGATGAATTTATAACCTTCTCATCCTCAGAGCCTGTCAGCAACTGGGAAGCTCTGTACCCTGGAGTCACCCAGGACCCACCCAGGCTCAGCTGCAACACCAGCCATTCCAGTTACCTGCTTCTGAGGAGCCTGGTTCTTCTGTGCCTTCAGGCATGCACTCTATTGGCATGTAGCTGCCTCTGTCTGCACCTCCTGACACTTGCATTCCCTAGAACTGGGAGGTACTTTGACCTCCCCTCTCTAATTTTGCAGGTGAGACAGCTGCTGCAGTTAAGTCAGCAACCCTGTCCACAGGTCCCTTCTAGTCCTCTGCTGCAGATGGGCAAATCATAGCTTCTCCTGCTGGAGATATCTAAGGTAACACTAGAATCAGGAGGCCCCTTGGGCCTTCAAACTTCGGTGTCTTCATCTCATCTGATGGAAGCATGACACCTAGTGGATTCTGGCCCATTCTGAGAAGCTTATGCCTACATACATTCATTAGCCTTCAAGGTGTCGTAAGACGCAAATCATTCCTTCAAGCATATGGATCTCACAGGTGTGTTTGCACATGAGTTTACCTCAGGACTGCTGATTCCCCACAGCTTAATGGTCTGATTTGTCTGGCATATGAGAAAGGCCTCTCACGGCCAGCTGATGAACACCTATTGTCCACTTCTGTATGTCAGTCACCCTACTACATTATGGAAGCTTCCATTGTGAAAAGGGATATTGAAATGGCATGCTAAATAGTCACTGGAAATAGATTGCTCAAAGCATTGTATAAGTATGAATAGGCATCTCTGCTTGTAGGATGGGATATTTGCGGGGAGGGGGGATTAGACCTACTGATGACATTTTAAGGTGAATAACAAAAAGAATAAAGAGGTGTGAAGAAAAATAAGAGATGGGATAATTGGTGTAATTTTGTCCACAGCCAACCAAGCAGATTGTTCTGTCAGTCACTTAAGAACAGCAGCAATCAGCTTAGATCAGGCATCCCCAAACTTCGGCCCTCCAGATGTTTTGAACTACAATTCCCATTATCCCTGACCACTGGTCCTGTTAGCTAGGGATCATGGGAGTTGTAGGCCAAAACATCTGGAGGGCCGCAGTTTGGGGATGCCTGGCTTAGATGCTGCCATGATTACAGGCAATGGAAAAGCCATTTATTTGAATGGACTATTTTTAATAAATAAATAACTGTTATCTGAATAATTAAACTTATTCTGTAGTTATGATACACACTGTGGATGCTGTGTTTAACTTAGGCTGAGAGACAGTGATTGGTCCAAGGTGAGCTTCATGGCTGAGTGGGGATTTGAACTCTGGTCTCTCAGGTCATAGTGCAACACACTATCCATTACACCACACTGGTTCTCTTACACCACACTGCAGTGGGTTATGAAGTTACTATATGACTGGGCCAAAATAAGAAGCAACGAGGAAGAAAATATTTCCAAGTTTTCAAGACCTCCATATTGAAAAGCTGAAGTAAGCTTCCTTGCAAAATGCAAAAGGGATGGAGTGGATGCAGCCTTGAACAAGGACTAGGGGGCTAGAAATGTCTGGTTGAAACTTACCTTACTGGGAGACAAGATTTGTTGGAAATGTCTTGCTGAAAGTTGACAGCTAACTTTCAGTTGTCATTTAATGAGTAGTGGGTATGGAGTTGAAGGAACAGCTGGAACACTGCCTGTTAATTGGACTTGTGACAGCACTGTCACACTGACCGATGAGACAGGTAAATAGCCTGGCTGTTGAATGACTATTTTTGAAATCTGAACAAGTCTTTTATTGCAGCTTGACACCACTGCCAAACCTGATCTCCAAAAGCGCTTTTCCAATTATCCCTTGACAATGTCAACTAGATAGCAATGGTTGAGCAAAACTTCTGGAGAGAAGGTTGGGAAGACTTGCAGCACAAACCTATGGGGCATTAATTGGAAATAATTTCAACTTTGTTCAGTGGGGCTTACTTCTCTCTGTGTGTCCATAGATCTGTTAAATCTGTAATAATTTGGAATATATTCCTCCTCTAAATATTCATTTTAACACCACTCTTGAGATATGTAGTTATGGAGTGAATGAACGTCAAAAGCTTTTGAAGCCATTGTTTTATGTGAAGCAGGGGAGCTTTCACAGACTCAAATATTATAAGAAAACGTCTTTAAAAGAATCATACAGCTGGCCTAAATTCATTTTGGCCCAGTAGAATCAAAAAGGCTGTTTGCTACAAATAAAACTCTCACACCATCTGCTCTTTGTAGTTATATATTTCTAATCTGTACTTGGTCCAATCCACAAAGCCACATTCATATGTTTAAAAGAAGCCTTTTCTCTAAGATAGTCACAAACAATTTTCAGTTTTGAAAACAATGTCACTAAAATAATCTCTCCCAGGTTTTAGAATGAATCCTTTAACTGCAATATCTCTTTTTCTTTTTTTTAGGTTCTATATACACACTGATCACCAATTAATTCCCTTTAGTAACAGCTGCAAACTGCTCTGCAATGATAGCAAATATATTTATATCCCTAGTTCGAGATAAATTGAATCTAAATTCGCATGAGCCCCCCAGATGTCAACATAATATCATTTCCATTGGCTTTTTAGACATTGTTTTTAGATTGTTTTCAAACTTTGGAGGGGGGGGATAAATGCTTCCTCTTGCCTTTGATGCTTCATAGCATATTCAATATAGATTCTGTGACAGGAGGAAACATATGAAGTTACTTTGTACCAAGTCAGACTACTGATTGATCCATCTTACTGGGGTCCAAAGCAATAGAGCATCTGCTTTGCATGCAGAAGTTCCCACGTTCTGTCTCAAGCACCTCCAGTTGGGGCTGGAAGGGAGATCCCTGTCTGAAACCATGGAAAGCTGCTGCCAGTCAGAGTAGCCAGTACTGAGCTAGATGGTATGTTTCTATGTTTGCCGTGGCTTGTAACAGGTCTCCAGGGTATCAGGTTCAGGTCTTTCTCAGTCCTTCTTCCCGACATTTATTAAGGTGGAAATACAAGGGACTAAACCTGGGAATTGTTTGTGCAAAGTATGTGTAAAGTACTATCACTAATCTATAACTTCTCTCATATGGAGAGGGATTGGATTATTAAACAGGAATTCTAACAAGTGTGAATTCAGAAAGCTATTGGATCTCAGTTTGTAAATTCAACGAATTCTGAATTCTTTAGATATTTAGATATTATTATTATTATTATTATTATTATTATTATTATTATTACACATTGGAAGAACAAACCTTTACATTACAAAAGGAGGAGGGATTTAATCTTGTTTCAGTTAGTTTCTTTAGATGCTATATTCTATCAGCATGTTTTATTCAACTTCCTCTGTTAAAATACATTTTTTTAAAAAATCAATTTGGGAGTTTAATAGTCTTTCCTTTTCCAAATTACTTCTCTTGTAGCCTTGAATTCTATCAACATAAAGCTAAGTAGCACTATATGACACTAAGAAACATACTAGCAAGAATTCAAACTGCTGAAATCAAAATGCAACTGTTTGTAGAGGATCTCTTGTGTATTAAGAGGAAAACTTGAAAACAGGAGTTTTCAGGTAAAGTGGGAAACTTTATGCAATATCAGTGCAGGAGTCAAAGATATGTTATTTCCATGGTTGATAGGGGGGAATGTCATCTTTATAGCCCTGTTCTGGAAAATCTGTGGGTGGAAAATTTGGAAAAGCGGCTCACAAGAAAAGATTTCAGATGACTGGTATGTATTTCATCTTGAAGCTGCCTGGAGGATGGAACAAGGTTCTCCTGCACCAGAAGCTAGCACTTGAACCAATGGATTCAAGTTACACAAAAGGAGATTCCAAGGAAACAACAGGAATAACTTTCTGACAGTAAGAGCTGTTCAACAGTAGAACAGACTCCCAAGATAAGTGGAGGTTTTCAAGCAGAGAGTGGATGGCTACCTGGCATGTATGATTTAGTTGAGATTCCTGCATTGCAGGGGGTTGGACTAGAGGACCTTGGGGCCTCTTCCAACTCTACAATTCTATGATTCTATCTCCCTGTATAAACTTCCAATCTATATTGCATCTTCCTCTACCTGGTTTGGGTAAAATAATAATATTAAAACCTTGGAGAAAATATTCTCACAATTTAGGACTCCATGTAGTTTTACCCTGAGAGATTATTGAACACACATAAATTTTCATCTCTGTCACTCACAACCTAAATTAAAGTTTCTTCATATCTATGCTGATTCTATGCTTCTACTAACACCAGCCATAACCTAGCCATGCTCTTTTTCTCCTCCAACAGCAAAGAGTGCAAAAACAGAAAACTACAGGAACACCAACATCGTACCTGACAATTAGGTTGCCATGCACCTATCATGATGATGTGAGAACAGGAATATCATAATAATGGCACTGAACCCAATCCATGTATCCTCTCATATGTGCTGCAGAAGCAAATGCAGGCAAGTAGTTTGACCCTCAATCCTCAATTTCCTAAATTATTTTGACCTTTAAAAGCAGCAGTAGAGACAGACATAGTGGGAACTAGATGCCAGCGTGTTTGATTATAACTGACATGATGAGTGTCAGTGAGCTCATCTTCCCTGTCACCAGCAGGAAAGATTCAACTATTTACCATTAAGAGTGTCTTTTGAATACTTCTTTGACCCAGAACTGTTTACGTCCACTAGGGCAGGGTGGAAGCCTTTGATTGTAAACCCATCAGCAGTACTGCAATCATTAGGATTTTTATTTTTTTGCATGAAACGGAATGTGGGTCTGCTTGAAGGCAAATATGACAACTTCTACTGTGAACTTCCAGTTAATCAGAGCGGTGCCGTTTTGAGAACCTTAAGCAGATGGTTTTCACAGAGTGCTATTACAGTAATGCAACAGAACCGATGTGTGCTCCAGTTTAAAAATAAGCAACATGACAAAGTAACTATAGAAACTGGATCTAAAACTTGATCCTGACTTGTTTTGACTAAATCATAGCTTAAACAAACCACAGTCTCCAAAGTCTGGAGTTGTGGTTTGTTTACAAGTGGAAGCAGATACATTTGAACTTTCCATGGCCATCAACAGCAGTCCTCAATGTGGCTACAATTAAGATTTATTTCCCCCCCCCTGATCAATTGAAGAAGTGTTCTTGTACAGCCCCACTGGTAGGTCCTGTGCACCATATCCATATGCTAAAAAGCCCACTTGAGTGGCTGAAGAATCAGGTCATTTTAGCCCAGTTTGTGTTTTTGTTCTGTTGGCAGGTAAGTCACATTTGGCTGGCTGTGCCCCACTGGGCAAACACAGGATCCCACTTTAGCTTCTGGGGTGCATGTCACTGACAGCATTGCACCTGTCAAAGCAGATTTATAGGACTGGACTATAAACAACCTGTAGTCTATGTTTCTATAGAAAAAAAGCTTATTTGGATGTATTTGTCCACATATGGCACAATAAAAAAAAAAAAGCATGCTTCCGTCCCAATGAGACCCATTAGTTTCCAAGAAATGCAACATGGCTCCTTTAACATAGTCTGCATGGTGACCATTTGACTTTAAAGCTGGTAATATATGGAAACTGTATAGATCAGTGGTTCCCAACAGGTGGTCCGGGGACCCCCAGGGGTCCGCGAGCTATGCCAGAGGGGTCCGCAAGATGCTGTTAGAATAAAAAATATATTAAATATATTTCGTATGATAACAGATTTTTGTTTTGGCCACTTCCTGCATGAGCAGAGTTTAGCACAAAACTAGAATTTAGAGGCAGTAGTTCTGCTGTATGCCGTTAGGTGGCGCTTTACAAACACTACTGTTTTGCAAAGAGGCAGCGCGTGCATTCTACTAACGCTCACCTCCCCAAGATGCTTCGCGCGCGTCGGCTTCATTTGTGCGCTACTGCAGGTACCCCGTCTTCTCCATTCCCCTCCCTCCTCCCTGGCGCGCGCTGCCTCTTTGCAAAACAGTAGTGTTTGTAAACAAAGCAAGCATTTTCTTCCATGTGTTTCATGAAAAACAAATATAGGAATCGGCTCGACATGCGGTTGGATTTCAGAGTGAAAGTTTCAAGTTTGGAACCTAATATTTCAGAAATAATGGACTCAAAGGACAGATTTAACACATCTCATTAAGAACTGAAAATTAAAACTAACTGTATACTGATGGAGTACTCTGTTGTAACTGTAAAAAAACGTATAAATATAAAATATAAAAAGACTCTTAATTTGGCTCTCACTTTTTAATTTTAGGATTAGGAATTAATGGGGGTCCTTGTCACAATAGCGGCTCGATGAGGGGTCCTCGAGAAAATTTTGTTGGGAACCCCTGTGCTAGAATTTAACACTACATCTGATTCTCACAATATGTATGTCCACAGAGGGACTGCACATCTTTCTTTACTGTGCTATGCATCTGGCCTGTGTACATGTGTGTATGTGCAAAAATGTGTCTAAGATGTGTGTGATTTCTCCCACCCACCCACCCCTTGTTCTCCATATCTTTGAGCCGAAGATCTCAAGATATGTTCTCCATATCTTTGAGCATGCAGCTTCTCTCTGGAAGAACTTAATTAAACACAATTGAATTTCCTTGCTAACATTTGTAGCTGAAAAGCTTGCTCTTTGATTGCTTGGTGTTTGCTGGTTAGAAGAAAACCAAGATGCTGCTTTTGTTCCCCAAAGAAAAGTTAGCATATGTTAGTTCAGGATTCATGGTTTTCTTTACATTTCTCACTGGTTCTCAAACACTGCAGGCAGAGGAAAATATTGCAGGATAAGAAAAGGGGGAAAATAAAGATTTATTGTTGTATTAACTAGAAAACGAAAGACGAATTCTTATACTTGGAGATAGTGTGTGGCTTGTTTAGTTTCTTTTTTCTTTCCCCACTCATTTAAACAGTTGCCTAAATAATTGGGTCAATCTATTTGGACAGGCTGGTCTATGCTAATTGCCAAAAACATAGCTTTAAAATACCTTAAAATGTATCTGACAAATAAACTTACATGTAGTGAGGCTTTTTAAAAGGGTGATTTTCCATGTATGTTTTGAGTTTCAGCTTATGCCATAATAAAAAGCCTTAGTGTTTAAGGTACCACAAGGCTCCCTGTTGGTTTTCCTCAAAGCTGCCAACACATCATGGCTTATGTGCAGGTATGTATATATGAAGATCTGATCCACTGGAATTTGTTATGTTCATGTAATCACATCTGGTGTTTGAGGAGGAGAGAGCTTTCCTCCTAAGTGTTGCTTTGTAGATTCACTTAGGTCCTCTTGGGGCTATTTCTGCTCTGCGTAAGCATAACTGGTTACGCTGCTTTGCAGTGTTCATTACTGCTCTCTGCATGTGGCATTTTCCGCAGTCTGCATGATGTGAGTTACTTGATCCGTTGGAACTGAAGTGTCACAGGTGGATTTGTTGGCAAGGACAACCACCTGGGATTCTTTGATCCACATGGTTTTGCTTCCTTCCAAGTTGTTTCCACTCGGCATGACATATGGTCTAGTATCCACCTACAGGGAGTATCTAATTTTCCTTCCTCCTTCCTCCACAGCTTGTGTGGCCCACTTTCTTGGTTCATCTCAGGTTATCTTCTCCGTGCTGTGCCTTGTTTGCTCCTGCTTGAGGGACACTGTGGTATCTGACGTTATGTGTTCAGAGGGGTAGTGGTACAGCTAGGGCCAGGGTCTCCTGGGAGTGATGCTGATGATGGCATCCTTTTCAAACTTTTTTTTTATTTAAAAAAAACCATTGTATTGTCTGGGGTGGCAGGTGCTCATTTTATGATTTTTACTTCACCCTTTTCTACAGCAGCGCAGCACTTATTCGCAAGTCAGGGCAGCAGGAGCAAACCCCCACTTTCCTACTATGATTTAAGTGGGTTTAAAGTGAAAAACCACACATGCGCAGAGTATTTCTTTCAAAACGGGGTTGGCAAATTTGTTTTGCTTGTTTGTTACACACTATCCTATCAGGTCCAGAAATGTATTAACAGTCCTAAAACATGGGGGCGGGGGTTGGAGGGGGGGCAGGGGCAGGAGTGCTAGTTCTGTTACTCACAACTGAAGTTACACACAGGTCGTCTGAACGGTGTCATCCCTAGGACGAGGGTCCAGAGTCTTAAAGCCACCTGGAAGGGGGGTGGGGACTGGGAAGAAGGGTAGAAGCGAGCTGTGCGCGTCCAGGCTCCTTCCAGCTCCCGTGAGTCTTTGCACGTCTCCCCTCAAACTCCGCTCACGCCCTCGCTGTTACCCAGGGATGCGGCTGGCCTCGGCTGACCCCTGCCTGCCGCTCTTCCCCAGCGAGCCCTTTTCCCGCCCGCCTGACAACTGCCCTGTCCGCTCGGTGGCGGCGTCTCCTAGCCTCCCCTGGGCGCGCGCCGCCGCTGCGCCCTCGCGCCACCCTCCCTGCCACGCGCGTCTCCCCTTCGCCCCCTCCCCTCCTCCTCGCGTAGCCCCACCCTCACCGCCGCCCCTCCCGCTCCCAGCCACCCTCTCCCGCCTCACACTGGAGCCGAGCGTCATTTCAGCCTCGGCGGCGCTGCAGACATGGCGACGACGCTGACAGCCGTCCAGCCGCTCACTTTGGACAGAGGTAAGCGCGCCGCCTCGTCTTGCTGGCTGAGGGGGGCGGCCTCCGAGGATGCCTTGTCCGTCCGGGGCCATTGGAGCCCCGTTGCTGCCTGCTGCCGCTGCTGTTTCCACGAAAGGGTCCTGGGAACCGACCCATCCTTGAGAGGCTGCCTTGCTTGCCCGATGGAGCCGAGAGCAGGCGGGCAAGTGCGCCAAAGAGGGAGCTGTGACCTGCCGGCGCCGCGGTGACCTCTCGCTTGAACCCTGAGCCGGTGTTAAGCGTCCGGCTCTTGCCGGACCGGAAAGGGCAGCAGGGAGCCTCGGAGAAGGGCGCCGGCAGCTGAGCTGCTGGGATCAGCCGTAGCTTCCGATGAGCGCGGAGGGAGACTCGAGGCAGCGAGCGAATGGGGCTTGGGGTGGGTGGGTGAAAAGGAGGGAAACTTTGTGTGAGCTTCTGTGCCAGTTTGGGAAGACTGGGGAGCTGGGTTGCCCCAGGTCATCATCAGGATCCTGTTGCCTGGAGATCAGGGACTCGAGGGTGTTCCTACTTGCAGCAAAATGGCAGGTTTCGAAGGAAGAGCACTGTCGCCATAAATAAATGCAATAGCCCACAGTCCAGAACAGCAATCGGTGTGGAGGAGATTCGCAACTCCACACGTAAGCGTGCATTGGAAATGCATTGGGAGGGGGAAGCTACTCATCTATCACAGTTTGGCTGCACAAGGATTCCTAATGCGGTTTGGAGTAATCAGTCTTCATTGCTGTTTACTTATTTCGCTGCATAGCATGGCCAGGAGCTCATTTCTCCTTGCAGTGTACTGATGTATCCACAGCAGTGGTAGAGGAACTGTGGATTACTTTTCGGTGGCTCTTTTCGCCCATCTTCACATCCTCCCTCAAGCATCTGCTAGAAAAATAAGCTCTCGCAGGGTGAGAAAAGGCTTGCACGTGTACAGAACCAGAATCAAAGCTGATTTGAAAGCTCTTGTGCTTCTGATCGCAGGCTGTATTGCATTGCGCTGCTGTGGTGAAGCTTCTGGTGCCAATTGGCTGAGGTGATGTGATGCCATGGAATAGCTAAACCCGTTCCCAAACTGTCAGAATGTTTGCAGTCTGGTTCCTGTGAGAAAAAAGAAAGCTGACAGTTTTGCTAAAATTAAACCCTAATAGAGACCTTAGGAAAGGTAGAGCATGCCAAAAAGCAGGGGGCAGGAATCTGAAACCCTCCTGATAATGTTGTGCTACAACTCCCTTCAATCCCTGATGGTCACTCACTTTAGCTGGGCAAGATAGGAGTTGAATTCCAGTAATACCTGGAGGCCACAGGTTCTCCAACCCTGTACTGAGAAATGGAAAACTCACTTGGAGAAAACCCCCACGATACGGAAATTGAGGAGCGGAGAGCACTGAGTCAAGGAAAGGGCAGGTAGAAGAAACAGCCCGAGGGGGGGGGAGTATTGGGGACTGGAGACTATTTGGGACTGGATAATATTGTGGAGTTAGGGCTGCCAGATCTATAGCCTTAGAGAGACCATACCTTTAAGAATTTCATATAAGGGAGAATTTGTTGTCTTGGTTTAAGTTACTTAAACTAACCACTTCGTTCCTTTCCTGTAGGCTTCTAATTTGATACTACAGTACTGCTGTTTGTAGTGGGAGCATGGTATATCACTAAAGACAGCTAATTAATTGGTTTTTAGTCACATCTCTTCCCCACCTTTCCTTCAAAGAAAAATATTGTTGTTCTTCTTTGGACTGAGAATAACCCTGTAAGGTGGGCTAAACTGAGAGATAGTGACTGGCCCAAGCTCACTCACTGAGCTTAATGACTGCGTGGGGATTTAAACATCCTTCCAGTCGAATAACAACTATACCACACTTTCCCCATTTAGCATCTTTACATTATCACTGTCATCCTTGATGCTGCAACTGAGGAATTGTGTTGTACTCTTCACTACTATAATTAAGTTACAAGGCAGAGTTACTGAAGTTGTATATATTTTTAAAACTTAAAAAATACAAATTTGTATTGCAAACCTACTGTTACACTGGGAATAATAAATGGTTAAATGATAAAATCTTTTAAATACTTTAAAAGATTGACATAGTTCCTAATAGGCATTTGGCCTATTGTGCTTACTTGAAATATAGGGGTATTGTGCTTACCTGAAACAGGTAAAAATAATAATTTGCTTTCTTATTTGCTGTTTAACACTACTTATTTGTGCATTCCACTGAATTAAATCAAATAAATTTCATCCACTTGGTTTCAGAGTCTTTAAAGCATTTCATTTTTTTTAAAAAAACTTGATCTGTATGGATTAAGCTTCCTAAAGAATTTTTAAGTCTTGTACTTGATTTGGGAATGATTAAAGCCAGTGTCTTCATTATAATTGTATGCTCTGTAGAGGATTACAACAGGCTCTAAAAACAGGACAGAGAGGTTCCTGCTGTACATTCAGTTTTAAAAAAGAAATGTTCAGTCTCCATTTAAAATTTAGACAGTCTCTACTTTGTTGGATTCTGATGAAGAGCAGAGGAATTTATAATATGATGCCCATAATTACATTGCTTAAAATTGATTTCTGAAATGTGTGGTTTATTACACACAAATCAAACAAAGGAAAGCTTAGATAAAGTGTTAGATAACGAAAAGGGAGAGCATTGGTTAGGAGGAAGAATGTGTGTTTTCTTCTTTTTAGAAGCTCAGTGTGTAATCTGCAGCTCCACCTCTGTAGTGACCACACTAAGCAGGATAAATATTTCCTGGCAAAAGGCTGGACAGATGGCAATCCATTAGGAAGCACAGATTTTCAAAGGAAAGTATCACACAACCATGACCCTTATTTATTTTTAAAGGCTAGCTAGCTAAAGTTAGATGTAATTACGCTTCTATCTTTTTTTACACCTACCCGGTAGATTGCAGGTGGATCTTGTATAAGAATGTATAGAAAAGGTACAGAAATGCTTTTCCAACTGGGACCCCAAGCAATACATAAAACAATGAAAATATTGTTTGGAGGTGGGAGGTAGTATCACCAGTTACATAAATCTGAGAACATACTTGAAAACTCTAGCTATTAAACTCTAGCTATTATAGGTGAGTCAAAATTTAATTAATACTGATGTTTTACTAAAAGTTTGAACTTTCCAATGTTTTGAATTTTGCAAATGAAAATGACATTTAGTAGCAGTGATGATCTGCATGTTTACATAAATGCATAAACAGGCCCTAGTGTTGCCATGCTAATACTCACAGTTTTGACATTGCAACATACAGTGCTACTTAGGGTAAATAGTGGTTCCCAGACAAACAGCAAGGAAATAGCAAGAAGGAAGAGACGTGCTTCTTAGATTTATACTAGCCATTCATACGAAGTATATAAAAAACAACAACATTAGCTGCATTAGTAGTAAGAGTGACAACTTTTCACCTCAGAAAAATGCCTACTAAATGCTGATGTGGAGGGGAAGCAAAATTACTTTCTTTTCAGCATTTAAGGTGGCAGGGATGGGGAACTTCTGGTCCTCTGGACGTTGCTGGACTACAATTCCCATCATCCCTAATCATTGGCCATGCTGGTTGGAACTGATGGGTGTTGGAATCCAACAATGTATGAGGGAGCAGCCACAGATTCCTCATCGCAATAATAGAGTAAAAAGTGCAGCCACATATTTGATATGACTGCTTCTACTACAGATGTGTCCATCCAGTATTTTTCAAGTACTGGAGTCCTGCAAAAATACCAGATATACCGCTGGTCCACATGGCACAGGATAGAGGGGAGACAGTGAGCAACTGTGAAAAGGTTCTAGCACCAAGGTGCTCTCCTTCCCATTCTTCACGCTTCAGCCCAGTTCTCCACTCTCCCACTGGGTGTGCATTTATCCTACATTCCAACCGATGTCTGCATAGGGAAATTCACAGGACAGGGGTAAATATGTTGACATTTACTCAATCGTGCAACAGAGGTGTTGAAAACAGCTCTACATCCAGTGCTGCTTGATTCCTGGTTCTATTCTTTCACAGACATAAATGCCGGGGGTGGTGGTTTTGTCAGCAGTTGGAGAAGAATCCCTCGTATTTACCAATGTGCTCCCTGTAGGGCTTCCCAGTGTACGGTGGGGTAGTATCTGCATTTGAGGATTGTGGCAACAGGGACCTCCTTTATGCAAAACAGTATACTTAGCTATGTCATCTCTTGAATAAAACTGCTTTGATTTTTCTGATTACCATTGAATGAATGATAGCTGTTTTTCTATCATGGCTTTACACTGGCAGGAGTGGCAGGATTTTGTCTTGAGTTAGGATAAGATCTGGTCTAAGGGGGCCACTCTTCCGATCCTGCCCTCAGATCCACCCATTTCTTGGCTTTTCAGTGGCCACAGTAATAATTACAATGACTGAAACACAGTCACTCTGCCATTGTAACCTGTAGCTACTCCCAGGCAAGTATGTACAAGATTGCAGTGTCAATTGCCTGTGCCAGAATAAATCCCATTGAAATCAATGGGGCTAACTTTGGGGCAGCCAGATAATGCATAGAATTTCTCTATTAGTTGCAACTCTGCTAATTTGAGTATAGGATTGCAGACAGTGTAAAATATTACCAGTCACTAAAGAAGATTCCTTTTTCTTGTACTATAGTAAAATAAAACCATGCCTTATTTTTTCATGAACACAAGAGTGACAATTCGATACATATCCTGTACAAAACATCATAAAGCAATTCAAACCTAAAATGCCTCCCCCCCTCCACTGCTGTAAATCCCTGAATGCTAATTTAATGGTGGTAGATTACTTGAATCTCAAGCACAGGAATTACTTTCTTTAATTTCTGCCAGCATATGTCTTCTCTACCTGCAAAACTGTCTTGCAGAACTTCTCTGTTAGGTAGAATACATTTCCGAAATAATGAAAAATTTTAATCACTTTATAGTTTAATCTCACAGGCATTGCCGTTTAGCTTGCATGGAGCTGTGCTGGCAGAACAAGGAACGTGCTGCAGTGCAACTAACCAGGAGATTGAATTGCAGATGTTCCAGGGTTTAAGGGATTTGGGAGGCAGAAGATCATGTGGCACATAGTGGGTACGGCTGAATGGTGGAGCATCGTAAGGGAGAAACAGAGAATGGAGAGAGGCATAGCAGAGTGAAAGGAGAGAGATGAAACATATAATTAGCCACTAGCCACTGCCAGTAAATTCATTAAGTGCCAATACATGATGAATTCATTATGAGAGGCAAAATTTAGTATCCTAAAATGTACACATGGGCACTACTGATTTGAAAACGTCCGTGGAGTGTTTGGTAGTTGGCTGAACCTAGTATGAAATATATTCAGACCTTTCAGGAGAACAATTAAGTAGGCCAGTTTTTCCAGGAAAATCTGAAGGCAGTTAATGTAGAGAGCAAGGTAATAATCTCAGAACTGCAACACCCAAAATTACATGAAACAGTTGTTGATCTGTGGTGAGTGGGGTGGGGTGGGGGGAAGAGGAGGCAAAGAGAAAGGATGACTACCTGAATCTTAACAGCCTCATATGTAGGCTTGCTCCCTAAGGTGATATTATGCTTCCGAGGTTGGAGATAGACTTTTATCAGCAGTTAGATGAGAGTTGTGATGAAGGTACCAAGGGATCCTTCTGTGCCAGGAGAGGCTGGTGAATAGCTTTGCAGTTGTTGTCTGCATTGGTTGCTGAAAGGAGGGAGAGAGGCTAATGCAGGTGAAATAGAGGCAGATTACATATGTTCCTTCAGTATTAATATATGAATCAACTTTAAGTTTTCTAGATGAAACATCCAATATCGCATTATGGATGGCTTGGGAGAGCACCATATAGATAGCCTGCTACTTTCTGAAAATTGCAGACCTGATCTTTTCCTTACTTGCATTAAGACATCGTTAATGTCCCTTTGATACACAGAACGTACAGTTCCTCTTGTTGCCACAGATACACATGCTGCTACTTTGTCCATTAATCTTTCATCAAAGCTGTTAGCTGTAAACAAGGCAAATGGGAGACTGAGGTGGGTTTACTCTAAAACCATCCAGAAATTAATACATGGGAGTATGGCATCAAAATAATGCAAACTGGTCGGCAATGATTCATCTTGCTCTCAAATCTGTCCTAAGATATTTGAAAGGCTTTTCACCACAAAGTTCGCAAAGCTCAACCTCATTTTCTTCCTCTGTCTAAATGCAAATAACTTGTGAATGGGCTGGATATGTCAAAACATAGAGATAAAGAATAAAGAGAGAGACCTGAATAGAGTATAAAATGATCCCTGAATATGAACATTCAAAGCAGGATAATGACAGAATCCTATCATCGCACCCACAAGCTGGAATATGGTTTTCATACTATAATTCTTAATTTTTCCATTTTATTTCCTATTCCCCCCCCCTTTTCATTGGTTATTTGCTTGCTTTTAAGCCATGAATATTTTTATTCAAGTGCAGACATGCATTATGGATTTTTACTCAGTTTATGCAAGCAAGAATTCTGTAGAAATAGTATTTAAAAGCTGTGGCCATTACATTGTATGGAATAAAAGCAAACTATAATGTTGTTTGTCTAAGTCTTGTTTATTAGAGCAGTGGCCATGGTGACTCAGACAAGTTGTCTTTGATCCCCTGGGGCGAACTGCAATTGCAGGGTGGGGGCAAGTGAGAGAGAAGAGAATAGAGGCAAGGAATCACTTACTGGCCAATTTCAAATTAAGAGGACAAAACCTGCAGATTTTTAAAGACAAGTTGATCTGTCCGCATGTGCCTGCTGGGTTTACTTTTTGCAGGAGGGTGTAGTGCTGATTGGGGGTGGGGGAGGGGGAGGTGATGGACTTGCCAGCCATTAACAGGACTCCAAAGCTTTGAAATGTTGTGCTATGCCCACCCACCCCAGTTCAACAAGGAGCAGATGCCAACCCTCAGCCTTTTTGGTCACAAACCTTCCCAGAGCAAGGACTCTGCACAACAAAGAGGGAAGTGTGCGTCCCACTCTGGCTGCACAGCAACCAATCACAACAGCAATAGCAAGCACAAGAGCCAGAATCAACTCAAGGTTTGCCCAGCCTATGGCTTTCAGGCCTATTCTACAAGTACATATGCACAAGAACTTCCAAAAATGCTAGGATATGATGCAAGTGATGACAACAACAGAAGAGGAGGGTTTTATCACATGGTGGTGGATATTCCCTGGGTGGTGGTGGTGGTTGTTTAGTTGTGTCCAACTCTTTGTGACCCCATGGACCAAAGCATGCCAGGCACTCCTGTCTTCCACTGCCTCCCACAGTTTGGTCAAACTCATGTTGGTAGCTTTGAGAACACTGTCCAACCATCTCGTCCTCTGTCGTCCCCTTCTCCTTGTGCCCTCAGTATTTCCCGACATCAGGGAGTCTTCTCTTCTCATGAGGTGGCCAAAGTTTTGGAGCCTCAACTTCAGGATCTGTCCTTGCAAGTGAGCACTCTGAATGGATTTCTTTCAGAATGGATAGGTTTGATCTTCTTGCAGTCCATGGGACTCTCAAGAGTCTCCTCCAGCACCATAATTCAAAAGCATCAATTCTTCGGCGATCAGCCTTCTCTATGGTCCAGATCTCACTTCCATACATCACTACTGGGGAAACCATAGCTTAAACTATACGGACCTTTGTCAGCAAGCCTTTTTATACCCTGGGACAGAAGCAAGAGGTGAGCTGGGGCAGGGGGCTCTCTAGCCGCCCAACGCCAGCTGCAAACTCCAACAGTGACTGAAGCCAAAGCAGGCACCAGTGTTCTTTTTCCAGAGAAGCCGCAGGAGTCTAGCTTCCAGCCTCTGTATGGAGGAGGGGCCAGAGAGATGCTCTTAAATTGTACTTTGAGACCAAGGGAGACGAGGGGAGAGGGAGCCAGCTGGCTGCTCAGGGCTCGCAACTTGTCTCATAGATTCTACTCCTACCAATGTACCCATTTGATCACATTGTGGTCACTGTAGTTCAACTTTGGCTCAAAGCCTTTCAGGTAGTGTACCATCATCGAGGTAGATTCTCGAAAATCCCCTACTCTGAAAGATACTGCCCTTGTGGCACAAAACAGGTCGAATTCATCACACACATTTTATTTTATTGCCTATTTTATGCAAGAATATATGATAAGTATTTGACCCCCTTACTGAAGAGAAGATTTATCGCACGGACTCTTCCAGAGTGTCTTATCTGCTGAACAATTGTAGCAATGACATTGTGGAGAATGTGGCAAGATTTTTGAGTGACGCTATGAAATTACGTCACCATAGGTCCTGAGAGCCATCTTTGTACCTCATGATGTCCTGATAGTTTTATCCTAAAGTATCTCCTACTATGTTTCGTTAACTGTGTTGTGTTCTGATCCATGTATACAGTGCACTTTTTATGCCAATAAAGGAGATTGATTGCATAATTTCTCATTCTAGCAAAGCCATAGACTCTGTGGAACAGCCAGGAATTATGTGAATGCAGGGTTGAGCTTACCTTATCATTGCATGGAGATTAAACATTAAAATAAAGATTAAACATTCATCAAGTGCTCTTGAACCTTCTGGGCTGCATGCATATCCTGATCTTGGGGGGTGGGGGCACAGGAGAATTTACTTCACTATGCCTTATTCTGAGCTTTAACTGAGGCACAGGAAGTTAAGGAGGCTGGCTAACAAGCATCTCAGATTGACACAGTCACTGATTTTATTTTTAAATCTACACTTTTTAAAAACGTAAAAAGATTTCATGTAAAAAACAACAGCTGTTAGGTTCATAATAGGTAGCTCTCCCACCTCCCTGTGCTTACAGGGGAGCTCAGCTGAAGGAATCATGGGATTTCCAGGAAAAATGGACACCCAGGAAGGCTGGAGAGATTATTATTGGAACAAAAGAAAGGGCATTCAAAGGTAGCCGTCAGCCACCTTAGCAGCCAATAATCACAACAAAACCCCATGAGAAGGTACCTCCTCACCCATGAGAATTTCACAAAAACCTTATTCCTATTTCAAAAAATTTGTTTACAATTTTTCTCATCAAAAATAGATGGGAAATGGCCGGGGGGGGGGGAATAGGAGAGATTTTTGGCATGGCACTTGTTTTAACACTTCATTACAACTATTCCCAGGTTTTAGCATAGTGTGTGTTCTGGTGTGAATTTGTTGTGTAGCCTGGATGCCATGCAAACCTCCTGCCACACCGAAAGACATACATGAATTGGCTCTATGTCTTCCTGGTAAATACATGTGCTCACTTCTGCTGATAGTAAGACTGGGACAAACCACTGGAGAGCTGTTGCCAGTCAGAGCAGAGAACCCCCTGTTCTAGTTGGATCAGTGGTCTGGCTCAGTAGAAGGCAACTGAGGTATTCAAATATTTTGCTGTACTCTTTAAAAAAATTATTATCATTATCACATCTTATCTGAATTGTATGCCCCTCAAATTAAATTTCTGTATGTTTATGTAAGAACTGAAATGTTAGCATTGTATACATTCATATTTTCTAAATTATCCATTGCAGAACTCTGGTTATAGCACAGACATTATGTTATAGATTACTAGAAATAGGAAGGCCTAGAGGGGGACGGAGAGAAAAATATGGGGTGGGGGGGGTCCTCTCACCCATTTCCCCCCCCCATTTTCCCCCAAATAAGGGGGGAAATGGAGCAAAACTGGGACCTACCTGTTTTTTCCTCAAGCCTTAACATCTCTAAACCAAACAGGAGAAAATGGTACTGTCCTTAAAGCTGTAGTTTTCCCTTATCCCACCAATCAATCAAAATTAATAAATCAGGACCAGACCTTCACATTATATACGCAGCTCACAAAATAGCCATAGCTGCCAAGTTTTCCCTTTTCTCGCGAGGAAGCCTATTCAGCATAAGGGAAAATCCCTTAAAAAAAGGGATAACTTGGCAGCTATGAAAATAGCAAGACAAGGACGCAACAACAATCCCGGCAAGCAACTTTTTATCATGCAAACATGGGGCACCTGCTGATAAACAGCTCTTTGTCCCATTATTGTCATTGCATTTCTGTCCCTCTCACTGAGTGGGCAGCGGGCAGCAGGTTGATCTGCTTTGGCAGTACTTGTCACCAGAATGAGTGAGGAACTGGGTCAGAGCCATCATCTCTTCTCTCCATCAGTGTTGCCAAAGTTGAGCCATCTGTGGGCCATGCATTAGGTGATGGGGTCCTTGCATTCAGCCTAGTGCTCTGCATTAGGATTGAAAGAGGACCATTCTTAATGCCGATATCCTTAAAAGGTATCCAAACAAACCTAGGAATAACAAAATGACCAGGTCTGCTAGGTTGAATCATGGTAGTTAGGAGGGACCTTGGAGGTCATCTGATCCAGCTGTTTTCGGAGTACATTATCCCTAGCTAGCAGGACCAGTGGTCAGGGATGAAGGGAACTGTAGTCCAAAAACAGCTGGGGGCCCAAGTTTGTGAAATCTCGATCTAGTCCAACCCTAGTTCAATGCAAAATGTACAAATGCAGGATGCAACAACAGCACCCCTTACAGATGGCCATTGGACCACTGGTGGTTTGAATACCACCAGCAAAGGAGAGCCCACCACCTTCTGAGAGATAATATGTTCCACCGTTGAACAATCCAATGCATTCCATTATCCTGGTATTTATTTATTTATTTTACTAAGACTGCCAAAATGAGGGAGACGTGTGTGTCAAGCATGTAGGAGCTTGGTGCATTGTGTCAGCTTGTGCGTTGCGTCATAAGATTTGCCCAAGTGGGCTTACCTGATTAACTAGAAGAAACAAAATAAAAAAATTCCTTCCAGCAGCACCTTAGAGACCAACTAAGTTTGTTATTGGTATGAGCTCTCGTGTGCATGCACCCTTCTTCAGATACCTAGAAGATTGACTGTAGGAAAAACTTTCAAAACCCCTCAGGCAATATTCACTCTTTTCCAGTGCCTGCATGTATGGCTGCCTACGGTTGCTGCCTAAAGCAATAGTCTTTTTTTTTTTAAGTCAGTGAAAATGCAGAACTGAACTTGAACAGGCGGGGGGAAATGTGGGGTGGTAAAATCTCACTGTCCAATTTGAAAATTACAGCATATGAACAGCAGTAATACAAGTCAAAATGTGTCCCTCCCTGACCTTTTGCCTTGTTTTTATCTATTCAGATGTTGCCAGAGCAATTGAACTGCTGGAGAAACTACAAGAAGCTGGAGAAGTACCAGGACACAAGCTGCAGTCACTTAAAAAAGTACTGCAGAGTGAGTTTTGTACAGCTATCAGAGAGGTATGGTAATGAATCGCTGGCCGTATTTATTAAAGGGGAGACTCACAATGTGCACGAGCCACTGCACATTATGCTGTATTATGCAAATAAGTGAAAATCGTTCTATGAAGTTTCCATAAGAGTCAGTGGCATGTGTCCAGAGACTTACTGCCTCCATAAAAAAATGAACATTTGTAATAACTCAGGAACTGCGTGAGGTCCAACCATCTGTGTCGAACAAGAGAGACAGGGGTCTTAAGGCACACAGCAGATTCTTAATAAATATGTTCCATTGGTGTAGTAATTTCTAACTTTGTGAGGTGAGCTAATTTATAAATCTGCTATCTGATTAAAGAAATATTTGTTTGATTTATGGGCACAATGCCATGCATGGCTACCAGGAAGTGAGGTACACTAAGTTCAGTGGCGTGCTCTCACAGGTAGGAATTTTGATTAATCAATTTAAACGTGCATATTTTTTTCCTGTGAACAAACAATAATCCTTAAAGGAGAAGCCCAGTTTTATAAATAGATTAACAGTAAGTACCATCTTAGAAGAGGCAAGTGCCTTCTTTAGTTTTTTTTAAAGTTTTTTTAAAATAATCATTTCAATTTTTTTTAAAAAAAATCTTCTGACTAATTATTCAGTAGCATCCTTCCATGGACAATTTTTAAATGGGCTAATAAACCTTCAACTTACTTAACTGATTAATTGCAGCCCTGTAGATTTACCACTTTGTGATCCGTGGCAGGAAGGAAGGCACTATGGACATTTTCACAACATTGCTGTTACTCATTAGAAAACCATTTATGTTTTCCCTTCTTAATTGCATTTAAAATGTTCATGTCAGTTTTATTGGTGTTTGGAAGGAAGAGAAAAATTGATCTGCTTCATAATTTTTAATTACAATAAAGCCTAAAAGGTAAAGGTAAACGACCCCCTGACAGTTATGTCCAGTCGCAGATGACTGGGGTTGCGGAGCCACCTAAACATTAGATGGTCGGCTAAAATAGCCTTAAAGTTGCTGTCCCAGAAGTGTGTTGTCAAACACTCAAGGGAAATAGCAATTTGTACCTGAAAATTAGCAAGTGCCTCCATTTTCTTCCTTGGCCTCTATGGACTACCTGCCACTATTCCGATTTATTTATTATTTAAGCAATAGCAACAACAGCACTAGGGTTCCTAGGCAATAACAGTACACAGAATTTAACACTGTTTTTAAATGAAGCAATATTTTGATGGCTAAAAGAAACAGCAACACAGTGTACAGTAGTTTAATGTGCAATGTTTTTTTAAATTATTTTAAAGGGAATATTGCTCTCTTGCAAAAGATTGGTGCTGTCTATGATTTGCAGTAGCTATCATGATGAAGGCCTTTAATTTGACCAACTAAAAGCTTCTAACTGATGACAGGCTGTATTGTAGTTTTGTCTTTATGTGGTATAGATTTGCCTTTCTGTAATACTACTAGGAATGTCGATTACATTTATATTCATCTGTGAAGAGTGTTTTGAACAGCAGCCAACATGCAGTCCTTTGTAACAGGTGCAAAATTCAGGAAAGCAGAAAATTACTTAGACTATGATTCACTATCGGTTGAATGAACTAAAAGCTATCTAGCTGGACTTTGACAAGACAGTGAATAATGGCCGACAAAAGCTCTTACGGGCTATTGTTTAGTGACAGCTGACCTCCGCACCCCTATTAATAGCAAGAAAATTAAGTTCACTTTAACAGTTCGATCCTACATATGTCTACTCAGAAGTAAGTGTAATTGAGTTCAATTATGTTTCCTTCCAGGTGATTAGGTATAAGGCGGCAGCCTAAAGAGCTTATAATTATATGTTTAACCAGTTATTGCTGAATTCTGAAGAAATAGATTGATATTTATGCCAAGTACCTAACATGATCCCTCTGGCTAGTCTTGTATGTCTTAAAAAGAAACTACTGTTCCAGAAACAGAGAAAATTAGCTCACAGTGAAGAAACAGATGAACCTCTTAAGTGATTGCATAGCTGCACTAAAGTATGTTCAGGTTATCAACTCTTGATTAGTTACGACTGCTGAGCGACTGTTACACCATGAGAAGATCTTGATTTTTGGAAACTCATTCACTCCTACTACAAGAAAATGACAAGGGGTTTGAAATAAGTCTGGCTCCAGTGCACTCCTGCCACAGGCTTTTGAATCTGCGTACTTGTGATGCTACCCACAATGCAGAGCTCTTCTGTAGTTTATGGAGAAAAACTGCTCCTGGGTGCATTTTCTCCCAAAGCAGCTTAAATCCTAAAGGAAATTTTAAGGCACATCCGCTGTGGAGTTAAGCTGAGGTATGTACATTTGAGGTAGCCGTTGCACATGCATGGATGACAGCTTCAGAAATAGGAATTGGAGGTGGGGGGAGAGGACTGCAGGGGCAGGAAGACCCAACAGATAATGCACATTGGGTGTTGACATCCCCAGTCCCTCTCTGATGTGTACAACCACCTGCAAATACTACTTGAAATGTGGGTGGGGGTGCACAATGACCTTGCTTCATTTTAAACTGTGGATGTGTACATAGCCTAAGGCTGAAAAGAAACCACATGGTGAAAGAAAGGATGCTTTCACTTTCTTTAAATGTCTACGCTTACTGAGGCATTGATTGGTGCCTTGCAATAATCTCAGCCATGGTGGAGGAATATTTAGAAGGTAGCATCCCAAAATGTCCATTACTTGCTCTACAGATATCTGTCCCCACAAATCAGTGTGTTAAGAACACTGATTTTGTTACACAGTCAATATGTCTCATAAAATAGGCTTTGATTCATTTACAAGGGATGAAATTAAACAACCCATCCTCTACACCAGGGATCGGCAACCTGCAGCCCATGGGCCACAAGCAGCCACGGGGGGCATTTAAACAGCCCACAAGCTGCCTCCGAACCAAGCCGCCCACTCGGCGAGTCCCCACGTGGTGCGCTAAACCAGCGCAGTGCGGAGCAGGGACTCACTTCCGCGGCGCTGGAAATCGCGCAGACGCTGGAAATTGCATCTGCACAGACATGATCCAGTGCATGGAGCGATCTCCGCGGGAGTGAACCCGCCTAGGTGAGGTAAACCTTGCTGACCCCTGCTCTACACACTCACAACTAACAACTTCATCGTGCTATCTCTTGAAATTTGTCCATCACTGAACTATCACTATTTCAGTTTCCATTAGTAAGAAATAAAGATTCAGGCTGCAATCCTATGGTCCCTGGGAGGGTGTTTGGGGCACCATAGATTCATTGTGTCTCCCTCCCTGAGACATGCTTCCAGAGAAGGAGGTTTGACCTTCTATGACTCCTCCATGAAGCTGTGAAAAGATCTGTAGTTGGTGCCTGTCCAACATCACAGAGGGCAAAAAGGCACGGGGAGGCATCAGGAAAAGTGATGGATGCTTCTATTCCCCTAACACACACACACCTCAATTGAGGGATAAACCCATTTATTACACCAACCTGTTTCCTTCTCATTGATTGCAACCAGAGGTTCAAAGAGGAAGATGTTTGCAAAATAGCTTTCATGCAGCCCTGCACTGCTTTTTGAACCTCTGGTTCAAAGCAGCCACATGTATATCATGAAACCAAGTTAAGCCTCAGGCTTGCACACTCCCATCTGGCCAAGAGAAGGAGTTTGCCAATGTTTACTTTCACTTTCCCGCTAATCTCAGTTTCTTGTGTGTGAACCAGAGATTATAGTCTATAATTAACTGCGTATCAAACACTGGTCATTTTCAAAAGCAAGCCGACTTCAAAACATGGTTGATAGATTATAAACCCTCATTCATGCGCAATGACAAGCCAATCAATGTAAAGTGTTGCTGAATACTCGCAAAGTCCTCAGCTAAGTGGGAGGACAGGGGACTGAGGAAGGAGCATGCAAGTCTGAGGCTTTTCTCAGACTCATTCCGCCTCATGTATGTAGACCTAAAACGTGGTTTAGGTGAATGTGGCTTATATTTTGCATCTGTAGTTCAGAAGGGATCTGCTCCTCACCAGGGTTTAGGGAGAAGACATGTAAGCTATTGCAAAAGATAAATTGGGAAAGCCTCAGCAATAATAGATGTCACCCAAGCATGAAATGTTTTTATTTTATTTTATTTTGTGTTAATAATATAAATCTCGCTCAGCTAGGCTCACTAATTTTCTCTAGAAATCTGATTAGATCCTGTGCCTGCTAAGCCCAAAAATATATCTGGTCTTGTATCACCATTGCATTTTAAGGATCAGAGGTATATGCCATGCTTAATATCTTGCATGCAACAACGTCTGCTTTATATTGAATTAGCTTACAGCTGAGGGAAATGGATTGTTACTGGGATTGCAACATGGAGGGATTTATTCCTTGCCTTCCCTAAATCTTCCTCCACATGACTTTGTATAAAACAAAAACAAAAAACAGGTTCCATCTGCACTATTGGGTACTTTCTCCTCCCCATGGTTTCACAAGACACCACTTTGATCCAGGAGACTTAAAAGAAAGAGGCTGAACTTGCTCAGTGGTGACTGGGAAGTTACCCTTCCTCCCAGGCTGAAAATTAAACTGCATCTCTTAGAGATCTTCTTGCTTGGGCATTGGGAGCATGGAAGGTGCCTTATTCCGAGTCAGATTATTGGGGCCGTCTAGCTCAGCATTGTCTTCACTAGTAGCAGCTGCAGGATTTTGTTTGTGGGTCTCTCCCAGCCCTATCAGCAGATGCATGGGGGTTGAACCTGAGATGTTCTGCATGCAAAGCAAATGCTCTACCACTGAACTGTATCACTTTCACAAGGAAGGGGAAGTTGAGAGGAGGCAGTCAACATAAATTGGGGGTGTTTTGGATTGGCCATGCCTTCACATCAGCTGGGTAATCATCACAATTGTGACCTGTCTTCCAAAGCAATAGAGAACACCCTTCTCTTGATAGAACCTGAATCTTTGCAGGAGACTTGACTGGAAACAGGGATGGCGATGGAAAAATGCTGTCCCCTTTGTGCATCATGTTTTTTGGCAGCTAGGATGCATGGTGTAAAAAGCCACACAAGCTGGTATTTCTGCATCCATTTAGTATAATGATAACATTTGCTATAGCTCAAGTAGGGCACTAAATGTAATTTTTGCCAAATGACAAACTTAAGTACTGTATTTTCTTTCACAACCAGCGGTTCCCTGGCATTGCTGCCACAAAGCCCTGAATAGTATGAATCAGAACTTTTAGGTATGGGTTGCCTTTTTCATGCGTCAGATTGCTGTCATTAATTCGAAGAGCCGGCTAAGCAACCCAAGATTTACTGAAGAAGAGGCTTTGTTAAGCCTATTTCGGTTGCTACATCCTGATGACTTCACTGCAGGAGCTCTAAAACGACTGCTAGTGAAACACAATTTTGTGCTGCTTTCAGTGATGCTACAAATGTTAATACCTCAGAATCCAGAGTCACATCAAAGGACTGATGTGTAATCAGATGTCCCCTATTGACTCTAAGATAAAAATCAATTGCAGGGGGAGAAAATGTTGGGCCACCAGCAATGTACATACTTTCAGCTATGCCCGATTGCTTAGATGACCCTTAGGAGGGGATGAGACAACTAACGGTTGTGGGGAGGAATGAATACAGAAAGCTTGACTAGCAAATGGTAAGATATTGATGTGCTTGTCAGTCCCTTAAATTCTAAGGAACAATCCACATTTGGAGATGCTGATTCAGTTCAGTTATTGACACAGTTATTTTTAGTTATGTAAGGCATGTTTGTTATGTAAGATTTGTTTATGGACCTTGCCTACCTGTTTCCTTTGCTTGCAGGTTGTTGCAAATTTCTGCTTTGCCGTGCGGTACTATAGCTAGTTCTACAAAATCCTAGACTTAAAGCACATAGTGCTATTCATCTTCATCCACTGTTGAGCAAAATTGCAGCTGACAGTGGAGATGCTCTGCAGTGCACTGGTCATCCTACGTATTTATATTCCCGCTGTTAGCAAAGTCCACTGGGAAACATCTCTTGAGGGGGGAAAAGCCTATTAAAAGTGACTGGGTGTTGCACAGAAGATGAGCACTGGGCATAGGCTGCAATCCTATATATGCTTACCTGAAAGCCAGCCTCACTGAACTCAATATGACTGCTGTCTGAGTAGTATGCATAGGATTGCATTGGTAGGCCGTGTTCACACGTTGCAATAAGCCATAAACCATGGCTTGCTGTGAGAAATTATGCTGCCATGTTGCTCTTGCTTCCAGAGGCGGATTTAGGGCAGCATGACCAGTTCTGCTCCACTGGGCACCGAGCCCAAGGGGCACCGCAGGGTGTCACAACTATGATGTAGTGAACTGAGCAGAACGGAAGGTGAGGGGTGCTGAATTTTGCGCTCACACAGAGCACCACTGACATTTGAAAGACCAAAAGTCCACCCCTGCTGCTTCACTCCTCCCATAGCACAAGCAGGAGCAACAAACCACAAACCTTGGCATACCATGTTGTCCAAAGACACATAACACCAGTCCAGCTCCAAAGGCCTTCTGGCGGTTCCCTCACTGCGAGAAGTGAAGTTACAGGGAACCAGGCAGAGGGGCTTCTTGGTAGTAGTGCCTGCCCTGTGGGATGCCCTCCCATCAGATGTCGAAGAAATAAACAACTATCTAACATTTATAAGTCATCTGAAGGCAGCCCTGTTTAGGGAAGTTTTTAATGACTGGTGTTTTAATGTATTTTTAATATTTTGTTGGAAGCCGCCCAGAGTGGCTGGGGAAACCCAGCCAGATGGGCGGGGTATAAATAATAAATTATTATATTATTATTATCCAAACCAGGATCTTTGTTCTTCCCTAAAGAAATCATGATCAGAATCAGACGCTTGTTCTTGGGCTGCTGAGGGATTTCTTAGTGAAATGCCCCATTGCATCCCATTGCATCCCATTCAGCACCCTGTTCCTCCTTCCCTCCACAGCTCACAGTGAAGTCAGTGAAGGCAAAGTACAGATCTGGTATGGAAGCACACTGAGATGGATGCAGATAGGCAGATGTGCAAAGCAGAAATCCATATCAGTATCTTAAATCCTTGTATTTGGAAGCACTTCATCTCTCCTTGGTTGAGATGCAATGCTTTTTCCAGGATATTTAATTCCAAATATAAGGTTTGAAATTAACTATAATTAATATTCATCCCCCCAAAAATATGGGAAGATAAGTCTAATTTTCTCTTCTTCACACTCTCAAAGAAACATTTTATTAGGTGACCTTTATATTCCCCCCCCCCATATCCTCTTGTGGTATGTTTTGTAATTAAAAATGTCATAGCTCCACAGAGAGCTAAATGAGATTTAGTTCATTGCAGGTTTGGGATTGTTAATGAGTCATCATCCCCACTGCATGAGGCACAGTGACACGTAGTTTTCCTGCATGGCATCCAATTGTTCTGACAGCTGGTGTAATGATGCAGATGTTTGTCTCCAAGGGAGGCCTGCTAACACTGTCCTCCTGACAGAAGCACATGACTTTTTTTTCAGATTAATAAAAGAGTATCATACCAAAGCTCAAACAGCATGAAACGGCCAATTTTATTTTCATTCAAATCATCTCACAAAGCTACTGTATACTCAGTCAGACAATGCAGGCCTGTATTGTCTGTGCTGAATGGTAGCTCTCCAGAGTCTCAGGAAGAGGTGTTTTCCATAAGATCCTTTCTTTATCAGGCAGTAATCAGGGGTCTTTAAAAGACTTGCAGCGCAGACCCACAACACAAATTTGCACATTTTTATTTCTGTGTGTAATTGCAAATGTAGGCTGACTTTCATGAAAATAAACTGCTCTGAAAACAATGTACAAATATAAGTTTCTTTTAAAGTTTAAAAAGGCGGAGAAAGGACAAGAGACGTGGAGACTGTTGTAAACGACCCATAGCTCCCTGATGTGGAGCATGTGCTACATTTAAAGCACTCAATTTAACACCCATGGCTTCCTCCAAAGCGTCATGAGAACTGTAGTTTATTAAGAATGCTGACCGAAGGACTTCCGGTTCGCTGCGGAGGAAATGGTGGTGCGCTCCGTGTTATCCGAGTAAAGGACAACACTGTTCTGGGTGTCAGGGCTCTGGGGGTGTATGCCAGGGCTAGCCCCACCCCACCCCGAAAACCCCCTTGGTCGAGTGGGGACCCCAGGGGTCCAGCAGAGCATTGGAGAACTCGCCAGCCCAAAACTAAAAAGGCAGTGTCAGGTAAAACCAGGGCTGGCCCAAGACACCTGAGGTGGAGCCCCAAATGCCTCCCCTCCCCACCAAGGAAGAAGGGGTGAGGGAAGATCTACATCAGGAATAAGGGTGGAAGAATGATCAACATTGGGATCTGCTGCCCCGGTGAATCCCGCCACCCTGGGTACAACAGCAGGGGTAAAGTTGACTTTAAAGGGCCTAGGGAAATAATAATAATTAATAATAATAATAATAATATGTTTACCTGCTGCCAAATGAATAAGGCAAGTGTCAAGAGAACCTCTCTTGAAAAAGCATTCCTAACTGGAGTACCATCACTGGGAAATCCCTCTCCCAGCAGTTACCCACCTTGCCTCCAACAGCAGAGGTGCCCGAAGAGAAGCATATCTATCTTCCTGTAGGGATATGTTCACATATTTAACCATCAGCCCACAATGTAAATATCAAAGTAAAAGCTGCATTAGGTAATAGGCAGTTTCTTTATGCATTGGTGGAGATGATGTCAATTATACTGAGTCAAACCATTGGTGTGTCTATCTCAGTACAGTTAGCATCATCTGTCAGCAGTACTATAATGTTTCAGACAGAGGCCTGATCTGCTGGGTCCTTTTTAGCTGAGGTTGCCATTATCTTCTGTATGCAAAACATGTTCCAAAACTGAGCAATGGTGCCTCCCTGATTAGCAGAACTTGGGACCTTATTTTTGTTTTTCCTTACACCTCTTCTCTGTGCTTGTTTTTGCTATTCTCACAAGAGATTTGAATTTCCATTTTATAAAAAGGGTTTGTTGCCACTATGCTTTCTCCTGTTCCTGTCAAAGCAGTATTTTTAGTAAGAATCATTTGGCCTGTTAGAATCCTCCTTGTGGGTATCATGTCAATGTTTTCTGTAGATCAATAAGCCTGTGGCCTTCCAGATTGGCCCCATAACAGTTGGCTCTTGTTCTTTGCAAAGGAACTTCATTTGGTCTTTGAAATAATTTTATTTTGCACATTATAATTTATGATAATTGTAGTGGTTAATTAGTTTGCTAAAGCTTCTATAATTAATCAGCTTAATTTTTGATGTGCTTGACAGCCAAAATACATATGCATTTCCTTACCTCGGTGCATTCTTTTCTGGCATATCTAGGAGTCAGGTGGTTCTGTTTTCTGCATTCAGCATATAGCACATGTTGAAAATTGATGTGAGTGCAGTGGGTGTTTTTCATAACCTGGGCAATAATGGTTCAGAAACATGTAGTAGATTTAGGGAGTAATCTCATTACCCCTGAGAGAGCATCTCAGGGGCCCATAGGATACATTGGATCTCCCTTTCCAACGCTGAAGAGGGAGAGCCAAGGTTGGATCCCGACTCCCCACCAACATGGGAACGCCTGATATCCCAGCACAAGCTATGTAGAGCCACGACATCAGTAGGGCCAGAAAGGGGGCATGATGGGACTGTGCAAGGGAAGGACCAGAAAAAATCTTGGAGCCAAAGAATCCAAAGTCATCACAGTCCTCTGACATACCCTCAAGACACGGAAGATTTAGACCAGCTCAGGAATTGGTCTAAATTTCTCCCATGATGAAAAGGGAATGTTAAAAAGGGGTACATTTAAAGGAAGAAGGATTTCAGGGGGGGGGGTTGTGTGGGTTTTTTTTACCTCACATCTACTCTGCTGTTCATCCATCTTTGGTTTTTGCCCTCCTTGGTAGGATTGGAGCTTTGGTGATCCTTGCGGGCTGCTAGAGCCCTTTTATATAGGGCTACTACTAGGGTTGCCAGACTCAATAGTGGACAGGACTTCTGTGCCTTTAATTGCCCTGCTCTCTTTTGAGTCTGGAAACCTTAAAGAGAAACCAGCAGACCCTTTGTTTAATTTCCAAGCAAAGGGTCTTCTGGTTTCTCTTTAAGGTTTCCAGACTCAAAAGAGAGCAGGGCAATTAAAGGCACAGAAGTCCTGTCCACTATTGAGTCTGGCAACCCTAGCTACTACAGCAACTCTCTACCAGAAGATGCAGTACACAGGTGATGGCTGCTTATTCTATCAACAGCTATCAGCCATGATAACAAAACCGAATCCCTGAATTCAGAGGCAGTGAATAAAGATGTTAGTACAGACAGCAGGTTATGTCTGTTGCCTTAATGTCCTTCACATAAACTTCCCAAAGGCATCGATCTCCCCACGAGTGAAACAGAATTCTGCATTAGATGGATCACTGATCAGATTAAGCAAAGGAGGTTTTACACTTTTAAACTCATGCTGTATTAATAGATCAATACATAAGCAACATACTAATTATGAGGCTCCAAAGACTGATCATTTCCGTGTTCCTGTTAGCTGCGAGTGGCAGTATGATTTTTTAAAAAGCATAAGTGTGTTATCAGCAATATAGTCTTGGCTACCCCCAGTTCAAAATTATTGGGATATTTTTGCCAGTTTCTAATAATAGTAATAAACAGCCTGCTAATTGTCAATCGTTTAGATCTATTAATTTGACCCAGATCTCAAAAGCATTGAGCTACACATGCGGTTAATAAGAACACATGCGTTATTAGTGAAATGGGTTAATTGATTAGAATCAAAACAAGTGTTTCAAATGCAGGCCAGAAGCAAATAGGCAGCCAGTGCAACTGGTATAGAATTGATTCAAATGCCTGTCCCCCTGACAAGCATCATAACAGCTGCATTCTGTATCTGCTGAAGTTTCTGTACTGTCTTTAAAAGCAGTCCCATAGAAAGAGTATTATTCATTACAGTAAACTTCTGAACATTCCTTGTCCCAACTGCTTTCAACCATAGACCTAATTGAAAGACTCACCCAGTCTGCCTAACCTCTGTCAATCAGCCAGATTTTTTACTGTTTGACCTTTCCAATGTATATTGAAATAAATTATTGGGGTGGGGGAACAAGGCATTCAAGAGTAAAGTAAAACATCTGTTTTCAGACCTGTTGTCAAAATTTAAAAAGTTCCCTTCTGGTTTCTTTAGATTCCCCCACCCCTCTCTGTTCATCTGCCATCAACATTCTATAAACACTCTACTTATGGTCAGGCAGCTCTGAGGGTTTTTTAGCCTTCTGCATGCCTAGGGAGTCCTTGAAATATGAAGAAACCACTAATGTATTTTTGGATGACTCAGTTTCATTTCAAAACTAATAGGCACTCAACCACCTGAGTTCAAAATTACAGGGGATGGTGATTTTTTAAAAGCATATCTCTCAAGATTAAGATAAAATGCAAACATTATTAATACACTATGTTGGTCAACCCTGCCTGGACCAAGTCTTTTCTGTACTATAGCTCATTAAATCATTGCTGAAATTCTGCACAAATGAAGGCAGTTTAAATAATGAGGAGAACTGTGGCCCTTGTTTTTTATTTGCCATCTCCCTCTTTAAAACAGCATTTCTTTCTTGCAATTATATGCTGCCATCATTTGAAGGAGCAAAATGCAGCATAAATGCTACCCTCCACGTTTTCTGCTGAAAGCTTTGCAAATTTCATGGCTGATGTAGGATTTGAACCAAAGTCGCCCTGGTCAAAATAATCATACTGCTCATTCATTAAATCATACTAAAGTGCATTTTAGAGGGCTATCAAGGATCCATTTGCATCACCAAAAATTATGCTCAGGGGGCTGAGGCCAAGTAAGTCATACCAGTAGCAGACCTATGGATATCAATTGATATGACTAACTTGTCCATTGGTTTCAATGGGTATACCCTTTGTGGACTTAGCTGTGCATCTCGTAATCAGTTTCCTTTTAACTGGTAGCATTATTATTGTTAATTTCCAGTTGACAAACCACACTAACTTGCAGCATCCATTCCTCCTGCTTGTAATAAGAAAAGATAAAGTAGATGTATCTTTTATGGTCTTACAATTATTCCTCACTTCTGGCTTGCAGTTGTGAACTAATTGCAGCATCCAGCTATGCCCCATGCACCTTCAAAAAAAATGTCCACATAACTATGTTTTGTGTCATTGGTCCTGGAAAATTACTATTGTGTTACACTGTAGCAGATGGAACAAGATGCCAAAGGTACTATCATCCCCCCCAAAAAAATCCTTTTTCAAAGCTCAAAACCACATACAGATGTCTCCTGAGTACAGTACTGGCTGCTATTGTCCCTATATATACACACACACACACACACACACACACACACACACACACACACACTGCTGGATCCCAGAGCAGAAACAGAAATATATGTCCCTTCACACTAGTACTGCAAACATAGTACCCACTTTGTGTTTATTGCTATTGAGCAGCCCAGCATAATATCAATCAGACTCTGAAATTAATTGATGGCCTCTTACATTATTTAAACATTGACATTTTTCACTTGGAGTGAGTATTCAAGTGAAAGCAATTATAACTTGATTATTTATCACACCAATAAGTCATGGTACATTAAATTAGACCTGAGATGATTAAGGATGTCTTGATGATTTAGTATTTGATTAGAGCCACAGGACTACAATTTCAAATTTAATAAATATGCCAGTGGGTATCTTCAGTGCACTAAGCATTCTTGCTACAACTTGTTTGAGTGCAGTTCCGCTGTATAAGACTGCAGAAGTTCGCAGGTATCCAAAGAGTCTGATCCTGTGCTCTGCTGGGTATAGAACAGGGATCATGCTTAGGGCGTCCAGTAATATCGTTAGTGATGTGCCAGCTTCATGCCCAGATTATGTAGTAAACATTTTTTTTAAAAGAAAATTACTCCTCTTTGCGGTTGTGCCAAGACCAAAGGGGGGGGGAGGGAGTCCGCACATGGAGTTTGCCTTTTTCACAGCCTCTACAGACTGTCAACATCTTCATCTATATCTTCATCAAAAGTACCAAAGTCTGCATTGACAACTTAGTTCAAAGTATCTTAATGGCAATGTTGCCTTTACTGAAAGTTTCACTGGTCAGTTCTGCAGCAGAAAAGAACACTCTAACCCAGGGGTCCCCAAACTACGGCCCCCGGGCCGGATGCGGCCCAATCGGCCTCCCAATCCAGCCCGCGACGACCCCCGCCGCCCGCTGCCGCCGCCCGCTCTTACAGCGCGCGGCGCGGCGACGATCTTAAAAATCGGCAAAAAATCGCCGAAAATCCTTTGTGAGCATGCGTATGGGCCTCTCCCGACCCAGAAGAGGTCATTTCCGATGCACTTCCGGGTCGGGGGAGGCCCATACGCATGCGCACAAGCGATTTTCGGCGATTTTTCCCCCGACCGTGTGCGTGTGCGCATGCGCACGGACGCGCACTCCCCCGCCCTCCGGCCCGCTGCGCGGTAAGTCTGGGGACCCCTGCTCTAACCAAAACTTTTAAAAAATCCCCAAGAAAGTCAACAAGGCAACCTATTTTTTGATTGGTGTTAAATAATTAACCCACACTAAAAAGGCCTATCTTCGTAGCATTTCTGAGAGAAGAAAGAAATCAAGGAAAATTGTACTTTTTTTTGCTCTTGTTGGTGTCTTACTTCTGGAGTTAACAAGTTCAGCTTCTTGACAAAAAGACAGGCAAAACTGTGTGTCTGTCTGTTTGTATTGATGTCATGGACTGGCTGGGTACAGAGGAGTGGTGGGAGACAACAGCTGGGCAACCCCCAAGGGAAGAAGGCTTAGAGCAGGCATCCCCAAACTGCGGCCCTCCAGATGTTTTGGCCTACAACTCCCATGATCCCTAGCTAACAGGACCAGTGGTCAGGGATGATGGGGTGATGGGAATTGTAGTCCAAAACATCTGGAGGGCCGAACTTTGGGGATGCCTGGCTTAGAGCCAGGGGATGGGTGGTGGGACAAGTGGTCAGAGGGAGCAGACTGGGTGGAGAAGGTGTCAGAAGCTGAAGAGGTAACAGGGTTTGGTGAGCAGGAAGAGGCTGTGGCAGAGAGCAGTGCAGAATCAGAGGTAGAAGAGGAGAATGAAGAAGATAGGGGACAAGAAGCAGAGATGAGTCAGGCTGGTGAAGAAGCCGGGGGGGGGGGAAATCTCCCATTCATCCTGCAACCAGTTCCCCTCCCCTCTGGCCTCCCAGGACCCAGTATGAAGAGAGGCATGACAACGGAATATCAGATTGCTTGGGAAGGACACAGGGGAGGAGGAGACATAGGGAACTGTGGGAAGTTGGGGACCTTCAGCCCTCACAACTGTCTCATAGGGGCAAGATCTACCAGGACAAGTTGATGTGCTCATTAGGCATGGCATCCTGAGTCAACCTGGTTTCCTTGAAGAAAGAATTCATTCACTGACACCGTGTGATTTATTGCTGACCTGCTCCTGGCACATGCTCCTAACAGTGAAATGTAAAAGTGTTTGGTGTGTTTTTTAATTAAAGAGGGCTCCACACTTCATAAGGCAGATGTGTCTGCTTTGTGCATGCCAGTGCAACGCTCATGTTTTCTTACAAGAAATATATAAAGTGTGAATGATGAAATGCACCCATTTTACATGATCATGGGAACCCAGGCCCACTCAAGTGTTCCATGTATGGCAATCTGAGGAAGTGTTACATATTCCCTGTGTATCAAAAATAGATGTTTGAGTGCTTGGAATATGGCAATATGCTTTCAACAGCCTCAAGGGGAGACATACGGATTGTTAAACCAATACTGTAGTATGAAAAGGCTGTTGCAGGTAGCATTGTACATGAGAAATACAAAAAAACAAACAAAACTGGCCAGGCAAACAAGCACTAAATTGTATTCAGAGCTTTTGATTTGTGGAGAAACACTTGATGATTCGTTTTGCTTCTGTTTGTTTTTTCTGCTTCAGGTGTATCAATATATGCATGAAACCATAAACGTTAATGGCTGCCCCGAATTCCGCGCAAGGGCAACAGCAAAGGTAGGGTGCTTGCAGCTTTAAAATATACACTCCTAAGATGCCCCAGTAATTGACTGTGCGCGTGTATGTTTCAGGTATTCGTGTGTAGACTGTAAGAAAATTTAGACATCAGTGGCAGCCCAGAGTCTAGAACCAGTGCTACTTTCCAGGTAACAACTTTAATGGCAAATTCAACCTTTGTGCTGCTGCTTCTGTAGCTTAAGAAAAGAGAATGCTTTCCAGAATAAAGAGGCTTGCAGTGTGGGGAGCGGGGAGCCAGCTTCGGGTCAAACCTACTATTTCATTGCATAGAACAATGCACTGGCCATTCGCGCTTCTTTAGCTAAGTTCTCCTGTAACATTTTTTTTCTTCATAGTACAGTATGGCACAGGCCTGCCTTTAGAACAGTAAAGGTTCTTGCTTTCAAAGATGCTGAGCACATATTTCCTCAACAGAAAGCAGCAGCAGCAGCTGTGTTTTTCATCATTTCTGAAAAACAGGGCCTAATGATGAAATTTCAGGAAGGATCCTTACAAATCTTTGTATGCACCCAGCATCAAGAGAAATAATGGCTTTGTTCAGTTGCAACACTAAACCACTGGTTTTAGCATTACAAGAAGCTTCGCTTTCCCCAGGCTTCCTATTTCTCCCATCTGATGCAACTCCAAGGAGATTGGAAGTTTCTTCTTCCATCTTTGATTTACCAAAGTTTGGCATGCCATCTAAAACGTGAAATGGGGTTCAGATAAGCAAGTTAAGTTAATAAACTATGGTTTGAAGTTAGCATGTTTCCACCAACCATAGTTAAGATTAACCACAGTTTGGGTGGCTTCAGATTACACAAAAACCTGAGTTTAATCCAGAAGTGAAAGCTTCATAACCCCTCAGGAATTCTGTGTAGGAGGGAAGGGGCAGGTGCAAGCCCAGTGGGAGGCTAGAATCATTCTTGCAATGCTAAACTGTGGTTTAGCATTTTATCCAATCCATCCCATTGCTTTTGTAACTAAATCTGAAATGTACTTTTGTGTTCACATTGTGCAGGGAATGAATGTTTCCAGTAAAATGCACATTTCCTCACGGAATAGATTCTGTCTTGTACCACTGATAAAACTTGAATGAATTTTCTCTGCATGAGTGAGGCAGGGGAAAGAAAACTAAGAAAACTGTAGAACTTTGACAAAGCATATGGACTCAGACCTAAGAACACCGCTCTTTGCAATTCAAAGCAATTAATGCTAGTGTTCTTTCCACACTTCCAGTGAAAGAATCCTGTTGATTTGAAATAGAGGAAAGCCAAAGTTTGATGGGGGGAAACATTATTTTAAATATATTATTAAAACCATTTAAATAATGTGTTTTAGATTATTAGAGAGTAAAAGAAACCATTCTGAGCCATGCAGTACTTTTTAACTTTAATAAGCTAAAGGTAGGTCTAAATAAAATTCCTCCATTATGTTATCAGCTTCTGGAACATTGCACATATCCAAGAGTGGTTTGAGCTTGAGCTTTGTAGCTACTTATCCAAGAAAGGTGTGTTCTATATTATTTCTGCTGTGGATAAAAAAGTATAGTTGAAGATGAAAAACCCTCCAGGTTTGCCATTCTCATTTCTTATTCATTTAGAACAGCAGGATTGTAGAGCAATGATTCAATATCACAATATTTCCTGGTTTTTTCTGGGCTGTCTGCATTGCATTATCTTGTGCATTTATGTTTGACATTCAATGTGTGCATGGTTACAATTTTTGCATGATAACACATGTTGCATACGCAACTAAGGAATCATACTCATGTTACCTAGTTCCATCCATTAAACATCCCTAATAGAACGAACTCTCATAGGACCTTTAAGAACCATGGGCTGAAGTTAAGCACTTTCTAGAATCATTTATTTCAAAAGAAGAGTTAAGTACGTATGTGCTTGGGGCTACCATCCTGCAGCCACTTGCCTGAGGCTAAGGCCCGATAGGACTTACTTCTGGATATGCAGATATAGGATTCTAGTGTACATCTCTCCTATGGAAATGAATGAACCCCTTAAAGTGTTTAACTTTAGCTAGATTCTATCCTGCATTTTAACATGCCAAAGAAACATACAAAACACTTTGAAAAACAGTTGCTGGTGGGAAAATGTCTGTTTCCATAATGCAAACTAAATGTATACTAAACATTTTTTGTTTTTTTAAGCAATGCAATCCTGGTTTCCTGCTGCTTTCATTTCAGCAACTGTTATAATTTCAGGAGTCCTAAATTTTTATTTGACACAGTTATTTAAACTAAACTCCCCTAATTAAAGTATTTTTTTCTTCCACTCCTTACTATTGCCAGAGTCCAGTGGCTCCACTTTGCATGTAAAGACTATGGTATACAGATTCCACTTTGCTGCTGAGGGATGTTGCATGCCTGCCCCTGCTAGTATGAAGCTCAGTGTGTATATAAAGGCCCTGCAGAGCTTTTGGTTGTAAATCAAATCTGTTAAATCATTTTTAAATGTTTCTTTGACACTACAGTGGAAACCTATTTAAGAAAAAAAACAGCTCTCCCTTTTGTAATCTGGCAAAGCTTACTTTTTATTATCATTATTCACAGCAATCAGAAAGAGTTTGCATTATAAATATTCAATTTAAATAACAATTCAAAGTGTTGGTGCTGACCTTTAAAGCCCTAAACAGCCTCAGCCCAGTATACCTGAAGGAGTGTCTCCATCCCCATCGTTCTGCCCAGACACTGAGGTCCAGCGCCGAGGGCCTTCTGGCGGTTCCCTCACTGTGAGAAGCCAAGTTACAGGGAACCAGACAGAGGGCCTTCTCGGTAGTGGTGCCCGCCCTGTGGAACGCCCTCCCAACAGATGTCAAGGAAATAAACAACTATCTGACTTTTAGAAGACATCTGAAGGCAGCCCTGTTTAGGGAAGTTTTTTATGACTGGTGTTTTATTGTACTTTTAATATTTTGTTAGAAGCCACCCAGAGTGGCTGGGGAAGCCCAGCCAGATGGGCATGGTATAAATTATATTATTATTATTATTATTATTATTATTATTATTATTATTATTATTATTCAGGTTTCATAGGGAGGTCACTTTCTAGAGAACATAGAAAACTGCTTATAGATTTAGAAACTCGACTGCAATCATGGCATCCCTCTGCCCAGAAAATCTTCTCCAAGTAGTGCACAGAACTGATTTTCATATTTCCTTCATGTGCATGGGTTGCGTTTATGGAAACAGGGATCCCCAAATGTGCAGGAGCTCCATGTGAGCCTCTGAGCACATGTGAAACTCTGAACTTGGGATTCATGCACCCCAGTCCTAATAGCAACGATGTTGGCACATAACTGTGCCTGGAGGCCTTGGGCAATTCTGTACTAAATGCTCCACATCAATACTTTGTATTCAAAAGAATTATGGAATATTTGCTTAAAATTAAGGAATTGCAAATACTGTTTCATTCAAATTAATATTTTAAAGAAAATTAGCACCAGTGCTTTTCATTGTACTCGCTATATGCTGAAGAGATGTGTTTTCTTCTAGGCAACCGTTGCTGCCTTTGCAGCTAGTGAAGGCCATTCACACCCTCGAGTGGTAGAACTGCCAAAGACTGATGAAGGCCTTGGCTTTAATGTAATGGGAGGAAAAGAACAAAATTCTCCTATTTATATTTCTCGCATAATTCCCGGAGGAGTAGCTGAGAGGCATGGAGGACTCAAACGAGGAGACCAGTTACTTTCTGTTAATGGAGTGGTATGTGAACTTGTTGATTTTTTAAAAAAATGAACTGTGCTTTTTGAAGGAACTTCAGCTCCCATGCTGCAATTAAGAGGTCATAGCTGGAAATGCTGTGGGCTGTGTCCAGACATCACCTTCTATGGATGGAAATGCTCCTTCCATCCATGGAAGACTTCCCTCTCCCCACACTGGCTCCCACTGGCTAGAGTGAAATACAAACCATTATATGTAGCCCTTTATATGTAGGAATAGTTTATATGTAGGAATAGTTTGCAAGTCAACGATAATTTAAAAAAGCAAAACAAAAGCAAAACAACAGGCAGTCATAATGTGACATTTCAGATACAAAAATTGCAAAGTGGAGATTTTGTGTAGCCATATATTGATTTCACAAGGGTGTGTTGGGGTGCAGTAAATCTGTAGGTGCCACTTATCTGAGAACTCATCCCTGCAGTAGGTGCATCAATTTTAGTCAACTGCATCTTTAATATAATTCTTGCCTCAACTGCAAAAAACTTAATGACTTTAGGGCCTTATCAAGCTGCTGGAACTCTGTTTTCTTGCCTTTTCACTCTCCCTTGGACACTTTCCAGCAGCCCTGGGGGTAAGAAGTTCAGGTTTTGCCTTCCTAACCCAAGTCCTTAATAGAAAGGCATCTCTTGCAATATGTGGTTTTTCACTATTCTTTCCTTACGTAATCAGAGCGTGGAAGGAGAGCACCACGAGAAAGCTGTGGAGCTCCTGAAGGCCGCTAAGGACAGCGTCAAGCTAGTGGTGCGCTACACTCCCAAAGTGTTGGATGAGATGGAGGCTCGTTTTGAGAAGCTAAGGACAGCACGGCGCAGACAACAGCAGCAGTTGCTAATTCAGCAGCAGCAGCAGAATGCACAACAAAACCATATGTCGTAGGTGAGAGAATCTGATGGTCTTGCTTTTAGCCTACCATCAGAAAAGTCTTTTGGCGTGTTGTGATCCATAGCCTGCTTGTAGTTTCGCAAGCCCTGCTTTAACAATTTGGGTTTAGGTGCTAATCCATAATTTGCTTTGACATGCCATACCCTAAGATCCTTGCTCAGTATTGATTGATATTAGAGCAGCAGGGGGTTATTTCATAACTTAGATTTTATGCAGAATTCTCAAATATAGTTGTTAGGTTCAAGTTCAAAATTAATAAATATGAACTGAATCATATAGAAATAGCAAATCAGTCCTAACCCCTGACCTGTGCTGCTGGAGGGAGTTACAAAATACCTGCAGTGTCTGGTCATTGACTTCTTTTGGCTGGCTTACTGACCCTCTAAAAAGCACAGCAGTTGAGCAGCTATCTCCAGCAATGCTCCCACCAATGACATCAAGTGTTGGACCCTGATGTGGGGTAGAGCAGAGTAGAGCAGGCCAGAGCTGGATCCATAGCTGCTCCATCACCTGCACAAGGAATAGGATTCCTCTGCAGGACACCTGGTCTCAGTACAGTTGTTGTATTTGAAATATCAGGTAGTAATTTGGCTCCATTGCACTATTGCAGTTGTATGGAAAAACCCTTTGCAATTAAGACCAGTAGCAGGCAGCATGGTGGACTGGCAATACTCACCTGACCTCTGGGTAGTCACATTGCTGCTACTAACTGAGACATAGATTGAGAGGGGCAAGGTTGCAAATGCAGTGGCAGAGCCAATCCAGTTCTCCCACTGGTGCATTTGCACTGTGCCATCCTTGTTCATCCTGACACCTTGTCCATCCCCTTTTACCTTCAGTAAGCAGAGACGGCATGACCAACTAGAGGTCATGTGAACAGAGCTGCCCCACCATTCGCTATAGATCCAAGCACAAAGCAAAAAAGAGCAGACTACGCTTAGCATTTGGCTGCTGGACCAATTGAATGGCCTTTATTTGCTAGGGCTACTAATGGCTGCTTCTTCTTTCTTCTTTGGCGATCACTCGTAGCCGAGTAAGATTGTCTTCCATAAACACGGTTTTAACAATGGGTCCATAAGTGACTGTGGAGGCCAATTCTGGATCCACACATCCTTCCACAGTGGGGACATTGGTTTCCAGGCAGGCGTTGATCACGGTGTGGATTTGCCAAGTGTGCCTTCCTCTTAGCATGTTTCTCCCTTGCGTCCTGAGATCGAGTGTCTTCAAAGCCCATGACACCTTTGGTAAAGGCTGTTCTCCAACTGGAATGCTCGCAGGCCAGTGTTTCCCAGTTGTCAGTGTTTATACTACATTTTTTAAGATTTGCCTTGAGACAGTCTTTAAACCTCTTTTGTTGACCACCAGCATTACGCTTTCCATTTTGAAGATGGGAATAGAGTAGTTGCTTTGGAAGATGATCACCAGGCATCCGCACAACATGACCAGTCCAATGAAGTTGACGTTGAAGAATCATTGCTTCAACACTGGTGATCTTTGTTTCTTCCAGTACACTGATATTAGTTCGCCTGTCTTCCCAAGTGATGTGTAAAAAAATTTGGAGACACCAATGATGGAATCTTTCGAACAGCTGGAAATATCATGGCTGCATGATATTAACGCTGGCCAAACACCAATGTAGTGACTCCTTGGCAGCTATGCATACGGTAGATGAAAAAGAGCAATGAAGGAAATAGACAGACGGGACAGATGTTGGTTAATTCCTCACTGTTTTTGTTGTTGTTTAATTATAGGTTGTCCTCGAAGAAGAAATTCTAATCCAAGAATCCAACAATTTAGCAGCAAAACTGTATTTTGAATTCCAACATACAGTAAAAGAGCAGCAGCAATGACAATACAACATCTGCATTCACCAGCAAACTGTGAAAGGCTGCCATAAGAATTCCTTGGCAGGCCAATAATGTAGTGAAATCCTTCAAAAAAGGGTTTTTTGGTGTACTGAAGTCCTAGGATGAAAGGTTTCTTTGACTCCTGTTCCATGTGGTAAGGCTTTTAAAAAAAGAAAAAGAACACTCTGTAAAATTGAGAGTTTTAATAGTGAATGAATGAATGAATGAATGTGTGTATGGTCCAATCCTGCTCGCTTTACAATGATACTTCAGAGGGATGGATGCAAGATGGGGCCACTGCTGAGAGTGACCGTTGTCCAGTATTTCTGGCCCTGATCTAGCCCAAGCCATGCTTTTAAAAGGATCAGAACTAGTTGATTCAGAATGTAGATGGAAAAGTGCTCTAGACTGCACACTGAAAGCAATGTGCTGGCATTTGGGTGCTGACAATTGAATGCCATCCCTTTTGTGTCCATGGTTCCTAAGCCAGTAAGTGATACATGTGAGGAAGACCACCTTTTTAATGTACAAATCTCCCTATCTGGATTGAGGCCTTTGGCCCCAAGACGTTACAAATTCAGGGAGAAATGGCATCAGTTATAAAATGTTACCACTTACAAAAGCCCTTCTTGCATCTTGCAAAGCATCTTCACTTCACAATCTTGTACAGGTGCTTTGATCTGAAATCCAGTTTGTAATCTAGTTCTCTACTTTTTTTCCTTCCTGGGAGTTAGTACAATATTTATACTGCGGCTGCAGTGTTGAGTTGATTAATCAATGGATCTAAATCAAAATATTGCTACTTGATGAAAGAGATGCTCCTGATTAATTTTTGTTTTGTTTTTGATGGTTAATTATTACTTTTAATACAAGTGGTTATAAATCCATGGGGGGCACTTTTCTCCTCCTCCTCCTCCTCTCCCTCGTAGGAAGTAATGATTCTTCTGAGATCAAGCTTGCTCCACCCCATGCTTGCAATATCTATAAACAATGGAGGAATTTTTCTTCTTCAGTACTATAGTTTTGAACTCATTTGGAACTATGTAGCCTTAACAGTACAATGCTGTATGTGTCTACTAAGATTAAGCCCCACTAAGTTCCGTGCAGCTTACTCCTAGGTAAGTGGATTCCACCACGTACCTTGGAACAAGCCCCATTGAATTGAGTGGGGTTTCTTTCTGAGTAGACATGTGTACTGTTGCACTTCATAGCCTATACAGAATAAATAATAATAATAATTTGGGCAGATTTTTATCAGTGGATTAATCAACTAAACTTTCTTTTAATCAAACAACAGCCCTAATTTATACAGAATTTTATTTGTAAAAGCATTTTTACTCTTGGTGTATTCATAAATTCTGTTCAGCAGGTTTAATTCTGTCTTCTGTAAGTTGTAAGACTAGAGGACCCTTGAACTGTATTTTTAAATATAGATATTGCTAGTATTAGAGCTATAATTATTCAGAAATCTATAATGTTTACAGTATATTTATAAGATATATATGATATAATAAATAAATCTATATCTATAGATATATATCCCCAACATATATAGATATTGTCAGAATGTACGTGTTCCAGAGGTAGGGTCTGTACTTATTATATATTACAAATGTTTTAAGATAATGTTAATGAGACAAAAAAATTCCATTTGGGTGAAAAATAGATAAAGCAGGGTATCAGTATTTTCTCTATTTTTCAGATATATTCTTTATTTTGTTTATGTTTTTGGATTTAATACACCCAAATACTTAGTCACGAAAGCTGGCGTAGCCAAGTGGCTGAGAAACTGAGCTAGAAATCTCATGTTTTGCCACAAATTCACTAGGTGGCCTTAGGCAACTCACTCTTTCTTTCAGCCTCAGTTGCCCCCCTACTATATGGGGGGTAACAATGCTGACTTATCTTACAGGGTTGTTGTAAGGATTTCAATTAGATAAGTTGGCGCACACAAAGCACAATGGACACTTGAAAGTGCTATACAAACATTGAGCATTATGATTATCCCATAGTGGGAAGGCAGGCTTCCACAAAGAGGCACAAACGATTGATTGCTAAAATAATACATATTAGGATTTCTTTGACCTGTTCAACATAGGTCTGATCTACACATGCAGTAAAAATGAGGTTGGTTATCCAGGTAAGAACAGTAAGGGGCTTTAACCCTTTGCCTCATCTGCAAGTCTCAGTTGGAATTGGAACCCAGGGCCTGCTATTTGCATTGGAAGAGAATATTCCTGTTTGGGGACATTCCTGGCTTTCAAACTGCTTGTGATGCACCATATTTTTGAATGGTTCCCTGCAATTCCCTTCATTTGGGTTCCAGCACAGCAGATTATATTATTAACATACTGGATTATTATTATTTTACTTGCAATGATTCTTCCCCCCCCCTCGCCCGCCCCCTGCTCTTTTTCTTCTTTGGAGAAGCATCCAAAAATAAGATCTTCTGAGTTATACAGTCCAATCTTCCAGCTCAGGATTTAACCACTCCATTCTACTACATGTGCAGCCCAGTCTATTGCTACCGTTGGTTAGGAAAGGATATTACATCCTCATGCCTTAGCTATGAAGTCAGCCCATCTTGATCTTTTTCAATGAACCCTAACCCCCACAGGTCTCATGCAGGGCTCTTTCCATACCTGCCAAGTTGCTGTTGGAGAAATAAGGGACCGGGCCGGAAATAGCAGACCGGAAGTAGCGCTGCCGCCATTTTGGAGCTGGGCGGAGCATGCTCAGAAGTGACTTTTGATGCTGCTTTGCCCAGTTCCAAAATGGCTGCCGTGCCAGAAGTCGCACTGCAGCCATTTTGGAACTGGGCGGAGCATGCTTAGAAGTGACTTTTGATGCTGCTCCGCCCAGTTCCAAAATGGCCGCCGCACCAGAATAAACCGGGGGAAAACAAAAAAATCCGTTTTTTCAGCTAGGAACAGCTGGAAAAACAGGGATTTCCCGGGGAATACGGGAGACGTGGCAGCTATGGGCTCTTTCCCAACCTGGATCAAAAATAGTCTTTAACCAGAAACATCAGGAATTTATGGGACCTTACACATGCGAAGCAAGTACTCAACCACTGATTTCATATGCTGGCATCGTAACAAACCTATCTCAGACCCAAGAATATAAAAAGATGTGCCGACACCTGCTGTCATCAGGATAATTTATAATGTGTGCAATTCATGTGAATTAGTTGCAAGTAATCAAATTAAAATGTCAGTTAAAATTTACATGCAGTTTCAGAACCATTTGAATAATAGTCATGTTGAAAGGTTGCTAAGGATGTCGTTTTCCTTGGGAATAATTTCTAGGAGTTGATCCTAGAATTTTCATGGCTATGAAAAACATCCTTAAAGAAGAACAGCCGTGGGAATAAGCCAGAGCTTAGATGGGTTTCGATGAACACACGTAAACTTTCCTCTTCTCTTTATAAGAAGTCAGATGGTGCTGTGTGCAAAATTTTTTGAAAATAACTTGCGAAAAGTACTTCTAAGGCCAAATTAAAGTTACAGCCATAGCTTTTTGACACAGAACACATGAGATTTAGGATCATGGCTTTTGAAAATATGAGATAAAATATAATTGTGCGGAATTGTGTTTTTAGTATTGTTTCAGTGATGTCTGGAACCAGGACAGTGCAACTACATTAGCCCTGTGCCATCCAACTTTAAACGTGGAATTTTATATTTGGGTTTTAGTTTGTTGTGTTTACCAAATGTGATGTGTGTTATGAAATATCTAGCTTCTTAAAAATGATATTGCTTAAGGGTTTGTGTCAGAATTGAGTGTACAGAAGCTGTTTTCACCTTCCACACATTCTGTATTATGTTAATACAAACCTCAGTTATAGCCAGCCCTGTAAAATGTTATTATATATTTAGCATATGTTGTTGTCAAACTCCACCAGAAAAATAAAGATTTTGATAAAATGGCAGCGCATAAGAATATATTGCATAAGTAGATTGTCACTCATATTTCAATAGTGAATATCAACACAATTTGGACCTTATGGTTTAATAAATTATTTACACATAATGTTTGTTTCCTGTTCCAGTTTGTTTCCTGTTCCAGTTTGATGGATTTCTGTATTTTAATATTTTGTTGGAAGCCGCCCAGAGTAGCTGGGGGAACCCGGACAGATGGGTGGGGTATAAATAGTATATTATTATTATTATTATTATTATTATTATTATTATTATTATTATGACATGCAGAGATATCTAGACTGTGGCTGCAGAGCTACGTGCTGCATAGAAGAGTTTTTAAACAGTGAATGTAGAAACAGAATCCACTGGTCTGCCTCTTTACAAGGAGAGTTTTATGAATCTGCAGTTCATGTTGGTGTAATGTGAACAATGTACTAGATTGCACAGTGCTTGGTCTCATGCACTGAGGAGCACATCTCCCACATCTGGGTGTTCTGAGAAAAGAGTGCCAGGCTCACTGGGTTGCCATAGCAGCACCAGTGAGGTCAAGGGCATGCCTTGCTGAGTCATTCACCCTTCGCAGGAATGTAGAGATGGGTATACTAGTCCTGTTTGCTGCCATGGTCTGACTGAGAGAATTGGGTAGGTTTTACACAGCGGCATTAGCTAGCATGGTGACAGTGTTAGCCGATCTCTCTGTACATATGTATCTCTACTTCAAAGACCAGAAGAATTGTATGTAGTCGATAGTAGTGCTTAGCTTTGTCTTGTATCTGGGGACAATAAACACTTTGTTACTTTGAACTATGTGGGAGAGGAGTTTTTTCTGTCAACTGGGGACTCTGGAAGAGGAAGTTCTGCTGGAGCAGGAAATGTCTGTTGTCTCTGCTGGGGGTTTCTGCATTCTCTGCTGATAAATTACATAGGGAGAGGTGTGGTGAACGACCAGCTGACTTCCACAAGTCACCAATAGTTCACCCATTTTTTCTAACCACATGCTGGGACTAGGAGGAACAGGGCATCACAGATCTGCAAGAACCCAAGTATTGGTTCCTTTGGCATCATGGACCCCACTGAGAAGAAAGGAAAGAGGCAGGAGGATGAAAATTGCAGAGAGGAGAGCTTTAAAGGATGTGTGTCTTGCAGCTTTTTGATATGGAGCTTTTAAGATTATGTATATGTACTTGCTATGCATCCTCATTCTACTTTTGAGCCGAAATCCCTGCTGCTGGAGTGGCATTTTGTCCCCCAAATAGTTGTTGATGTTTTTAGTTAACATTTTCTCCCTTTCTATGTCCAAATTCCCATGATGACAGAAAGGCATGTTTAGTGACCTTCTCTTTTGTTGACTTCTTCAAAAGAAATCTTAAATGACTGAAGGCACAAGCTGCCAAGCATATTGCTGTGAATCCCTAGTTTGCATAACTATATAACACAAACATTTGCATTTCCTTACAATATTTATGTTCTTCCTTTAACAGTGAGACAGAGAGAGAGAGAGAGAAAAGAATGGCAGTTTCCCAAAAAAACCTCACCACTATTCCAAAATGGGGTTGCCAGGCTGAAATTGACAGGAAAGGAGCTAGAGCAGAAGGGTTGAAATTGGGGTGTCTAAAAACTACCACAAAATGCAGTGTTGCATCTGCCGTTGGAATCCACAATATAGATTGGTATGCACATGAAGTATGATTTCAATTTAGTTCTTCACTGTAAATTTTCAAACCTGTTTTGTTTTGATGCTTCCTGATGGGTTTTATTAAGTAGGTAATCTTAACTATATTTTATCCCTCTACAGACCCACTTATGTGGGTTGAGGCAAAGAGAATATGTGGTTGCAAGCCTTTTTCAAAGTGCAGGGCTTCTGCAGACTCTCCCACAAGAGAAAGCCATCTCAGCAGAGCTTAAATCCCATCTTAAGCAGTTTAAATGAAAGCATAGGAATTAGCCTTGTTTTGTTACCCCTTTTATCAAAGGAACAGGCTACAGACTGAGAAGTAAGTTGAAAACATGTAGTTTACTCACAGTCAAGCATTCCTCCTGAGCAGCAACAGCAGTAAAAACTATTGCAGGTAAAATACTTGCATCTACAGCAAAAACAGCTGCAGGCAAGCAGACAGATGTCCACTGGTTGAGAGAGAGAGAGAGAGAGAGAGAGAGAGAGAGAGAGAGAGAGAGAGAGAGAGAGAGAGAGAGAGAGAGAGAGAGAGAGGAGGAAATACTTATTTGCTTCTTTCCTCCCAGGAGAGGAGGGGAAATGACATCACACAGAGCTTTCTCTACCAATTACATTTCTATGGTCTGAGTCCGCCTATCAGCAATACAGTTGTATGGTCTTAAACCCTTCACACGCTAACTAGCAGGAATATACATCATTAGATTTGACTGCATATCTCCCATATTTCCACACAGGGGCCTGGAAATTACAGCTCTCAGATTGCACTGGTTGTTTGTTTGTTTGTTTTAAATACAGGATTCACAACATTGGCCAAACTCTAAAGGTTCCATGGGTGTTTGTGGAAGATACAGTGATATAGCTGAACTAGCTTAAGAGTGTAAGGTTCATAATGTAGGCATGCCTGGCCTTTTTATTATTTATAAAGATGCATTCCTAGTGTAACAATCGGGGAGAAAAGCCAACAAGCTGGAAAAACTGCAAATGGAGAAGAAATATATATTAACCATGCACACCAGTGGCCATAGTTCTAAAATTACACCATGACACAATAAATGGGGGGTGTTCTGTCATTTTAGGAGCATTGCCACCTTTGCTGCAATTCAAATACCAACATTTCAGATATTCCTTTGAAAATCCCATTACACAGACATTTTAACTGAGAATTGCTAAGGTGTAGAAAGTTAGTTAAGTGTGACCCTGATTCTCTTGACATAGTATTAATTTGTTCTAAGAAGCACAGTAAGGTAAAGGTAAAGGGACCCCTGACCCCGGGACCCCGGTCCAGTTGTGACCGACTCTGGGGTTGCGCGCTCATCTCGCATTATTGGCCGAGGGAGCCGGCGTACAGCTTCCAGGTCATGTGGCCAGCATGACAAAGCTGCTTCTGGCGAACCAGAGCAGCACACGGAAACACTGTTTACCTTCCTGCTGTTGCGGTCCCTATTTATCTACTTGTACTTTGATGTCCTTTCGAACTGCTAGGTTGGCAGGAGCTGGGACCAAGCAACGGGAGCTCACCCCGTCGCAGGGATTCGAACAGCTGACCTTCTGATCAGCAAGCCCTAGGCTCAGTGGTTTAACCACAGCGCCACCTGCGTCCCAGTAAAGAAGCACAGTAGGCCACTTTAAAAAGATGTTGCCTTCCATTTGCATCTTACTTTATTCTGAGCAACCTAAAACTGACTAGAATACAATTTTTCTGTTTTTATTCTATAACTATGGCTATACCCCGGGCAACAGATGGAGCTCAGAAGGCTCTTGATTGTCCCCTGGGATGCAGGGTAATTTCTCCCAGCAAACAATCTGCTAAGCTTTTCCTGTGCACCTCTTTCAAAAAGTACAGAAAGTAGCAGCTTTATCCAAGATGTTTAAGAGCTGCATCAGGAGCCCCTGAAATGCTGGCAACCCACATGGTTGCAACCAGACTGCAGTGCTTCAGTTTTGCACATTTCTGCATTTGTGATGCACATAAATTTACCCATAAATAGCTCAGTACAAAATTAAGCCCCAAGTGCAGAGCTGCTTGAATAAAAGCATGGCCTGACATATACAGAGATTATGTTGAGCCTGCCAGGTTTTATTCTGGCTCAGTTGACAACTCAGGAATTAATCCAAGAAGTTTCCGTTTCAAAACGAATCCCTCCTGAGCAACTTCAAATATTTTGAAGCTACATAAGCAGCGAGAAGAGCTGTTTGATCTAAAAAACCTTTTCTACCCGTTAACTTCTGTAATAAGCAAGAGCAGGCCGCCTGAATTCATAAGTCTCAACTTCTATCTCGGCTGCGCCAGAGGTCCCAGAAGCATAATTTAGCATTTAGATATATTCCTGGTTATGTAACACTTGGTGGATGAAACCAGTAAGGATACTTCCTCAGTGAGTACCATCTTCCATCTGTGCAAAGTAAAACAACATATGAAATCATAAAATATCTCAAAACGTCGGCTGATGGGAAATATATAAAGAACCTCCTCAACACTTTTTTGAAAGATGCCAAGATAGCCGAGAGAAGGCCTGGGCATCCTCGGCAGATGAGCCCCAAATAAGAAAGCTCTGCTAGGCTCCAGACTTGGCGAATGGGCAGTAAAACAGCAAAAGGAATTTGATATAAGCAAATGCAAAGTGATGCACATTGGGGCAACAAAATCTTGGTTTCACATATATGCTAATAGAGTCTGAACAGGCAGTGACTGACTGCGAATGAGACCTTGAGGCCATAGTGGATTGATTGCACAATGATGGACCAGTGTCCAGCAGCTGTTAAAAAGAAAAAGACAAATTCCATGCTAGAAATCATTAGGAAACTGTTGATATAATACTAATGTATGGTGTGACCATGCTTGGAATACTGTGTATGCTTCTGGTTGCCTCACCTCAAAATGAATATCGTAGAGCTGGAAAAGTTTTAGAACAGGGTAACTGAAATGATCATAGTGCTGGAACAACTCTCTCATGAGGAATTATTACAATATTTGTGGCTTTTGTGTTTAGTGCAAATGTGAGTAAAAGGGGACATGATAGAAGTGTATAAAATTATGCATGGAGTGAAAAAAGCTCTTCTCCCTCTCATAATGCTAGAACTTGAGGGCATCCAGTTAAACTTTTCGGATGGAATTTCTTTAAGAGAGTTAAGACAGGCACATTCAAGAGCAGGCATAGGCAACCTTGGCTCTCCAGATGTTTTGGGACTACAGTTCCCATCATCCCTGGCCACTGGTCCTGTTAGCTAGGGATCATGGGAGTTGTAGTCCCAAAACATCTGGAGAGCCAAGGTTGCCTATGCCCGTTCAAGAGAGACAGCACTTTTTCAAGATGGCATGTAATTATCCTTTCTCCATGTCTCATGTTGGAATAGTCTATATTTACACTTTTTCATGTCTGTGTTGAATGTTTAAAGTCTTTCCATTCTGGTGCATTTCTGTGGAATAAAAAGTTAAAAGAGAAAGAAAAAAACAATACAAATACAATAACCCCTCTGTTGTCCCTGAGGACATTCCGGGGCATTGGATATGTTGGACCTCCCATTCTGAGGGTAGAGAGAGAGGACCGACCTCAGAGGACCTCTCTATGCCACTGAGCGGAGCTTCAGTGTCAGTAGGGGCTGACATGGACATGACAGGGGCAGATCGGGACATGATAGAGTCGGTTGTGGGGAAGGCATGCTTCTGAAAGATCTATGGCCTACCTATTCCCCTGACATGCCTTTGAAATGATGGGAAACATACACCGGACCCAGAGGTTTTTCCACCTGCTTAAAGAAATGTCGGATGTTTTGATTTTAAAATAAATTGGTTCTGAAATTCTACAATTATTCTAGGGTAAAAAAACAAACCAGCGAAGATATCCTGAAAAGACCGAGAATAAAAACCCTTCAGCTTGCCATCTTTGATGTGACCTGAATGTGTTCTAACAAGTAAATGCTAAAAAATTGCCTATCTAAAGAGACCGAGCTGAGTTCAGCGGAGGCTGAAGAGCTAGGTTGCGATGGCACAGCACATGTGAGAACCTTATTGCAGCACTGAACAATAGCTAGAAAGGAAGCTGCGATCGCAACCATGGACTACCGGCAAACACAAAGGTTACAATTCAGCATGCATTTAAACACTGCATTGAATTGCAAGCACGGGTCCTTTCAGAGTGAGATCAGATGTTAACTGGGAATTACATGTCTAAATTATGCATGGCGTGAAGAAAGCGGGCAGAGGATTTTTTCCCCCTCCCTCATAACACCAGAACTTAGGAGCATCTGATGAACAGTCAAAGGATGGACTTTGCGTCCACAGGAGCAGTGATGGCTTCCAACCAAGATGGCTTTAAAAGAAGATTAGACCAATCTGTGGCTGAGAGGGCTATTGATGGCTACTAGCCAGGACGGTGATGGTCTGCCTCCACAAGAAAGAGGCAGTCATGCTTCTGAATCCCAATTGCTGGAGGGGAGAGGGTTCTTGGGCTTGACTCCTGCTTGTGGGTTCCCCACAAATATCTGCTTGGCCACTGTTGAGAATAGGATGACAGACTAGATGCATCAGGATGGCCTGATCCAGCAGGTTTTTTCCTTATGTTGTAACTGTTTGGGAAATGTTAACTGTTTGGGAAAACTTAGTATGGTACTTCAATAGATCACTTAGTGCAAGGCTCCTCCGACTACCTACAAGGACTTTTCATTTCACTGGAGCAGGGAGTTCCGCACACACATCCTTTACCCTCCTGCTGAATAAAATGGGAAAGTGCAGACATAAGAGAGTTATATGAACATCGGAGCACAAACATGGTGCTGGAACGAAGCAGCTCTGAACGCTGCTGTCCTCGTCTCTCTCCTGAGTTCAATGGGGGCCTGCACTGTTACAAATATGTTTAGGATTGCAGACTAGGCCAATATTTGATGCACTGGGTTGTATCCAACCAAGTCAGGTCAGGGTTCACCGAAATTCTTGGACCAGTGGGCACGTTTTGAATTTTGAGAGAGTGCTGTGAGTGTCGGTCACAAAATGGCTGCCATGGGAGTGTGGCCTAACACCATGGGGGACCATAGAATCATAGAGTTGGAAGAGACCACAAGGGCCATCCAGTCCAACCCCCTGCCAAGCAGGAAACACCATCAAAGCATTCCTGACAGATGGCTGTCATGGTGGATGGCTGTCATGTCATAATACAACATGGCTGTCATGGTGGGCATGACAGAACACAAAATTAGAGGGAGTATAATCATTCCTGCTTCTCTCTCCTCTGCCCCAGCCAGGGGTGGAGGAAAGGGGTACAGTGGGGGTGGTCTGCCCTGGGTATCACCAATGAGGGGGTGACAAAATGGCAGACGGCACTCACCGTGGAGCCTGCAGTGTACCCGAGCCACGCATCTCTCCTGGGAGTGACATGGTGGGTTGGGCCACCTGCAGGCTCTGCTCTGCCCCAAACAGTCCACCCACCGCGCCCGCCCCCCAGCTGTAGGGCGGCTGAGTGGGAGGAGGCAGGCAGACTCCTTGAAGGCCCTGCAGAGCGCCCTGCCCTGGCTTGCCCCGCCCCTGGGCACAGGGCATGTGTGCTGCCCCAGGCGCCCAATCGGCTTGCTCCGCCGCTGGCCCCAGCACCCCAGCCTCAGCCCAGACAACCTCATGTTTACACAATGCAACCATCTTTTCATCTCCAAAGCACTTGGGTGCTGCCCAAGTTGTTGCTATGCTACCTGCCTGCTACAATTCCATATTAGGGATGTGCCAAACAGCTGGCTCTGTTTTTTGGGGGGAGGGAAGTATGCAAAGATAATTTACGGCTCTGCCATCAGCACAAACCTTTTCTAAGCAACCAATCAATGGACATTATAAATAAGAGAATCAATACGAGCAAAATAGGATTTATTGGAATAAAAGAAACTCCCAGCACATTAAAAGCTATGCTTTGGGGTGTGGGGGACTTGGGTCATCTGACAACCAAAAACTACCTTGGGATTTGTCTACATTTGTTTATCGAAGTTTTTTTTAAGGCAGAACAAGTTTGTAAGGATCAAAACCTGGTTTTCCAAACTCACTAGAAGATTAACATATGACCTATTTCATTCTGTCCATGGCCTACATTTTAGAATTAAGGCTTTTTGTTTGTTTGTTTACAGCTCCATCTATGAACAGGCTAATATGAACTATTTAGACTTAACCTCATAGGTTGACTGAGGTCAGTGGGACAGCCATTCTGATCTCCAGACACTTTCTCTGTTCCCTCCAGTGTTTGTGGTAGAAATTCTATATTTTAATGTTCAAACAATGAAGAATAAAATGTCATAAGTAAAAGGGTTCATGGATTACAGTTATATATAGGGTTGCCATATTTTCCTTGACATTTTGCCACTTTGACAAAATTCACCCTGACACCATTTTTATACCCAAAAACCAGGACATGTCAGGATTTTTTCCTGATGTATGGGAAGCCTAGCTATATATAGTCTCATTATTGCTAGGGGAAGCCATCCATGCGTCATTTCTAGGCATTTTTCTGCACAGAGGGAAAGTTGCATCAAAAAATGTCACAATGCAGCAAATCATGGGAGCCATCTAGTGTTCAAAGAGAACATAGCACATCAAAATTAACCACCCATGGCTATCAGTGTTCAGATGTCTAGACCTTCTAGAAGCCCAAATAAATAAAGGTTATATTTTATTTGTGGCTGTTGAATTGGCTCTGTGGAATTTCAAAATGGAGAGTACAGACTTCAAACTAGTTTTCATATTAAGAAGTATGAGGTCTTATTTATGACACATTGCCTTTTATCCCCATAATCCCTCAACTCTTTTAACAGAAGCAAGAATTAAATTCTAAAATGAAAGGTGTCATGATGCTCCAGACCATCTTCCTAGATGGGGGGGAAAGGAAGAGCTGTGCTTACTCAGTGAAGTAAATGCTCTCTGAACATGCCCAACTATAGCCTACCCTTTTTTGAATAGTTGGATATTCCAGGGCTAAACCCTGGGACTGAAAAGAGATTATGAAAGAAATGCCTTGAATGGTGTTAACTGCTGAAACACAGAGAGTGAAACATTTATATTTATATTTATATCCATACCTATATCTATTTACATGAGCTTTATACTGTGACTTTAGCACAAGGTTTTTCTGTGACAAGGTGTTTGTGTGAACACGCAACACTTGAGAAAATCAACAGTTTCTAAAACATTTGCTCTGGGATGCTAAGTGTTGATTGTTCCAGGTGGGGGATATTTCGCACTTAACACCTCACCACCTGAAGACAGTGTGGTAAAGTTACCATATGAGATGTTTACTGCACATCATAAAACAAGAAATTCGGTCCTTAGATCTCAGCTAAACAAACACCTCCTTCCAAACACCATACGGAGCCCCACTTTGATTCCCCCTTGAAATGGCCCAAATGACATTGCAGAATGCAGGGCGGCGGCCCCACCCCACTCCACCCCGCCACAACCACCGAGTTAAAGCGGATTTCAGTGAATATAAAACTTAACTCATCCTACTCAGTGCTGCTTTCAGACCCAAGCCTCTGTGCTGACAGTCATTGTAAACACATTTGCTTACGCTTTCCTCTGAAGCAAATAGCACTGCCAAATCTTGCCGGTAGATGTCCTCTTCTATAAATCTGAAATCAAATAGCCATGATTAAGGCGAAACCAAACAAGATCTACCGTGAACTTCAGTGGGAACTCTTGCTAAGTAAGTTCTAGTGCAGAAGTTGCTGAACTGCATCTTTCCTGGCCATTGGCCACGCTTGCCAGCACTGGTGTGAGTTGCAGTTGCACAACATCTGGAGGGCCAGAGGTTCTCTGCTCCTGTGACACTACGGTAATTATAGTTCCACCCTTATGTAGCCAAAACAACACTAACCATGCACAAGTAGGTGGTGTCCACAAACCTGGGGATCACTTTGTATGCAAGGTGTGCAATAAAATATTAGGGGGGGGACCCTCAGTGTTAAAGGCCAGCCCCCGCAAAAAAACAAACAAACAGCTTGGTGGGAATGAAATGCACAGAATGTTGACTGACTTCTAGAGGTGGTGCTGGAGGAATTGGGGGGAGAATACAAAACTGGGCTGGAGGGGGGATGGAATTGAATGCCCTGGAGGAGGGCAAAGTCCCAGCCAGCCATGGATACTCCACAGCTGCAACATTTTCTTACAGTCCCCATTTATTTCAGTTCATGACTGTTGTGAATCACCCAACTCTTGCCGCCCTTCAGTAGCTATATTCTCAGGGAAGATCACATCAACGAAACAAAACTGAAACTGAAACACATCGTGCCCTAGATCACAAGGCACATGATGCTGTGGTGTGAAGGCACATGATGCTGTGACCTTGAGGAAACTGGGCAGGCGTAGGTCTTGCCAGTTTGTGCTGGATGGGAGGTCACATCTGAACTCTGTGTATGCTGTCTTCATACACAGGCAGAATGGGAGTGTGGTTCAATCAATAAAATAGCATTTAAGGTCTGTGGTGAGTATATAGAGAATGGCTATTCTGTTTGTTCCTGGTACTATTCCATCCAACATTGCTTTCCTCCAAGTAAGGCTACATACAAGTTACCATTTACTCTGACTCCAATGCATTCCCATCAATGGTGTTTGAAGGCGTTTGCAAATGGCGTTAGCCACAACCCATATCTATCCTGCATTTCCCCCCAAGAAATACTCACGTTCGGTGCATTTTCACTCAAACCGGCTTTCATCCCATTTGAAGCCACAAGATGCAGTTAAACTGATTTGTGTACAGTTCAGACAGCTGTTGCATAAGGGCAGAAGACAGCTTCCTTGAATGGGTGTTTGGAGAGTTACTGGTGTGTGACTCCACTTCCTCTGTGGAATGGGCAGCAAGTGCAAATGAGAGTTGGAAGTCAGTGGGGTGAAATGACCTTGCTGTGTTTTAAGCAGCTAACGTTTTCATACCCCAGAGTTAAGCAAGGGAGTGCTAGAAGTTAAAATACCATTACATGCCTCCCCTCCAAAAGGTTGGGTTCGAGCACTTACCCAAGGTTCAATTTTCTTGGAATGAAGGTCAGCTGAGATTGCAGTGTCTTTAAGATATATGGTTTTATTTACTCATATGTACAACCTGAGCCTAGGATGGAGAGGCTCACGGCATTAACATCCCTAAAGAACTTGCTCCTCCATTAGTCACAGTTTTAGGTTCAGCACAGAGCACAGAAGCATAGAATCGTAAGATATATCTCTCCATCTGCAGCTTCTCATGTTCAGCTTTTAAGCTCACAGACACAACTGTCTAGTCCAGCCCCCCCCCTCCTTTGGCCTCTTGTTTTCTATCGCTTCGCGACCAAGCTCATTATTTAAAATGCTGATGAGGGCACTGAAGTAGCCAGCTAATTGTTTTACAAAGAAACTTGTCTGACCAGTTCAATTACCTCCTCTACTAGATTCTAACCCCCCACTGGATATAGGATCCCAAGAATTGGAAGGGACTCGGGGTATCATCCAAACTAACCACACACACACACCCAAATACCACTATTGTTCAGAAAGAGGAAGGATTGCTAAGTGTCAGGGTTGTGCCGGATGAGCAGGAGTGGTGGCAAGGGCCCCTAGGTGAGGCAGAAACCACGGAGGAGTTTGGAGAAATGGAGGAATTCATACCTGGAGAAGACTGGTGGCGGCACTCCTCGGAAGAGGAAGAATCAAATAGGGAAGAGGGAAGACATGAGGAGGAAGGAGTTGAGTCAGAATCAGGCCCTTGTGAGGAGAGGAGCCAGTGGGGCCTCTCCCCTCCTCAGCTGAGAAAGGTAGGGAACAATTGGAGGCAGAGGCAGCTGATCCCCGGTACCGATACCTGACCTCGGCTGGTTCCCAACGTGGACTGCTCCTGACTTTGGCTTCTCCTGACCTGGACTGTGGACCATAGCTGCCAAGTTATCCCTTTTTTAAAGGGATTTTCCATTATGCTGAATAGGCTTCCTCGCGAGAAAAGGGAAAACTTGGCAGCTATGCTGTGGACCTAGGTTCCCTCTACATCCGACTGCTTCCTTCAGCGCACCAACTTTTTGGCGCCCTAACACTAAGCTTGTTGAGTGATATGTCAAGGAAAAATGTGAATGGTGGTTTCCCATACTTGCAATAGGTACAAATGCTACCGTATAGGAATAGAAAAGAACAGAAGTACATACCAAACTATTGATTTTGAATAGTACTCTGAGGGGGATGTGGTACCCCAAGGATATTCTTCAGCTCCCTTATATTTACATGAACATGAGTGATCTTATTCCAGAACAGATGACCTGACACATGAACAGTCTTGTGTTAATGCTGGAAAAGTGATAATTGGTTTTAAAACATATATATATATATATATATATATATATATATATATATATATATATATAACACACCTGTGTTCTTTTACACTGGCCATGTTATTTTGAAATGTTAGCATCTATTGCCACAACATTTTCAAGATTATGTGTACTTTGAGAGAGCTACAAACATAATTGTGACAGCAACACGCATTCATTCCGATAAAAATCTCTTTCAGTCTATGGAAAATCTGTTGCTCACTGTTTTCTAAGCTACTTTTATAGAGGAAAAAGGGGAAGAAAAGCACAAACATGGAATTTAATTTCATATTCATTTTGATAAAAACATGTTCTGTAATGTAATGGTTATTTCTAAGTTCTAAACCAATTTGAGTTGCCCGGTATTTCCCCCCCCCCACACACACACACATTTGCAGTGCTTTTCTTTGTTTTAAAATTTGCAAGCGTGCTCTTTGGCAGCTAAATAATACGTCTCACTGTAAAGTTAATACTACTTATTAAAAACCACCGACATGGTAGTTTCAGATTTCCAACTCCAGACTTTTTTCTTTTACTGTGTGAGAAATTCCTACACTGTGGAACGGGCACGTATCAAGCACTGAGAAAGCCCAGCTGGAGATTTACTCAGAGATTTTCTTGTTCTCCATGGTTAGTGTAAATGTCTCCATAGGTACAGCATTCTTTTTCCACTCACTTGCAATATTTAATCATGTTGTATTCATTTTTCATTGAAGAGTCCCTTCTATAGACTTGATTGCCATTTAACAATGACCCTGCATTAATAGTACCTATTTTTTTGGCACCTGCTAAAAACAGTTTTGTTTAGGCAAGCCTGTCTGGACATGTAGAATGCTGGCATGTGTTTTAATATAGATTTTAACTTCTTGTTGATTTTAATTATTTTCTGAATGTTTTAAATACTGTTTTTAACTCTCTTTTTCTTATAGTTTTACTGTTTTATCCTTTTGTGTACACAGAGAGAGAGAGCTTTATTGCAGTCCATAGATCCAAAATACACAGTATAGTAATGGTATATATCAGGCATGTCCAAAAGGTAGATCGTGATCTACTGGTAGATCACTGGACATCTGCGGTAGATCACTGGTAGATCACTGGCTCCCCCCAAAGAATCTGAACAACTGTGGCTCCCCTTTAAAAAGCTCAACATTTTACCTCCTCCCTAAATAACTCAACAACTTTGACCCGCCCCCCGCCCCAAAATGGGCCTTCCTCCTTCCTAAGAAAACCTCAACAACTTTGACCTGAACCCCAAAAAGGGGGTTTTAAACTCTTTTTAAACTGCCACTTTTTAAATTCTGTGAGTAGATCGCAGTCTCTTGGAAGTTGGCCACCCCTGGTATTTATCAACAGTTATTGAGGTGTAAGTGTTCTCGAAGCTACGAACATGAGTTTGACCAAACTGCGGGAGGCAGTGCAAGACAGGAGTGCCTGGCGTGCTATGGTCCATGGGGTCACGAAGAGTCGGACACGACTAAACGACTAAACAACAACAACAACAAGAGTGGCCTTGCTAGTCAACAAAGGAGTTTTAGCCCATACATACTGGTTTTAAGTAAGGTTTTATTACAATGCAATGGTATATAACCTCACAAAATAAACAAATGAACTTATTTCCCCAGGTAGAACCACTACTCAGGTTTTAAAAAGGAGGCCATATTGCCAGTTTTCGTTTTAGAATTTCTACAGACCGTTGCTTGCCAGGTTCAAACCTTGAGATGAGCTCCTTTATTTTTAAGGCTGCAATCCTACACATTTATACTTGGGAGCAGAGCCAACTCACCAATGAAGTGGGGCAAATGCACACATCTCAGGCAGCAGAAGCAGAAAATATGACACCTCATCCACCCCACTGCCGGCACTGCCACCAAAACACTGCCCTCTCACCCGTGAGAAGCAGGCGTTCCAGCACACAGCGTTGCTCATCTTCTGGGGGTGGAGAAGATGCGAAGCAATGCCTTGACTCTCTGCACGTTTGATGAGAGGTGGGGGCATCCTGCTGGTGGCTGAAGTGAAGTGGATGGGGCACGGCGGGCCAGGGAGCTGCACATTCTTGTTGCGCCTCAGGTGGCAAAATGGGATGGACCACCCCTCCTTGGGAGTAAGAGCCATTTAACTCAGTAGGACTTTCTTCTTATGCAGACGGGCATAGGGTTAGGTTGTAAGAACTGTAGGGATTTCATGGGTCAAGAAAGCTGATTCTTTCTCCTATGAACCTTAAAATCATCTACAAATGCAGACAGGTGAATCTAAGAGTCCGTCTGCACAGCAATTTATTCTCAGGAAATGGATAGATGCCAAAGTAGTGCAACAATTCCCCAGAGTCCTTACAGACACGCTGGAGGCCAGAGCCTTGGGTAGTCCCTGTCACCTGTGTAGCTGATAGGAGCAGAGGGCCATTGGTCTATTTAGTGCAGTATTGCTGATACTGATTGGCCCACTGACTGGCACTCTAGAGTTTCAGGCAAGGATCACGCCCAACCCTGCCTGGAGCAAGTACTGTACCACTAAGCTATGATGGACCTTCCCTTATGGACCAGTGCAATGCATATTACAGCACAATTTACATTATTGGGCTCTGGGTGTCCACATGTTCAAGGGAACTTGCATAACTCACTTCTCTCATTTGCTTTGATTTGGCATTTAAAGCCCTGTAGATACAGCTCAGGTGTGTCCTCCTGAGTACACTCCTCCAGATAGAAAAGTTCCCACGATAAAGGCTTTTGGAGTCATGGATAGTTTTACAACATTCGCAACAATCCAACATCCTGGTGCCTTCTGCTGTAGGAAACGCTCTTCAGCTTGATATTCAAGCTTGACATACAGCTGTTTCGGGATAGTAAGGCATGAACGGCAGGACTCTCTGTTTGAAAACATTTGCCTGCCGAAAAGAGAGCCATTGACCTTGCTTGCGACTCTTGAAAATGCCAGCTAGCCAGAAAGAGGCGTATATTATATTACGGGCATGTGGTTTGTCAGTGTTACACTGCATGCCTTGCAGAAGGTCATTTGCAAGGTCATGGTGGCACAAACTGAAACAGAGGATTCCGTACAGCTTCTCTAGTGTGTAGTTGGAGCTGATGATACTTTCCATAGTTGCTATGTTTTATTACAGTGGATTTTTGCATTTTGCTTGTGGCGCTGATGGTGTAAAATAACCTACATGGAACACACCAGAAGAACAGCACATTCACATACACAACAGTTATACTGTGGTCTGTGCTGAATAGTATGGAAAACATCACCAGCATAACCCTAAAGAACCAAACCCCATTGAGTTCAATTGTACCAACTACTGGGTAGACCTGTGTAGGGTTGTGTTGTAAAGGTGGGTAATTACTGTCACAGCCGGTGTACAAAATTTACAGTTTATAGAGGCAGTAGAAGCATTGAAAAGGATCGGATTGGAACTTCTATGCTAGCATCACCATATTCTCCCCTGCCCACCTCGATGTCCAAGGCAGGGGGAAAATAACAGGGTTACATTACATATAAATTGAGAAGTTTTCCATTGTGATATTTTGCACACTATGAACTATCTCACTTTTAGTACTAGCTAGCTCAGCTGGTCTCTGAAGAATTGCTAATCACCATAAACCTGAATGTGCTTTGCCCTTTGCAGAACTCTTTCCTTTCATAAAACTGCATGATTGAGTTCCATGGAGATCAAAAGTGCTTTTAAATGTTACACTTGAGCCTTCCTGCTTTGTTTTTCTTTAAGTACATATTGAAGAGCTTCTCCATAATCCAAAACTGTACCAAGACTCTCTTTTACATACAATGAACTGAAACACAGATTTCTTCCCTAACCCCAAAGAAAATCTGCAAGGCTTTTTTATTAGCATTGAAAGCATGGCTATAAAAAAATAAAACCAGAATTGGATTTGCATTCCAGTTTTTCAACCATCAGTTTAGTTTGGAGAAAGCCCACCAAAACATTTAAGTGCTCCTCTCCGTTGGAGGGGCCTCTTGAATGGAATTAGTAATATGGAGCATCAAACACTTTTTGGGGGGTGCTATTTGATTTCTAAAGGCTTCTGTGTAAAATGATACCACTATGGCAGTAAAGACAGAGGCAGTGCAAAACCCTAGAGGCAGGAACATGAGTCTCCAATGGCTCCCCTAGTGGCCAAAATATAATGACAATTTGCTCCTTTCTGAGGCAAACTGCCTCACCCTACCTGGTTAAGGCTGTTTAATTGCTATAAAAAGCAGAGGTGTGTGAAAATTGCCTCTCAAAATTCTCCACTTTATTTGTGGGCAGAAAAATGGGAGTGCTATTTCAGCAAAATTTCTGTGAGGGAGGAGAAATTATCCAAAATTTTCTTAGGAATGGAGCTGACCATTAGCAGAATGGTATCTCTTTTTCTTCATTCCTTTTCTCTAAAGTTTCTCTCCACCCTCTCCCCCTGCTGCAAATGAAAGCAGCCGGCACTTTGTTGAAAGCCTGGCTGCCGTTCTGCATCCTCCACACAGACCTGAAGTTGCTCCAGGTCATAGAAGTGGGGGAAATGATGGTTGCCCCACACAAAAATGGTAGAACATATTCAAATAAAATTCTGCAAGGCAGCCATCTTTCTCTCATCCCATAAGAAAAAGAAAACCACAGAACCTGTCTCAGAAAAATGTCTTCTAAGAATTTTCAGCTCATCTCTTATAAAAACAAACAAACAGCATGTCGGTGTTGTTTTTCTCCTCAGTTGGGAAAAATACACATATGAAAATATAACTTAAATTCTCTCTGTCATTTTGGGCATCTCAAAACATGAAGTGTTTTTCTGCCTGAGCCAGCTCTGCCTGCATGTCCATTCTTGACAATAACTAGGGTTTTAACGTGGCACAGTTTAAAAACCCAACATAGAATTATATAATATTAAAATATAGATGTCTTGGTTAAATATAAGGTCATTCCCCTTGTAGAAAGGGAGACGGGGCAGATATATTCACAAATGTACACATTTTAAAGTGACGTCTCCTCTATATACATATTTTTGGTCCGGTGGAATTCCAAGGGCCTCGGATTTCAATGGAGAGCCTCCTTCTCGTTGCTGTTGGGAGTTCTCAGCAATGTCCGAACGTGGCCGGAGCTGGTTTCAAATCTCAGCCAGCTCATAGTACATGATAGATGAGCTTGGGATGAGGGGTCTCCGGAGTGCCTGGCTGTGACTCAGGGCTGGCACCGGGAGAATCCTGCAGCAAAGTGGAGTCCTGCAGAGAGAGACCCGCCTGGTCCGAGGAAGAGATTCTATCCACTATGCTGGACAAACAATCCAGGCTGGAGAGGGCTGTGCTCACTTCAGACGGATAGACTGGGGCGGGGGAAGAAACAAAGGATATTCAATGGAAAGTAATAACATTAGACTTGGCATTAGATGGGCAGACTTAAGGCCTGTGGGATCTCTCTCTCTTTTTAGGTAAAGCCAGTGCTTTTCCCCCAGGTGGTACCGGCACCTCTTTTTGTTGTTGTTAAAAAGTGTGGCACTTACTGTAACAACTTCATGGTGAGTATCTCTTTTTCTAGAAAAAAAAGCACTGGGTAAAAAAACACACACTGAGATCCACTAATCAGAGCTAGATCCAAAATAGAGATTGGTGTTGGGGTGGAGTCAGAGGCAACATGGTGGTTCAGAGAAAGAGCCAATTACATCCTGCTTTGAGTTGATTTGCCTCAAGATGTATCCGGGTGTCAGCAACCAATGTTGGAGATGTCAAAATGAGACATGTGGTGGGGATGCAAACACATCAGGGTGTTCTGGGAGGAAGTTTACAGGGAATTAAAAAAAATAGTGAAATACTCATTTAAGAAAAAACCGGAGATCTTCCTATTAAGCATGTTAGGGGAAGATATCAGGCCACAGGATAGATGTTTGATAAGTTATGCCACAGCAGCAGCAAGGCTACTAATTGCAAAAGATTGGAAGTCTCAAAAGGTACCAACCAAGGAGGAATGGCAAATTAAAGTAATGAATTATTGCAATTTGGCTAGGAAATATGAAGAAGTAAAGGGAATAAAGAAAGAAGATAGTGTGAAAAATTGGAAATCATTCATGGACTATATTAAGTGCCAGGCGGAAAAACCAAATCTATTACAGGACTGCTAAACGCTCAGATAACAACATGGCAGAGAGAGAGGAAAAAGAGAAGAGAGAGGAATAGGACATAAAAGGAAAGAAATAGGAAAATAGGATAGAAAGAATGTACAAAAAGTTGTGGAAGATCAGCAAAATAAATGGTATGCTGTCGAAAAAGAAATTAAGAGGTGTAGACATAGATATGAAGGAAAATTGGCAAGACAGTTTAGTGAAGGTTAAGAAGGGGAAGGGGTGGGGGGATGGGGGGGAATTCAATAAAATAAATTGGTAAGGATTGTAGATTTTGTGTAACGATTTGCAATAACCAAATAAAGTTTTTTATATATAAAAAATTTTTTTAAAAAGAGTTGATTTGCCTCTACAAATCTACACCTGAGGCTGCAAACATAAATAATGCACATTCACACTGGGTTTCCCCCCTCAAAGAATTCTGGGAACTGTAGTTTATTAAAGGATGCTGGGAATTGTAATTCTGTGAGGTGTAAACTGCATCGGCCAAAATTATTTGAGGAATAATGGGCTTTAGATGGGCTTTAAAAGTATAGTCCAGGCATCCCCAAACTCGGCCCTCCAGATGTTTTGGGACTACAACTCCCATCATCCCTAGCTAGTAGGGCCAGTGGTCAGGGATGATGGGAGTTGTAGTCCCAAAACATCTGGAGGGCAGAGTTTGGGGATGCCTGGTATAGTCTGTAGGAAGGTTGAGTTCCTTTGTTCAACATAATCTTCACATGGGGCAAAAGCCTCCTTTGCTGTTGTCATCATTAAACAACTGAGAACCAAACACCCCTGCTGATCTACCGAAAAGCACCCAGAAATCTACCAGCAGATCTCAATCTACCTTCTGCCAGCTCCTGATCACTATGGTTTATTGCTTTGTATATATTTTTTATCCCAGCTTGAGCAGTTGGTAGAGAATATAAATGAAATGCAACTAAAAGTGCCCTCTTCAAAGCCTGTTGGCCCTTTGCTGATCTTCCACAGAGAAAGCACCTCTCTGCTCTTGATATTATCAGCACTTCCTTGGAGTGGGAAAAGGACTCTGAGCCTTACCATTTTGGAGATCAGAGCAATAGACATTGTCATGAGCGATGTTTCTTCTAGACCACATTGGGATGTTGCGTTCAGCCTGAAAGAGGAGAGAAGAAATGAGTTTCATAGCAATTCCTGCAACGGCTACTACTTCTGCTGCGCTGGTGTTGGGCACCCAAGAAGGAGCACCCCAAAATAAGACAGGAAGCTATGGCAATATGGAGATTATGTTCCAACTCCACTGACAAAGGCAGTGAATACCAGTTGCTGGAAACTGCAGGTAGGTAGAATGCTGTTGTGCTCAGGATATGCCTGGGGGCTTCCCAAGGGTATCTGGTTGGCCACTGTGAGAATAGGATGTTGGACTAGATGGGTCACTGGCCTGATCCAGCAGGCTCTTCTTATGTTCAGCATGGGAAGCTGCTTTGGTCTACCTAGCTCAGCATTGTGAGTTGCCAGGGATTGAACTTGAGGCCATTTTCATGCAAAAGCATGCACTCTCCTGCTAAGCTACAACCATTCCCATAAGTGAACCCCCTCAATCCTCCTGGGCCGTGTTCAGAAAGTGGTGGTGGGGGATGAGTGTTCAGACCCCTGGGCTCTCACTTGTGGGGTGCCTCAGGGTTCTGTCCTCTCCCCCATGCTTTTTAACATCTACATGCAGCCGCTGGGAGAGATCATCAGGGGGTTTGGGCTGGGTGTTCATCAGTATGCAGATGACACCCAGCTCTACCTCTCTTTTAAATCAGAACTAGTGAAGGCAGTGAAGGTCCTGTATGAGTGTCTGGAGGCGGTTGGAGGTTGGATGGCGGCTAACAGATTGAGATTGAATCCTGACAAAACAGAAGCACTGTTTGTGGGGGACAGGAGGCAGGCAGGTGTGGGGGACTCCCTGGTCCTGAATGGGGTAACTGTGCCCCTGAAGGACCAGGTACGCAGCCTGGGAGTCATTTTGGACTCACAGCTGTCCGTGGAGGCGCAGGTCAATTCTGTGTCCAGGGCAGCTGTCTATCAGCTCCATCTGGTACGCAGGCTGAGACCCTACCTGCCCGCGGACTGTCTCGCTAGAGTGGTGCATGGTCTAGTTATCTCTCGCTTGGACTACTGCAATGCACTCTATGTGGGGCTACCTTTGAAGGTGACCCAGAAACTACAACTAACCCAGAATACGGCAGCTAGACGGGTGACTGGGTGCGGCCGCTGAGACCACATAACACTGGTCCTGAAAGACCTACATTGGCTCCCAGTATGTTTCCGAGCACAATTCAAAGTGTTGGTGCTGACCTTTAAAGCCCTAAACGGCCTCGGTCCAGTATACCTGAAGGAGCGTCTCCACCCCCCATCGTTCTGCCCGGACACTGAGGTCCAACGCCGAGGGCCTTCTGGTGGTTCCCTCGCTACGAGAAGCCAAGTTACAGGGAACCAGGCAGAGGGCCTTCTCGGTAGTAGCGCCCGCCCTGTGGAATGCCCTCCCACCAGAGGTCAAAGAGAACAACAATTACCAGACCTTTAGAAGGCATCTCAAGGCAGCCCTGTTTAGGGAAGCTTTTAATGTTTGATGGATTTCTGTATTTTAATATTTTGTTGGAAGACGCCCAGAGTGGCTGGGGGAACCCGGCCAGATGGGCGGGGTATAAATAATAAATTATTATTATATTATCAATAAAGGTTTTCTTTCACAAAGAAACTTTATGGATGGACTTTACTCATAGTCTGACTGACAGCCATGTTTGGGGTTGGAAGGGATTTTCTCCTAGGTTAGGGTGGCTAGCAATGGCCCTGTGACTGCAGATGTGTGGGTGCTTAGTTTTGTGTTGCCTCAAACCAGGTGCCTTGTTTGAAATTGGTCCTGCCTATTTGCTTTGCTGCTGTCCTTTGCAGCTTCCTTCTTCCGTAGTCCAAAAGATTCTGGGTCCTGTGTTTGTAGGAAGCTGCCCATGGAAGCTCCTCATGCTTAGCTTCCAAAACAAGAGATTTGGGCCTGTGGGGTTTATGGAGCCACCTGCCTTGAAAGCCCTGCTCCCAACACCCCCTGGTGTATGGTTACTCAGTGGAATGTTTATGTACTCAGAGATTCTCTATACCATGCCACATGTTCAAGGTCTGAGACCTGACGTTAAAAGAAGGGGCCCTGGTGAGCTGTGCTTCACTTTGAAGTCTTGATCTTGCCTACCTTTCAAGAGGAAGTTGGTTGGAAGACCTTTCCAACTATGTGATACTATAGTATTATTATAGAATCATATAGTATTGCTGCTGCTGCTGCAGAAAAGCGATGGAGTGGCAGCTTAAAATCTATGTGGTGCAACAAAGAATTGGCTGCATGAGCGTTTGTTCTCCGCAGCTACTCTGTAATCACCATTTCATTTCTGAAATGCACTTCATTTCTATCCAACCCCACTTCTCTCCATCCCTGCTCCCCCACCTCCCAGCGAACTACGTATGTAAATACAGTATATATATATATCCTTGCCTATTCAGATTACACTTCGTGGATCTGATGGGCTCCAGCCTACAAAAGTTTACTAATGAACCAAAGGAGGATGCCTCTCAATAAAACATGCAGAACAGCAAAACCACAAACCAATGCATGATAAGACGCTTTGTTACAATATTACTACAAACAGTAGTACAGTAATCACATGGGCAGATCAGCTACTGAGATTGCTTCCAGACAGGAGTTTTTTTGCTGTGCGTCCACACACAAGTTTTGTTTTTTGCAGTGTCCCATATTTTGGGGGGAGGGGGTTGTTTTATATTTAATCCAGATTTAATTTGACAGCTGAACATCCAAAAAGTTTTTTTTAAAAAAACCCTGTTAAACATCTGCACTCGCTGCTAGAGCGGAAGCTCATTAGCATCATTTGCAGGGGGGGTGTCACATGTGTGGTGGTGACCTTTTCATGGGTGGCCTCTATCACTCCCTCTGCTACTTCTATTTGCTGCTTACTCTAGCACAACTTGCCATTTTGTTCTGGGTGCCCAAACAATGCAAGACATGGCCAGATTTCAACAGCCCAGTTAGAAGGAACTGGTTTCTCAGGGACTCTGCTGGGTGGGAACACCTTGCAGACTAATACCGTAAGTGCATTGCAGGGGTTTGGACTAGATGACCCCTGGGGTCCCTACCAACTCTATAATCCTATGATTCTATTCTATGTTAATGCGTTGTGCACTTTTTAAAACACATCATTGCCGAGGTCTTGGGCAACACCTCTATATATCCTGTGCAAGCCTTAATCCAGTAAATATCAGCTCTTGCCCAAGACCTTGATTTAAGAATTAAAAAATGTAACGGAAATTTATTTTGTTTAGTGCAAGCTTCCATTTGCTGATTGTGAAACAAAATAATTGATGCTTTTGCACATTTCCTGGTTTGTTTATTTTTCAAGAAGATGTATGCACACACAGAGAGACAGACACACACACAGCGGTACAGAAATACCTGTGCACATGCCCAGAACAGAAAATGGCACTGGAGAGGAGGGATGGTTGAGAGGAGGGAATATACAGTACTATCTCTCAATACACTCCATCGATGGGAAGCAATGGAGTAGCAACGAAAATCCATGACTGGGAGAGGGGAAGAGGACAGGAATGTGTGTAAGCTGATGTTCCAGACAGATGGTGCCAGACAAATAAGGTACACAGAAAAATAGGATCTGAGTGGCCCATTTGCGATTTAAGCCCTTCCCCACAATCTAGCAGCAGCACCCTGAATTGCCACAGCTGGTAGTAGTAAAGGTAAGCATTTCTTATGAATTTAGTTATATCGGATGGAAGCCAGGCCCTAGACTGAACGAAGTGTACTTTTCTGCTTGCTGGAGGGGGAAAGAAACCATTGAGAAAGCAGCCAGGCAGCTCAGGCTCAGTTTTAGGAGTTCCTTTTGGCTTCCAATATTTCCTCAACGCTCTGCTCGTAGGAAGAAGGGGAACGAAAGCCAAGCAACCTGGGGCATCTCCAATCTGTGTGAGCTGCACTGACCATGGAGAATGGATTGCAGCAAGAGAAAGCCGCAGCCAGCCAGGACAGGACACTTTCCCAAGCGCATCAAAGCTTGGCACATCCGGAGCCAAATGCCTGGTGAAAAGAATGTGGTTGCAACAACAACAACAGCCCCATAACACAATGTTTTCTCCATCAGCAGGGAAGAAAAACTAGGAGAAAACAAGCATCATCTCGGAGGGAGCTGTTGTTTCCACCATAACCTTGTTGTCTATGGTTAAATCTTTTGATCAAATAAACATACTGTACAGTGGAAAACTCTGACAGCGCAATACTTGATCAGAAGTAAGTTAGTTCAATACCTAGGACTAAATCCAAGGAAATTTACACGCCGATTTCCGATGATCTTCCTCCTAAAGAAACGTGCTTAATAGGACCGCAGGCGACGTCTCCTTCAGCACGCCCAGAAAACTGGATTAATTAGAATTTAAGGACTTTTCACTTGCCTGTCGATTTCAAACGGCTTTTCAAGATCTGAGCGTCTGGCTAATTGCTTTCATTAAGAGTGATCTAGGACTAACACCACAAATCATAAACATGTTTACTTCCATAATAGGGAACACGCTGAGTTCAACGTTCGCTTGCTTCCAAGAAAACACGCCCCGGGTCACAGCCGGAAGCGCATTGCCTCGCTTGCAATTTCCTGGCCACGCGCGTTACAAAGAATCGTGCGTAAGATCGTAGCGCAAAGTGAGCGCAAGTTTTGCCTTTATTACTTTGCTGACCCGGCCACGACGACAAAACGCGCGACTTTCTCACGCAACCGTGTGGTCCCATCTCCATGCGAGGAGTAAAACTGACGTGCCTACTAGCACAATTCGGCTTATCCTCCCAAATTATTTGGCCTAAAACTGCAACTTGCCAGTTATTAAAGTCTTTTGCATTCTGTCACATTAATCGGAAGGATATACCTTAGACGACTTGATAAAAGTTGCTAGCTTCTGAACAACGCAAGGCTCTTCCTCAGAAGCAAGCAATTTAGCCAATAACGCAACTGTTTATGAAATCACCAAAAATCCATTTTGTTCTGACGCAAGTCAATTCGTTTCAGCATTAAAATAGATCATACGCTCACATTTCTCAGCATCTGCAGGCGCGCGGGCGCACAGGGACACGCGAACGGCTCCCGTATTATTGTATTTGATCATCTCCACCAGCAGAGAGGTCTATCAAAATGGGAGGACTGGGTTCAAGCGCGTGCTCAGCGAGGAGAATTTGCACTGCAATACTTTACCAGCTTACTTGGGAGTATTGAACTCAGTACTGTACTTTGTTTTCCCTCTGCCAGGTGAGATGGATAATGACCTACCTCGCAGGATTGTTGTGGATGAGGAAAGCATTTCCAAAGCACATTGGAAATTCTCTAAAGACGACTAGGAGTTTATCACAATGCCTTCCTTGCTCTGGGTGTGCGCGCACGCGCAACTAGCAAGATGTTCCATCCTCGCATCAGCTTAGTGAGCGCGTGTACCTTGCTCACTGAGGTTCAAAAGATTCTCCACTCTTGCCGTTTCCCCTCTGTTAGCCTTTACCTTCCCAAAGGCTGATTTGTGTTTGTTTATCTAATCTGTCTTTTTTTTTAATATGGGTGCGCAATCTGTTTTTATTGTGATCGCGCTTAGGCAAGCCGCCTCGACTGAGGCGTTAAGCCTCGGAAAGCAGGAGTGGAAACCATATCAGGACAAACCTAGACATAAAATGATCGTCGGAGGAAGATTCTTCCAATATCGCTATGCCCTTCTGCTCTGCAGGAAGACCGGGCGCAATACGTAACCTTGAAGCGCTTTTTATTTCCAGGCGGCTTAAAGAAGCGCCTACCTTTCCCCTCGCGGCACTCCGAAGCTCCCCGCGCGCTTCACACCCGCCACGACCCCCGACTGGCCCCCACGCAGCCTCTTCCTCTGGGAGAGTGCGAAGAGGTCCCCTTTCCCTCCCTGGCCCGGTCCACCAGCCTCGAGTGGGGTCCCTCCGAAGTCCTTACCAAGCCGTCGGAGCAGCTGGAGGTGGGGCTGTTGGGTTCGGAGCAACTCTGTCCGCCGGGCAAGCGGTAGTAGTGGTGAACTTGCTCCCTCAGCAGCTCCTGGAGGCTCTCGATGTAGCGGATGGCGTTCCTCAGGATCTCCACCTTGGGCAGCCGCTGGCTAGGGTTGGCCGTGGTGCACCTCTTGAGAGCCTCGAAGGCTTGGTTGACTTTCTTCAGTCTCCGCCTCTCCCGCAGGGTGGCCGCCTTCCTCCGGTCCACCGTGCTCGACTTCTTCTTGCAGGCTTTGCAAGCCCACAGCAGGCAGTGGCCGGCTTGGTGGTGGCCCGTGGGCGCCCGGACGTGCTCCTCGCCGTCGGATCCCCCGGGCAGATCTGCCGGGTGCGCTCCGAAGGAAGAAGACGACGACGAGGACGACAAGGAGGAGGCTGCCATCCGCTGCGCGAAGTCCTCTTCCACCAGTTCCGTCTCGGGGGAAGGGATGCAGGAAGAGCTGTCGTAGAAGAAGACGGCTGAGGATGGAGAGAACTGGCAGCCGTCCATCAACTCGTCCATCCTTGGAGCTGGGGGCGGCGCGCCAGGCACCCGGGATCTGGGAGCCGGGCAGGCCAGGCCAGGGCTCTTTATACCCGCAGGACAGTCTAGGCTGCCCACCCAGGGGCTGCCTACTTGCTCAGAGCATCATCGCCATGACCCCTACTTAGGGGATGGGATTGGACGGGGGGACGTCTGTGTAGAGCTTCCCCCTCCTCTCTCCCAAGGGGACAACAGTCTCTTTCCCAGCTCCTTTTGGCTGCTGCTTTTTAAAGGCGTGGATTCAGGAGGCGCAATTAGTAACACTTTGGAGATCAGAGCAGAAGGAAGAGAGGCAAGCAGGAGCAACCAGGAGCGGGTGGGGAGAGAGAGATGCCGCCTTTCAAAAAAGCTACGGCTCAGTTAAGTGTCAAGTCAGTTCCCGCCTTCAGGAAGCCGATGGTTCCATCCTATGCCGTCTGTTTAGAAGGAAATCCCACAGGGCAAGTCCTCTCTCCAAGGAAGGGTGCATTCCTAACTCCACTTTCCTGGGAGTTTAGGACTTTCTTCTGAGTAGACGTGGCTAAGAATGGAGCTTTAGAACGAGCTGACCTTTGTTCTTAAGAAGAGAACAAAGTTGGACAATCGTCGAAGATTTCAAGTAGCCGCGCTTCTCCATGGAAGCAGAGATACCAAACGGAGCACGAAGGACAATTGAAAGAACCAGCTCAAAAGCCTTTAGGCAAAGCTTTTCCTGCTGTGCCTATGAGTTAAAAATTAGGCCTACCATGTGTGTCCGCCCCGGTTTCAGAGGGACGATCGCAACCCTAGAGTCTTTATCTTGTTGTTGTTTAGTCGTTTAGTCGTGTCCGACTCTTCGTGACCCCATGGACCATAGCACGCCAGGCACTCCTGTCTTGCACTGCCTCCCGCAGTTTGGTCAAACTCATGTTCGTAGCTTCGAGAACACTATCCAACCATCTTGTCCTCTGTCGTCCCCATCTCCTAGTGCCCTCAATCTTTCCCAACATCAGGGTCTTTTCCAAGGATTCTTCTCTTCTCATGAGGTGGCCAAAGTATTGGAGCCTCAGCTTCACGATCTGTCCTTCCAGGGAGCACTCAGGGCTGATTTCCTTAAGAATGGATAGGTTTGATCTTCTTGCAGTCCATGGGACTCTCAAGAGTCTCCTCCAGCACCATAATTCAAAAGCATCAATTCTTCGGCGATCAGCCTTCTTTATGGTCCAGCTCTCACTTCCATTCATCACTACTGGGAAAACCATAGCTTTAACTATACGGACCTTTGTAGGCAAGGTGATGTCTCTGCTTTTTAAGATGCTGTCTAGGTTTGTCATTGCTTTTCTCCCTTTTCTCTATCTTAGAATCATCGAATTGTAGAGTTGGAAGTGACCCCGAGGGTCATCTAGTCCAACCCCCTGCAATGCAAGAATCTTTCGCCCAACGTGGTGCTCGAATCCACAACCCTGAGATTAAGAGTCTCATGAGCTACCTATGGACAGTAATAGTAATAATACCAGAACACACACACACACTCCTTTCTAATGACTGATCAAAACTTTCAGGACTCCTGGCTTTCCAATGCGTTGGGCTTCGAGAATGATACCTAATGTTCTACCAGCAATTGGGAATTTTCTGATGGGCAGGAGGAGAAAAAATTTCACATAAGTCTCCTTCCACCCCACCCCCTCAAAGGTTGACACATTCTTAAGATCATTGGGCAAGCAAAGAGTCAACATTTCAAGCCCCTTGACTTTAACAGTCCTGAGGAACGCCCTCCCATCAAATGTTAAGGAAATAAACAACTATGTGACTTTTAGAAGACATCTGAAAGCAGCCCTGTTTAGGGAAGTTTTTAATGTTTGATCTTTTATCCTGTTTTTAATATTCTATTGGGAGCCGCCCAAATGGACAGAGTATTATTATTATTATTATTATTATTATTATTATTATTATTATTACAGCAGGGAGAGATAAGGATTTGTGGAGTGGGGCGCATGGGGTGTTAAAATCTTGACTTGTTTTTTTCCCGCCCAAGCCCCTGCTTCTGCAGAGTCACCGGGAGCCACTGCTTTAGCCCAAGCATCTCTTGCCCTGCCGCCTTTCCTCCTCGCTCTCTTATTTCCCCCCCCCCCTTGCTGCAGTTTCATTTTGCCAGAGGCTGCGCCGGAGGGAGGCGGTTCCAATCCTGCCTCTGCACCGTTACAGATGCGTTCCAGCTGCCACCGCCCGCCCCGCCTTCTCTCAGTGTAAAGTTTCGAGTCTCACAGACCCCGAGTAGCTTGACACGAGGCGGTGGGAACAGCCTCCCCGAGGTCCCAGCAATTAAGAAGTGCAGCAGGGCAGGGGGAGGGACGGGGAGCCTCAAGGTGGGCTAGGTAGGAAAAGGCCTTCGCCAAGGCCCCAACAAACTTTTCAATGGCCCAGATGTGAAAGGGGAGGCTTCCTAGGCAAACAGCTGGTTTCCTTCGGCTTCTTTCCTAACTGCTTGCTTTCCCCAGTTCGCATCCTGCACTTTTTCAGCGCTACTTTTCCTATGTAAAGAGATCGGTATTAAACGTGCGCATAGGAAGGGAGAGGGCAGTTTCTATCCGTGTTCCTGAGTCCAGATGCAGAGAAAGTTCTTGCCTTCTGGCAAGGCTTCTTGCTGGCCTGGATGCGAGAAGGGTGGGGGAAGAAGTCAGTCTAGGAAGGCAAAATTCGTTGCTCCGCCCACATTTGCTTCTGGACCCGCCCGCCACTGGAATGTGGCCCCCGGAACATTGCCTTGAAAGGAATGCGGCCCTCCAGCTGTTGAAAATGTTTCCAATCAATTACGTAGTGTAGGCGAACGAATTCGAAAAGGAAGTTAAACCATTGACTTCAGTGGACTAATCCTGATTTTGTACGGGTCTTGGGTTCATTTTGTAACGTATTTGTTACTTTTTAAAAATAAAAAACACTTTATTTTTCAGTGTTGAAACGCATCGAAAGAGAAGTAGTAATAAGTAAGTCAAAAGGTATTCGAAGGGGCGTACACAAATACAGACCATAGCTGCCAAGTTTTCCTTTTTCTCGCGAGGAAGCCTATTCAGCATAAGGGAAAATCCCTTAAAAAAGGGATAACTTGGCAGCTATTAATACAGACCCAAAGTAAACTGTCTTGTATGAAGAATTAACAGATGAATTGCTGAGTCCCTTCTTCGCTTCTCAAAGGAGAGCAGTGATTAGGGCTATGTCTACACTTAACCCACGCCCCCCCCCCATCTGGAAATTTTACTGAGAATTGGAGATCTCGTCCATCTTCACTGGGGTGGATCGATCATCAATAATAATTGATGATGGACCACTTTACAATAAATAAAAGCGAAAGGTAACAGAGGTGCCTTCAAAATATCTATCTATCATCTATCTATCTATATAAATTCACCTTTCCTTGATATATAATATATATGTTTTAAATATGCTAATACAGTACATGATATAAAGCTTTCATTTTAGCGAAGGCGATTTCTGCCTATTATAAGGAACAGGCGTGTCTGTCTCTCACACACGCTTTGAATATATTCCCCACTTGAAATACAGGTCAATGTTTTGAGTCATCTCTCCCCTAATAACTTCCCAGCCACCATAGCGTTGGCTAGGGCTGGTGGGGAGTTGTCGCGAGCACCAGGTTGGCGAAGGCTGCTCTAAGCAGTTTGCGAAGGGGGACACGCTGGTAGAAAATGAACTTCTGGATAAAACAACCGGCGGATCCGTTCCTCTGGTTTCAGGGAGGAATCGCCCACCAAGCAAAGAAAGAGGTATCTGGTGAGCTGTAACTCGAGGACTGGCTCCGATGGAGGTTTTGAGCTCGCGGATTCCCCAGGGGCGAAAATTAACCCGTTTACCGATTTTTCTTCCGAAGAACACAAATAAACTTGTTGCAAGCGCCAGCCGCCTTTTCCAGGGCGCTTTCTCTGCAAATCAGCTCGGTGGCTGAGAGGGCCTCTCAGCGGGGCTAATAATACAGTTTGATTGCTATCAGGAGGACCAGAAGCGCTGCGCGTCGCTCGCCTTGTTGCTTCGTGACCTCAGGGGGCATAAAATATTTGAGCAGATGCGCAAAGGGATGGGAAGCATGGCTGGTGCAGTCGAAAAGAAATCGTTAAGAAGGCGAGAACTAGCCTGGATGAAGGGTACACCATCAGCTCACAGAGAGCTGATTATTGTGGGCTGAATAGAGAATGTGCAGAGACGCCAGCCAGTTATATTGTGCACATTCGCCAGGCGTTGCTCAGAAAGCGCTTAGTAGCTTTTGCATATTCACCGCCAATGTGCTGTTTAAAAAGCTCGCTTATGGCGAATGTGCACATTTTCAAGTCAACAGCCCTGAAGCCCCAAATCATCACTTGACAGCCAATCATGCTTCTATCAGGGAGTTTCTGAACGTCTGAAAGTGCAGAGGGGAAAGTGCCTTTACAGGAATGCTGTCGAAATATATGGCAATAAAAGGTTTCTTCAGATTTTATAAGGGGAACTCGGTATTTTCCCCGGGAGGAGAGAAATCGAGTCTTTTTCAGAGTTTATTTGGAGTTTAGATGCACCCTCACAGAGAAACAAAATCGAGCCAGTGTCTGCACCTGATGAGCAAAGCGCGTTTGAAGCACACAGACCGCCCCCCAAACCATAGAAACTGTAGTTTACCCCTCACAAAGCTTAAAACACACTTAACAAACTACAGGTTCCGCAGGATTCTTTCCTGGAAGCTATGTGCTTTAAATTTATGGTGTGTACGCAGCCAAATGCTTCTTTCTTTCTCTTGAGTAAGAAGCGATTCCTCCAGCCTTCGTTGTGATTATTATTGAAGGGATATTTGCGTTTACAGCACATCAGCTCTCGTCTCCTTTGTCCAGAGCTTTTGGGAAAGTCCTCGGCTGCTTTCTCCTGCTAAAAGGAGCGCTGGTCTCTGTGTGTCGTCACTCCAGCAAATGGGCATTTGGTATCTCTCGGAGGAGCCGGCTCCCTTTTTGTAAGTCGATCTCCAAACAAATTTGCAAACGTCCAGCCGGAGAGAGGAACCAGAGAAGCAGGGAGTGGGGAAGCAAAGGAGCCTCCCCACCCCCCAAGGAGGCACTTGTGGGAACCGGGAACCGACTGAGTGAGTGAAAGGCTGCACGTGGAGGGGAGAGAGGCTCAGAGAGCCGGCAAGAAGTTGACCCTTTCCCTCTCCGACATTTTCAGAGGCCTCTACAGAGCTGTGAAGATTTTTACGCAGGGCTCACGAGAGGCTGGCTAGAGATTGAACCTGCTTTCAATTCCAGGTCCAGTATTCCAGGTCCAGCCAGTATTCAAATCAATGGGAAGTCAAGGGCGAACTAAGCTCTCGTTGCCAGTCAGAAAAAGTTGCCAAAACTACCGAAGGACAAGGAGTCTGGCCTGCTCCCATACTTCTGCGTATGTTTCTGCTAAAAGGTAAAGGTAAAGGGACCCCTGACCATTAGGTCCAGTCGTGACCGACTCTGGGGTTGCGCGCTCATCTCGCATTATTGGCCGAGGGAGCCGGCGTATAGCTTCCAGGTCATGTGGCCAGCATGACAAAGCCACTTCTGGCAAACCAGAGCAGCACATGGAAACGCCGTTTACCTTCCCGCTGTAGCGGTTCCTATTTATCTACTTGCATTTTGACGTGCTTTCGAACTGCTAGGTTGGCAGAAGCTGGGACCAAGCAACGGGAGCTCACCCCGTCACAGGGATTCGAACCGCCGACCTTCTGATCAGCAAGCCCTAGGCTCAGTGGTTTAACCACAGCGCCACCTGGGTCCCTAATGTTTCTGCTACACAGGATCTATTCCACATCCCGTGGAAATTCCAATACAGTACAGTACCCGTACTTACTTTTTTGCTACAGTGGGGGGGGGGAGTTTGCTAATCTTTGCATTTATCAAACACAAGGTTGTTTGATGTATAGCCTAAAGCAAAGATTCGCACCATGTAAATAAGTGACAGAAGAATGATAGGCAGTCTTAAGATTGATAACATGGCAATCGTTTTAACTGAGTTTAATACGGGATTTTATTTTATTTTTACATTGTTGTAACTCGTCCTGGGATCTCATGGTGAAAGGCGGGTAGCAAATGTTGCCGTCACTTCCTCCTTTGTCAGGAATGCAGGCGGCTCTGCAGCCATGCGCCTTCAGCCAAAGTGTTCTGGGGATAGAGAAACTTCTTAGGAATGCATGACAGCCGCGATTGATTTGGAAGAGAAGGCTTGGAAAAATACAACCACGGGCAACATTCAGGTAAAAGAGAGAGAGAGAGATTTTATACAAAGACCCGCTCAGATGGAGATGGCTGAGTTGGGAACGCGCGACAAGGAAAAAACTCCAGCTCGGGATGTTGGTCCTCAAGGAAATGATTTCCTCCTTAGAAAGCTCAGTCTTTCACCATTCAACATATGCGGGGTGGGGGGCTGGCACCTTCAAGGGGTCCCCAAAGACTCCGACGCCGCTGGCAGATTCCCTCCCCCTCCAGCCCTAACCCCTACCCGGCTGCGCCCAAGAGCGCACCTATGTCAACACAGCCGTACCTGCCCCAGAGGCTTGAGGGCTCCGGCCCAGCTGCAGAAGCCATTGGCCTGGCCTGGCCGAGATCAATAGCGGCCTGCTGGAGGCAACAGGAGCATCAGGCCAGGGGCAAGAGGCTCTCTGGTGCTGCCCGGGTTCCTTGTTCCAGAGGCGCTGGGTGCCTTTCTCTCCAGGCAGCTATGTATGTATGTATGTTTTAAATTTGTATACCGCAGTTCATCTGTGGATCTCAAGGCGGGCGGTTCACAACATGGCATTCTGAAACAATCCGGTGACTTCAGCTCCTTCCACAGCCAGCCAGCCCCATCTAAACAAGGCAGCAGTTTCAACAGCTAGAAATGAATTCAACAGATGCTCATTAAACCAAGCAATCGAGGAATTCGAGCATGGATCCTAGCTGAGGGTCGGGCGGCGGGGTGAGGTGGGGAAGCTTGTTGGTTCTCACTGGAAGGATAAATGACCAACTGGGGTCCGGGTTCAGATGACACACTGCTGGGTTTGAAGCCACTAGAGTTCTCCCGAAACTGCCTGCAGTTGAGGGTAGAGGAGATGGAACGCTGTTCAGATTCACGATGCATTCTAGTTATTTTGTATGAGTCTATGCACTGTGAAAAAGAGCATCGGATTGGCTCCATGCTCATGATTCTGTTACTAGAACCAGAAGTGTTCAGCAAGCAGATGAAGTGGATTTATTTTTTCAGCAAAGGGCCGTGACAATCTTGTTGACATGACAAAGGGTGCTTTGGGGCGGGGTGTGTGCGTGCAATACTCCAAACAGGTCATTGATATATAGCAAAGGGGTCAATGACAACATTTTTTTAAAAAAATGTATCAAATATCACCTACAAAGGGTAAATTGGATTATTATTGTGGGGTGCAGTATGGACTGGCAATTTGACAGAGTCAGGCCAATATATTTTGGCACCTCATGTGCCCCCCCCACACCTGGCCTCATGGGTGGGCTGGCTCTGCATTTTGATGACAACGCCATCACATGGACACTGAAAACAAGCAAACCTGCATGCATGCGGAACTCCAATTTCCATTTTTATAAATACCATACAGTACTAGGTTAAGGTCTGGTTAACAACAATAACCATTTTTTGTAATGTATACAAGTTTCCGCCCCCTCCCCGTTCTGTTTTGTTTTATACATGGGTTCTATTTCACAATGTGCCCTACCTTACAGGGTTGTCATGAAGACTACCGTGAAGCGCTTTGAGCTCTCTGAAGCTCCATATTGGTTATGGCAGGCTTCCTCAACCTCGGCCCTCCAGATGCTTTGAGACTACAATTCCCATCATCCCTGACCACTGGTCCTGTCAGCCAGGGATCATGGGAGTTGTATGCCAAAAACATCTGGAGGGCCGAGGTTGAGGAAGCCTGGGTTACGTATGGTGAAAGAGGGTGCATGAGGTCATCAGCTTACTGAAACTTGGCAAGCCTGGGACAGGACAGTGCCTGAATGGGAGACTGTTGTAGGATGTAGGAAGTCCAAGCTGACCTTGTTTCAATCAGCCCCAAGCCGAATAAATCTCTTTCCTTCGTTCTCCAGCTGCTCCCTTTGCAGGCCACCTTCTACCTGGTGGGTGGGCTTAGGGGAGCAAATAAGGGGGGGTGGAGAGACCTCTCACTAGATCCAGACACAAAACCTGCTTATCTTTCTCCAGAGTTGTGCTTCCAATGGCCGCGTTTGCTTTGGCTTTAGAGTTGGGTAAAGATTATCATTCTTAATATCAAATCCAAACAGTGTAATTGCAAACACACCCGGGGTCTCTTTGGCTGCAGCCACCGAGGTCGCGTTGGGCTGGGGGGCGGGGGCGGTCAGGCCCGGGGACTATTTTCTTTCTTTAATGATAAACCTTCTTGGAAGTCCCGCTTACTCCAAACAATTTCTCACGTTACTGCGCTTTGCAGGGAGAAGACAAGGACGGAAGGGGAACCCAACACCGTTCGGTACGGCTAAAACATCACAAGGAAGATCTGGGACTAGGCGGGGACGCACAGACATTGGGTGGGTGGGTGGGGGGATAGTTTTCGTTCCTGGCTGCTGTTTCCTTCGGATGGTTTGGGGCTCCTAAAAGCTTTCCCGCCTTCGAGAGCGGCAAAGTCGCGCCAGGGACAGTTTGGTCTCTCAAGGCAGTGGAACTCTACCCTGCAGGCCATTTCAACTTGAAAACAAGGGCAGCGTTTAAGTTTCTAGGCCTTAAGACACAAAGACTCTGCTGGTAATAAAAGAGAAGCGTCGTTCAGCATCTAGGTTCGCGAAGGGCTACTCTTCATACACAGAGATTTGCTAAATTCAATTGCTCTAAGGATAATAAACCAGGGTTTTCTCTATACAATGCAGTACAGTAGATCGCTTTTGGACTCAGTGGGACTTTGATGTAAAGTCGCTAAGAAGAGTGTGACGTGAACCTGCATTTATGACAGTCGCAATATACATATGAAATTTGTGCAGATAACATTACAGTTTTGGAGTGGCTGAGTGTGTAAAAAGAACTATTCTCTGAACACAATCGTCTTCCAGAGTTTGGATTGGTAGGCGACCGTCAAAATATCGGAGTAAAATTCTCGTTTTGTAACTCAGATGCCAGATTAGAGTCCTCTGCGCATTTACTCGGGAATAAATCCTACTGAAAAGTTAGAGACCTTCTCTATGGCATAATGGACTATAGAGAAGGTCTAACTTCTAAAGACCTGACCAGTCATTTAAGAGAGAGGGGGAAATGATGCTTACAAAAAGAATAGGACAAAATTTTGAGGTCAGGCGAAATTATATAACACGTAGAATTGAATCGACAGCGTGAATCTATCCCTCTTTACTCGGAAGTAAGTCCTAGGGTGTTAGGCCGCGTAAGCGGGCCCAGAACTGCCCTTCTAGAAGGCGACACGATGCAAGATTGCTTTGAAAATCATGATTATTCTATCATACTAACAGCTCGGGCCTGAGCTATTCTCTATTGAGGATGGAGCGCGATAAAAAATCTGGCAGACGCAATTTTGCCTATGAATCACACACGCACAGAGAGTCCATGTTTACTCAGAAGAAAGTCGCACGGATTTCCATGTGCCTTACTCCCAAGTAAGTGAACGCAGGATCGAGACTTTAGGAAGATGCAAAGAATGATGTTTGGACAGCCACAGCCCCTTAAGATAGGAAGGCAGGGGGAAAATCTCCAGATCAGCAGTCTCTGAATGAGAGGCTGAGAGATCTGCCACCCTTGAGATTAAATACTCTAATACTAATACTAATTACCCCGCCCTTTACCTTAAGGTCCCAGGGCGAGTTGCAGCATTAAACCACAATATTAAAAACAATTTGCAATCATAAATATCACGAGAGTCCCAGAGCATAATTAAATTAGTAGCACCAAATCACAAAATACGCAGAACCCACAAAGCGCCTGGCAGAGAATTGGAAATGTTGCCTCTCGCTTTGCGTGGTGAGGCTGGCGGGGAAGCAGGACTGGAGGAGGGCAGGGAAGAGAGACGTGGGGGGAGGGTTGTGGATTCTTGGTGGTCGCCCCTTCCTGGGATGATAAACAACTCTGGTTACAACTAAGGGCTGTTCTCCCTGGGAGGAAGAGGCTCTCCTTGCCAGCCTCAGAAGCGGATTGTTTTCCTCCAGAGGTGAGCGCTTGGCCCCGTCCTCTCAGCCACTTAACCCCTTCATCATGTGAGACGCCCCTTCTCCACATCTCAAGGGACTGGACAGCCTCCTGTCGGAGCCTCTGGATCTCACGCCCATCCATTCTGCTTCAAACAAGGCTGGAGTGCAAGCCAGGGGCACAACCCGCAAATGGGGGGGGGGGGAGGGAATAGATCCTGGCAATATGCGAGATCGGATGCAAAAGGCACATCCGGAGGAGTGATCTCCGGAAAGTCGGCAAAAGAACAAGAAAAGCGTGGATTCGCGGCAGTAGATGTTCTTTGAATGCATGAGGCCTAGCGACTTGATGGATTTTAAATCTAATAACAGTTTGGGGAGAAGAAATACAGCGTGGGAGGTTGTTGGGTAAAAGCGACAAGCGAAGAAGGCAAGCTATAAATAATGAAAGTGCTCTCTCTCGCTCTTTCTGTTCCTAAGCCATTTACTCTGCTGTTGTCCCATTCATTTTATGACTTCAGAGGAGGCACTCGTATTATTTCAGTAGAGCAAATGGCCAGAGCTCGAACTTAAAATAATCCCACGCACGAGGAAATGCCATCCGTTTCAATAATCGGTTGGTAGTACGTTTCTGAAAAAGCGGCCCCGATTGTTCCTTTTTTGGGGTCGAGGTTAGAGAAAGAGAGGAACCTATATCATTTATCTCTCCCCACCAGCTTAGAGTCATCAGTTGAATCACACAAATGCCAAAAGGCTAAAAATATTCAAGCATAGCTTCTTTTTTTACACAAAGAAATTTATTTTACAACCTTGGAAACTTTATCTAGCTTTTCTTATATACAGGATCACTTTCCACATTTTAAATAGATAATAATTTTTTTGTCTTTTAAAAAAAGGGAACAATAGATAAAGAAAAGTACTAACATTATATACAAAAAACAAAAACAAAACCCACGCAAACAAAAACCCTAAATCTCAGGAACTTTAAAAAAGAGAGAGAGAATACAAGGCAACCAGGAACTTCCTTCAAACAGGAATGAACTGTGTTACCCAAAGAAAAGACCCTCAGTAAACCACAAGGCAATATATTAATTATAAAAGGAGAGGGTTGGGGTGGTCGAGGCAACGTTCGGTAAAATAAAAATACCTCTGAAAATTGGTTTTGCGGGAAGGGGGGTGGGGTGGAAATGAAAGCGGGCCGGCGCACTTTTGTCGGAGGGCAAAACTTCCTTTTAAGAAGATGCGTTTTTTATTTGTTCAGCTGTGTGTTCTTTTCCACAACGCCGCCCTCCACCCCATCTAGGATTTCCAGAAGATTAAATTAATTGTGATTTAGTCCAAAGGGCGAAGTGGAGGGGGGGGGGCGGAGAGGGAGGGAGAGAAACCATCCCTTGCGGGGCTGCTGCATGTTTCCAAAAATACTACCAGGCCGGCTACTTCTCCACGACTTCCTCCCCGCTGGGTACTTTGCGGTCTTCCGACGAGATGCTATCCACGATAGAGGAGAGGCAACGGAGGCTGCTCGACGCGGACGAGTCGCCAAGGGGATTCCCTGGGTTTGGAAGGGGAAAAGGCAGTTTAGCGCACATGGGATCGGGGCCCCGTCCTCCTCACGAGCCACTTGTGTTTTTGAACCTTAAAGCACCACAGAATCCCACGGTAGGAGCCCCTCAAGGACCCACACACTGATCATGGAAGGGGCGGACGGGCGCGTCAGATCTGTTTTGTTGCAAAAAGGTGCAATCCCAAGATCTACCAACCCAAAGTCAGGTGCAAAAGGCAAGCAGTTTAGAATAAAATCGTGGTGGCGGAGATTCTGAATTCGGCCATTTATTGTCAGCACGGGGCTGACACTTCTGGTTACCACCTATATATATTCGTTTCCTCCGCAGAATTCAAGGAGTTGGGGTCTCATCGTTAAAAGAATTGGCAGCCGGAATCCCTTGCAGATCTATTCCAAATGACGGAGAGATCGACCACCTACTTAGACAGATGCAGCAGACTGACAGGGTTACCCCCCAGGGAGTTATTTGGAAACGTGAATCCTATTCATTTCCAGCAAGGATTTTACTCACAAGCCCAAAACATCCAAAGTAAACTAGTACAACGTTTTCTAGTTGAGGGGAATTTGCGCCTCTCAGAGGACGTGTTTTTAGGATCACAGGCAGAGGAGGTCCCTCCCTATTGCGAAATGTGCCGCTGAAAGGATCGGGTCCGCTTCCAAGTCAGTGAGCTCAGGACAAAGTGGGGGTGCGGTGTAGTGCGATCATGCAGGCAACTCCCGAGGCAATTCACTCTCCTGAGCCATTCAACGCGAGCCCTCCAAAAAGCAAACGCATTGGGAAGATTACCCAGGTTTGGAATGATAAAAGAGCGGAACAGGTGCAACTCGCAGCTGGTGCTGAAAGGAAACGTCGGGATTCCTTCTGTGCGCTTCTCCTTAGAGCAGAGACTGCGCTTGCAAACTTAAGTACCCGCGCTGTAGAGAGGAGGTCCTGCTCAGTTCAGTGCTTAGGATCGCGCTGTGCCTGATTTACTAGGGGAGAAACTTTCAAAGGCGTCTGTGAGCCGCCCCCTCCCTTTCCATTCCAAACCAGCCTCCATCTCTCGGGGAAAGAGTCCCTTGACAAGCAGGGCTGCTCCAGGGGACCCGTCGGCGCCAGAAATGTGGGACTTCGTGTGTGTGTGCGCGCGCGCGCAAATGTGAGTAGCCAAACCAGGCGAATCCTGGTGAAAGCATTTGGGCTGCGGGTGGGGGAAGAGAGGGCGTAGTAGGGGGCACAACAATCCCGAGTCTCCCAGCCAGATGAAACACCCCACCCCTTGTCAGTGTGGAGCTTTACCTTCCTTGGTGCCGATGGGCAGCGCCCTGGAATGCTCCGAGCCGCTGGGCCAGTTGGCGCTGCAAGGGCTCAAGAAGTCGGGCGGGGGCACCTGAGGAAGGAAGGAAGGAGAGAGAGAGAGAGAGTTGGGGGCGGGAATGGGGCAAGGGGAGGGGGCTGGCACGAAAGGGGAGTGCCGATCGGCGGCAGCAACAGCAGCAGCAGATCCGCCGCTGGCCCGGCTGCGCCCCCCTCGCCAACTCGGAGCGGGGCTAAGGGAGGCGACCGCGCCTTTTGCGCGCGGCAGTGGCGCTTACATGGCCCTGCTTGGCGCTGCCGGGGAAGGCGTCTCCGACGGCGCCCCCATTGGTGGGCAGCAGGAGCTGCTGGTGGGTCTTGTCCTGCTGGTCGAGGCGGTGCAGGAGGTCCTGGAGCCTCTCGATGTAGCTGATGGCGCTGCGCAGGATCTCCACCTTGGGCAGGCGCTGGTTGGGGTTGGCCACCGTGCGCCTCTTGAGCGCCTCGAAGGCCTCGTTGATCTTCTTCAGGCGCCTCCTCTCGCGCAGCGTGGCCGCCTTGCGCCGGTCGGTGGGCGCCGACTTCCGCTTGCAAGTTTTGCAAGCCCACATGAGGCACTGGCCCGGGCAGTGGGGCGCCTGCAGGCCCGGCGGCGCCAGCACGTGCTGCTCCTCATCACCCCCGATGCTGCTGCTGCCGCTGCTGCTGTCGCCTCCGCCGCCCCCTCCGGCCTCCGGGGCCAGCTGGTCGGGGCACGAGCTGGGCGACAAGGGGCCCTCGCTGCCCGGGTACAGCGGCGATCCCTCGTCGGCCATGTCCAGGGCTTGCAGGCCTCCATGGTCGCCGGCGTCCAAGTAGAAGAAATAGGAGCCGGGCTCGAAAAGGTCCATCATCATGGCTCTCCCGCCGCCTCTGCGCGCCTCTCTCGGAGGGGCTCCCGACCGAGAAGCCCCCGCAGAGAAGCCGCCCGGCCCGGCGGAATTTAATTAGCGCGCTGACATCAGGGCCCCCGGCTGCTTTATATATAGAGTCGCCGCTGAAACCCTATCCCCGGTTTAGCTGTCGCTGCGCATCACCCTCGGCGAGCCCGGCCAACACGACGCTCCTTCTGGGTGCTGCTGCTGGCCGGACAGAGGGACAGCCAGAGACCATCCTCGCCTAGTCGAGGAAGAGGCCTTGGGGAGAGATCCCCTTCTCCGCAAAGCGCGCTCCCAGCTTTCTGAACCCGAGACCCGTCCAGCACAGCCAGAGTGACAAAGTTGGACACATGGGAATCGCTTGCTGGCATGGGCGTGAGTGAAATGCAGCAGGTTGGTTTCAGGCCAAAGGCTTCAAACGAAAATCCCCTCTTCCCTTCCCAGCCTTGGGCTAAGTATAGAACTCTGGCTAGGCTCTAATGATTATACTTGCAAATAGGTCAGGTAATAACTTGGTGGGGTTGTGGTTTTTTAAAACAAACACAACAACAACAACAACAACAACAACAACAACAACAACAACAACAACAACAACAACAACATAATAATAATTTGTACACCGCCCATCTGGGCAACAACATGTCGCTCCTAAGGCCTAAATGTCTTAGGACCAGCTCAAGGGCGCAAAGCAAGGATGGGGATCTTGTGGTCCTCTGGATGTTGCTGGAGCACATCTCCCATCAACCTTGACAGTTGGCTGTGCTAACAGTAGGGGCTGGTGGAAGTTGGAGTCCACAAGTTTTCAATCCCTATGATAAAATGAAAGTAGCCTGGGACCTGCTGCTGGTAGTGCTTGGGCTTCTTGAAGAGGAATTGGGAAAGTTTAAGCATGCTCTGGGTGTTGTAGGACAACTCTCGTCACCATTGGCTGCACTGGCTGAGCCTGACAATGCCAGGAGGGTGACACAGGTTCCCGATCCCTGCTCCAGGGGATGCTGCCAGGAAGAAGAGCCCCAGCCTCTAATGCTGCTGGTGGAATGTGTCTGGGCTCTGTTCCTGGCATCTTCCAAACCATGTTCTGTCTAGTGAGACTTCAGGTTAAACTGCTGGATTAAGGGCGAAATAGAAATAATTTAACCAATCACAAAACCAGACTGGTTCTTGCCGCTGTGCACTGAGTGGGTCTTGTGCCATATCTAGCCCACCTCAAATTGTTCAGCTTGCAATTCAGCCAATATTCAAAATGAAAGACTTACAGATGTTAATGGTAAGCCCAGAACAAGCCATGGTGGAAACTTGTAGTTTGTTTTGGAACAGACCATGAGCTTGGGTTCAGATGTAATGCTAAGCCAAACCATGGCTTGGCCTTGGGTAGTGCAGTGGCAGCAGAACCGGGGGTGGAGCGTAGTGGCCCCAGTTTCTAGCATGCTTGCACATTTTTGCTTAGCCACAATTTAGTGTTATGCACAAACTGAACCACTGTGATGCTGCAGATACAAAGTGATGAATGGAGGTGAGCCAACCATTCCTCTGGGTGTGCATGCAGCCACATGAAAAAACAACTAATCTGTGGTGAGACAATTGGATAGCTAAATCAAACCTCCTTGGCAAGACAATTTTTATTATGTCACCACTTCTCTGGATATACGATCTGGATAAGATGCTCTGCTTGTATCTATGGCCGTAGGGTCTTTCAGTTAGTTTAGGGATTAAATTGCGGAGAAAGATACATTTTTATGAATGCCAAGAAGATGTCTTTCAATATGTCAGAGGTGACTAACCTGTGACCCTCCAGCCCCAGCCTGCATGGCCAATGGTTAGGTCAGCAACATGAGGAAAGACACAGGTTAGCCACCCTTGCTATATGTGACTAGGAACACAGCGCAACTGAGTTTAAGAGGCAGGCCTGTTTTTCTGCCGGTTTTCCCATTCCTGTGTTGCAATTTATTTCTGGGCCTTTTTTTGTTTTTGTAAAAATCTGATACCAATTAAACTATCTTGATTTTTCCACTGATATCAGAGTCAACGGGGTTTAGTTTTTAATGAGTAGATACTGGGGGATTAGACACCAGACCTCTCTAACTCTGACATGAGATTGGCTCATCCATAATGAAAAGGAGGGGAGGAAGAGTTAAACTTAATATGTCCACTTTTCCTTTTCCTTTTTTTCCTAGGAGCACCATAGGTACCCTGCAAATGTCTGTTTGCAATGACAGATATGCCATTGCCTCACCCTTTTCCACCCTTCTGTAAGATTATTACTATTTTAATTATCTTTTAAATTATTTTATAGTCTAAAATGGGAAACTTGACCAAAAGTGGTGCAATTTTCATATTTCAGACATGAAATGAGTTCTAACCTGTCCTTTTCAGAAAGCTGCTTTGCAGCTGAAAAAAAATCAAAGTAGTGTGGTCAATATTTCATTTCCCCCCCGTAAAATCCCTAATTTTGAAACAATCGCATTGAGTCATGATTTTTCGATGTGAATCCACACATTTATCTCAAGTGTCAAACTTTTTCTGTGGTGGCTGATTTCCTACTTGTGCAAAACAGCTTCTTCTCGGAGAAGTGGGTGGGACAACACAAAAATGTGACCACATCAGGGAAAATGTGTGAAAATTACGATTTTCTGTACATGACCACTTTTCAGTTTTTCCCATGGGGCTGTTTCACACATATGGAGTCCCACATGAAAATGAAGCTATTGGGGGGACTTCACACATAGTCTTGTTAATTGGCCTTGGGACTGGAATAATAATAATAATAATAATAATAATAATAATAATAATAATAATAATAATAATAATAATTCATTATTTATACCCCGCCCATCTGGCTGGGTTACCCCAGCCACTTTGGGCAGCTTCCAACAGAAAAATGAAATAAAATAATCTATTAAACATTAAAAGCCTCCCTAAACAGGGCTGCCTTCAGATGTCTTCTAACAATCTGGTAGCTGTTTTCCTCTTTGACATCTGATGGGCGGGCGCCACCACCGAGAAGGCCCTCTGCCTGGTTCCCTGCAACTTGGTTTCTTGCAATGAGGGAACAGCCAGAAGGCCCTCGGTACTGGACCTCAGTGTCCGGGCAGAACGATGAGGGTGGAGACGCTCCTTCAGGTATACTGGACCAAGGCCATTTAGGGCTTTAAATGTCAGCTCCAACACTTTGAACTGTGCTCGGAAACGTACTGGGAGCCAATGTAGATCTTTCAAGACCGGTGTTATGTGGTCTCGGCGGCTGCTCCCAGTCACCAGTCTAGCTGCCGCATTCTGGATTAGTTGTAGTTTCCAGGTCACCTTCAAAGGTAGCCCCACGTAGAGCGCATTGCAGTAGTCCAAGCGGGAGATAACTAGAGCATTCTTGATATAATGCAAAGAATGTGCTGCATGGAGTGCAATTTTATGACAAAATTATGGGCAAAGAATGCCACCTTTAGCTGGGATCCAAAATGCAAAAGATACAGGTAGATACAGATTCGCAGATGATGGTTTGTACCCAAAAAACCCGACTGTGGCAATTTATACAAGACAAATGAGATAAGTCTGTGCACCTCTGGTATTGATAATAACTTCACTTTCTGTGCTCTCCTCACTCCATAGCATTCGCTTACATCACCCCCTTTGAGGGGATTCAGGACTGTTGCTGTCCAGGTGCTGGGAATATGTCCAGCTCCAAGTGATGGATTGAGGATATAAATTGACTTCCTGCTGTGCTGAATGCTGGGACCTTAATGCTCTATCCTTGAGATCCTGGACTCCATCACTAACTCTCCAGCCATTGTGGACCATAGGAAAGAGCTGTAAATATTCAATAAGGGTGCTTGCTCTCATTTTGAAATTTCTTCATTCTGAAACAAATATATCTCCTCCTTAAATGTGAAGCCAATTCGCACATGCATACATATACTGTACATCACTTGATCTTTTAAAATGTCAATACTTCGGACTTCAACACTTGCAGATGAGTATGTAAGCAGACTGTACGGTATTTAAAGTGTTGTGGGAATGCACAGGACTCATACTGCACATTTAATGAAGATGTATATGGGGCTTGCTGATATACAATGAAGATGTATATGGGGCTTGCCGATCAGAAGGTCGGCAGTTCGAATCCCCGCAACGGGGTGAGCTCGCGTTGCTCAGTCCCAGCTCCTGCCAACCTAGCAGTTCGAAAGCACGTCAAAGTGCAAGTAGATAAATAGGGACCGCTCCGGCGGGAAGGTAAACGGTGTTTCCGTGCGCTGCTCTGGTTTGCCAGAAGTGGCTTAGTCATGCTGGCCACATGACCTGGAACCTGTACGCCAGCTCCCTCGGCCAGTAAAGCGAGATGAGCACTGCAACCCCAGAGTCGTCCGCGACTGGACCTAATGGTCAAGGGTCCATTACAAATAACATTCAGTATGTTATTTGATGTTATTTGATGGTGCAGTTATTTATATATGGCACTTATCAGCATATATAAATGACAAAATGTCACATTTATCAAGTGAAATAACTCTGGATAAGATGTTTGGATCTAGGGCACCTTCGACTATGAATTTGTGGGATCTAGTTGAAGACGAATCATGCAGAATTGCCTTCCTTGGAGGCACAATCATTATTATTAGGTGCTGGTTGAAGCCTCATCATTCAAACCATTGGAGGAAGCAGTTAGGCCCACATTTTCCCTCCTCAGGCAGGCCTCAGCCTGACTTGGGCCTGCAGCTGCAAGGTGGCAATGGGCAGGAATTTCTGCATATGCTCTACTGCTACAAGCTGGTTCAGAGACAGCAGCAAGAGGGCTAAGTAGTTAGTGTTTGGTGTGCAGAGTTTACCTCCTGAGGATTTTTAAGCACACTTGCTACAGTCAAGCAGTATTTAACTTCTGGATAGCTCAGTGCATGGCGCTGATAGCACCAAGGTTCCAGGTTCAATCCCCATTTGGGACACCTGCATATTCCTGCATTTCAGGGGCTTGGACTAGATGATTCTCAGGGTCCCTTCCAACTCTGATTATTAATAACACCATCACCATCCATCTTTCTGGAGCCTTAAAAATAACACACCATTTATGTATGAAAATAAAATTATTTAATCATACTTGTCAGAGGTTCTTGTGGCTACTCTTGAGTAACGACGCTCCACACCTGCTTGTCTTTAAGGTGTTTTTTATTGTGCATCCTATTTACAGTGCAAAGAGTCTGGAAAACATGTCTGCTTAGTCCGAGTCAGAACCTCGCAATGGCTTCTTTCTGTTTCACTCCCAACATAACAGCTTGAGGACCCCAAAGCCCCTCCCTCTCGCCCTATGGGGTGCCGTGCGCCTCAATTCAGGCATCAGGGTGTGTGTTGAGGCTCTCTCATGCTGTCCGAGCCTCTTCCCTGCCTCTCTGCTTCCTGATTCATCTGATCCGCTACTGGACTTGCTGCTCTGAGAGGAACTCGACCTGATGAGTCCTCCCCCTTACAATATTCCATAGTTCATAATGCTAAATAATAATAAAAAATACACTCAAATGCATTTAAAAGCACCAAAGCACAACGGATGAACAGTGGCAGGATCTGAAATCTAAACAGGACCATGTAAGAACCTCACGGTGATGAAACAGTTTTTGTGCAAAGGTTAACAGGGGGGGGGCAGAGGCACCGCAAAAAGGTGGCATCAGTGTAGATGCCAGGCAAGCATCCTTGGGGAGGGCATTCTACAACCAGTGTGATGTTACGGACAAGACCCTCTCCCTCTTACCTGACACACACTAGATGGGGAGAGGATAGGGATAAGCACAGGTTGAGACAGGCTTCAGATGCTGTGATCCCAAGCCATGAAGGTTTTTAAAGGTCAAAATCGGCACTTTAATTTGGACCCATTCCACTGCGAAGTACAGTGTAACATATCTAATCCTGATTTGTAATCTTGCAGCTGTATTTTGAACAAACTGCAGTTTCTAAGCATGTGGAGAAATTCATATTTCAAAGCAACTGAAAGAATAAGCATGCACCTAGTTATGTTTTAATAATTTAAGCACACACACGCCTATTGAAACATACTATACGTTAAACGTTAGCTCTTGTACACATATCTTTGAAATGTAGGCTATTATTTTTCCCAGTTAATACTTGCTAATATTGCATAGCTCTAGAATAAAAAAATGTTTGCTTGTGGACATATATGAAGAAAGGTGAGAATCAATCAGAAAATCTATTTGGATGGCGGATTTTCTGTTTGATCTTTTTGTTTCTGCTCTTGGTAGAGGCGTCTTACTTTGCTGAGATCTTGGCTGGGCAAGTGTTACTAATTATTATTGCTGCCCTTTGAAGAGAAATGGACTTTCGTGTTCGGATCGGTTACAAGTCCCTTCCGTCATCTCGAGGTGCAACCTTGCTAACTAAACAGAGGCTTCTACTTTAAAATAGGAAGGCAGTGTTTTATTGCCATTCTCACATTGGGTGGTTATGATGCATAGTTCTAAGTGACAGATGCCTTCATGCCTGTGTCATGGTCTGCAGTGACAAATCACCACCACTGCATAAACACATTTATTCTATAGCAAGATCTCCCCATTTGTAATGGTGGCAGCAAGGATTTCTCAGTCAAAGGATGGTCATTGAGCCAACCTGAACAATTATTAAAGGTCAATTTAACTGAAATGTTGTGATTACTGATGCACAGGGGACTCAATGATGCTTTTATTCCTGAAATTACATGCAACACTCACTACCTTTTCATGTAAAAATGTAGCACAGCCTATAATTGGGATAACCGATGCAATCAAATTTTAAAATCGATAGATCTTGTCGTTGCACATTTTCTCTGTGTATTTGTGGTTTGGAAAGTGCCTAACAACCCTCTTGATCACCTTCTCAGACAGATAGCGAAAACAAGATTTAAACCACCCTGATTGTGACTATAAGATGCCAGTAAAAATGTGTTAAGACTTAGTTATTCTGCATAAAGAGGAAATTTTGGAGAACAGTCAGCGTACAACAGTGAATGGTATTCACACAATGAACTTTCTGTAGGGTAGAAGGCACCATACAGGTACCAAGCAGGGAAGTTTCTTGTTCAACCTGTTCCTGTCATTTCCTGGCACCCATTCTGTTTGGAATGGGCATCAGAGGCCATTTATTGTGGGTCAAACAGCTGGATCTGAATTAGGGGCACTGAGCCACCAGCTTTTGATAACTAACAAAGCGTCCCAATTTGGCCACTCATCTCTGGCTTTTTTTTAAAAAAATAAAAAAGAACCCACTGGAAATTCTCAATATTGCCACGCCTCAGTACTTTGTGACCCTTGTCACCTACAACTTTGGCTGTATTTCTGTTCGGAATGAATATTGGTAGTTATGATCCTATGAAGTTACCTAGAGCATTAAGCATTCTGTGTTTTGTGAGAGGGATGAAGGATAAGTCGCTTATAGGCAAGTAGGCTGAAGGCTCTAATATGATTATTCCTATGTTTAGGTTTTCATGGACTCCTGCAGGGTGATCACAACAGCCAGTACTTCCTCCTGTTTTGCACAAAAGACCTTGGTAAATATCTGTAAGGGTGACTCCCTACAGGGAGTCAGCCCCCATCATCCTGACGTCCACCTCGCCAAGCACAGAGAGCAGCAGTGGGTCTCAAGCAGCCAGAGGGGAGGGGAAAGACTCGGAGGGAGAGAGAAAGCAGGGTGAGGAACAATGGGAAAGCTCGGGGGGGGGGCAGAGAGATGCAGGCAAGAGCTCAGGGATGCTGGAGAGCCTTGCCACCACCAGCTCAGGGAGGAGACTGAGAGGGCATCACTGGAGAGCACTGCGACGCAGGTCAAGGGGGAGGCGTTTTGGGGTGCCCCGACTACTTTGCTGGCGTAAGAACAGACGTACGCCATTGCCGGATTCAGATTCGGAATGAGAGGTCATGTTTTAAGCTGTCTCTGCACTGTAAATATCTTGCACAATAATGGTCTTTAAAGACAAATTGGATTCAGAGTAGCCACGATGACCCTCTGACAATATCCCTTCAAAAATCCAAAAGACACAAGGGACTGTTTGGTCTTCCAGCTCACTTCCTGTTTGCATTAGCTCAGCTTCTCCTGCAAAGAAATCATTATACCACATGCCCACAGCAGCCATTTTGTGGCTGGTGCCCACGGTACTTTCTCAACATACCAGATAGGTCCACTGCCCCCAGCCATGTCGACCCCTGCTATGGATCCTCTCCGTCTAATAAGAGAGAAAGGAGCAGTACAGAGAAAGAACGTATAAAGGTCAACATAATAAATAGGTCCCAAAGTTGGGGTTTGGCTTGGACTGTCCACGTTTGCAAATATTTTTAAAGGACTTTACCACACAATCCTCAGACCAGTCCAATATCTTTGGGTATGAATGTAAATGTTGTAAAAATCCTCATCCTATATAATAATGTCCATGTTGTCCCTACGTCCAGATGTCCCGTGTGTCCCTGGGGTACTGCGCATGTCCCCCAGAGACACAGGGATTGGACGGAGGGACAACCAGGGACACAGGGATTGGACCCGTGCTCTCGGGACACAGGGAACAGCCAACTGCCGCTCCGCCAACCGCCGCTCCGAAGCCCAGTCTCATGCTGGAGGTGCGCGGTGAGGCGGCGGGGGAGAGAAGCGCTCCCCCCCCCGGCAGCCTTGCCGCACACCTCCGGCATGGGACGGCGCTTCCTCGGGGAACCCGAGGAAGCCGAAGCGGCAGCGGGCGCGGAGGGAGGCCCGCTTTGGCTTGGCAGCGGCGGGAAGAAGGGGAGGAATTCCTCCCCTTTTTCCCGCCGCCGCCAAGCCAGTCCCGGAGCCGAATTGCGGCGCGGCGGGGTTTTTCGCCGTTTGCCTCCCCCTCGAGGGAAGGCAAACGGCGAAAAGCCCCCGCTGCGGACTGGCTTGGCGGTGGCGGGAAGACCCGCCACCGCCAAGCCAGTCCCGGAGCCGAATTGCGGCGCGGCGGGGTTTTTCGCCGTTTGCCTCCCCCAGGGGAAGGCAAACGGCGAAAAGCCCCTGCTGCGGACTGGCTTGGCGGTGGCGGGAAGACCCGCCACCGCCAAGCCAGTCCCGGAGCCGAATTGCGGCGCGGCGGGGTTTTTCGCCGTTTGCCTCCCCCTCAGGGGAAGGCAAACGGCGAAAAGCCCCCGCTGCGAACTGGCTTGGTGGTGGCGGGAAGACCCGCCACCGCCAAGCCAGTCCCGGCAGGCCGCTTCCTCTAGCGCCCGTTTTTAAACGGGCTAAAATCCACTAGTCTTGAGATAATGACACAGATTTGAGATCCTTGGATCTATGCAAGTCTCACATGATGAGACTATACACAGATTCTGCTTTGTGAAAATAAGAGCACCTCCCTATTCTTCTCTACTTAAAGAGCTTTTCACACCTCATACCTTGCAGAAGACTTCTTACAAGCCTATTGTTAGCACAGAAAGACATAGGAAAGCTTTTTACAAATGGCTTCTGAGGGGAAATTGGATCTTTACGGAGAAGCAGAGACAACCTTGGGTGTGACCTCTATTATCACACATAGTGTCAGAACTCCTTCCACAGCTACAAAGCTGGCAGAGTATCCATAATACTGTACTCCCAACTGTACTCTCTGTAACTATGGATACAAGCTGTGCAACTAAGGCAACTACAGTCAAATCATTCTAAGAAATGCTACGGCCTCTCTCAGCACGGGGTCTCCCTTTCGGCTACACACAAGGCCTTTGCAGTAACGTTTGAACTTCTTGGTCATTCTGAAACATTCTAGGTCACAAAGCTTGCTTCTGATGCCTTCTCATCTTACCTAGCTTCAAAATGGTTGCAGCTAGTCTCCACGCTACAGCATATCTTAAGGACTGCCTTCACCCTTCTGAACCTGCCCTGTCTTTAAGTTCAGCACCAAAAGGTCCACGTCTCTGTCCCATCATTAGCAAACATTTCATGGGTGGGGATTGGGGAATGGGACCACCTTTCAGGGATGATATTGTATCTATGAAATCCCCCCCCCCCGAGGTCTTACAAGCTTTCTCCCATGTTTAGACGTTGCTGTGTTTTTGTGTGTGATATTTTAATGTGTCTGTATTAATTTTTAGATTTGTTTTTTCTGTTAGCTGCTTTAGAAGATTATTTGGAAAGCAGGATTCAAAGAATGTTCTCAATGTATACAAGATGGCTAGACTATACTTCTGAAGATCTCTGTTTCAATTACCTTGAACTTTAGAATAAGTTTCTGAAAGACACAAAGCAAATACCACAAGAGCATGTGTCAGGGTCGACAATCTTTTTTGACCAGTGGGCAACATTTGGAATTTTGAGAAAGTACCGTGGGTGACAGTCACAAAATGGCTGCCATGGAGTGAGTGTGTGCAGAACACAAAATGGCTGCCACATCTGAAAGAGCAGAAAAAGAGAGAGGACCAGAAAATGGTGTGGGCATTTCATGTCTTATCCATCAAATATCAGTTTCTTTTCTAATGTCTGTCCAGTTGCTTAGGCTTTCCATACATGGGCGTACCCAGGATCAAAACTAGGGGGGGCAAGGGGAGGGGCCAAGGCACGGAAGGGGAGGGGCCACAAAGTGGGCGGGAACGGCAAACTCGCACTCCGCCGGGCTGTGCCCCTCCCTAGAAGCAGGGCTGGTGGGCGGAGGCGGAGCCCAGCCCAGCGGAGTGCGAGTTCGGCATTCCCGCCCACCGCGCCGCGCTCCCTGGTTCCCCGCCGCGCTTGGCCTCGCCTGAGGGCGCGCTGGGGAGCTGGAGGGAGGGTGCGGCGCGGCGGGAATGGCGAACTCGCGCTCCGCCGGGCTGTGCTCCGCCTCTGCCCACCAGCCCTGCTTCTAGAGTAGGGCAGCTGCCCTAACTTGCCCCGTGGTGGGTACGCCCTTGTTTCCATATATGTTAATATACTGCAGGGTTCCTTCTTACCATCAGTTGTGCAAAGTGAAAAGAGTATAGACTCCGAAGGATGCTACACTAGTGTGACAATGTGAGATGCAGGACAGAAAAATGCTGAGAGTATTGCAACTGGTACAGCAGTTCTGGATGGTGGTCCTGGACTGCACATCATGGTGTTCTGTTGTGAGTAGCAGTTTAGTCATGCTGGCCACATGACCTGGAAAGCTGTCTGTGCACAAACACCGGCTCCGTCGGCCTGAAAAGTGAGATGAGCACTGCAACCCCATAGTTGCCTTTGACTGGATTTAACTGTCCAGGGGTCCTTTACCTTTACCTACCCTGGACTGCAATACTTTCACAACCAGCACTAAGCAGATGGGGATGGACATCTGGTTAGGGTTGCCATATGTCCACAATATCCCAGACATAGCCAGCAATCAGCCGTCAGAAACAGTGTCTGGGCGGAAATCACTTAAACATCCAGGAAAATCCAGACATATGGCAACCCATGTCAGCAGTGTCATTTTTTGTGATTTCTGTTAAAAATCAAGATTTTGCTTACACACACACACACACACACACACACACACACACACACACAGAGAGAGAGAGAGAGAGAGAGAGAGAGAGAGAGAGAGAGAGAGAGAGAGAGATCAAACACTTTTCTGTCTGGATTTTCACTTTTTGAAATATGGCAACCCTACATCTGGTTAACCTACCACATGTTCACTTTCCAGGTTTCAACCACATAAGCGGCCTTAGTAGCCAGATTCTTTTAGTTATTTCAATTTATCCCCATGGATCTCCTGCCTTCTGGCTTACTCACCCATGTCTCACTTAGCAAATGTTCCCTTCTGTCTCTAGGTCCCACTGTAAGAACTTTTCCTGGATTTAAACTCCGTTTCCACTTCCATCTCAGAGCAGGCACAATGACTGCCAACATTCTATGGCTACTTCTTCGTCAACAGCACTTAGGACAACTGTGAGAGCAAAAACATCATTGGAGACAATGAGGTGATGGCATGGAGATTGATGACAGTGAAAAGGCAGGCACATAATTTTTATTCGCTTATATTGCATGATTTGATCTCAAACAGTGAAGTTAGTAGCTACATGTTATCTCATATAGAGAGAGAGAGAAAGAGAGCAACTCTTATCCTAGCAAATAGATGAAGCTTTGATTGTATTCCCCATGCTTTGTAAAATGCAAAGGAACTGTCTTTCATTTGCTGGAAGGCCTATGCAATGTGTCTAGAGACCTGCCTGTCTTGGCCACATACGCCTGAAGTTAAAGGCCCTGAGCAACATTAGCTGTAAACGATTCCCAAAGCCACAGGGCTTGCCTGGTTGGCTGTTGGAGATGCAAAGGCTTCAGTGTCCCAGGGTTCTTCTTACCAGCTATGGTGATCTTCCAAGAAAAGCACATTCCTAGAAGGGTTGGCACAGCTCCCACGGTCATTAGGGGAATTAGCAAGGCATTGCAAAGCCACTCCTTCCTTCCTTATTGGAACAGAAAGAGGAGAACATGTCAAACAACTGCTACATAGGAAAGTGGTAGAAATGGATGGATGGAGAAGAGGCACACCAGCCTAGGCAGAGGAGCACTCTGGAAATCCAAAGGTTTTACAAATGGAACAAAAAGAACACAGGAAGCAGCCATGTATTAAATCAGACCACCAGGTCCATTTTACTCAGTATTTTCTACACATTCTGCCAGCAGCTTTCCAGGGTTCCAGCATTTCCCGCATTTCCAGCCCTACCTGGGAATTGAATCTGGCATCTTCTGCATGCAAAGCACTGAGCTATGGCCTCCCAAACCACCAGACAAGACCCAGAATTAGCATTTTGGGATACCACACATGGCACTCAAATAGGCACCCCCATGACTAGCTAGAATCTCTTATCAAACTTCCTGTATAGTGTAGTAGGCCAACAGCCCTTCTGGGTTGCTGAATTAAAAAAAGAACCAACAGCTGCTCATGTGGTTGAAGCAATAAAGGTCTAAAATAAGAGCAACAGATTCTTAATCATTGTTGCATGCCCCTGTCAATTCGAAGTTCCTCTTGTAAAAATAAGTATTTCCCTCCTCCTTTCTGGAAAAGAATATACCGCCAGGCTGAACAAGGCAATTGTAGTGAACAGAGTAGATGCTAACAGTTTTAGTTTAGCATTTTAGGTGATTATAATTTCACTGTTACTACATCCTACCCACCTTCTGTACATTCAAATTTCTGCCTATCTATCATCTATCTATCTATCTATCTATCTATCTATCTATCTATCTATCATCTATCTATCTATCTATCATCTATCATGTATCTACAGTGGTACCTCGGGTTAAGAACTTAATTCATTCTGGAGGTCCGTTCTTAACCTGAGGTACCACTTTAGCTAATGGGGCCTCCCGCCACCACCGCACAATTTCTGTTCTCATCCTGAAGCAAAGTTCTTAACCCGAGGTACTATTTCTGGGTTAGTGGAGTCTGTAACCTGAAGCATCTGTAACCTGAAGTGTCTGTAACCCAAGGTACCACTCTATATCTATCTATCTATATCTATCTATATCTATCTATATCTATCTATCTATCTATCATCTATCTATCTCTATCATCTATCTATCTATCTATCTATCTATCTATCTATCTATCTATCTATCTACTCTCTCTCTCTCTCTCTCTCTCTCTCTCTCTCTCTCTCTCTCTCTCTCTCTCTCTCTCTCTCTCTCTCTCTCTCTCTCATATCTATCTATTTTGCTAAGTAGCTATTTGCTGAGCATATTGATAACATAGCTGCCTATGTTAACTGGCAAATTGAGTTCAGAAGACTAAAAATTATTAATGGATTCATGGTCTTTGCACTCCTACAGTCCCTGGGAGGGTGTTGTATGGGCGATAGGAAGCATTGGATGTTTGTCTCTAAAAACAGGAACACCAACCATCAGAAAGAGAGATCCAGTGTTGAATATTTCCTTCCTCTCATGACAGAAACATCAGTTGTCCTTGCTGTGCTGATACTGAAAGCAGGTTGGTTGGTTGGCTGGTTGGCATCCGTCTTTCTTGGGAGACAATGGAGAATTGTGCCTTTGGGGGTAAAGTCAAACTGCTGGAAGATTACATCACCTGCTGTGGCTGTAGAGACCAATATGGGAGAGAGATGTTTTGTTGCAGCTGGGGCAGACCAGGGGAAGGCACCCCAAACTAGAGGGAAAACTAGGAACATAGGAAGCTGCCTTATGTCAAGTCTGATCATTGGGTCCATCTAGCTCAGTCTTGTCTACACAGACTGTCCATGGCAGGATTTCAGGCATGAGACATTCACAGTCCTTGGAGAAACCAGAATTTTCTGCAGATAAGATGCTCTGCCACTGAGCTGAAGCATTGCCCTAAACTGCTTCTTGAACTGGCATAGTAAATTTGTCTTCCATTGTTCTTAATGGGAGGGGGAAAACCAAAAACCTGGAAAAGAACAGAGAAGTGCAAGATGGTGTCATCCCCCTTACTTCCATCCCACCTATGAGAGCTCAGTGAGACGTTAAACAAGTGGTTCAATTGCCTTTTCCAATTGCCACTGCAAGCCCCAAATCCCCAGATTTTCAGGTTACTTCCAGGGGAGTGTAAAACAAGGGGCAGGGGAGAAATTCCATTCGGTTCACATTTACAGGTGAACCTACCTGTACTCATACTTTCTGAAAAAAATATGTGAACTGAAACATAGCCATCCAAAATTGGCAACTCTGCTGCCACAAGGCCCCTGGCTCACCCTGCCATTTTCTGCTGCCTCTGGGTAGCACAAGTGGGAGAGTGCTGCACCATTTAGTCCATTCACAGGCTTTCATCTGTATTGGGTTGGCCACTGTGGGAACAGGATGCTGGACTAGAGAGACCTTTGGCCTGACCCAACAGGGGTCTTTTTCTGTAATTGATATATGTCAAGAGGTAACTATGCCAAACTTCCAGCCAGAGTGTTAGAAGTCATGTGACTCAAGAAAGATCCAATCAGCCGTTCATATTGCTTTATCATTTTTAAGGGATATATATATATATATATATATATATATATATATATATATATATATGTATGTATGCCTTCCAATGAGCTCCATTTTGAGGTGGCATTTTGAAAAGATTTTTTTTAAAAACCCTCATATGTAAGGTTGCTCTCTGATCAGAAGTAATCGGAGGAGGGCTATTAGATAGGTTTATATTTTCATCACTACTGAGTGGTGACATTTCTGGCATGGGGCAGTAGATTACCTTTCAGCAAGTTGACCTTCACTGGCATAGATCCTAAAAATTAAATTTCATGATGAAGCATCCAATGCATTGTGTTAACAGGTTTGATAACGCCCCAGCTGACCCTCCCAGGGCATAAGCATTCTGGGGGATTTGCAGCACCGAAATGGGATAGAATTGCATTGCAAAAGGACACTTGGTTTGTTTAGTTAGGTATAAGGAGACAAGAAAGCAACAGCAACAATTGGGCTGTTAATACGTCCCAGACTAGTGACACTTTTCCAGGGGTTCTCCTGACCCGCCCCCCCCGCCCCAAGCCAATTTAAGGGGGCACAGAGGAGCAGAAATGGGAAAGCCCTGCTGCACCAGCAGAACCCCTTGCACAGCCCTTCTGCAGTGATGGGACTCCTTGGTTGAATCCCACCCAATGATTGGATCGTGAGAGTGAAGATTGACACAGTTACCACAACAATGGGGGCATGTTGCTCCTTCTCCCGGATATTCACCCTATTCCAAACATCCTTTCAAAAGGGGGGGGGAATCATGAAAGATGATGGGGGCACCCAAGAATGCTCACCAGAGGTTCTGTTGGATCCATGCAGGGGCGTACCCAGGATCAAAACTGGGGGGGGGCAAGAGAGGGGAAGAGAGAGGGAAGGAAGGAGGGAGGGAAGAGGAAGGAAGGAAGGAAGGAAGGAAGGGGTGGGTGGGAGAGAGAGAAGGAAGGAAGGAAGGAAGGGGTGGGTGGGAGAGAGAGAAGGAAGGAAGGAAGGGGTGAGGGGGGGGAGAGAGAGAGAGAGAGAGAGAGAAGGGAGGGAGGGAGGGAGAGAGGGAGAGAGAAAAAGGAAGAAAGAAAGAGGGGGGAAGGAAGGATGGAGCTCCCATCCGCCGCCCCCCCAGCTCAGGCTGCTCCTCCCCTCTCCCATGTTCCTGTCGCTGGCTGCAGCCACGGAGGGGGGGGGAAACAGCCCGATTTCCATAACCCGCAGTGACTTTTCCCCTTCAGTTTTCGGAGGGTAAAAGTGCAGGTTATGGTCCGTAAAATATGGCAATTTTTTTTTTTGCTTCTGGGGGGGGAAAGCTGCCCCCCTGCCCCTCGCTGGGTACGCCCATGGATCCATGGCTGTCACTCAAGACACAGGTAGCCCTGGTGGCGCAGAGTGCCTTCCATCAACTCTTACCTTACAATTAGCTGCCAATCAATCAGTGGGCCACCACAGCCACTTCCTTCATTGCTGCACCCTTTCCAGTAACTTAGTGAGGTTACCCAGCAGTGGCCCACCAAGTGGCAGTAAAAACCTTTCCATACAGATTGGTAAGAGCTGTATGGAAAACACAGCATCCCAACAGGCAACATGTTAGGGTCCTAATTAAGCTTCCCTCTGGGGGAAATTCACAGTTTTCAGGCAGAACTGAGCAGATTTCAAACAAATTTTGAAGGGGTCAACTTTCAGATTTCAAGTGATGAACATGTGCTCAAACAGGATTCCTTCCTACAAGTCTTCAGTCTGAAATGCAGATGGTTCTATAGCCACAGTCTTACAACAGATGGAGTGGAAGAAGGGTAGAGATGCTGTTTTGTTTTAACAGGAAACGACCAAAAGCATTGCAATAGAGGTGGTAAGGATTGTTGCATGACATTTATAGGGTTGTTGAGGTGTTTTTTAAAGACAAACCCCAAATTTGTTGATTTTTCTATTGACTTCCCTAAGATCCAGGACAAAGCGCCACCTTTCAGAAATTTCCTCTAGGCATCAATTCTAGCTTTGAGATCCCAGTAATGGCTGGAAAAGTCCGGATGTATGGCAGCCCTATTTCAGCATAAATATGGGGCACATTAAAGACCGCAGGAGTGGGGTGCTAATCAGGACAGGCTGTGTAGTGACATGTGGGCTATGCAAGCCATTTGGGCCATTTCCAGGTCCCAATAATATAATAAGCCTTTCTGGAACGTCCAGCATCAATCAGGGAGAGGAGATGGGCAGAATAGATTAATTTAGTAGCAGCACTAAGAATAAAAACCTTGCCCCACTCCCCAACGCTTGGAAGGCAGCCTGCTATAAATAGCCCCGTAAGTAACTGAGAGTGATGTAATCCCTTAACATATAGAAGATGAGGTACCCCTAAATAAGTTGACAGAAGAAAGTCTTTCACTCAAAGGAGACAAAATGACTCTTACTCAAAAGCTTGAGGGAAAGATGAAATAATCTTTATAATCCGGGGGGAGGGGGGGCTTGCCTGTAGCCCCTCCAGAGGTTTTTGGACTCCAGCTCCCATCAGCCCAATGATTATGGATGATGGAAGCTGTAGTCTAACAACACTGGAAGAACCCCCGTTGCCTAAGTTAACATGTTTCAAACATTTTTAAACAACTTGGCGTGGCTTGGCAGTTCCTCTCAGAATAATACAGATACTCATATTCAAGAACTTGAGGGTACGAAACTAATGATACCTGACCAGGAAAGCTGTGCATACTGCTACCAAGTGCAAATAAAACCATGCTCCACATGTGTAGAGCCCTGCCTAAGCAATTTGTCAAATATGTGAAAGCAGATTTATAATAAATGGAGAACACGTGTTTTGAATGAGCCAAATGAAACGGGAACCGCACAAAATGGCTTGCCAAATATATGAACAGCTGTGAGCACCGCCTCTTCCTTTTCTTCTGCATTAAAAAGCGCCGTTATTTCTTTAGTCTGACAGGTGAATTTACTACAGAGTTTGTCCTCGCAAAAAGAAATGTTCTCAGCACATCTTCCTTGCTTGGTGGCACCAGCCTGTTAAACCCTTTCCCACACCGAGACTCTGATTTTGTTTTTTATTTCTGAAGCATTTTAAATTGGGCATACTTAGTGGGATTTCAAAACTGCCACTTTCACCAGATTGAAGATCCGTATGTCATACCACAAACTGCTTTTGAGGGTCCTTACAGCTTCAAAAGTGTTTTTCCATGGAACATTGATTAGATTGATTGCATTTCTTTCTATTCACATGAAACCCGAAACTGTTTATGAACAATAAGTAAGATAAAAAAAAACAAGAACAGCAATATACATAACAAAGGAATATCAAACTTCAAAAAGCACAATTCCAAATTCTCATTTGTTAAAATATTGCTAAGAAAGTCCTGTAAGACTTTATGTAGAAATGTGTTTAACTTGCAATTAGATTCAAACTGGTAGAGGAATAAACAACTATTCCATACAATCTGGACTGGGGGGGGGGATCCAAAAAGAACCCAAGCAATGTTGCATCAATTGGACCTTGTACCCTTCCTCTCCTAAAATAAGGTCTGAACTGCCTAGTTGTTTGATCTCAACTTCAGGCAAAACTCCCTTAAGCTGGTGCCTTCCAGATGTGTTGGACTACAGCATCATCTCTGACCATTGACTATGCTGGTTGGCGATAATGGAATTTGTAGTCCAAATCATCTGGAAAGGACTAGGGTGGGAAAGAATTTGACTCCATGCAGACTTTTCAAACGTAACTGATAGAATTGTATATAGGAGACAACACAGTATTGGAAATTATATTGTATAATAAAATGTAAAACTTTATTTTTTTTTACAGCTTTAGAAAAGTATTAGGAATGTGAGACAGTGGTTTTTTTTAATTGTCAAGCATGTACAATTACCAAATTGCATTGCAAAATAGAACAAGAAAACCAACAATTTCTGGTCATTATTCCATGATGAGTTAAATAGCCCCAAGCGTCCGTGAAAAGCTACTGTGTGCCGAATAAAAGCTGAAAAATCTCCACAGTGTCAGAGGGGTGAGTTTTCAGCTGTTCAGGATCATAAGATAATATTTCAATCCCATAAAACAAAGAGTCAAAACAGAAGAGCATACATTTAGGGAAATGTTATGATAATCCTGGAAGTCATCTTATTTCAATCAACCCCATCGTCTTAAGTCAGCTGAGTCTATGGGATGGCAGATTCCCCTCACAATCAACCACAAATACCGGTAGGAGAGCAGATCTGCACACTGAATTATATACACCTGGGGAATATGAATGCTCTGCATCACATTTGGCTCATTTAGACATGTATTATCCTATGGTAATTTAGAGGTATTCGGAATGTGTCCAGAGCATTTCCTCAAAGGAAGGTTATAGGTCCTGATCCAAAGATGTGATCCATGCACAAAAGCAGGTTTCTTTAAACTTACCAGTTAACAAGAGAGCAAAGAAAAATTAGATACACATTCAAAATAAGTTGTCTGTTGTTTTCAATAGTGTATCATTTGGATGTATGTTAATCCACATTGGGACGAAAATAAGCCTGCCAATGAAAGGCATAGATTGGATTCATGCCCCATTTGCATGCAAGGATCCTGCCACATATGTGGAAGCCTGCTTTGGTGGATAGGTTGCCATTTTTGGATTCGGACCCCTGGCTGAAATTCTGAAATAATCTGCTCATGTGTACACTCCTGTAGGTACACTGTATGTAGGTACATGGTGTAGATCAGTGATGGCCAAACTTGGCCGCCCAGATGTTTTGGGACTACAACTCCCATCATCCCTGACCACTGGTCCTGTTAGCTAGGGATGATGGGAGTTGTAGTCCCAAAACAGCTGGAGGGCCAACTTTGGCCATCACTGGTGTAGATGCTTTAGAACTGTGCCCAAAAGTGGGCACAGTCCAGAGAGAATAATCATGAATAAGGGCCACTTCACACATTGGCCAGAATCCTATGCAGAGTGATGCACATTCAAGCCAACTGAAATTAATGGGCATAAAACCACATGTATCAATATTGCAGGATTGTGGTCATTATGTTTTTTAAGGTGAGCATGGTAAAATACTTTATCTGTATATATAGTGGCAATATAGTGCAAGTTTAGCATTCTTTTTCATATTATTTGTAAATGGATTCCCCCCCCCCACCGGAAGCAAATAACTTGGAAATGCACTATACACAGTATCCCACTACAGTTCAAGAAGTGGCTTTTACATTGGGTGAAAGCTCAAATAATGTTGTGGCTGCTGAGACCAATATGGGAGAGAAATGTTTTGTTGCAGCTGGGGGAGAGGAATGTGTCTGGTTGTGCTGCTGTATAACACATAAAAGCACCACTGCAGGGTGATCAGGAAAGGTGAAAGGCCTGCCTGAGTGCAGATGGCATATATCCACCCTAATTTCTAGCCACTGGTAGTTATCACCTATGAATTTGTTTATCCTCCTTTTAAAGCCATCTGAGCGAGTAGCCGCCACCACATTTTGTGGCAGCAAAAATCAGTTTAACTACCGTATGATCTGTGTGAAGAAGTGCTTCTTTCAATCTATTCTGCATCTCCTGCCAGTCAAATTCACTGGATGACCCCCAGGTTACAATGCATTATCACTGCACTGTGTATCTCTTCACCCACATAACTGAGTGTTGGAAGCACGGAAATGTATAGCAGTGGTGATGTTATATTATGAGTTATATTATTCTAGATCAGGCACCCCCAACCTGTGGCCCTCCAGATGTTTTGGCCTATAACTCCCATGATCCCTAGCTAACAGGACCAGTGGACAGGGATGATGGGAATTGTAGTCCAAAACATCTGGAGGGCCGAAGGTTGGTGATGCCTGTTCTAGATGTTACTGAGAAGAGGAGAGAAAAGGACGTGAAGCAGCAGCCACTCAAGTGTCTCTTGTAATGCCTAGTTAGGCCCTAAATCCCAAGGAAATTAGTGAGACAAAGGGTTGTATTCAGTGTAACACTAAGGCTAGGGTTCTGTAAGCAGAAGGATTTTTCTTGTGCAACATAACCTTCCTTCCCCCCTTCCTTCTCCCACTATGTGCACCCTAAATCTGTTCTGGGACTTCTCTCAACCCTCCAGAACAGATCTGGGGATGCCATTGGGCACACATGGGAACGGGGGCTTCCATTGTGTTGATGGGAAGCTATGTGCTGGGTTCTGCAAGCATAATGATTTAGCTGGATACAGATCACAGCATACAGTTAAATGCTTATATTGCTATCAATGGGACTTATTTGTGATTAGCCATTGCTGGACTGCACCCAATACAATTTTGTTATAACAACAGGACTAAACTCTGTACAAAAGTATCATTTAATAATTTATAGTATTTATGAAGGCACATAAATAGAGTATAAACTATAACATTATTCTTACAAAAATTAATATTTGCTGTTAGTTCATTGTAAGAGGGGGGTTTGTTTTGGCCCCTGATTTATTGATTGTTTTTTATTTTTTTTAAAACCCAACACAGTTGTTTCTCAAAACGTAAGGTTTTAATCTGTTGTGTTTTTTTACATGGTGGTTTCTTCCCACTCTAGTTCCACATCACCTAGAAAAGAAACAGACACAATAGTTGAAAGTTTTAAAAATTAATCTCAACTGGGCACACAAAATGGTATGGAACACATTAAGAATTAAATTATAAAAACATATAGCTTCGACTGGTGCCACAAGCAAAGGGAAGGTAATGGAAATTTTCTGTTCTGCAATCACCATAGTGAAGCATAACTTGCTTACTGCTCCTTTCTGTTTGTGTCACAGAGCCACCCTACTTTACAGTGATGGGGGCTGAGGAAGATCCACTGGCCTAGGGCAGATGTAGTCCGTTCCTGGGGTGTACCCCATGTCAGGGAAATGAAGGAGCTTAAGAGTCAGTGTCTCTGCATCCCCCAACCACTGAAAAACTGAGGATGATAGAGCTGGAAGAGTGAAGGCAGGAATGTATCAGAAAACAAGAGCAGAGTGATCAAGAGGGGCAAAGCCATGGAGTGCTTTGAAGGCATAGATGAGGAGTTTCTGCTGAAGCCAGTATGGGGGGGGGAGGAGGAGAGGGCTGGGTGTTCATCAGTATGCAGATGATACCCAGCCCTACCTCTCTTTTAAATCAGAACCAGTAAAAGCAGTGAATGTCCTGTGTGGGTGGCTGAAGGCGGTTGGAGGATGGATGGCAGCTAATGGATTGAGGTTGAATCCTGACAAGACAGAAGTACTGTTTTGGGGGGACAGGGGTTGGGCAGGTGTAGGGGACCTCTGGTCCTGAATGGGGTAACCAGGACCAGGTGTGCAGCCTGGGAGTGATTTTGGACTCACAGCTGTCCATGGAGGCGCAGGTCATTATTTGGCAAGGTATTGAATATGGGGAGCAAAGAGAAGTCAAAGGTAAGGCAAAGATTTCATGCATATTCAATAAGGTAGACAGTGACTTTGTTGATGGATGTGGAAGGTATGTGAGAAGAGGAGGGCTTGGTAGGAAAGATGAGAAGTGCAGTCTTTTGTTTTCATTTTTTCAAGATGACAAACATCCAAGTGGAAACACCAGACAGACAAATGGAGATGGAGAATTGTGTGGCAGGCGGAAGTTCTGTAGTAAAGAGACAGAGCTGGATGTCACTGGCATATTGAGCATAATGAAATCCACGGGATTTAATGAGTTCATCCAGTGACAGCTTGTAGGCAGAGAAAACTAATTGGGTTTCTCCCCCCAAGGGGCAGAAAACCATAAAAGCAAATAAACCCCTGAAATCAAATAATGTTTCTCCATGCATGCTGCTTCAATATGGCCAAACTCTTGCACATCGCAACCTAAAATAGCCCCCTGTTTTGGTACAGTGTATATTTGTTTACCTTCCATGGCATCAAAAGAGTCCATCTTTTGCAGTACTGAATAATTAACAAAACACATAGGTTGACTGCTCCTCTTGATTGTCAATAAGTCCAAAACGCACTGGTGCAAAAATATATACTGTGCCTGCAAAGTTTGAAAAATTAAAGGTTTCTCGGTTTAGCTTATTTAGGCACGAAGAACTTGCTTTTAATGGGAAAATATTTTGAAGTTATTTTGGAATTTATACAAAGAGCATTTCTAGCACAAAGAACATTATTACAGTGAATTCATGTTTTCTCAGACTCCAAGAGGGTATCTGAATAATATTTGGAAAAGTGGGTTTCCGGGAAAATCAGAAAATTTATAGGTAAGCACCCTTTGCAGGGTTGCCCTCCCAAAAGATACAACTGTGGGGAAAAAAATATCTCAAATTTATAATCCCAAGAAAAAGGTCAAGGTAAGACCTGCTTTGCTGCCACCAGGTAGAATCGGTTTGGGGACATCAGAGCTTGGCCCTGACTCCTGACCTAAGGAGAATACATGATATTCCACAGGCTATTAAAATGCTCTCTGGGAGCCCAGGGAGAATTGACACATATTTTGATGCATCATTGTATATGCCAGGGATGCAGAACCTGTAGCCATCAAGATGTTGTTTGACTACATCATCCCTGACCATTGGGCCATGGTGGTTGGAGATAATGTGGGCCAGAATCCAACAACATCTGTTGGACTCCAGGGGTCTCCATTCCTGGTGCATGTACTCAGCTGGCTCACTGTTGCAACATTGTACCGGTAGATGAAATCCAACTCATCACTATATATTTTAGCTTGCCCCCCCTTTTTTTTACATTTCTCTTGGTGGGTAACAAAATGTTTCTCTGTTTCTGTCTCCTCTATATCTCTCTCTCACACACACAGCACACACTCAAAGCACCATCCTACTGACTGTTCTCATAAGTATCCAAAGATTCACTTAGAAGCCATTTATCATTTGAGCCACCATCTGCAGTCTGAAGAGATACAGTCCAAGGGCTTGCGATCTCAGCTGCAATTTGTGACAAGTAGGCCATAGCATAGATTCTGAGCATCTTACCAGATTTTGTACCATGCACATCCTTTCACTTCTCAGCTCAGCTACAAGACCATAGATATCCACAAAATCATGGTCATTTATATGCTGTGTTAAATGGTCCAGGGCGATATAAACTCCCGTTCTTCCGACTCCAGCGCTATAAGGAACAAGTCAAGACTGAAGTATTTTCACATGAATCTCTAAAATCTCTAATGGAAAATCACAGTTGAAAATTACAGTTTTGACTAAATATAGACAATAATTATTTATTTTTAATAATTTGGTATCTGAAGAAGTGTGCATGCACAGAAAAGCTCATGCCAATGACAAAATTAGTTGGTCATTAAGGTGCTGCTGGAAGGAATTTTTTTTATTTTTAGGTGTTGGTGAAACTGAACAGAGTACCCCAGAATCTTTTATCGACTAAGCATTATTGCATTCCCAGATTGGTACTATGCTGGCCTGGATTCACTCCTAATAGGGGTAACCAAGGGCAATTGCCATTGGTGTCATCATCGTTCCTAGCTTCATGTTGTTCTCCAACTGATGGCTCTCATTCATAGATATCTGCTGTGTTACATGAAGTAGGTTCCTCAGAGACTTCATTAGTGTTGAGCTACGGATTTCATGTTGCATGTTTTTCTTTTCTCTCCCCCACCCTCCTCTTCTAGCCCTTAAGAGCAACATGCCTAGTGACTGCCATATCTAGAAAGAATAGGCAATGTCCCTAACTTAGCTTCATAGTCTATCGAAAGTGTTCACTAGGCCATACCTTGTTACAGTGGTACCTCGGTTTACAAAAACAATTGGTTCCGGAAGTCTGTACTTAACCTGAAGCGAACTTTCCCATTGAAAATAATGCAAAGTGGATTAATCCGTTCCAGACAGTTCCGCAGAGTACTTAAACTGAAAATACTCAAACTGAGGTGTACTTAAACTGAGGTGTGACTGTATTATTACAGGCATGACACAGGTTTTTATTTTATGTACTGAATATTTTGTTTCCTGCTTATTTTTATGTATATGCCCTTAATAATGCTATTTATAACACACACAAAAATTCCTTCCAGTAGCACCTTAGAGACCAACTATGTTTGTCATTGGTGTGAGCTTTCATGTGCATACACACGAAAGCTCATACCAATGACAAACTTAGTTGGTCTCTAAGGTGCTACTGTGCTACTGGAAGGAATATTTGTTTTGACTACGTCAGACCAACATGGCTACCTACCTGTACCAATGCTATTTATGTTACTGTACACATTTACGCTATATTACATGGGGGTTGGGGTTCGGAGGATTAGATGAAAAATATATAAAATTCCTCCTTTTTTTTACAAAGAAAAATAATTTATTACCTGCAGTGAACAACTATGGGTGTGCTATCATGTGCTCGGCTAGCACGGACCAGCTTTACAAAATGGACTAATGATGCAGTCGTTTCAGGTACTCCATGTTCAGGCCAGGCTGTGAAGTTACACTGACGTACCATCATACAATCCCCATGCTTCCAAATACAAACAGAAAGAAGCGAAGTTTTATTTCAGAATGGCAAATACTTTCAGCTGCAGTTTGAGAGGCCACACATAACTGGGCTAAATTCAAGTAAGATTTTTTTGACAAGACCCTACTAACTAGCTCTCCCACCTAAGAACCTTGTTCTTGACTGGATTATCTTATCTGACAAATACAATTAATGATCGATCATGCAAAGAGCAAAAACCAGCCAACCTAAGAAGTAATAGACTCGGTTGGAAGACCAACATTGTATGTCATTGTTCTGCCTCGTGACAGTAGGAGAAACTGGTATTATGAATATACTGTACACTGAATGTATGAATTGCTGCCTTGGTTGAAAAGTGTTGCATCTGAGTGGTGATAATGAAAAGCTCTTTAAAAATAACAAGACTAAGATGACTGTTTCACACAAGCAAGTCATCTCTCAAAACTCATCCTCAGAATCACTTTCCCTTAGGCCCCGATATTTTCTACATTTCTAGTTATGTGCTTGCAGGGCCATAGCAGGAGTTGGGCAAAATAGCCATCTGAAGAACATCAGCTGAGGACAAATCTGGAACGGTAGTAGAGTGGTACCTTGGTTCTCAAACTTAATCCGTTCCGGGAGTCCATTCGACTCCTGGAACCATTTGAAAACAAAGCCATGGCTTCCGATTGGCTGCAGGAGCTTCCTGCACTCAATCAGAAGCTGCAGAAGCCGCGTCGGACATTCAGCTTCCGAAAAACATTTGCAAAGTGAACACTGACTTCCAGGTTTGCGGCATTCGGAAGCCGATTTGTTCAGGAGCCAAGCCGTTCGAGTACCAAGGTACCGCTCAATATAGTGTATTCATGATGAAATAATAAATACTGTGGAGAGCTTGATATGTTTTGAATTAAAATCAGAAGTGTAAGCAGCATGGTTTTCACAGAAACGATAACAACTTTTTTAAAAAAATCACCAGACCTTACCCTTTCAATCTTTAAATCCCTGATGGTCCAGTCTATTTGAATGTCTTCTACTAATTTAGTAATCACTATATCTCCAAACACAGTCACTGGTATGTTGTCTTCAGGCCAGTATTGGTGACATCTTATCTGCAATCAGTATGGAATAAAGTGGCTTATTGGGGTGGTGGTGGTGGTTAACAACATGAAGGCTTTTTGAAAGGGCAATTGGCAGTTACCAAATGTATTTCTTAAATTCATATATTGGTAACTTACCCGTCCTTTTTCAAAACACTGAGTAAGCATAACAAGGGTTTTTGCTCTTGTTTCCCATACCATTCTCCAGAAATCCCCCACTGTGCCTGGTAATGGTCCTTGAGTAGCAATGAATTCATTTGGACATAAATAGCCCTAAAGAAAAGATGAACCACAGCAAATGCTTATAAAAAAAAGAGAGCAAAAAAGATGCATTCAGCAAGCAATCTCATTTGCAGCCTATATAAATGCACCTAAAGTTGCAGGAGTTCCTTCAGGAACTCAGTGCATTCGTATGGGTGTTCAGAAGGAACTAGCCTCTACATTTTGGAACTAGAGAGAAAGTTGTAGGAATCTTTTACTCTCAAAAACATTGTATGTGGGGGTATTTATTTATTACAATTCTAAACAGCTCTTCCTCTCAAAAGAGCCCAGCACAGTTTACAGCATGGTCAACTACATGAACTACAATAATTAAAATATTTAAAACAGAGTATCTAAAAAATCCCACATTGGCCAGAATAAATTAGGCAGTGGACAACAAACAAACAAAATTCACATCACAAAACATATGGACACTGAGGCACCATCTTCCAAAGGCCTTAATGAACAAACTGTCTTTCGTTGACACCAAAATGTTACAGCAAGGACACACATAGTTCCATGAGAGGGAATTCCACAATTGGGAAGCTAGGCCTTGTCTTGCAACACCACCCAACAGATAACACACACCTCTGAGGCCACACGTAAAGCCTCCCTGTCACATCAAGCTGGCAGGTATTGGAACTTAGGATGCTGCCTTATATCGAGTCAGATGATTGGTCCAGCTAGCTCAGTTATTGTCTTCACTGACCGGCTGCAGCTCACCAGTCTTTCAGTCAGGGTTCTCGCCCAGCTCTACCTAGAGATGCCAGGGACTTGTATTGTGTTTTTAACATTTGGTTGGGAGCCGCCCAGAGTGGCTGGGTGGGGTATAAATAATAAATAATAAATTATTATTGTTATTATTACTATTATTCAGTATCAGTTTATTAGCCCTCCTGCATCCCATCACTGCTTTCAGATGCTGGTCACAGTACATGCACCTGATTCATATGGAGCAGGGGTGGCCAACTCCCAAGAGACTGTGATCTACTCACAGAGTTAAAAACTGGCAGTGATCTACCCCCCTTTTGGGAGTTCAGGTCAAAGTTGTTGAGTTTTTTCAGGGAGGAGATAAAATGTTGAGCTTTTTCTTAGGGGAACAACAGTTGTTCAGCTTCTTTGGGGGGAGCCAATGATCTATCAGTGTTCTACTGCAGACGTCCAGTGATCTACCAGTAGATCAGGATCTACCTGTTGGACATGCCTGATATGGAGCAATAGCACTGGATGGCATCAAGCACTCTCATGAGCAGACACACACAGAGAGAGAGAGAGGGGGGGGAAAGAGATGATAGAGTGGTGGAGAAAGCCCTCACTCTGCAGAAATCTTTATATCAATCTTCCTCATGGGTTTGATATATAATCAGAGATACATTTAGTATATACTGCATTACAAATGGAGGCTGGTACTGTTTTGCTATGTCTTAGTTTTGCTGTAAAACTGTAAGAAACCAGCCCTCTTGGGTCTGCCTGAGGGTTCATTTAGTCCAGGGTCCCGCTACCAACAGCAGCCTTATCACATGAGAGAGACCACATAACAAACATAATATTTTGCACCCCTAAGTTACAGACTCTCACCTCATTCTTGCAAGAGAGAGGATTAACATAGCTTTTCCTTGCCACCTGTTCTGTATATAATGTATCAGGTGACTAATAAACAGCTGTGAATTATTTGAGCTGTAAGTATTTAGATTCTTATTGACTTGTGAGCACAATTCCAAAAAGAACTAATCATTTTCTGCATAAAATATATTTGTTTCAAACCACACGAGCTCGCAAGAATGTGATAACAATTACAAATGACCCCAAACTTACAGACACATAACTAGCATTGATGTAATCCGATCCAGGTATGCTGGCATCAGGCATCAGCTTCACTCTGTTGTTGTTATCTGTGCAACGAAAATAAAGTCAATGAAACTAAATATGCTTGTTTCTTCTATTTGTTTCGAACCACGTGACCTATATGTCTATACTCGTATTTACATATGTTATAGTGTTGATTTTTAATGGGGTACAGAAATACCGTAAGGGTCCTAATGTGACACTAAAAAGAGTATAAACCTGGAGTAAAAAAACCCACTACACTTCTTTGTTATAACTGCCATCTTTGTGTCCAGCAAGTTCTTGGAGTTTACGTACCTACTGACAGATACAGTAATACTGTTAGCGGGGTGCCTATATTCACTTATCTTCTGTCTCTGTTAAAATGTGGTAACTGGGAGGGGGGGGAATTAAAGGTTTGAGCAATTCTTTACAGTATTTGTCATTTCTGCGTAGCCATGATGTAATAAGAACTCCAAATATGGTTCTTCCTCACTCCTGAATGTGCAAACATAATGCCCATTTCTAGTCTTATGTAGTACAAATAAAAGTATATTTCAAAACTTAGGGCTCACCCAGACTTCTGCTTGTCCAGTCGCTTTACCCAATCTTTACCACTGAATCGGAGCAAATGTCTACCGGGTTTTCTGCGGACTGACATTCTGTGGATTGACATCTGATTCAGCGCTAAAGCGCAGGCTTTCCCAGGGAAAGCAGTGGGGCAAACAGAAGTAAATCCAACAGAATTCAATGGTGCTTGCTCTAAGGTAAGTGTGGTTAGCACAGGGCCGGATTTAGGTTTGATGAGGCCCTAAGCTACTGAAGGTAATGGGGTCCTTTATATGCCCAGCTTTCCTTTGTCAACAACAAATTGTCACTGTTTTTTGTGTTGAATATATGATATATGGTAATTTATGGACCTAATAAGTATCTATAGCCATTTGCACATAACAAAATATGTACATCATAGGAGCCTACACAACACAAAACACTGTTGCTGTATGTAGGTTTTTGTTTTTGTTTTTGATCTTATATTTTGGAAATGTACATCCAGTTTCTTTTCCTTTAAATTATACTTAAATCCGGCACTGGGTTAGCATTTCAGCCTTAAACTGTTTCCTATTCTGAATATTAAAAGCAATAGAATACAGCCTTCATTATTCTTCATCTTACACAGAAAGAAGCGAACTCCTTTGTTACCTGTGAATTTTATCTGTGCTGCTTTGGCTAGCCTCTTTGTCAAAATGGGGGGAAACCATCTGGAGTTGACTGCCCATTTCTTACCACCCAAAATCTTTATTTCAAAAGTAATAGTAAATTTAAAACTCCTTTCCTACTGCCTCCCCCCTGGAGGTTTTCTTGATTGATAGCAAAACTGTCCCTCTCCGATGCCTGAAACAAGATAGGATGACTAGTTTATACTGAACTGTGAAATCAAGGTGGTGAAAGTGGCTGCAATCCTAACCCCATTTACTTGAGAGTAAGCCCCACAAAATTCAACGGGATTTACTTTGCAGTAGACTTGGTTAGGTTTGCCTTTGTGATGGGTAATTAATCAGTTCGTTAATTTTTGTCTTTAAGGTGTCACAAGGCTCTTTGTTGTTTTTGCTGCATAGAAGACTAATACTGCTACCCTTCTGGAAATTCATTAACTTTGAAAGGAAACATGCAGGGGATGTAGATATCTTGTAAATATCTGTTGATGGCTGAAATGTATGTTAAAAATATGCATATAATCTGCCTTGTTGGACAATGTTATAAACACACACATGTGAAAATGAACATTGGAATGGACTGAGGCATGTTTGTACATGCCCAGCCCTAAACCATTTTGACTGCAGTTTTGATTTCTATGAACCACTTTGGTATTCTCTAAATGAAAAGTGGATTTAAAATCATTTTAATAAAATAATTAAAATAAGGTTTTAAAAAACCCTCTGCAACAGATAACAGGAACAGCTGTTCTAAAAAGTTAATTTCACAGAATGTGGTTACATTAACAGAGGAATGCCTTGCCCCGTCTCACATCACAGCTAATGCTTAAAATAATAGTGGCATTTCTGTCTTATTAACTGAAAAATGAAGCAGTGTTGACTACAGAGAGACAGACCCCTGTCTCCTATGATAAAAATCTATCCTCAGCTTATAAGTTACCATATATTCACTCTGATCTTTCGGAAAACTCTTACACAGCACATTTACAAGTATCTTAAGAAAGCATCGCCAATGCCATATTTAAAGGGAAACTGCCAACAGGTGGATTTTAAATTTTTATTTACAAAAAAAATATTTTTCACTAAGTGTAAAATAAAGATGCTTATACCACCTTGATTATGTTACAAAGCTAAGAAACTATTTGAGACTATATAGATACCAGAACCTCCAGTTTAATGGCTGTGAGTGAAAGCAAAAACTTAATCATAAATTATCTTTACTTTAGAAAAAACCCACAAAACTCTCAAGTCCGTAATAAGAAATTATCACGTGGTTAAACACACTTCTTCCTAAACATCAGAGTGAAGAAGAAGAAGAAGAAGAAGAAGAAGAAGAAGAAGAAGAAGAAGAAGAAGAAGAAGAAGAAGAAGAGGAGGAGGAGGTGGTTTAAGACACTTTTAGCTAGTGGAGAGGAAGAATGATTTGTAAAACACAACATACATGGCTTGATGTTGGGAAAACGGTTTTTAGACCTGTTCCAAGGAAGATCAGCATCAGCTGAGGCAAGATCTGGAAGAAACTTGGGAAGTTCCTATAAAGCAACATATATGTTAGAATGTCTTTTGGGTTGCTTTGCAGATCAGTAATATGAAATTTGTTCACTGAGTAGCATATACAAGATTATGTTTATAGATGGATAATACATTCTTAATTTGAAGTTCCTAAATGAACAAGTCTATTTGTCTTTCCCCTCCAAAATAAGTTAATAGACCTGAAGAAATGTTTGTGTTTTTGCAAGGTACAAAAGGGAGAAAATAGATCCACTTTTTTTAAAAGAATGAACTCAGAAAAAAATGAACTTATTAAAGTTACATGTCATCCAAAATGAAAATTAACTTTAAAAAGTTATTAAAAATATTTTGAGGCATTTTAGCACTTGTATGTATAAAACAAAATGTGGCAATGATACCAAAATAGAATTCAGGTGAACCATTCCAGTATGAGGAAAGATTCGGGTTGAGGTATATTGAATTTCTAAGGACAGCTGGTAACATTACAGAAGCCTTTCACCTCACTGTCAACCCTTGTTACAGCAGCATTTTCAGATGGTAAACTACAGAATAGACTGCCAGGCTGAACAATCTAAGCTTATATGAACTTTCACCTTGGAAGCCCAGATGAAGTCGAAGTACCACTTTCTGTGTTTTTTGTGTGGCTTTTAAAAATTGAGGGAACTAAATAAGGAGAAAGCCTTTTCCTGAGTTGCTTTCCCTTGTAGCTATGATGGCCTAGTGCTTTGCTACAGTATGAGAACAAGAAAGTATTCAATCAAACATGGGCAAGTGGCAATTTGTTATCCCTCACTGACCTCTGCCTCAGTTCAGGAAGGACAGGAAGATGTATATTGGGCATAACGAATAGGGATGAGGAAATACATGAATGAATCACAGACCAGTTCAAAGTATTAATCTACAATGCAAGCGAATAGAAGTGGAATAGAAGTGGCATGACCAGGTCACATAAAACGTAGGGTACATCAATGACTACTTTTTAAAACTTATTTAAAAAGCAAATAAAAGCAAATTGTTAGGAAGATCCGTTGCTTTCACCACCCACCTATCCTCAGCAATTTTCATTTATTTCGACTTCCTGCCAACAGTGCCATTTGTTTTCTTGAGGTAAAATACTCGCATTCAAACATATTTCCGTAAACAATGCAACGCTCATCTAGCACCAATTGAACATGGACTGAAGTTATGGGGAAAGTTCTAAACTTTGCAAAGCAAAATGATACCATGGATAATTATTTCCTCCTCCCAGCTAATGTAAAGTCTATGATACGGAGATGACCTTTTTGATTTTACCATTTTAAATGCGCATGGAAGGTAGCATGGTATACTCCTAAAGGCTTTGTATAGATATTAAAAAGCACTACAAATAAGATGCTAACCTGAAGCACCCCACAGCATAGCTGCCAAGGAGAATGAAAGACAATCATCCAATGCTATTCTCTGAAACGGACCCTGGAGACAGGATCGGAACCATTATAAAACAGTGCTTCTGATACCCATCCCACTAAGTTGGCTGTAATAATAATAATAATAATAATAATAATAATAATAATAATAATAATATATATTATATATCCCGCCCATCTGGGTGGGTTTCCCCAGCCACTCTGGGCGGCTCCCAACTGAATATTAAAATAAAATAATCTATTAAACATTAAAAGCTTCCCTAAACAGGGCTGCCTTCAGATGTCTTCTAAAAGTCTGGTAGTTGTTTTTCTCTTTGACATCTGACGGGATGGCATTCCACAGGGTGGGCACCACCACCGAGAAGGCCCTCTGCCTGGTTCCCTGTAACTTGGCTTCTTGCAATGAGGGAACTGCCAGAAGGCCCTCGGCGCTGGACCTCAGTGTCTGGGCAGAACGATGGGGGTGGAGACGCTCCTTCAGGTATACTGGACCCAGGCCAGTATGGATACTAAGGTCAATAATATCAAAAGCTATGGAGAGATCAAGGAAGAATAACAGGGTCACACTCCCAGTAAAGGTCATTCAACAGGGTGGCCAAAGCTGTTTCAGTTCCCAAAGCCAGGCCTAAACCTGTTTCATCTGCACTGGACACTTCACTGCAGATTGCAACAGGTGTGGATGTGGCATCAAGATCGCTACAAAGGCAAGCGACTTTGCCCTCAAAGTGCCTTGGGCTTCCAAAGGGCATAAAATTCTATTCCCTAGAGCAGATGTTAATAGATGCTGGACATTACAAAAAGGCTTCACGTATGAAAAAGCTCCATACACATATAGATTCACATGGCAGTAGGCTATTTTTAAATGACCTTACAGTACTTTCAGGGATGGCTAAACTAAGCATGACCAAGAATCTGTAGGAAATACTATTAATCTTATCACTCTTTTGTTATTATTTCTTAAGTGAGTGAAATATTATAATCCACTAGTATAACTGTCATTCGATTTTTTCTTCTTCATTATTCACAGATCCAGACAATGAACACTTCATGGCAAATCTATAAATTCAAAATAATAGAGTCACTGGAGAATGACAAATGATTTTTAGGATAGTAAATGACTCCATGTGTTGGTAATGATGAACACAACGATACTGAGATAACAAAAATGATCTATTTTTGATTATTTTAAAAAATGATAGCCATAGAAAATAAGTTACTTACAAAAACAATGAAAAGTCCAAGACTTAAGCATAGTTTTGGCATGACATAGCTATTATATAAATTTCACACACTCTTTGGAAGACCTATCTGTTTTCAACAGCAACAAAGGCTTTCGATGCTACGAGATGAGACATTGCTGGTTGTGATCATATATAGCGTAATCCATTGCAGACGGCTCCTATGACACCTTACAGAGATGAGTGGGTGCTAAACAAGAGTAAATCTCATTTATCTCGGAGGGATTTTTAAAAGAAAAGTGTCTGGAAGGTTGGTGAAAGGCTATAGTCAGAGGTGGAGCACCTACTTTGCATCCAGGTTCAATTCCTGACCTCTCTCTCTGAGAGAGACTCCTGCCTAAAACCATACAGAGCTGCTGCCAGCCAGTGTGGACAATACTGAGCTTGGTGGAGCAGTGTTCTGATGGTATAAGGCAGCTCCCATTGATCTTTGTGTTCCCAGGCCTGAGATAGGACTCCAATGTGAATTATTATTCTTTCCTAGAGGGCATTCAACCCACCCATGTTTGGGCTGCTGGGAGGAGGAAATTTCACTTGCTTCAAGATTCTATCCCAGGGGTCAGCAAACTTTTGCAGCAGGGGGCCGGTCCATTGTCCCTCAGACCTTGTGGGGGGCCGGACTATATTTTGGAAAAAACAAACAAACGAATTCCTATGCCCACAAATAACCCAGAGGTGCATTTTAAATAAAAGCACATATTCTACTCATGTAAAAACACCAGGCAGGCCCCACAAATAACCCAGAGATGCATTTTAAATAAAAGGACACATTCTGCTCATGTAAAAACATGCTGATTCCCGGACCGTCTGCGGGCCGGATTTAGAAGGCACCCAGGCCTTAGTTTGGGGACCCCTGTTCTATCCCATCCTGAAACATTGTGCCCATTTTAGAGATACTCCATGTCTCCTGCTGGGGACCCCATCCCAGTCTGAGAATCACTCGTTTAAAACTCCTTTTCAATTACAGTGTATTGCTGAAATTGCCATTTTAAAAATATATATGGATTTCTCTAAGGTTAGAGTCAAAGGGATATTGAATACTTGGTGTCATTGCACAGGAGGCAGAAGGTATGAATAATTCTGATCACACTGCAACAAGGAGACTGTAGTACCTAAACGAATAAATTGGTAGTTGGGTATTGATGATCAAGGCAAGAATCCTTCATGGCCTTGCTTGCTTAAAATGGGCATGAAATGTGACACATGAAACGAGTGTAGGTCTTGCAATGTTGTGACAACTGCTGGTAACATACCAAAAATTCTTCCTGAAACTTTAGGTTGTTGTTTGTGCAAAGCTCTTCAACGTGTTGTAGAAAACATTTCTTGCCTATAGGCCTAGAAAACATTTTTACAGAGAGTTAGTGCTTGCCTAGGATTTAATAATCCGAATCGAAATATATTGTTCTCCAGATGTATAACAAAGATGAAGAAAAACATAGTAATATGAATAGTTTACAAAAGGGAATAATTGGCTTTACGTTAGGAATTGTTTTGAAATAATAACCTCTTGCCACTTCAAACGCCCCATGATTTAGTTGATATAACACAACTGTTATCTACAAACTGCATGTTACAAATGTGATTACTCCAAAGTTCAGTTGTTTGATATTTATGTGTGTCTGTAAAGTCACCTCTCAGTTCTATTCAAGCACATAATGCTTCTTTTGTCACACAGAAACCATTCTATACAATGCAGGGCTTTAGATATATAAAATATAGCAGTGACTTCATTCCCATAATTACATGGTTTTTAAACCCCAAGGAGTTAAATATCCCTACATTACTTGCCAAGCTAAAACACAGACATGCAGGCTTCACCCCAGAGAGAGAGAAAGCATTTCTCCAGTTACCATGCAATTAGTCATGCTTTTATGATTTATACACAGTTTGGAGCTTTTTCTAATAAATATACAAAAAGAAACCACACATTGTGATTCACCAAGCTAGCAAATCTATAGGCACAATGTAAAAATTTGCAGTCAACTTACTTGATGGATTTTCTATAACTAAGTAACCTGTAATAGAGATTATGTTAAATGATGTAAGTTGAGAGTCAAAGAACACTTTGCATTCTGGTTAGGTTGTAGACACAACAGAGAAGTCAAAACTAAGAAGCAAAAAAAAATATCATTCAATATTCCAAATGAATAATTTTAAAACTTATTTGTGCTCCTTGTTATGGAATACCAAAGCAGTTGCACCAATTCTAAAACACTCTTAATTTTTTTTACTAGCATGGAAATGAGATCTTGGTGATATGGAATATCGAACTTGATCTGTATAGTGCAAAGATAATTAAGCACAAGGGTTTGGTGGATTAAAAGTCTTCTTTGGAAAATATTTCTGTTTAGAGAAAAGTTCACACTGCTTCTCTCTTCATATCTTTCTTCAAACTCCTAGATTCCCAAAAGCAGTAGAAAAATCCAATGTATCAAACAGCATTCTGTTATGACATTATAACCTTAGTGTTGCTGCCTGTCTCCCATAGAAAGCTTTTTGAAGCACACACTTAGCTCAGATGAACTAGTCACACATTTAATAGCAATCTGCTTCATGTATGCATGCAACTGTAAACTTTTCTAAATTGCTCAACACCTATAGTCAGCAGTGGCTAATATCTTGAGCTTGGCTGAGGATTGGTCAGTGGCCTGCAGCCTGACTCCTCCTAGTTGTAGATGTTTGGCAAAGGATGCATGGTTTCAAGAAGGATCAAGGAGTTGACAGGTGCTGCTAAATTCAGGGATGCCTCCAGGATGACCTCTCATTTCCTGAAGGGAGGGTGCTGTGTCGAAAGTGGCACATAATATTCTCTTGCACTGCATTTCACAGGGTGATATCAAAACAAGTTGTACTCATGGATTTAAGTCCATTGATTTCAGTGGGTCTGCTGTGAGTATGACTAACTGGATATCGTTTCATAGACTCACATAATTGTAGAGTTGGAAGGAAGGCCAAGACTCATCTAGTCCAACCCCTTGCAATGCAGGAATCACAACTAAAGTATCCCTGACAGATGACCACCCAATCTCTGCTTAAAAACCTCCACCACCTTCTGAGGGAGTCCGTCTGTTGATGGTACCCAGGACCTCCAAATGGGAGCGGCAAATGCAAGGTAAGAAGCAGCATAAAGTCTGAGTAAAAAATATCTATACTAGATATAGGTAGGTAGCTGTGTTGGTCTGCCGTAGTCAAATAAAAAATCAAAAAATCCTTCCCGTAGCACCTTAGAGACCAATTAAGTTTGTCATTGGTATGAGCTTTCGTGTGCATGCACACTTCTTCAGATACACTGAAACAGAAGTCACCAGACCCTTATATATAGTGAGAGGGTGGGGAGGGGTATTACTCAGAAGGGTGGTGGGAACACTGGCAGAGGAAGAGGAGTGTGGGGGGAGCACACCGCCCTCGGCAGCGTGATCCCGGTGGGGTTCCATCGCGGATGCCCTCCCTGCCTGCACTGGGTGCCCCGCCCCCGCAGGTGGCGGGCCCCACCACACCCCCAGGACATGTGCCAGCCTACCCCCGCCTGCTCTCCGTCCCCGTCCCCCCGTGCCGGAGCATGAAGCTCTGCCACTGGGTGGGAATGGGTGATTGGCTGATAGGTGTGGTAAACCTGTTGACGACTGTTAACGACTGCAATTGGTCTTACAGGAAAAAGCAAGGGATGAGTTGGCCAAAAAAAGCTTTATCACTGGAAAATAGCAAAAAATAGCTTTGCTCACTGGAAGGACAGATCGTGAAGCTGAGGCTCCAATACTTTGGCCACCTCAAGAGAAGAGAAGACTCCCCGGAAAAGACCCTGATGTTGGGAAAGATGGAGGGCACAAGGAGAAGGGGATGACAGAGGACGAGATGGTTGGGCAGTGTTCTCGAAGCTACCAACATGAGTTTGACCAAACTGCGGGAGGCAGTGGAAGACAGGAGTGCCTAGCGTGCTCTGGTCCATGGGGTCACGAAGAGTCGGACACGACTAAACGACTAAACAACAAAAGCTTTATCATGTATAATGAGATAAGAATCCAATGTCTCTATTCAGACCAGGTCTCTCCATGGTTTTAAGTTTGGTAATAAGTTGTAAACATTAACTCCAATTGCAGCCGTTCTAAGGTCTCTAAGGTGCTACTGGAAGGATTTTTTTATTTTGTTAAAATCTATACTGTAAAATGAGAATGTAATATAAATTATATTCAATTATGGGGTGGGGGGGGCAGATTCAGAAACTATGAAATTTAGAGCTATGAAATTTAGAGAAGGATGTGAGGAACAGAGAACCATTCTATAAACATTTCTAAATAGCAGCATACTGTATGTCTCAAATTGTTTTACTCTGGTATATCAATGAAGAACCTGAACTCCAATGACCAACTTTTTTCTATCTGCTTTTTAGCATTTTGTTAAAAAACGGTGTGTAGTAGGGTTCAGTATAAAAATGGCTGGAGAATTTCCCAGCTTCCATCTCTTGCTTTCAATGGAAGTTTATAGGAATTTCATTGATTAAAATCGATTTTGGAATTCTGTTGCTGAAGTTCTGCTTCTGCAGAACAGATTGATGATGGATGTGGCTTGCGCATAGGATACTTCACAAAAATAATAATACAAGAAAGTCACATTAAAATTAACCTAACATGTAAAAGGAGAACTTTGCATGGGAAAGGAAGTGATACTCTCAGGGAAGCAATTGCTGAATAAAAATACTGAGATGCTTCTATAAAGGCGAGGAAAGAAGGACAAATTATTACAATGCCAATGTAGAAATTCACTAGCTCAGGGGCAGCTTGCTGTAATAAACTCACCAAACTATGCAGATATATCCTATTTTTAAAAATATGTTTTACATGGACAAAAACATGAAATCATGTGTTAGACAACAGGTATTCATAAACTTATCTAAATCGGTAAGTTGGTAAACCAAAACCAGGATTGTTCTGCTAAAAAACACAAGGTTCCCACTGAAAAAAAACTGAATATTTTTTAATAAAGCATTTCTCAATGGAGATATTTGTGCTTTCTTGGTGATTTATTTTAAAACTTTCAGTTAAAAGGGCAAACCATGTTTCATCAATAGAACTAGATACAATTACAGCTTAATTGAATTAGGGATCATGTTTGATCTACGCCATGTTTACATGTCTACTGTACAAAACTTGGATTTGAGGAGTTTAGTGTTTCAGAAAGAGTGGACACCAAAATGCCCTTTCTGCTAATTTAGGCTGCAATCCAGGGAGTAAGTCACTTTGAACTCAATGGGGCTTCCTTCTTAGTTGACGTGTACAGGCTAGCACTGTTAGTTCTCTATTCAGGCAACTATCTTTGCAGTTTTGTAATAATTCAAGGACCCCATTTTATTTCAGACTGGAAAATTCAATACTGCAATGAGACTTGCCTATGAATGTTTACTTGGGAGTAAGTTCCACTGCATAGGCATATACCCGGATAGGTGTGCACAGGATTTCATTCTGAATTGCTTTAAGGTTCTTAGAATAAGCTTTTTTGAAATAAATCAGACATTGCTCTGTTAGCAGTTTGGCTTTATTCATATAACACCCAGCTTTACTTCACAGTCTGATCCTGTGGATGTTTGGAAATACATGCCGCTGGGTTAAGTAGGGTTTAATCCCATGAAAGGTAGTGTAGGATTGCAGCCTACAATGCCATAATTAAATATCAAATAATAAAATCTGTGTTAAGGCAGCCTGCTCTGCCAAGGACAGCTTGCGGGGGTCGCCATACTTGCTGTTGGACCTTGCCTTGTGTGAAATATATTTTGGAGCCCTGTCTCAATTTGGGGGGGGGGGCTATACACCAGAATCTAATTACATACCTTCTGGTTGGAGATAAAACATTATTATGAGAAGAAGGAATTTAATTAAATATGAAGAACACAACTTCAGAATCTTTAGGAAGAATAGATGCATTTTATGCCTAATAGTAATCAATACGACAAAGTTATTATTAGAGAGAAAAATGAAAACAAACCCAAATTATTTTATAAACACAGCATATGACTAAATTATAACTTATGATAATTTAAACATATCTATGCATTTGGTGGGCTCCTGGAAGCTTTGGGCTTTTGTGCTCTACAGACCCTGCATAATATGCACAAGAACATAATATGAGATTGCTGGATCAGGCCATTGTTGCATCCAGTCCAGCATCCTTTTCTCACAGTGGCTGACCATATGCCCACAAGAAAACCACATTATATGTCTGCCACTGATACTGCATGTGGGCATGGGATTCTTCATACATCTGGATCAGATCGCTTGTGGGTTATATCAATGCACCATAGTTCGAGAGGCTCAATGTGGAGAATCCTTTGCCAAATTGGTAGCAGGGGTATACCTAGCAATTGGCTAGGTTGGTCCCTGCCAGGTGTGTATGTGCAGAAATCTAACCTCTCCACTGACTAGAAGTGGCTAGTAGCCTGTCTGCCCTTCTGTGCATTCCCCAGGCCACTCCTACACTCTTCTGCAAGGGATTGGGGGCAGGGGCACCAATACCGCTCTTTGCCAATGGCACAAGGCAACCTAGGTATGCCTCTGATTTGCACATGCAAACAGAATTTCACATCAAATGGTTCTGATTCAACAGTTTGTAAAAGGACCCCTGACTGTTAGGTCCAGTCGCAGACGACTCTGGGGTTGCGGCGCTCATCTCGCTTTTCTGACTGAGGGAGCTGGCATACAGCTTCCGGGTCATGTGGCCAGCATGACTAACCTGCTTCTGTTGAACCAGAGCAGCGCACGGAAACGCCGTTTACCTTCCCGCCGGAGCGGTACCTATTTATCTACTTGCACTTTGACGTGTTTCCGAACTGCTAGGTTGGCAGGAGCAGGGACTGAGCAGCGGGAGCTTACCCCGTCGCGGGGATTCGAACCGCCGACCTTCTGATCGGCAAGCCCTAGGCTCAGTGGTTTAGACCACAGCGCCACCTGCATCCCCAAAACTGTTTGTACGTAAGGGGATTTATCCTAGGCTCCTCCTTCTGCCCTCAGCACTGGCTTCCTCTGGAATGGGAAGCTTACCGTACATAACACCATAGGATATATCCAGGTGAATTAGGGCCAAGTGTTAAGTGCATTATATAATTCCTAATGCAAAAGAAAAATCCAAGCATACTCTGCGCAAGGAATGTAAACTTGTCAAGGACACAGGAATAGGGACCTTTCAAGAGACAGGAAGGTTATTAAACCATTGCATAAGTTTTCTTCAAGTTCCAGGCCACTAATAAGGCAATATACCTGTGTACAAGAAACCTATGCAAGAGATCCATGCCTCGGTACTTTATTACGCAGCGATTCAAAATAGATTAATGGCAAAATAAATGCGTTGGTCTTTAAGGTGCCACAAGAATCTGCTGTATTTGGTGCAACAGAATAACATACTGTAGCTAATTGGCTACCGCTTTGTGAGACGTATTTGAGTGGTAGGTGCAGCCTTTGAGCCTAGTAGAAGTTTCATTCCAGCATGGCATTCTCCCCTTCCCCCTCACTCAAGTTTTTTTTTGGTCTAAGTTTTATAAGGATCCATTTATTTATGTTGGCAATGGTGACTGGAGTTCATGTTGTCATACAGCATCAGCTTACTCTCTGGGTCAATCTGTTGAAAATCTATGGGGAATTACAGCTTGTTCGATATAAAACCACAGAAATGAATGAGCAGACTAAAGGCTTAACTCATAAGCACCACAAGCACTTGCTAGGAATAACCAAGGAAGTAATTTTCAATGGGTTAAATGAGATTTTCATACGTCTAACCCTTCAGGGACAGTACAGATCAATAACCCCTTATGAGGGACCCTGAAAATAGTCCCCCCCCCCAACCAAGGTACTGGAGCTCAATATCAGGGCTTAAGACTACTTCATAACAGTCTAAGACATTCATACACAAAGACAGATAGCACATTTTGAGCTGGCAGCCTTCTTGGCAATTCCTGAGCTTCATCTTTCCCACATTCAGAGGAGTGGTTTAAAAAAGAGGGACACAGCAGCAACTGGCAATAATGTCAAATGCTGTTATTAATACAGCACTGAGATTTTGACATGATCCAGTGCATATGACCTTTAGTCTTCAGTGCTGATATTCTAAATTAACTGGAAGCTTTACAGGAAAGTCCGTTGTCTTGTAGTGGTTAGCGTGTTGGACTAGCAACTGGAAATTGGGGTTACGTAGTATCTCCACTGGTGACCTTAGACCAGTCACTGCCTCTCAGCCTAACCTACATCACAGGGTTGTTGTGGAGACTAAATGAGGGGAGAACCATCTATGGCACCTTGAACTCCTTGGAGCAAAAAGGTGGGTTAGGAGTGGGGGGACAATAAACAAACTGATTATAGTCAATCACCAATTGTTGTCCAAGAAAACTTCAATTTGAAGTTCTGACTATCCAAACAAATACTATTTGTGATATCCAAAAGTCAGAATGCCTAATTTAATCAAGGGGGGGGGGAATACTTTTGTTTTCATTAGTACCAGCAATAACCATTCTCCTTTTATCTACCTGAAGGTTGCTTTCTACAGCTGCCTCATATGATATGAGTTATTGGAAGATTACAAATTGTTTTAGAATGCAGATCGGCACAGGTTTGGCAAACCTCAAAAACAAAGTATACCCAGCTTTAATTGGAAGTTTCTAAAATGAACTTCTGTAATTTCAGTTTGAATCTGCTCTGAGGGGGCTATGGATGACCTTTTCACACTGTAAACATGTATTGTTTTTACTTGGGATCTACATGTCTATAGAAGGAATGATTTTTATTGCAGCCATTTAAAGTAGAGAAGTTGCAATGTCAGCAATACTTCTGTTTCTCCCATCCACATCCCAACATTGTGCAAACCTTCGTCTTTCAAAAAAATTATCTTTTTGAGTCCTGTGTACACCACTTTACTTCTCTGATTTGTGTTTTAAAGCAGCAAATAGGTTTCTAACAACAGCGGGGCTATCGGGAATATAATATTACATTCATATGGAGCAGTACTAGTATATAGCACTATTGAGAACATCTCAACTTTTCTGCCATCTGGGAAAACCCTGTATTGCCTATTGAGGATCATTTTACAGTACTAGAAGCTTCAAAATGTGCCTAAGGCACTGAGAGAGAGAGAGCTGCTTTATCAGGTGAAAGCCAATAAAGCATAGTAACACACAAGTGAGCACAGCACACTAGAAACCACACAGGGGCTCTTCAACCATGCAGTAACTTACTGGATGACAAATATCTCCTTGCGTCTAAAGAAAAAGGAGGAATACCTGGAAGCAAAACCCATTCAGAATTAAGTTTTCAAACAGGGACAAGAGTTCTTATTCAGGTAAAAGGTTGCAAATATTAATTAATGCGCAGGCTTTGAGATAAGTGCAGAGCTTTAAATATGAAACCTATAGAACTTTCATGCTTTTCTCCTGAAGTAAACTACTAAACACAGAAAAAAATAAACGCCCAGAAGCAGACAGTATGAGTCAACAGCTGTAACTCTGCCAGCCACCTTCAGTTTGTGGCAGTGCAGTTCTTGAGCGAGGTAATGTAAGCCAGCCATCTTCGAGCTGCATCCTGTTACATTAGGTGTCTGCTAACCCAGGCAGTTGAATTTGCATCAGAAACACGGATGAAAGTACAACTTGGCTTCGTAATATGTATTTCCAGCCTTTCCATGGATCATCATTTGGGAGGCTACAGGTTTTCAAGTTGACACATTTAATTTAGTTTTCTGTGACTTTAATAGGACATAGTAATTCTTGACAGAATTCATCAGTCAAGAAATTAGAACTCATTTCCAATAATATTTGTGTTTTTTAAAAACCTAAAATAATGAGGCTCTGTACAGAAATTAAAATACAGGGCTTTTGATGGCAAACTGGACCACACAAACAAACATTTGTGGTTTTTCAGTCTTTTTTTCCCTTTCCTTTTTTTTAAAAAAAGCTTGAAAACCCACTTCAGGTTTGGGGGTGGGGCATAGAAAGGGGATACTCAGAAAGCACAAATGGGGTTTGAGGCAACAAGGAAGAAGTATTGCACACCAATAGTACTAGCTGTATAAATCAGCCAATTTATGTGCAATGATCACACAGAAGACTAGTTCACATCATAAGGTGTTCAGGTGAACTGTGAATACACAGGAGTTGAGGACAGGGTACAATTCCTTGTATCCTGTAGACATGATTGCTGCCACCAACGTGAGCAAATGCTTTGCCAAGTTAGACAAGCTCCAGAACTTGGAACACTAGGGACTTTTTACAAGCGTGAGTTGAAGTACATTTCATTCACTGTTCTATCCATAACCTTGCACAAGTCAAAATACGTGGCGGGTCCAGCACACTGTGCTACCTTTCATGCAAGTTTGGCTCACAAAGACTCTGGGCTAGTCTCTCCTGAAGACAGGACAATAAGGGCTGAACTATATGTGACTTTAACTGTGCAGTTCTGGCCTTGGGCGCAGGTCACCCTCCATTTCCACACTCAAAAATTGCCAGTGTGTGAGAGACCAGAACTGGGACCTTAGAATGGGGGGTAGAGGAGCTTTACTTGCCATCCCGGCTGAGGTCCAACCTGGATACAGTGGTACCTCGACTTACGAACGACTCCGCAAGTGAATTTTTCAACTTACGAATGGGGCAAATGGCTGCACGCTTATGAATTTCTCTACATCCAAACGGAAACCGCAGCGGTTTTAGATAGGATTTTTCCGACTTACGAATTTTTAGATGGGGTTGCTTCGACTTACAAATTTTTCTGTTTCCAATGCATTCCTATGGGAAATCGAGTTTCCAATGGCGCTATTCGACTTACGAATTTTTCGACCTACGAAGGTGCCTTCGGAAAGGATTAAATTAGTAAGTCGAGGCACCACTGTAGTCCCCTTTCTTTCCTGCAATTTGCATTGCAAAAACGTCTGATTGAAATCAGAGGGACTTTTTTTGCAATGCAAATTGTGGGCATGAGCCCTCAGTTCCAAATCAAGAGTGGGCCAATCGTTAAAGCACCCTCTCTGCTGCACCTCTCATGCTACGATTCCAATGCAGATTAGAAATCCAACGCTGGCATTTTGTTCGGGAAAATCCCTGCAAAGAAGTGCAAAAGTACCCACATACGATTACGTGTAATTTGGCCCTAAATGATTTTGCAATTTGATCCAAAACCAATTCATGGTGAAGTATTTCTATTTAACTTGTTTAGTGTCACTAAAACCAGTGGAACTAATTCAGCATACATTCAGATCCTCAGGCACAGAATCCTCTTTAGGTGGCACATTTTGATGTGTTACCTTAAGAACCCACACTCATGTTTTCCAATACACATTTCCTTGCATTGTATCAAGGACCATGCACAAGAAAATGTAAAAAGAAAAAAGAAGAAGCCATTTGGATAGGGCATCTAAAATGGCCCTGGGTAGATTGGGACGTAATAACTTAATATGAGGAAAATTATTATATTTGAACTGCAGCCTATTCTTCTTCCAGGGAGCTCAGAGGGCTATTCATTTTTACCTTCCCTATTTTATTCTAAAACAATCCTGTGAGGTATACAGTCATACCTCGGGTTGAGTACGCTACGGGTTGCGTACTTTCGGGTTAAGAACCACGCAGACGCGGAACTGTTTACTTCCGTGTTCCGCCACGCGTGCATGCACAGAAGCGTTCTGCGCAGAAGCGCTCTAGCGGCATTTCGCATGTGCGCGGAAGCGCTGCTCGGGCAGCGTACTTTTCGTAGTGCGAATGGCACCCCGAAACGGATTGAGTACGCAACCCGAGGTACCACTGTATTAGACTGGGTCAAAGTCATTCAGTGAACTTTATGGCTGAGCAGGGATTTTAACCCAGGTTTTACTGGTCCACATTGAATGATCAATCCAGTACAACAAACTGGCTTTAGTGCTGACAGGTTTTTGAAAGTTGGTCACGTAGCGTAGGGTGACATGTTATTAAGTGACTCTGAGCCAAAGTGAACAATCAGCAATATGCTCCCATCGTATTAAGAGTGACTACATATTAAGTCTTCAATAAAACACTTAATGTCAAAACTACTCAGAGAGATTACATTTGTAATGATAAAAATAAATAAACAAGGAGCAAATGTTCTCGGTAGAATTATATAACGGTTTGCATTTTGGTCTTGTTCCAAAGTGGGGAAGAAAAAGTGATTTTCTGAATTCCTGAGAGAAGTGTCTGGAGGTCACCCTTTGAAAAAGGATCTGTGTGACCTGTGTAAATAAGAACACCACAAAACACTTCCAAACAAGTAAAAGGTCACAATGGGGTCATGACTGCAGACCCCCAGAACTACTGTTTTGCCTACGGAGTACGCCTACCGTGTAAATCTCTCATCCTTCATTTCCAGGTCTGCCACTGTGATAAACTGATCTAGTTTTAATTTGGTGTCAATAATTTCTGCATCCCGTGGAGAGTATGTGCCTCCTTCTTTCTGCTTTTGTCGAATTCTAAGACAAAAATCATAGGAAAATGAATGAGAAAGAACATTCAGTGTTATTCCCAATTCACTGGACCTTTAATAAAATATGTATTCAGTGCTTTCAAAGTGCTGGTAGTATGAAAACGAGAAGAAAGTTAAAAAGTCACAATCTGCAAATGCCAGTAATTGTTATCTATTTCTTGGCATTGCTGTTGTGATTTGTTATAGCATATTTCCTAGCATTATAGCATATTTCCATAGCCCACACACCCCAAAACATTATGTTACAAAAATTAACACACACACACACACCAATCTTGGTTGCTTGGTTGCTGCTGCTACACAATCAGCTTGTAGCAGTTCTATTGATTTCTTCTAACATTGGCTCTTCTATGTCATAGACCAGAATTGAGTAGAGGTCAACAGCAGTGACCACAATTCTACAGACTGAATTCAGTAAATAATGAGGAAGGACCCTTACTTTTTCCAGTTCCTAACACAATTTCTACACTTCATAGAACTGTAGTGTTAGAAAGGGCCCTGAAGATCCTCTGTCCAATTCCCTTGAATGTGGGAATATGGCAGCTGTCCCATATGGGGATCAAACCTGTTTGTTTATAAACAAACAAATGAACAAACAAATAAAAAGAATAAGACTTGAGTAAATCCATCTCCAAAAACACAGCAATACATTGCTATACTTCTCTGGTGTGTCTTACTCCTGCTTTCCAATGTGGGACCCAATGTGTGTGTGTGTGGGGGGGAGAATTAATTTCAACGAATTAGCAATTGAAATTCAAGGATAATTCAGTAGAAACAAGTGGAGATGCACATACCTTGCAAAAGCATAAATTGCACCCACAAGGAGAATTACAGATAGTATGCACAATGTAACTGCAAGTATTATTTCTACAGCTCTTTCGGAAAGCCCATCACCTGTAATATAAAGGAAGCACGGTGGGAATTGAAACATTAAAAACATGGTTTAGTTTTGTAAACACATTTTATGCAAAGTGCTTCTGCTAAGTTTGCTTAAGCACACGCCATCACAGATTTTAGCAGAGTCCAAAATGTTTTTATTTTAAGGATCGTCTACTGTCAATGTGATCACCACAGTTTTCCTAATGCAATTATAATGATCTCAGTAGGGCTGTGCTTATGGACAAACAAAAAATGGGAACGCACAAGTGCCCAAGTATTCATACTGTCAGAGGGTCGTCGTGGCTACTCTAGAGTAATTCCGTTTGTTTGTCTTCAAAGACGTTTATTGTGCTAACTATTAACAGTGTAGAGACAGCTTAAAACATGACCTCTCATCCTGAATCAGAATCCGGCAATGGCGTATGTCTGTTCCTATGCCAGCAAAGTAGTCAGGGCACCCCAAAACGCCTCCCCCTTGACCTGCGTCGCGGTGCTCTCCTTACTTCTTGTGCCGGAAGGAGCGATGCCCTTTCACATTTCCTCCATGTGCAGTCGGTGACATGGCTCTCCAACATCCCTGAGCCCCTGTCTGCATCTCTCCACCCTCGAGCTTTCCCATTGTTCCTCACTCTGATTTCTCTCCCCCTCCGAGTCTCTTCCTCCCCCTCTGGCTGCTTCAGAACCACTGGGGCTCCCTGTACTTGACGAGGTGGACGTCAGGATGATGGGGCCCGGCTCCCTGTAGGGAGTCACCCTTACACATACCTTTCAAATTTCATGAGTTACTGCATGCTTGTATGACTAGTATGAGCATATAACTGGGGAGATTGCATAGTCCCAGTTTAAGCAAGACAGCAGTTAGTGGTGCTGCCACAGATCCACAAGGACTTTTGCCTTTGCTGTAATGAGCCACAGTTTCATCCTACAAGAGGTTTCTACAGCTCTGGTGGCAGACAGATGGGCAGGATGAATGTTAAAACTGGAGAAAGAACATTCTGAAACACCCTGGGGGCTGTTTGAGCAGTTCTGAACATAACAAAATGACGTCATTACCTGCAAGTGACCCTGGGTGGGACCTTGCGTGTTCAGCTGCCAAGCACCCCTTGCAACATCTGAAGAAGAACTTGTGTGGGATACATGGGCAGACTGTGCAGGGGAATTGGAGCTGTGAAAATCAATACAATCCTGCACCTTGATTTTTCTGTAGTGTGCATGCAAATGACATTCAAATAGCAACTGGGACATGGTTTAGCATGGCTGTTGTTCTTGCAGAAGTTGTACAGCCAACTTGGCGATGCTACAGTAATAAAACATAGTGCTTCCCTTTACCTAAAGTTTTGATGGGATCAGAGTAGTCTGAATCTGTAAATTGTCCTTTTATGTTTGTAGCTCTGAACTTAAATCTGCAAGAGAAATATAAATAAGTTAGAGAACAGGAACTACCATGGCTAGGCCAGTGATTCATCTCACACAAAATTTATACTGTATCTAGAAGCACTCAGAACAAACTCCAAGGGAAAATGAAACGAAGTCATTTACGACTTACAAGTTACAGGTTTCTTCAAATTAAGGTTTGGGGATATTTACGGTATTTATATGTGTATGCTGCTTTCCCCAAACTGGTCTGCAATTAATATCCTTAATATTAGGTGTTCCTTGACTGAACGGAGGAGGCCAGCAGAGGGGCATACATAGGGCTCCCATTCCCCATAATAGCTGATTTGGTATGTAGGTCTCAATCACACCCTTCTAAAGAGATATGGAATGCAGGTCACACATACTTGCAAGAGTGGGGTCTAAGATCCATTTGTGTTATCTTCTTAAAGGAGGAGGTCAGTTAATACTTGGATTAGATTTTTTTTTTTGCTCTGAGATAAGATCTCTGTTGTCTGCCTGTCTCTGATTCAGCAGTAAAATGTCTCCAATAACTTACAGAAAGTGACCCATGTCTGGATGCTTGAGGTACAGTTTACACATAAAACAATAACTAACCAATGGTTTGGTTTGCTTAGAGTTTCATCCGAACCTACTAACTTGCTACCTGCTCATCCCATGTACTGGTAAACAAAAAGCACTGCAAGGCCCCCATGCTCTATATATTTTCATAGTTCACAGAAAAGGGGGGGCAGGTATCAAAAACAGATAACTTTCTAATTTTGTTGCAGCTAATATTTGGTTTCCACTTTTTAAATTGGCCTTAAAAGAGTCAGTGGCGGAGGATGCTGCTGGGGTACCTGGAGTAGCAAATATGATGCGGACGATCCGCCCACGGAGGCGTGCCGATCCTCCCAGGGGTGCCAGCGCCGCTCACCGATCGCGCAAATACGCGTTCAAGGAAGTTTAGTGTCCGGATGCTTGTTTCTTTGCCGCCGCACCTGTTTCTTTGCCGCCGCCCCCTGCTTCCCTCCCTGCTCGGAGCAAGCTCAATAATTGTCCCTGCCTTGGCCCCAGTTTCCGTTACCCCTTGAAATCCGCACCGCCTCTGGGTCGCGCCATTTTACCCCCTCTCCTCCTCGGGAGCCCATTTGCCAGTGCCTTGCGGCGACGACCCTGCGAGTTGGCGAAGGCAGGTGGCAGCTGCTCCATCCGACACCTATTCGCCGCCCGGGAAAGGGAGTTCCCCTCCTCCACCTCCTCTTCTCTCTCTCTCTGGTCACCTCACACATCTTCCCAGCTCCCTTTCTCAGACCCTCCTATGGCTCGTTGCCATGGGGGCGAGGGGAAGGCACCCAACAGCTCCCCATTCCCTCTCCGTGGCTCTCCCTCCATCTGAAAGGCGCTGTGAAGTAAATGAACAGTGCCTGCCTGCCTCTCCTGCCTCCTCCTCTCCCCACCCCGCTCCCTCGCTCCCTCAGTCTCTCCCTCCCACCCCTGCCTCCCTCTCTGCCAGCCGCTGCCTCTGCTCAGTGGCTCTACTAGAAGGTCTTGTGGTGCAGGAAGCGGGACTGACAGCTGGCAGTGCGAGCCAAGCGTGAGCAAAAGCTCCTCGGGAAAGCCCTCTCTCCAGCACCGCCTCCCCGCCTCCCCTCCCCACTCCTTGGTCGCCCTCTGCTGATTGGCCAGAGGGACAAAAGTTTCTCGGGAGACAGCAGAGCAGCAACATGATGGACAGAACTGTCCCATTTAGGGATGCCAGGCTGTGCGCATGTTGCGGGCGGGCGACGGCAGGTTGGAGAGCGCCATGCAGGCAGGTGGGGCTGGCCCAAGCAATGGGCAGCAAGGTTGCCTGTACGGAAACTGTGCAGGCCCTTGGCTGCTCTACAGCTGGAGGGAAGGCAGCGGGCCATCTTTTCACCCCCCCAGGCTGACACCCAGGGCGAGCCTCCCCCCTTCGCACACCACTGAAAAGAGTGGCCCATGTTTTTGTCCTAATATTCTGCTATTTGCTTATTATCCATTATGCAGATAGAAGAAAAATGAGTAATATACTTACAAGTACTGTCTCCTGGGCTTCAGTGGGCCATTACAGATTTTTTCTTCACTGCCTGGTATCATACATGTACTATCAGCTCCAATTACATATACATCATCTTTGCTGCTCAGCCCTTCATTTCCTTCTGCACATGGTGGGTTTGGAAAGCCCTCATTTACAAAATACGGTCTTGGTTTTCTGAAGTAGGCGTCATACCACTTGGTTACATTGCCATCATGCTGAGCTACAGTCAGAAAAAAATAGCGATGTTTTATATTCTGAATACATCACAAAATAAAATTGGTCAAATAATTCTGTGAACATATCCTACGGAATAGAAAAAGATGCAGAACTGTGTATCTTCACACTTATCTTCCTATGGTAGAAAGTACAACTTGTGTCTATAAAATCTGCAGGATAGAGTGAACGAATACAATTCATTTTAAAATGTGAAGTACAAAGTAATGTTGAAACATGGCTTCAATGATGTAAAGAAACTGACAGAATTCTATCAAGTTCTCCTGGGCAGCAATGGAGAGGCCCAGAACCCATGAAGACTAGGAAGAGTGCTCTTTCCACTGGCTCCCTCATCTCATTCCTGTATTCAGAGCTCCTGCTTCAAGAATAGGAGGGGGAGATATAAGGAGCAAGTAATCACACAAGAAATCAGATGGCACCATGCCCTGCTGACCTGAGGCCTCTTTCTTTACTTTACATTGAAAGGGCCTCATCAGTAGTGCCCTCCAGCCTACGAAACTCCCTCTCTAGGGATGCATAGTTAGCCTCATCAGTACCAGCCTTCAAAAAAAGCCCCAGAAGGCCCATTTTCCCCAGTTGGCTTTTAGTTAGGATTATTTTAAGGTGCCTGCTGTTTTAGAATAGTGAGTTTAAAATTGTTTGGCTGTTTTATGCTGGGCTGTAAACTGTTTTAATTTGTTGTTATTGCTCCGTGTTTGTGAAACCTGTGTTTCTGTTTTGTTTTATTTTGCAAGCTGCCTAGAAAGGACCTTGCCCAATAGCAGGGATGAGCTAGCTCAGCCCCAGGGGCCAAATGCACCCCCAGGCCTCTCTCTGGGCCCCTTGGGACTCTCCCCAGACCCAGCTGTACCCTTCACTTGCTGTGCATCATTAAAGAGCTTGAGTGCTTTTGCCTGGCTGGAATGTGTCCTTGAACTGTGATATTGCCTCTTGCTTGCCTGGATGGAGGATAGAGAGAAATGTGTGTAGAAGATAATCTCCTGCACAAAGACAAATTTCACATTCACTGCTTGCTGACTTCTGTCCTGCTCCCAGGCATGTAGCCTCTGGGTGATTGACCAGAGGCAAATATGGCCCTCAGTTCTATAGGGTGGGCTAAAAATCTTGTAAGTAAAAATATACATAAATTACAGATTTTGGCACATGACAAGTCCATAAAACATAGATTAACCCTGTTTGCATGTTTGTCCTGTGCCCAGAAAGCATAGGTTGGAGTGGTTTTTCTTTCCCTGCCCCGCTGCTTTCCCCCGGAAAACCCACTCTTTAGCACTAAATCGGAGCAAATGTTAATTTGGAGAAAAACCAATTGATGATTGCTCCGATTAAGCAGTAAAGATCAGGTTTCACTGGGAGAAAGCGGTGGGGTAAATGCAAAGCCTGCACATTCAAATAAAGCAAAAGGACAGAACAAAAGTAGAAAGAAATGAACACCCCTATCTTTACATTTAAGGGGGAAATATTTCTATACCTCCGGCTTCTGCAACGAGAATTTGTATTTTCCTGATGGGCCCATGGTCGTCATTATAATAGCAAACCGGCATACGAATACTAATTGTTGTAGCAGTGACAACCATTCCACTGGTATCATAGACGGGCACTGGCTTCTTACTAGGCCTTGGTGGTTCTGTTTTGAGACAAATATATGTTGTGATGCTGTTCTATTCAACAGTCTTTTTAAGTCTACTACTGAGTCAAGTAGTTTTTTACTTAATTAAATCCCCTTGATGAGGGCTTCCAGATGGGAGCTGAATATTGCAAAGAAGTCATTAACATATTGCGAACAGGTTGTTAGCGACATTTATTTTTTATCTTACTGGGTTTCCTCCAGAAAGGGTAAATCTAGATTAATTTGTGGGGGGGGGGGGAAGAGACATGCTGGCATTTTAATACAAATAACATTGTGTGAACCATGCAAAAAATTCACGTGCAGTTATATAAACCCATGAACCAAGGCAGCAAACCATTCAGCACTTCACCACAGCAGCCACCAGAATCGCTATTCAAATGGTTCCTCCTTTCATCCCCCCTTTTTAGGATGGCAAGGTAAGGGCAATTGCCCCTTGCAAGATTCAAAAAGCGGTTGGAGCTACAGGATGATTATGCTATAAAATCAGAGGTGGGCAATCCCCCCCTATTAATGGCCACATTAGTTGAAGGCAATCTCTTGGGGGGCACATGACAGCTTGGTGTAGGCTGGGGAGGTGGTATTAGGCATGGCCAGAGATATCCCACACTCTATAGAATCTCAAGAGATAAAAAATGGCGAGTCTTATATACATTTCTGAAGGTCTGGGCACTCCCACTCCCAATGTTATTGGCTGTCTAAACATCCAAGCTGCGATTCATGACTGAGTTTAAGGACCAATGGCAGAGGCCCAAATCCTGAAATGTTTTGTGATTGGATATCATGTATTGAACCAGAACACAGGTGCTCAGACTCCTTAGTCCAGACTCAAGCTCAGGTAAACACAGACCACTGAATACATAATAGTGTGGAGTTCTGATATGAGAGAAAGAGAGAGAGAGAGAGCATATGGGGCTGCAGTGACTGGGGGGCTGAACATGTGGGGCGCTCCTGTCTTCTGAAAGCAGCACTGCTGCTTATCTCAAATATTTCAGGTCAAATACTTATGGTGTATTTGGACAAAAATGTGGTACTTTTTAAAGTTTTGTTACTTAAATACAAACATATTAAACATATATTAAATCCCTCTAGAGCAAACTGAAAAAACCTCTAATGCAAATTGCCCCATTTGAAATCAAAATTTCCCAGAAAACTCACAGCACAATGTGAGAAAAGATTAAAATAATGTACAGTACATTCCTATACCATCATAATTACTTGGACATGCATGCATCCCGCTGGTTTCAATGGGGCATAATTCTTAGTAAAGCTGTTTATGATTGCGGCCTTGATGCAAATGATAAATATGTTGATTTAGCACCATTGCTTCTTTTCCAGAACCTAGTTTTAATTTACCTTAGCTGCATCACAGAACCTCAAAATCACAGAACCACAGAATGCTCAAAATTAGTGCAAATAATTAATATAACTCAGCAAGAGGATGGGAATGGAAAACAGTTTATAACACCACCTAGGACTGTGGTTCCCAACATGCCCCACAGCATAGCTGCCAAGTTATCCCTTTTTAAAAGGGATTTTCCCTTATGCTGAATAGGCTTCCTCGCGAGAAAAGGGAAAACTTGGCAGCTATGCCCCACAGGGGGGCAATTTGATTTTTAAGGGGAAAATTCAAGAATGAGTTATTAACAGTTAATGGCCTTTTAGGCTTCCTCCATGTGAACAGGAGTTCACTTTTTGAAGAATAAGAATTATATGTCACAGGGGGAGGGCATCGAGATTTTAGAGATGCTTAGCTGGGGCATGCCCCCCCCCAAAGGTTGGGAACCACTGACCCAGGATGTGCATAAGAGAATGGTTTTGTTTTTAAAAACAAGCTGACTTCACATTTCTTTTGCATTATCTTTATTTTAAAACTATGAAATCATTATATGGACCTACCTTTAATGTCTGTTGTGATTTTAAGTTGGATCTTTGGCCCTGCACCAGCACCATTGATTGCATAAACCTAAATATAAATGTTTAAATTATATATTTTTTCCTATATCTTAGTTTGTTTACCTCAATCAGGTTACCTACATTAACCTGGACTTATTTCATGCATGTACACACGGGGGCGGGGTGGAGGAGGAGGAGGAGGAAATAACATAGTATTTAAGTTCTACTTGAGTAAAGTAAGACTTTGACACTTTGACACTGAAATCAGTGGGGCTTTCTTCTAGGAGTACAAGTCAAGACTGGCCCTATATTATTTTGCTGACTACTATGCATTAATTGCATGTAGTGTGATAAACACACACACAAACACATTAACATAATAATTGGAAATCAAGTCATGCATTAATTAACTTTTAAGCCACTCCACAGTAAAGTGGTCTGGCTTAGCTTTACTACTGACTGTGTTACTTGGCAATATTAAAGAAAGAGACACAAAGTTCAACTTACACTGATATTATATGTATGTCCCCCTTTTAGTCCCTCTATCATAGCAGTGACTGACTTGTTTGTCCTGTCAATAACACTTAAATTATAGATCTGGAAGACAGTTGGGTCATCTTCTTTGTAGACCATTGCCTGATATACTTGAATATTTCCACTGTGTTCAGATGGTGATATAAACGTCACTTGAAATTTTGTTACTTCATCGGGTATCTTCTGAAATGTTATGTTGTTGAGTGGGTCTCTGGGCACTGAAAGAATGTTCAACAATTTATTTTTTAAAATTACAATTTATTTATTTGCTATATTTATATTTCAGCCATGTTTGGATCTCAGTTTACACGTACATCTAAACTCACATGTGATTCTGGACACTTTGGTCTTGCAATTGCTCTTTTTAGGTTTCAGTTAAAAACAAACCACAAGCCTCAGGAGTCTTTGCAAAAAATACAAATATTAGTATACATCCAGCTTCTAAAACATTGCAAAGGAAAATATTTAAGCTGCATTCAGATGTGAGGTTGATTGCATTAGTTTTACTGATTATAATGGCAGCTTCTGGCCTGATTTCAAATGTTCCTTTTACCGTATACTGCCGTACCTTTTTTGTTGTTGTTACGGCAGAGTGGCATTCACAAATCTGAGACTAGTAAAGAACTTCAAGCATCCTTTTCAACTTCAGTGCCCATTAAAGACTATGTGCAGATACCCAACTCATCATTCCTTTCCCCCGAAATTGCCTAGCTTACCACTGCTTAGGGCTGTCACTTTTTATGAGCAGTGGCTATATGCCTTTAGCAAGGGCACAACAGCAGAAATTAAGAAGTGAAGCTGTTTCATAGTAGTGATGGCTGTTCTAGAGTTACTATGGCCCAAAGGAATGATGGCAGTTCCTGATATCATAAACTTCATTTACAACATAGAAAAAAACAATTGCTTCACATTTTCTTTTTCTGAAGAGATACTAAGAACAACAACAAAGCTGGACCAGCTCACCTGCTTCAAAAGTGGAAACAATGACTGCAGGGCTAGACTTGCCTTCAATATGTGCAGCATGGATATCGCCAGTAAAAGCAGTGACCACTACAGAATACCTTGTAAATGCCCTTAAACCTGAAACATCAAGGTTTTTGTCCTCATCATTTGTTTTGACAAATGAAGCTTTATAGTCATCAGTATCTACCTATACAAAGCAAAAACAAACAAACCAATATTAGGGCAATATTTAACAGAATGGTAGGCAATATGTCACGAAAATGGAAAGCTGAATTGCCATCTACCTGCTGTTTCTTATTTAAAAAGGCAATAAATATATAGCTAGCTGGCATTTGTGGTGTTCTGAACTGGAGAGTCTTGCTTCTCCTTACTCGGGAATCTGTAAGAACACCCTCATGCTGCACTTTGACCTGGGGTGTATGAAAGGGAACTCTGTCCTATCAAGAGTCATAGAGTGCCACAAGTAAATGCAGGCGTTGTTGCAACAGGAAAACAAGACTGTATGCGGAAAACTCAGAAAGCTGTTGTTGTCACTGAGTGTTCCTGAACTGCATAGGATAAACCACCGTGTGACCCTACCTCGTGCTTCTGGTGTCAAAACAACAGCACCAGAAGACACAAGCAAATCCCAAGAACTGAGCAGCAGTAGAAAATAGCTCACCCAACAAATGAGTAGATGTAATCTAATATAAAATCCTTTGTGACTATCCTTCCTCATGCACCAATTTTGTTTATCTGTTATGCAACAGAAAATAAAAAGTATCTCTACACTAGCAGTTCCCCAGTGGGTCAAGTGTGCAGTAGATGCAGCTGCTAACACATTAAGGTAGGTCAAACATATATTTTCTTTGACAGATGTGCCTTAGTATCCCCACTGAGAGTTAACCTTAACTAAAGATTCTGATCTACTAAACAGACACTCATTTCCTGGGATGGCCATCAAGAAACAGTATTGAACTCTTTTGACCCCTCCCAAGTGGCGCTTTTATTTGCAATGACCTGGTTCAAAAGTTTCATAGTTTAATGCAAAGATTGGCTCAATGAGAATGAGCAGTATGCTCGCTCATGCGCAGTCTGCTCAAACCAGAGGCGTAGCATGGGCGGGACTGGGGGGGCATCACCCAGTTTTTTTGGAGATGCACCCTGTCAGGACGTCACGAGCTGTTGCGTACTTCTCACGCCACCCTCCAGCTGCAGGTCAGGTGAGAAGGACACAACAGGCATGCGCCCTGCCAGCTCCGCGCCACTTTTGCTGGGCTCACAGGATACCGTGAGTGTGCCCTTCAAATGACCAGGCTCACCACTTTGCTCAAGTGGATGGGGATTGTTCTGCAGTGCGCCCATCCCAGGTGCCCGCAGTAAACATTTCACTGCTGGCTCAAGCATTCCAGTGGCATTCCTTCCTGTGAATCCAGTGCCATTCCTTACCCACTTCTGCACTGTGAATGAAACAAGCCAAAGTCTAGCTTGGATCATCCAAACGCAGACTTGTGCTTTGTTTTTTCCAAAAGAAAAAACAAGGAGCCTGGGTTTGCACAACACACACAAAAAAATCTGATTCCTGTTTTCATTCACAGTGCTGCATTGGCAGCAGGAGGGGTGGAAAAGAATTGCTGCTGCTCATTCACATTTTGAAGTGAGTGTAAACAACAGGCAACGGCTGTAAACTGGTAGCTCATTTCCCACAGAGCAGATTAAGGCTGTTGCACTTTCATCCATCCCTTCCACTGGAGAAAAAAATAATACTGATTTAAACATGTATATTCAGGTTAAGAAGATATTGCTGGGGGAGGGGGGGCAGTGTAGGGAACAGAGAGTTGAGTCCAGATGAACAAGTTATAAATTCCTGCTCAGTAAGGAAACATAGCGGGTGGCCTCAGTCTTGCAGCCAAAAAAGAAAAAAGAAAAAACAGCAAAGAGAAGGAGAAGTGGCTGAAAAAAGCAAATAAATTCCAAAAGAATGATTAATAATAATAATAATAATAATAATAATAATAATAATAATAATAAGGCATTGCTTTCTGTTCACCAGAACTAAATAAGGTCCTGCACAATGCAGATAAAATTGGCTGGATCAGGTTATTTAGGAATAATTTACTTGCAAGCTCAAAAGAAGGCTAAAACAACTGTAACTTCCGTATATCAGCATAGTAAAAATTATTTTAAAATATACAGAATAGGGAAGATTTGGCTTTTGTTTTGAATACAGTCTTAAGGTTTTACATCTGCAATGAAAGTCTCACTAACTAAAACATTAACATATGAATTTTGCTAAATACAGCTTGTTTTTGGACCCTGAAGCAGTAATTCTGTTTCCCTAGAGAGTCACAAAATTTTATTCCGGGATTTTCACTACAGACATATGGATAGTTTTATTGAAGCAGCGGTGGACCTGTCTATATAGACTTCACACCTGTAGCTACTGATCACATAGAAAACAGTGCTTAACAAGAAATCATTCTTTAAAAATAAAGCTATATACTCAGTGCTTTTTTCCCTCGGGGGTACCAGCACCTTTTTTGCTAGAAGAAAAGCGTGACACTTACCGTGAACAACTTCATGGTGAGTACCGGCACTCCCCCCCCAAGCACCCCATATATCCCTCCACAGTGGTACCTTGGTTCTCGAACTTAATCCATTCCAGGAGTCCATTCAACTCCCGAAACTAATCTAAAACCAAGGCACGGCTTCTGATTTGCTGCAGGAGCTTCCTGCACTCAATTGGAAGCTGTGGAAGCCACGTCGGATGTTTGCAAACACTCCCTTCTGGGTTTGTGGTGTTCAAGAGCCGATTTGTTTGGGAGCCAAGTTGTTCGAGTACCAAGGTAGCACTGTATTGGCATATATGACTTGCTTTTTCTGCATTGTCCTATCTGTGACTACACATCTTCTCCTGCCATAGATGATCACTAGCTTAGCTTGCTGGTACTTCTGTGCTGCTCTGGTTTGCCAGAAGCGGCTTCGTTATGCTGGGCACATGACCTGGAAGCTGTACGCCGGCTCCCTCAGCCAATAACGGAAGATGAGCGCCGCAACCCCAGAGTCGGTCACGACTGGACCTAATAGTCAGGGGTCCCTTTACATTTACTTCTGTCTAACTGTAAGGTAAAGGGACCCCTGACCATTAGGTCCCGTCGCGGACGACTCTGGGGTTGCAGCGATCATCTCGCTTTACTGACCAAGGGAGCCGGCGTACAGCTTCCAGGTCATGTGGCCAGCATCAGAAAACCGCTTCTGGCGAACCAGAGCAGCGCACAGAAACGCTGTTTACCTTCCCGCCGGAGCGGTACCTATTTATCTACTTGCACTTTGATGTGCTTTCGAACTGCTAGGTTGGCAGGAGCAGGGACAGAGCAACGGGAGCTCACCCCGTCGCAGGGATTCGATCGGCAAGCCCTAGGCTCTGTGGTTTAACCCACAGCGCCACCTTGTAATTTTCCCTCACCACAAGTTTCCCTTGTAATGTTTCCCTCACCATTCAGGAGAAGAGCTTTCAAGGTAAGAATTGTTATTTCTAGATAAGCCCTCTGCTTCAGGATCTTTCTTTAGAAAATAAGCACTAAATTTATGTAAGGTATCAGGTTGTACCATGAATAGTCATAGAGAGAAAAAGCAGTGGCTTACTGAGGTAATATCAATGAGGTAGAATGTTGGTCCAGTAATGATGACAGGCTCACTCCAGCTAATATTAATACTGTAAGAGGATGTAACTACCACAGTTACATTTTCAGGAGGAGCATCTGGAACTGGAAAAAAGTAGAAAACATATCAGGAAATACAGTTAACTCACAAAAATATTTCATTTGGTACAATT